>NW_022900933.1:18193716-18210884 GCF_012274545.1 Fukomys damarensis
GCCCCGGGCCGCGAACAATGCGGCGGGCAGCGTGGGCTCCCCCAGGCCTCGCCGGGACGGCCGGCGAAATGTGGAGGGGGAGATAAGGCCGCGCGGAGGGAAGAGGCTCACTCCCAGGGGCCCAGGGAAAATTTGCAGTTATTATGAAGGAGATGAGACAGATTAAAAGCCCTTGTGTTCGCCGCTTTGCCCCTTTATTTAGTGGCTTCATCTTCGAGATGAAAGAAGTTGGAAATGACTTTCTCTGCTTTGCGCTGCAAGAAGCTTCATGGCACATTTCTTGACTTTATTCCTTCTTTTGTTTCTTTCTTCCTCGTTTTTAACCCCTGAAAGGCTTCTCTGTGCGGCCATGGGCACTGGAGGCCTAGAAATAGGGACAGGAATGGGGATTTTCTACTGACCTGCTACCCCGGAGGGCAGGGGCTGAACTAGGGAAGTAACATCGCACACTCCCTGGTGGCCGCCCAGAGCTGCGGCTGCGGCTCCCAGACTGCCCAGGGGGCGGTACAGCGCTGCCTAAGCACCGGGCCTCCACTGCCGAAGATCCGAGACCCAGCCAGGAGCTCCACTGCACGTTAGTACTTGACCTCGGGCAAAATATGATACTTCTCTGTGCCTTGGGTTCCTGTCTGTAAAACGGGGATGCTGATGGTACTGCAGTCCGATGACCTGCTTTATACATCGGTAAACTGATGGCATTACTGTCCTTGCTGGATTCCTTTCCCTCCTGGCTCTGTACTTGGCCCCAAGACCTGCTTTGGCCCATGTTTTACTTGGAATCGTGATTCAAGGCCAGGCTTGGGAAAGTCTAAGGGTTTCTGCTCCCTCTTCTCAGCGTCCTATTACGATTGTGAGAACATGCCAGAGCTGGCCTCTGGTCAGGAGGATGTGATTTTGTCAGCTTGGTGGGGGAGCTAAGTTGGGCCAGACAAGGACACTTTAGAGCTCCGACAGTCAACCTTTTGGAGAGGAGTGCCGAAACTGCAAACCCGAACCCAATTACTTATTGCAAAATACCAACACTGCAATTAAACCTGAAAACTGAGGTTTTAGTTTAGAAAAAAACAACTGTTATCTGATGCTGGGCTACGGAGTAACTTGACTCATGTGCCAACAGAGAGGGCTCTGTGTGCTCCCTGTGGCACATGTGCCATAGGCTCACCACCACTGCCTTAATACATTGGGCTCTCACTGACTGTGGGTGTGTGAACAAGCCCATCGAAGATCAGCCACACCTAGCCCAGGTGGGCCAAGCTTGCTAGCCAGCCTGCGTAGCCATGAGAAGCAATAAATGAAAGTAGTTTTAAGCAACTAAATTCTAGAGTGACATCTTATTATTATGGCAATAGATTGACTATGCTATGTACTAACTGATATACTAACTATGCCTAGAAATCAGGTGCTGTCTAAAACAAACCAAAACTCAAACCAAGTCCAACATACAAAGCATTGACTTTGGAATTGGAAAGCAAGAGAAGGCTGGAAAAGGTGGTAAAGAAACTGCAATTTCGAAGAAAATCTAACCCCTATTTTGCCTGGTGCAGTAACTGGTAAGACTGTTGTCTGAGGTAATGTGGAAGATGGAAGTACTTAATGAACTCATAGGTTTGAGTAATGAGATTTTCAGGAAGAAAGTTGAAAGGATCAGGTTGTTCGTCCTAACTGAATTGATAGGGGACTGTGAGAAAAGGGTGTACTGAAAAAAAGAAATGACCAGTTTGTTAACACAAGTTAGAGAGGAGTGTTAACAGCTCAGAAGTTGTAGGATTGGAGAACACTGTTCCTCATCTCCAGCTGCCCTAACCAGTAAAAGATACTTGATGTAAATGGAAGGCCTGAGACTTCCACTTCTGGTATCAGTGGAATAACAAGGACTGTATTTAACCTCTCGTCTTAAGCAAAGGGACATAAAAATATTCAAAATCTAACAAGGTAAAATTATCAATGTCTGAAAAATAATAAAAAACTGATGAGACACAGAGAAGCAGGAAAATACAAGTATAATGCAAAGAAATATTGATCAATAAAAACAGACCCCAAAATTACGCCGATGACAGAACAGTGGACAAGAATAGTAGTCCACAAGTAGACTGGTAGAAAACTGACTTGTTGAAAATTACACAGCTGTTCAGCTATATTTCATGTGTTTAATGAGGTAGGGGAAACAGCATATTATAGATATTTTATATCTATATCTAAAATATCTATATCTAAATCCTGTACAAATACAATGTCTGAAAAGAAAATATATATTGGACTAGATAAACAGCAGATTAGAAGCTGTAGAAGAGAAGAAGAAAAGATTAGTGATTTTGAAGACATAGCAATAAAAACACACAAAGAAAAAATATGAGAAAGAAAATGGAAAGAAAAGGAGACAGAGATTCAGGAAGGAAGGAATAAGGAAGGGAAGAAGAAGGGAGGGAGGGAGGGAATGGGAAAGAGAGAGAGAGATTTAATTAAAACAACTTCGAGCAAGCTAATCTATGTGCTCCTTGACTTACGATGGATTTACATTTTAATAAGTCGATCCCAAGTTGCAAATATGATCATAAGTCTAAAATGCATTTAATATACCTAATGTGTTAAACATTATAATATCACTCATCTTATTTTAAACATGCCCAGAACACTTATATTAGCCTACAGTTGGGGAAAAATCATCTCACACAAAGCCTATTTTATAATAAAATATTGACTACTTCTGGGATCGAATGAATACTGTATGGAAAGTGAAAGACAAAATGATTGTATGAATACTCTTCACTGGATGGTGAAGTCAGAAATCATAAGTTAAACCATCATAGTTAGTCAGGCCCCATTTATAATCAGAATTCCAGAAGTATATGAGACATGGGAGGAGAAAATATTTTAAGAAATAATAGTCAAAAGTTTTCCAAATTTAATAAAAACTATAAATCCATATGTCCTAGTCACTTTCTTGTCTTGGAAAAAATAGCCAACACCCACACCTTGAAGGGATAGAGATTTATTTCAACTCACCTTTTCAGTCCATAGTGAGCCGGCTCCAAGGCAGGAAAGGCATGGTGGAAGGGTCTGGTAGAAGAAAGCTGCTCACATCATGGTGGTCAGGAAACAGAGAGAAAGAAGGAGCTGGGGAAAGAAATATACCATCTTAGGTCATGCCTGCCTCCACATGACCTGCCTCTTCCCACCGGGTATCACCTCCCAAAAGCACACTTAGCCTCTGAAATTACCAGTGGATGAATCCACAGATGAGTCCATCACTCCCATGATGCAATCACCTTCCAAAACCCCTGTCTATGAGTGCATGAAGCTTGGCGCAAGGCATTCTTCATCTAAGCTTTAATACCACAGACTCAAGAAGGCTAATTTCCAAGAACAGGACGTATGATGAAAAGACACCAAGATAACTGTCAGATTTCTCAGCTATTGATAAAGAGTAAACAACAGCAGTAAGAGTTTAAAGGCATATTATGCAGAGAGGAAGAAAGATAAGGAAGACAGCAGACTTAGTCTTTTAATAACATCAACTGGAAGACAATGGAGCAACATCTTTAAAGCATTGAAGGAAAAACAATGTCAGCCTAGGAGTCTATACCCAGCAAAGATATCTTTCAAAGTCTGAGATGATAAATGACTTCTTCAGGGAAACGAAAGCTGAAAGAGTTATCACAAACATATCAGAATTACAAGAAATGTTGAAGAAAATATTTCAGACAGAAACAAAATTATACATGAAAATCTGAATCTACATAAAAGAATCGAAAGTGCTGAGGATGGTTTTGTGAAACTATAAAATATCTTTATTTAAGGATACATTAATGCAATAACTATTTGAGGTGAAAGAAACTATAGGATTTCTGGCACATGTAAAAGTAAAATGTATGACAACTGTTGGGCTACCCCAGAATATGACATGTTGGTTATAGAGGAAACAGCAGAAGCAGGTGATAGAAACTAGAAAGCATTCTTCTCATCCTTTCTCCACTGAAGATATTCCAGAGGTGTTCTCCCTGTACCTAGAGAACAAGAAACCCCTTATCCTCCCAGGCACAGACACCAAGAGGAATCTGAACCCACAGATCTCGTTAAATCCCCTCAGTTTCTTACCATAGACCAAATCCCTTTGTCCTCCAGTCCCATATTTGCATGACTGTCCATGGACACATACAGGTTTCTTTGTTACTTTGTTTCTTCATTTCTGAAGGCTCCAGGGTCAGGTAAAACTTATTTTAAGTACATTTGCACACCTTTCTCTTGTAATATGTCTTTTATTATAGGTACCTCAGCCATGAACCTTGCAGTGCCTTGAAAAATCTTTTCACCCTGAATGAGAATAGCACAAAACCTAGAAACATGAAAGGACATAATATTACTTGAAGGCGGACTAAGTTAAAAATATATATTATAAGCCAGGCATGGTGGTGCATGCCTGTAATCCCAGCACCGGGGAGGCTGAGACAGGAGGATCACTGTGAGTTCGAGACCAGCTAGGGCTACATAGTGAGTTCCAGGTCAGTACCCTGTCTCATGAGAATAGCACAAAACCTAGAAACATGAAAGGACATAATATTACTTGAAGGCGGACTAAGTTAAAAATATATATTATAAGCCAGGCATGGTGGTGCATGCCTGTAATCCCAGCACCGGGGAGGCTGAGACAGGAGGATCACTGTGAGTTCGAGACCAGCTAGGGCTACATAGTGAGTTCCAGGTCAGTACCCTGTCTCTCAAAAACTAACAAAGGTGATAAAGAGACCATAAAAATCAACCAAGAAGAGGAAAGAAAAAGAGATAAAGGCAAAAAATTATATGTGGAACAAACAGAAAATAAATAGAATAATGGTACATTTAAAGTTAACTTTCAGGTGCTGCGATGGATGCTTCTCTTCCCCAAGTTAGTATGTTGAGGCTTTAACTCCCAGTACCTCAGAATGTAACTATATGTGGAGAGGGTCTTTAAAGAAGCCATTAAGTTAAGATGAAGTCATTAGGATCGGCCTTAATCCAGTATGGCTTGTCCCAGGAAATTGGACACAAACACGCACAGAGGGAAGACCATAGGAAGACACAGGGAGCATACAGCCATCTATAGGCCAAGGAAAGAGGCCTCAAAAGAAACCAAAGTTCCTGACACTTTGCCTGGAGACATCCAGCTTCCAGTACTAGGGAGAAATTTTTGTTGTTTAAGCCTTTCAGTCTATGGTACAGTATTTAGTTTCGGGAGCCTAAACAAGCTAATACATGAACTGCATCCATAGTCATGTGAAATGCAACTATTCCAAACAACCCTGACCCTGCCACCTGCTACCAGCTGAGCCAGAGCAGAGCCAACCTACCCTTTGACTCAGAGACCTCTGGATCAAGAGAACCCACATTCAAGGAGCTGCATTTAGTTCTGTTGTAGATCCCAACATCCTAGACTCTCAGCCTGGTGCAGTGATTGGATAAGACTTCCGGGTGTCCTGGGATGAGGTGTGCATGTCTTGCGTGTTGGGGAGATATGATAACTGCCTTGTGATAAGATAATGTCATTAATGACCTCAATTCTCATGCCCCTTCACACTGTATGTTCAAGTCCTAACCTCTGGTACCCTTGAAAGTGACCTTATTTGGAAAGAGACTTTGCAGATGCAATCAAGTTAAGATGAGGTCAGATTGAATTGGGATGAACCCTAACCCAATGTCTTAGCGTGCTAACAAGAGAAGAGACAGGAACAGCCATGGAGAAAGGAAACACTGGTGTGTCGATGAGGGCAGACATGGGACTTATGCATCTGTAAGCCAAGGAGTACCAAGGATTGGCACTCACCAGAAGACAAAGAAGAACCCTTTCCTAGAGCCTTTGGCAGAAGCATCACCCTAGATTTTGGACTTCTTTCCTTCAGAGGTACTCATGCCCTCAATTTTGGACTCCTACTCTCCAGAACTGTGAGGAAATGTATTTATGTTGCTTAAAGTCACCCATGGAAGTCCCTCCCTTCTTTGAGGTAGTTGGTCAGATGAGCCCTTACCAGAGACACTACCACAAATAGAAGCCAGACCCTCGACCCAGGCTTTTCTTCCCCTTATTTTATTATTTTCATGGCATTTGTACCACTTTACATTTTATATATTGATCCAAATATTGTTTGTCACAGTCCTCTGAAAGAGAAGACTTCTAAAAACAGGGACTTTTACTTGTGGGTGTATCTTTGGTGTCCAAGGCATGGTAAATACCAAATAAATATTTCCTAAGTGTTATGGCTTATATTAGATGTCCCCCCAAAGCTCACATGTTGGGCTTTTGGAAGGTGATTGGATCAAGGATGTGATCCTGGATCACGGGTGTATAACCTGGGTGTGATGGCTGAGCGACTGTGACAACTTGAGAAGTTTGGCTAAGAGAAGCTTAGCCAAATCGGCTCAGCAACTCCACACCTTAGGGTGTGGGGGATTCACCCTAGGGCTGCTCCTCGCCTGACTGTTATAAAGGGGAAATGAGGAAAGTTGACTTCCTCTGTTCCTTTGGAGGAGCTACAGTCTTTGCCTTCCACCAAAGACCCTTCAACCTTCCAGCACAGACCCATCAGCCTCCTAATACAGACCCCCACATGACACTATAGTGAGCTCCAGAACTTTGACTGAATCCTTCAGTCTCCAGTGTGCAGAAAGACCCTCTGGACTCCCCCTCTGACCCTGTGGGTGGCTATGTAAGCTAATCTTGTAAATTCTTCTTATATATATCTATATATCTTGCATTCTATCAGTTTCTCTAGTAAATACTGACTGATACACTGGATTAGTCTACTGATGAGTTTATAGCTGGGTGTGATATTGGGAAACCTGGTAGGAAGATGTGGATCACTGAGGTTGTGGCCTGGAAGTATATATTCTTTCTGCTCCCTAGATCCTACTCTCCACTTCCTGCCTGTCATGCCATGGGCAAGCCTCCTCTGCCACTTCTCTCTGCCATGCGGCCTTGCCTTAGAGCCAGCTGACTATGGACTGAAACCCTTACAAACCTGGAGTGAAAAGGAGCCTTTCCTTCTTTAAATTGTGAGTGTTGGGTGTTGTGTTCCAGCAATGATGAAAGGAACTAAGACATGAATTGGTTGAGTTGATGAACAAATGTTACTGCAAGCAATTCCTGCCAAATATCTTCCCAAAGCAAAGAATGCTTAGTGGAAAGAGTACCCTCTGGAGTCATATGCTTAGTTCAATCACGGTTGTTTCATTCACTTGCTATGTGATCCTGTTTAACCTCTCTTAGCTTCAGGTTCTACATCTATATCAAGAAGGTAGCTCTTAAAGGGTTACTTTGAGGGTTAACTGACCTCATCAATAATATAGTAGCTGCAACTTTCTTTGTACAACAATATATGCCTAACAGTTAATATATGTCATATGTGTTTGTGTGGCTATGGGCCATGCAAAATATTGGGCATACACTCTTGTTAGAGGTATTATAGCTTAGTGGTTGACAGTTTGGCTCGTGAAGTCACTCTGCCTGGTTATATGCTAACTAGTTGTATGGCCTTAGGCAAGCTAGTTAACCTCTTTAGTTTTCTCATCTGTAAAAGGGAGATAATACTACTATCTACTCACAGGATTTCTGTGAGGATTAATCTTCAGAAGATTAATGAGGTAATTCATGTTAATATATAGAATAGTCTTTGGCAATTACTCAAGAGATCCTAAAGGCTATTACAGTCCTGTACCAAATAATGGTGTTTTGATCAACAATTGACTACGTATGTAACTGTGGAACCGTAGATAAGAATGAGGCTAGCTGGATGTGGTGGTGCTCACTGTAATCCCAGCACTCTGGGAGGTTAAGTCACTAAACTGCCCTGCCTGGGCAACTTCATGATTTAGTGAGGCCCTGTCTCAAAATTTAAAAAATAAATATATAAAAAGTTCTGGGCATGTAGCTCAATGTGAAGGCCCTGGGTTCAATCCATAGTACACCAAAAATGAAAAAGATCACTGAACCATTCTTCTCACATAGTGATAGTGACATGGCAGCTGTCATAATGGTGCAGTGCAATTTATTATTCACGTGTGTGGTGATGCTGGTGTAAACAAACCTTCCACAGTCACACAAGGTGTGATCCAGGCAGGCACAGTGGCGCATACCTGGGTATCTTAACAACTTAGCAAATTTGTGTTTCAAAATTAAAGGGCTGAGGATGTAGTTCAGTAAAAAGACCCCGGGTTCATTTCCCTGTAACCATAAAATGAATGAATTAGTGAGTGAATAAATGAATATTTTTTAAAAGGTAAAAAAAAAATGGGCTGGTGGTATAGTTTGACAGTAGAGTGATTGTGGGTTCAATCTCTAATACCACCCACATGCATACAAAGTGACACTCACGTACAGAACAGAATGACAATACATGATTGTAACAGGTTTAATATTTACTATATTGTACATTTTATTGTTACCTTAAAGTGTATTTCATTTATAATAAATTTCACCGTGAAACACTACACCTTATCACACCAGCAGCAAACACACAGATGTTGTGTTTACTGCATCTCTTGATTGCACCAAACAGCCACACCGAGTGATTGACCTGTACCCGCCAGGGTTGTTTATGCTCTACGATGTGTGCACTGAAAGAGAGACTAACTGGGGTGGGATTTGTATAGTGAGGTGTAGTGGGAAAGTATCCTGAAAGTTGAGGAACGGGACACCTGGTGATTGGAAGCGGAAGATCACGTGGGTACCAGGGTGGAGCAATAAATTAGGTTTTGCTTCTCCAGTGGGGGTAGGTTTCACTCCCCCTCCCCCACAAGTGGCTCATTTCTATAAGCGGAAATCATTTTAGGAATGGGAGCCATTTTAGGAATGGGAGCCATTTTAGGAATGGGAGCCATTTTAGAATGTAGGACCGTTGGGGCCATTTTGTCTGGTAGAGAACTCTTAGCTTGCACAATGATGACATTGCCTAATGGTACATTCCACAGAATGCTTTCTTGTTGTTAGTAAGGGATGCGTGACTGTATTGTGTCATTACCTAACTCAATCTTCCATGCATTTCTGGGGCAGTCCTTGGCACACAAATACTAATTTCCCTAAATATTGTTTTAGCTTCCTTCACCCTCTTCTGCAAAGCCAGGTTCAGATGCCCTTTCGTTGGTTTTCCCCAGGGTCGCTGGTGAGGTCCATCTTGAAAGGTCTTGCCCCAGGTCTCTGAGCCCTGGGTTTCTTGCCTTTTTTGTATTTCCCATGAGGTTCATGTTAGCACTAGCTCTGGCAGGCAGAGAAGACAAGTGACCTGTGCTTGGTTATCTTAGACTCTCATTTCCTGCCTGGATGGTTCCTGCACCTTTCAAGACTTCTTCCACAGACAGATCTCCAGGAATTTGTAATGCCAAGCTTTCAACTGGAGAATAATTTTTTATGCTCCTATGGAAGAAGGCTAGGTATACATTTCACGGGTATTTCTGTGAAGAATTGGAACATGGGACATGGGCAGAGGACCTGCATGTTCTTCTAAGGCACGTGGTAGCACAGTGTTTTATGGGCAACAAAGGAGATGGTGATGAATATGGGAGAGTGAACTGAATGATAGTGGATGGAAAAGCTGGGGATACTCTTGGCTGCTAGTAACAGACCATCACAGCTCAAAGTCACTTAAACAATAGCAGTTAGTATATCACACAACAGAAAGTTCTGGAATAGATCCTTCAGGGTTGGTTGATCCAGGTCTCAGTGATCTCATCAGAGATCCAGATTCTTTCCATTGCTGTGCTATGCATCCTCAGAATTGGTACATCCTTAGAATGGTGGAAAGGTGTGGAGTGAGTTCCAGGCACAACAATTTTCAGAAAATGAGAAATGGTTGCTTGCTCTCTTAGAGTGCAATCATATCTCACGGGGTGCCCCCCAAACCTTCCTTTCATATTCATTACCCATTACTACTAGGTCAGGGTGCCCACTCCTGAGACAGTCTGCATGGGGAATGGGATTGGTTACCCTATGGGCTCTGTGCATGGCTTTCACCATCCCACGGCATACACTTGTATGTGCCTCCAGCTACTTAGGAGGCCGAGGCAGAAGAATTGTGAGCTTGAGGACAGTCTGGGCAAGACCCTATCTCAAAACTACAGAAAAGGGCTGGAGAGTGGGAGGGAAGGGGGAACTAAAAATGGTTAATATGTATATGAACCAATTCTCCAAGTTGACTATTATCCATCACAAATATATACCAATATGAAGAAATATACTCCAATATGTATACCAATACACAGACATATATACCAATATGAGAAAAAAAAAGCCTGGGGATGTTGCTTAGTGGTAGAGCACTTGCCTAGCATGTGCAGAGCCCTGGCTTCTACCGTCAGTAACATTAAAAAATATGACTGAGATAAACACTTTTAATTTTCCTAACTCAGCATCTAGTGAACAAGAGTTTATTTAATTTTTAATCTACTTAGCACAGGGCCAGATATGTTGTAGGTGCTCAGGAAATATTTGTTAGATGAATGATTTAATTGGGTGGGCAAACTTCTACATAATTAATTATCTCTAATTCAAAGATGAATGAAGAAAATGCTGTAATGAAGATTCTGGCAAGAACTGAGAGAATAGCCAAATGTACCCAGGGCCTTAACACTCATTTCAATAAGGCCTCGCTAAATCACTAAGTTGCTCAGACTGAGCTCAAACTTACAATTTGCCTGCCTCAGTCTCCCAGAGCGCTGGGATCAGAGGCATTTACCACCCCATCCAGCCACTCCTCTTGAGCTTGTCTTGATTTCTGTAGCTGTGCAGGTAATTCTGATTGGTCTTTCAATCACTTTGGCACAAAATCTGAGTTATCATCTTTGTCTCCTCTCTTTACATGGTAAGTTTCACCTACAGCAAATCCTGAAAATTCATAAAAGCTACAGGGTAGAAATATAGGCATTTTATTGGAACTGTTTTTGGATGTTGTGTAGTATATTGTTCTGGTCACATTCGTATGCAAATACAGTTTTAATTTCTTTTATATATATTCATATATACATATAAAACTACGTTTTAAAGCACACTTTTAATGAAATATAACAGCCATATAGAAGTCTAACCCAACACAAATCAATAACTTTTCATGTCATTAAATATCTTTCCATAACATCAACTTTATAGGGCTGTAAGGTACACCATCCCAGAGATGATATAATTAATAACTTAACCCCTGTGGTAGCAGTTCTGGCTTTTTTGAGTCTCTTCACCCCTCAGCAATGTTGCAGAAATAAATTTACTTGCATTTAAGATTTTTGCAACCATTTCCAAGTCTTCCTTACACTAAAACTTTTAGGGAAATTTCTGAGTCAAAAGCCATTTGCATTTTTATCTTTTTTTTTTTTTTTCCACTACCAGGGATCAAACTCAGGGCCTTGCACTTGTAAGGCAGGCATGCCACCACTGAGCTACATCCCTGGCCCTAGCCATATGCATTTTTAGAAAAAAAATTTTAATTTTAGAGGAATTTTAGGATTACCAAAAAATATGAAGATTCCAAGCTGGGCGTGTTGCTCAGTGGTAGAGTGCTTGTTTAGCATGTGCAAGAGACTCTGGGTTCGATCTCCAGCACTACAGAAAAAGATTATTAAGATTCTACAGTTTCCATGTAACCTACATCCAATTCCCCTTATTATCATCTTACATGAGTATAGCATCTTCTCACAATTAACCAATATTAATAAATTATTAACTAAAGCCAATGCTTTATCTAGATCTATTTTTTCCCTAAAAGAGCATTTGCTATTCCAATATTCTATCTAGTATACCACATTCTGTTTAGTTGTCATGTGTCCTTAGGCTCCTCTTGGCTGTGACCAGTTTCTTAGACTTTCCTTGTCTTTTTTCTTTGAGACAGGGTCTCACTACATAGTCCAGGCTGGCCTCGAACCTGTGGCTATCCTCACCGCCACAGCCTCCCAAGTGCTGGGATTACAGACATGCAACATCATGCCCAGAGCCTTTCCTTGTCTTTACCTTCAAAATTTTGAGGAATTCTGGTCAGGCATTCTGTATGATGTCCCTCAGCTGGGGTTTGTTTGTTTTCTTTCTTATAATGATGTCACCAGTTAGCATGGGTCCTAATTTTACTGATAATGGAAACTAAAGTAATACCATGAATTTGCAGGAGAAGGCAATTGATTAAAAATTAAATTAATTAATTAAAAGAGAAAACAAAGGGGAGTTTAGCTTTGGCAAAGTAGAGTAAGAGCAAATGGAAAAGTACTCCAGTTTGAGTAGCTGGAGGGCACATATTGATGGAGAGGATCAGACTGGCCCACTCTTAAAAGAGGAGGCTAACGTTTAAGGGTTAGCTGAAATGGACCAGGTTCCAGAAGAACATTCTGTCAGTATTGGTTTCCATAGATCTGAAGAAATCTTTATGATGTGAGGCAAAACTTGGTTCCCAAAAGATATTTTTGCTTGGGAAAAATCTCAATCTTGCAAGGTTCTGCTGGAATCCAAGGTGACCTTCAATTTAGTGCCATGACTGGAGACTTCTGGGTATAGTTGAATGTTCCTGTAAATCACTTATCTTGGTGTCTCCAGTCTTAAACAGGTATGAGACTATGTAAATTCAAGGCTAATCAACCCTGTTTGGCCACCTTTTAGACATACACTCCCTAAATGATTAGCATGCCTATATTCAGATATAAGATGGTATATATGACTCAAAGTTTTGGTTTTGGGGTGTTTTTTTTTTGTACCAGAGATCGAAATTTGAACTTTATGCTTGGGAGGCAGGCAGCAGCACAACTGAGCTAAATCCCCAGCCCTTTGACTCAAAGTTTTAAGATAACAAAGGCTACCAAAGGAGGAGGTCAAGTTTTGTTCTGATTTTAGTTACCTGATTTTAGTCAGTAGGCCCAACTGGTCATTATTTGTTTATTTTTTAGCAAAAACTACTTTTAAGTCCCTGACACTCTCAGAAGAAAACACAAATCCTGCTTTTCATGAATAACAGGTTAAGGGCCAAGGAGTTAATTTTGTCCTCTGACTCTCTGGTGGTTATTGTGTCAGTTGGATTGGGGTTAGGAGTTTTGGAAGGAAAGTACTATAAAGTGCTGTGCTCTATATATCAAGCTCACACACTGTCAACATGATGCATAGCTGGTAACGTTGTTAACCTTGGTCTCCGGGCTGAGATAGTGCTTGTCAGGTTTCTCCACTGCAAAGTTACTCATTTTTTCCCCCTTTCCATACTGTGCTCATTGGAGAGAAATCACACAAGAAGTTGGGAGTTCCACTTATGGATGGTGTATACACAAATTAGGATTCTTCTGTGGTAAATTTATCTCTTCTTCCCCATTTATTAACTTTATCACTCACTTAATCAGTATAAGATCAGGAGTATTTCTTTTATACTTTGAGCTTTACTCTAATATTACTTTACCTGTTTTATTGCTCAAGGCAAGTATATTTTTAATGCTCTGAGTAACTTAACCCAAAATTGCCCCCTTCCAAAGTTTATGCCAACTCTTATGGGTAAAAATGAAAATCCATTTCTCTTCAACCTAAAAAATCTTCAGGGCCCAACTTTCTGACGCCCACTGGGGAGACAAGGTTAGCCTGAGGGGTCTACTCCAGTTTGACTGCTGAGCCACAAAGATGATTCTTGCTCCCCACTTTGGCGCTTTTGCTTGCCTGCCGCCCAACTACCCAGCTTTCCCTGGCCCCGCCCACTATGGGGCGGAAGCGGGCACGACCGCGGGCGGAAGCTGCTGGGTCCGGGCAGGCCCTCGAGATCTCAATCAGCCCCGCCCACTCTTACCACCGCTCCACCCCTCCGGCCCAGACCGGAAATGAGGTCAGAGAGGGAAACCCTGGCCGGGAGACTGGGCCCCAAGAACGGCGCAAGTTGGAGGTGGCTTCGGCAGCCGGTGAGGGGGAGGCGTGGGTTGAGAGGGTCGGGGTCGGCCAGCGCTAGAGAGCATCCGGGCTCTGGGCTGCTGCTGGGCGGCTAAGGGTGCCTTGGGGCTGTGGCGGCCGGCGGGAGGAGCGAGTGGGCCTTGCTTTCCGGGGCCTGGTGCCCCCATCCCAGGCGATGAGGGTCGGTTCGCCTCCAGGGCGATGGTCCCTTCCTCAGCTCTCTTCTTTCCCTTTTCCCCTGGTGTCAAAATGAGGGATTAGTGTTTCAGGCCTTGGTCGCAATAGCTCTCGGGGACTAGACAGGGAGGTGGCGGGGAGTCCTTCGAAACACGTTATTTTTTTGTGGGTTTTTTTTCCCCCTCACATATGTGGCCATGTTGCGACCCTCGTTCGCAGAGGGAGCCCGCTCGCCATGTCTTGCTTTTTGGCGGTTTCCGTTTTAGAAGGGCATACCCACTGTTCCGGGTGAGCCCAAATTCCAAGTTGCTTTTTGCTACCCTATCTTCCACACTGCCCACCCTGCTGCTGGCTCTCCTTTGCTGTCTACCACGTCCTGTTTTGACCCAGGCAGTCTTACCCCTCTCTGGGCCGGTGCCTGGACCCTGGGGCCTCTTGGGGTGTTCATCTGAAGGAACCTGAGGATGCGGGAGTCCCAGGGCTCTTCTGTTGCCTGTGTTTGAATTGCAGTCTTTGAGGCAGGAAAAGGATTTTGTTCAATTATTCAACTAGAAGTTGTTTGATAATTTCGTTCCACGTTACAGTTCGTGCAGTTCTGCCAGAGTTTTTAAATAATGAAGGAGGGAGGGAGATTTAAACACGTTGTTTCCATTTGTTTATCTATTTTGGCCGTACTCCAGTTACAAGTCTTAAACTACTTTTTACTTAAAGGAGCATGATCTTTTAACGTACGTGGCTTTTGACATTTTGGGGTTTTCTTTGGGTAGTCACTTTGGAACTAGGTTTCTCCGTTACCCCCACAAATATGTCACACAAGCCCAGAAGAGTTTTCCTGCCTTTGAATTCATTGGCGTAGGAACAGTGTGAGAACAGATTCTTGAAAGCCTTTTTCAAATTATAAATTGCGTGACCAGAAATACGGTCTGAATGGTGGGCTACATAGAGTTTTAAGCTCTAATTATGATCTTGAAATACTTTGGGCTTAACAAGGCCTAGGCAGAAAGTGCTAACTTAATATATACTTTATTAGATGTTGCACAGATTACATTTCTTTTTAAAAGGGAATTTAAAAAACTGCTGCTTTTACTCTTATCCTTTGAAAGGGTTGCCTCTGAAGAGTGATAGTTTGATGAGGGAGTACAAAAATAGGAAATTTTGAAAAGCAGCCAGAAACCTTAGTTTTCACCCTATCCCTATTATTTCAGCTTCCATTATATCCTGGTTTTGTGTGTGTGTGTGTGTGTGTGTGTGTGAGAGAGAGAGAGAGAGAGAGAGAGAGAGGGAGTATGATTGTACAGCAGTAAAGTACATAATTAGGATGATCAGGATTGGGGAGAAGAGCCTAAAAGTTGCTAATTATTCAAAATGAAATGATGCATTCCATATGGTTCTATACCTAGGAGCTTCCACATGACAGTTGCACCCACATCACTACAGATACTTGGATCTCTCTCTCTCTCTCTTTTTTGGGTATAGGTATCAAACTCAGGACCTTGCGCTTGGGGGCAGGCGCTGTGCCCCTGAGCTAAATCCCCAGGATTCTTAGATCTCTTAAACTGTAGTGAGTCTTCCTTAAGTGTGTCACTTAGTTCTCTCTCTGTTCCCCTGCCACATGCATCTCAGAGGCAGTCTCAGAGTGCTGAGCAGTCCTTCATCCAGTCTCCATACCATAGTGCTGCTGGATCCCACCCTATACTCTCCCAGCTTTATTGTGGTTTTGAAATTGTGTGTTTTTCTGTTCCTCTCTAATTACACATTTTAGAGTCTTCTGGGGTCTCATTCCTTGTAATTCAGTCAGTTGAGGAGGGAGAGAAGAGATCTGTTTCCAGGTTTGTTTGCTTGTTTTTGCCAGTATCTGAGTTACCTTGTGAGTGGTTGAGTTTTTGTACTTAAGAACATGTTGGTGTCAGGCATTTAACAGGGGCCAAATACCTATTTTTTAGTGGCTTATGGGAGCATGGATGATAAGAACATAGTCTTAAGTATATCAAGTTGCAAGGTGTCTTTATTTTCTGTTGATGGGCATGAGTGCACGATCTATTTTATAGAATTAATTGAAAATAACAGATCCTATTCACGCTCTTTTTTTTTTCTTTCTTTCTTTTTTGAACTTTTTCTTGGCAGATGTGGCCTCATGGATGAGCTGGTACATGACTTAGCCTCAGCCTTAGAGCAGACATCTGAGCAGAATAAGCTTGGTGAGCTGTGGGAAGAGATGGCCCTGAGCCCGCGCCAGCAAAGGCGGCAGCTTCGGAAACGCCGAGGCAGGAAGAGGCGGTCTGACTTTACTCACCTGGCAGAACACACCTGCTGCTACAGCGAGGCCTCTGAGTCCAGTCTGGATGAGGCCATTAAGGACTGTCGAGAGGTTGCCCCAGTCACCAATTTCAGTGACTCTGATGACACAATGGCAGCCAAACGGCACCCAGCTCTGAATGCCATTGTTAAGAGTAAGCAGCATTCTTGGCATGAATCTGACTCCTTTACTGAAAATGCACCTTGTCGACCACTCAGGCGCCGACGGAAGGTGAAGCGAGTGACTTCAGAAGTGGCCGCCAGCCTTCAGCAGAAGCTGAAGGTGTCAGATTGGAGCTATGAGCGAGGCTGCAGGTTCAAGTCCGCCAAGAAGCAGCGTCTGTCTCGCTGGAAGGAGAATACTCCCTGGACCTCATCAGGCCACGGGTTGTGTGAATCAGCAGAAAATAGGACTTTCCTAAGTAAAACGGGAAGGAAAGAAAGAATGGAATGTGAAACAGATGAACAAAAACAGGGCTCTGATGAAAACATGTCAGAATGGTGAGCTCTCCTTTGCTGTCAGAGAATTTCCTAATCAATTTTACTGAAAGTACAAATGTCTCTTCATGAGTTCCCCTTTTTTCCAAACCAGCCACTCTAGTTTTAGCTTTGTAGCCTTCCATTAATTAATCAAAAGTTGATCTCTAGTTTTTAAAGTAGCATTATGATTCTGTTTTCCTCTTCAAGGTTATGAGTAAGAAACAGTTTGAGTCTAAAAATTATTTATCTCAAATGCATAACCAAGAAGTTAAAAACAATTTGCTGCTGTTTATACTACATAGTTCACAAACATATTGTTCTTTAGAACTAGGATCTTAGCAGAATCTGATGTATATTTTATATA
>NW_022900933.1:18210918-18216132 GCF_012274545.1 Fukomys damarensis
TATATAAATATATATATACACACACACACACACACACACACACACTTATATATATATGAGAGAGAGAATGCACAGGTGTCATGCATATGCATTTTGTAACTGTTCCTGGTAAGCTGCACTTTAAGAATCATGGCTTTAGGTATTTTTGGGGCTATAGTTCTATTCTCTGCTACTTCTGTACATATGAGTATACTTTTTAATGGCCGACTTTCAGGTTATCTGAATACATTATGGGCTTAAAAAATGACAGTGCTAAGTTCCATGAGGTTTAGACTAAACATGCTAGGGAAATTTGCCTCTCAATGGATTTAAACGTTTAAATGTCAGTGTAGCTTTTGGTAACTTAATTTTTCTACATCTCATTTGTAGGAACGTTAGTACATGGCAGCTTTTTACTTTAATATTAATAGTTATCAGTTTTTCAATGAGAATGCTGTTGGTGCTTTGGGTGAGGTTATTCTTTGTGTGCTTTGCAGGATACTTAGAATCTCTTCATTATTCCTACACCTCTTCATAGAATCAACCTAAATGCCTAATTGGGGTAGCCCCTAGGTGGGTTGAATACTTCTGGTTGGGATTGTTGTGTATTCTGTTTTTGTTAATTAAGATTGTTTGGCATTTACTAAGCACTGTACTACACACTCACTGAATATTCTTATTTAATGTTCATAATTCTGCTGTATGGTGGAATTCCACTATTTGTATCTCATAGAAGAAGAAGCGGGTTTAAGAGAGTTGAGATAATTTTCTAAGGTCACCCAGTGTTCAAACAGAATCAAACCTGTTTTCACAACTCATATTTCACCATGTTTTGCTGCTCTTTGAGTTTGTCTTTTCCATGACCCTTTTTCATTTCATCTTAACTTTTATAACACTTGAACATATGACCCTTCGTAGGACTTTACGTGTTCTGAAGTTTATCTTAAAATCAAAGACATAAACTGTAGGTACTTGGAGATAAGGCTGTGTAGTTCTCTGTGCCTCTACCTTTATGGGTGGGTATTAGTCCAGCTTTCTTACTAACTGTATTTGTAAGTCTGTTCAGTTACAAAAAGGTAGGCCCACCATTTGGCTTTCCTAGTTTTCTTCTAAGCTTAATTCTTTCTATAACTGATTTACTCAATTTATATGTATATTTTTGTATCTTTTTCCTTTTGATATTTTTAGTCAAACAACTGTTCTGTCAGCTTGTACCCTTTCAGGATATTGCACACCTCTGTTGATGTATTCAAGTTTGTTTTAGTGTTGACTGTACATACCATGAAATCTTACAAGTGAAAATGGGAATTTTAAAAATAAGCATTTGAAATAATAGTTTGTGTATATTTCTTCCCCAGAATTTTTTGTTAAGCTATGAAGTAATTGGTGTTTGGGACTGTTAACTCTGTCTAACATACAGCTGCAAATGCAGAGGCAGTAGTCTAGCAGTTTGATGCTTTAGTGTTTCTGTTACCCTAGACCATCTGTTACAGTCAGGTTGTGATAATATAAATTCTAGTTATGTCTGAGCCTGGAGAAGTTGAAGTAGATGGGAGTTTTTCTGAATTTCTCTTTTCAAGTTAAGGAGACCTCTTTTTCCCTTTTGGACTATTTCCCTGGTCTGTGACTTTAGAATTCCTTGAGTAATATGGTGTTAAGAGTCCTCTTAGCGATGAAGGAATGGTGAGTGGAGTAAGAGCAGATAAAGAATTAAAAAAAAAAAATCATCTTTAAAACCGAATTATTCAGGAGACCTAAATTCCCCTTGGCTTGTCTTCCATCATATGTAATTACAAACAGAAATGCTTTTTTTTTTCCTACCTGAATCTCTTCTATGGGGAAAGAGGGATGATTCTTTATTTGACTTCATTATTACATCCAGCGTACCTTATAAAAAGGGCTAGCATTACAGTATAAGTGGGTAATAGTATATGATTTGGGCATTATTCCATCTTGGTGAGTTCATTCTGCCAATCCCCCCTCCCCCCACATTAGAAGAAATACTTTCAAGAATCCTCTTGGTTACTATTTAATACATCTGCTTAGATGTGCCACAGTTTATCTACATACGGACCCAAAATGTAGAACTTTATTTTTTATTGTGTCATTGAAGGTTGTCAGAGTCATACATGATCCATTTTGTAAAATTAAGAAAAGTTGATCATTAAGCTTAAACTGGCTGTCAGTGGATTTTTTTAAAAGCATGTAAAAATGTTTTAGATTTTAAAGTGTATGTCTCAATCAACTCTTAATTTCCTTAAATCCACTTTTTGCTGACTAGAATTGAGTCGTTTAATGACTAACCAATATTTCTGTTTTGCTTTTTTTCTTTCTGTTCTTCCTTCACTTCTGTCACAACCAATTCTTTACAAGTTGAGGAACTGAAAATGATTATACTGTATAGCTTTTTTTAAATGCCCGTGTCAAGATCAAATAGTTATTTTAACTTCTTCCATGTATGTGTTTTTGTGAATACTTTTTTTCCCCATTAAGTTTTAAAGCAAATAGTACAGTTACATTTATCATTAGGATCTTGTACCTTCACATGACAGATCTTGGTTCTTGTTTTTTCCCTGGCCTACCTTCACTCCCTTTGCCCTTCCCTATTTACAAAGATTTTTATGAATACTTAAAGCGAGGCAATGCCTGTAAAAATTACTTTTTTACTGATTTTTTTGTTTGTTTGTTTAAATTGTCTGTGTATCAGCTATTAGTTAGATGACCATGGTCTAATTTTGCTTTGTTCTTCACTAACAACGTCATTTGTTTGTTCTCCTTTAATATAGTTTAGTTTCTTTTTCTTTCCTAAATGAATTGGTTAGGGGATGGTCTGAAGTCACATTCAGGAGCCTTTCTCAAGTGATATATTAGAAGCTGTTCTCACAGAAAAGAAAATACTCCCTTTTCTTGGAAAGCAAGTGACAGAGATAGAGTGCTAAACCTCCCCCTCCTTCTCCAGCCCAAGCTGACCTTCTGCAGCCCCTTGCTGCCTCTTGTTTTCTTATTTTTATAGAAAATCAATATCCCTTCTGACACAAACAATAGCTCAGAAGCAAGAATAAATGGGAGAAAGCTGAGATCTCTGTCCATCACCTCTCACTTTAACTCCCCCAAACTCTTTAATTATGAGTGTGCTTTGCTCCAGGTGTTTGTGACAGTGAAATTGCTAAACGAGGACCATTTTAACCAAAGATTGGGTGATCAATAACACTCTATAGCAGTAGCTTGTTGGATCAATAGCATTCATTATTTCATGGTTAAGGTAAGTAGCCTCCTTTGCAAGTGGAGGTCATTAATCAGGGGTTACTGGAGCCAAGGAAAAGAATATATGTGCTAGGTTGGAGATGTTCTGTTTTCTATTCTTTAAATAGGGATGCTGACCAAGAGTGTATTTACCATTGCTGCAATTGGCAATATTCATTGGAGAATACAGAATAGCTAGCATAGCTTGTTTGTATAGATTTATTCAGTGTTTTGCTGGTATATCTTTAGGGAACGAGTATAAAAGAATACTTGGGAGGTGGATATGGTACTATTGTATTTAAAGATCTGTCTCTTGAAACAGTATCCTTCTAGAAAGAAATGTTAAAGTAATTCTATGGCTCCAGATGAAGGGACTAAGTACAGAGTGAAATGTTACCTCAGTATAAAATATAACATTCTTTTATAACATAAAAATAAAGCGAATCATTTCACCAGGTAGTGAGTTTTAGGTCACTGGAGGGATTGGCCTGAAAACTGCTATTACTGTGGAGCTGAGAAGGTTGGACTGAAACACTTCTAAGGAAGGACCCTTGGAACATGCGTTCCTATGATTTTCCAGTTATAATTTACCTCTGACCATTGTGATTTTAATTTTAAAAAACAACTCATAAGCAGCCTTAACTGCCCACTAGAATATATGAAAAACAATCCAATATTTGCTCACTCACAGCATTGGAAACCAAAACATAGTTGGTCTCTTGCCAAAATTTCCTCAGTTACAATGCAAGGCTGATAGAACTATGATTAGGAATGCAGCCAGGGGCTGATGTTAGCAGCACGGAGCCTGCCCTCACACTGCAAGGCTATGTGTCCTTTCTCCGTGGGCAGCATTCCGAAGTGCAAGGCCTGGCTCAGTGAGAATTGGATAGCTGCACTTTCTGCAAAGTGTTGTTTTATTTCACTTCTTAGTCTGTGTCTTTTGGTTTCTATTTGGAGGCTGTGACTCCCAGAATACATCTGGATAGGGAAGTTTAATGTTTTCTGTGTATTTGTGTTTGTATGTAGGAGGCAGACACATGAGTATTGAGTCTCTAAGAATAAATTTATTATCAGCATGGCCAGAGAAGAAAAAATCCCCTTTGAATACATCTTGGAGATTGTAGTGTCTCGTATATTATATTCCATTTATTGATGACCCATGGAATACAGCCAGAATCAGGGAGTGAGGGTGGGTTGGGAGGAGATCCCATCTCAGTCTGACATACCTGTATGTGATGAAAGTGCTCCAGGAACACTGAGAATTACGTTAGGGGCTCTACTCTTGGCCAGTTGTAGATGTGAAGAAGAGCACATTACCCATATCCACAGGAGTAGAGAATGGGACCAAAGGTAATCCGTAAACCCTTTCTTCTGGCACATACCAAGAGCTTACATTCTGCTTACATTCTGTAGAATAAAGGAAAGGAAACATTCTTAGGAAAGTTCAGAGGAAGAACAAGTATTTGAAGATGATTGCCAGTAGGAACCAGGAGAATATTTTTGCAAATCTTCAGTATGATGCAAGAAGATGTAATCATTTGAAATATAAGCAGTAAGTCATAGGAGAGGAAAAATGGCTATCCAAAAATCCTATAGTTGGGAAAAACTGTAGAGAAGCATAGGATATAATTGCAATATGAAAGTGCAGGACAGAGCACTCTGCAGAAAATTGGAGTTGAAGGACCGGAGATTTAGCTCAGTGGTTCTGACACCTGCTTCACAAGCACAGTGTCCTGAGTTTGATCCCCAGTACCAAAAAAAAGAAGAAAATTGCGTTGATTTTGAAAACTTGGAAACACCATGTTTCTTTTAAAATATATATTAATTAGAGACCTCCTATTAAGCTACTTGGTTAATAGGATCTTAAATAGGAGAAAAACTCAGGCGGTAACTCCCTAATACCGTGTGTGTGTGTGTGTGTGTGTGTGTGTGTGTGTGTGTGTGTGTGTCTGTGTCTGTGTGTGTGTTTTACTGAGAATTGAACTTAGGGCC
>NW_022900933.1:18216297-18259815 GCF_012274545.1 Fukomys damarensis
TTTTTTTTAATTGAGACAAAGTCTTGCTAAAGTCATGTAGTTACCTAGGCTGGGCTTGAACTCATTATCTTGCTTCCTTGGCTTTCCAGAATGCTGGTACTACAGGCATGCACCACTATGCCTGGCCCCAGTAACAACTCTTGATTAGATAGTAAACAAATTCTCTGCCTCTAGTGATTGAGATAGGCATAAATTACCCTGTTCAGTTCTGAATACGACAGTCTTCTGTGGTTAGGAATAGGAAAGGGTTAGCTAACTCTCAGGTCAGAAGGCAGGAACTGAACTTTCTTTTTTCTTCCCAGTTTTGGAAATTTACAGGGAATTGTCTTGTTGAAACTAGGAGCTTTATTTACAGGCAGAAAAAAATAGAATTATCTTCAAAACAGTTTATAAAGCTACTGTATTTCCTATTGCTGTGGAACAGTTGCCCAAAGCTTAGTAGTTGTAAACAGCACTTAACTATCTTCCAGTTCCCGAGTTCAGGAGTCTGGGAGTAGCTTGGCTGGGTGGTTTTGTTTCAGTCCTTCAGGAAGTTGCTGTCAGACTGTTGGCAGTGGCTACAACAGAGCTGAACCTTGATTAGGGCTGGAGGTTCTTCTTCCAAGTTCCTTCACTGGCTGTCGGCAGATCCCATGTCCTCATTAGGCTGTTGCACTCCTCTTCCTTCACCTGGGCCCTGCCAAGCACTGTCAGTGTCCTCAAGACAATAGTGTGTTCTCTCTTGTGTGAATGATCCAAGAGAAGTGTGTGTGGCAGTGGGGGAAGTCCAGGGTGGAAGCCACAGTCTTGATAACCTAATCTCAGAAGTGACAATGTGAGAAGGACTACACTGGGGTGTAAAAAACCGGAGTATAGGCTCTAGGAATTTGGTTTCCACAGATGACTACTGGCTGTCAGAAATGTTCTTTTCTATCCACACATACTTACGATAAAGTTTTGCTTTTTATTCATTACTCTAGGTCAGTGTTCTCAGCTCAGGTACTACTGACTTTTTGGGCCATATCTCTGTATTAGGTCTTCTGTGTGTGTTTTCAGTGACTGTATTATCCTCTACCTGACAGCAGCTTGCCAACCCTCCCACCCCTCCAAGTTGTAACTATCAGAAGTGTTTCTAGACTTTGCCAGGTGACCCTGAGGGGAGGCATGCAAAATTATATCCAGTTGAGAACTGGATGCAGATGTTTCTGGTACTGAGGGTAGGGTTTTAATCATTGATTCTGCTTTATCAAGCATGAGTTTCAAATTAGGAAAATTTAAGACCCAAACATTGATCTTTCATGTAGAATAGATATACTATAGTATTAAAATGAATTTCACTTTTGCTAATTTAAAAATAAAGCCTTTTAACTGTTCCTCACAAGGCAGACAGTACAGTTTAGAACTTGGAAAGAGGAGCATTTCAGTTGAAAGCATTTTCAGGTCAGTACTAAGGTGTATAATGTTTGGTTATTAATAGTGTTTGTGGCCGGATGTGGTGGTGTACACTTGTAATCCTAGCACTTGGGAAGCTGAAGCAAGAGGATTGCCATGAGTTCAAGGCCAGTGTAGAATACATATAAAGATGCTGTCTCAAAGTGTTTGTCCTGGAATTGTTTCAGCCGACAAGGGTTTAAAATAGTAAGGGTTTTTTTTGGTGATGTTAGGAATTAAACTCAGGGTCTCGTAATGCTAAGCAAACACTGTACAACTGAGATACTCCTCTAACCCTCAGTAGTGCTTTATTAGGCTGACTTCCTATCATAATGTACTTCTGTGGCGGTAGATATCATTTCCAGTCAACTGGTCTACTGAGAGTGCCTCTAATTACACAGTTCTGGTGGAAAGATTAGATGAGTAGATGTCTGATAAAACAAAATAAAATGTTACTTGCTGAACCTTAAATGCAGGTATTAACTTTCAACTTTTTGTGTACTTGAAAATTTTCATCAAAATTTTGCCATTGTGCTTGTAGGTGTGGCTGCCATTTAAAGAGAAGACAAGTTTTCCTATCTGCTGTCTTTTGTGGACTTCCTTTTCTGTTTTTTTCTAAAGATTCATAAAGACTGGCTGGGTTTCTCTCTTCTGACTGATCTGTAAACACAAATGGGATAGGCATTATAGTTAGGTTCGACTTTTTACTTATAAAAAGGCTTATAGCCAAAAAGTTGTAAGCAAATTTGAAAGTTTATAATAGGAAAAAATATGTGAGAGCCTGACATCTTTTAACTTTTAGACTTTTGAGCTACAAAGGTGGTAAAAGAAAATTGTCTTTATTAAAAGATATGGGCTTACTATTTCTGGTTTTTCTGTTTTTTTTGAGATAGGGTCTCACTATGTAGTTGATACTGACCTGTCACTCACTATGTAGCCCAGGCTGGTCTTGAACTCACAGCGATACTCCTGCCTCAGCCTCCCAAGTGCTAGGATTATAGGCGTGCACCACCAGGCCCGGCTGGTATGGGCTTATTTTTAACATAATATTAAATTGAATTAGCTATACAGTAACATTTTGTGTTTGTCTAAGTATTAAAATCCTACTGATCTAAATTTTAAAAAATAATCATAGTCTCTGAGCCAGACCGAATGAGAGCTAGGGATCTGGAACACTTTGGCTTGTAATTTAGAAGGGGAATATTTGCTTTTGTTTTCTAGCTAGCACTATGTTTTTACAAGTTGCAGCATAGTATTTATGTGCAAGCATGCCTTGAAGCTCCTACTTTTTCCTTCTTAGAAAAGTGTGCTTGCCACTTTTTACACATGATTACGTTTTCTTTTCACAAGTTATTCTGAGAGAAGAAACAGAGTTAGCAAATGCTATCAGATAATACATTCATTCCAGACACTGGTAAAATTGATATTTGTACTTATGAAGCGTTCTTTGAAAATTTTTTTGTTGTTTTTTTGAGACAGGGTCTCACTATGTAGTTTAGCCTGGTATTGAACTCACTGTAGCCCCAGGCTGGCTTTGAACTCACAGTGATCCTCCTTTCTCAGCCTCATGAGTGCTGGAATTACCAGCATGTGCCACCACACCCAGTTAGAGATAATTTTTTATGAAGAACATACATATGTCTCCCTTGATTATGATCTTTAAAGTCCTGAGGATATTTCCATTGCATCCTTATCATTACTTTAATAAGTATGTATAGGAAACTGGTGGTAGGGTGCTAGGTCAGTTGTTTGGTTTAGCAGTACTAGGGTTTGAACCCAGGGCATTCACAATGAATTACATCCCCACCCTTTTTAAATTTTTTGTTCTAATGAAGGATCTTACTGAGACTCTTATGTAACCCAGGCTGGCCTTGAACTTGTTGTCCTACTGCCTCAGCCTCCCAGGGCTGAGGGGTATGCCAGATAAATTTCAAAGCTCTTCCTAGTACATTGACTCTTGAAATGGTAGAAAATGTACATTGACAAGGTACATCACCTTTCCTGATCCAGCAGATATTCTCTGAAACTGCCCCTTTTATTTTAAATATTAGAAGACAGTGGACTCCATGTAAAATAGATCATGGAAGCACTGTATCATGTAGTGTACAACTGGCCAGAAATAAATGGGCAGAGAATTGACAGGCTTTGTGGTAAAACAACTGTTTAAATTTTCAAATTGGAAACATTCAAAGGAGAGAGACTAGTCATTGCAGAGCAGAATTTGTAACACATGCAGAACATGGATCCACAAACTTTGTAAAGGGCTAGGTAGTAAATGTTTTAGGGCTCTGTGGGACATAACAGTCTACCTTACAACTGCTCTTCTTTGCAGTTGAAAGTAAAGAACCATAGGGACTATGTCAGCGAATAAGCGTGGCCGTGTTCCAATAAAACCTTACTTATGTACATTGAAATTTTATTTTCATATCATTTTCAAATGTCACAAAGTGTGTATCTTTTGATTTGTTTTCCTCCCAGCATCTTAAAACTGTTGAAACATTCTTAACTCCCAGGTCATACAATAACAGAGGATACACTATATTTACTGATCCTGAGTCTCAGTACAACATGACACATTGGTGGGGTAGAATCTGTCCCATGGCCTAATTTGCTTTGCATCTTTTCTTTCTTTTTTTTTTTTTTTGAGAAAGGGTCTCACTACGTAGTTGAGACTGACCTGGAACTCACTATGTAGTCCAGGCTGGCCTCGAACTAACAGCGATCCTCGTGCCTCAGCCTCCCGAGTGCTGGCTTACAGGCATGTGCCACCACGCCCAGCCTGCATCTTTTCTTAATATCAAAAGAAATACAAAAGAAAACGTAAAATTTGTTTTATTGTGGGAGGAGAATAATAAAGTGGTAATATAAGAGATGGTATATGTAGTAGGACTTGATGGTATTAAAGCACTGATGTTCTTCAGATCTGCTAGAAACACAAAAGAAGCACAGTTCCTTAAACTCAGAAGTAGGAAGAATGTGGTACTCAGTTGAGGATGTCTTTTGGATTTCACTGCAGAACATTTTGAAGATTCTAGCAGCATAGTTTCATGATACATTGCTTAGAATGACCTCTGAGTCCTGAGTGTCTTCTCTAAGTACACAAGAAAATAAAAGGAAAGAACCTGTATGTTTTACTGGCTTTTGCTGTAATGGATCTCCTGCATCTGTTATTTAGAGACAAGCTTAAGTGAGGAAAGGATTGCTACTAATTTAATCAGCATTTGGGGAGTTAGTGTTGGCATAATATTTGGAAGTGGTGCAAAATACAAAATATTTTCAGAGTTTGTTTTGTTTTGTTTTCTTTGGTATCAAGTATTGAACTCAGGACCCTGTGCTTGTGAGGCAGGCAGGCAGAACCACTGAGGTAAGTCCCTGACCCTATTTTCAGGTTTTGATTCAGGAATGTAGGTTGGAATTTTACCGATCTTGTTCCACTTGTAACATAGTGAAAATGTATTTTCCTTACTTTGATTTCTTTCATCTTCTAGGGCTGATGAAAAAAAAAAAGTTGACTCGCTTGTAAGGAAATACTCCCAATCAAGGAAATAGCTAATATTGCAAAAGACAGGCTAGAACCAGTTAAATCACATCCCATAAAGAATGGGTAGAAGAAAACAGCACAAGAAGAAGCACAATCAGTTATTAGGGTGTTTCATTTCACTGAGTCCAATTGGAATTTATTTCTGTGTTTTTATTTTTAACCCTAACTTCTTTTTTCAAAATGAGTTTTATATATTTGCTTAATATCAAGGACAACATTACATTTTAGTAACTTTTGTTATTTAATTTTTTTTTGTTCATGGATTTTTGTTTGATGCTTTATAAAAGAAAATTTAAGATATGCTAGAAGTTTTAAAGTTGCATAATTTCATTTGAAACTGGTAGTTGGCAATATTTAAAAATAAAATTGCTGGTAAATGTATAACTTTGGATTGTTTAATGTATCCAACCAGTTGAAGTTACTTTGAACTTTAATAATTATCTTTTGATCCTAAACTAACAAAATGACTTTAGATATTTTAAAAGTACTTTGAAATATAAGTAAAAATTTCATCATTCTCCTATTTATTTTGTCTGGGGGGAAATAAACTTTACTTGTAGTTTTATGATGAAATTAACATATCTGGTTGGCTAATAGACTGGAATGAAGTTAAGGAAGCTTAGGGTCTTTCCATTGGAAGATCAGAGAATGTTCAGTGACGTAACTGGAGTTGATGAGTTCTGTTTGTCACTTTTTTTCAGTGAAACCAGCAGTGTGTGTAGCAGCAGTGACACTGGGCTCTTTACCAATGATGAAGGACGGCAAGGTAATTTCTATCCCAGCTCTTTGACTGTTGGTTCAGTATTTGTGGGGAAGATTCTGATCATATTAGTGACTCACTGAGAATATGATGATTGTCTATGGCAGTTCTTAAAACTCTAGACACATAGCGAGTCATGTGGGAAACTATTAACACTGTAAATTCCTGAGCTCCTAGAAAGCAAATAGGCCTAGAATTGACCCCTGGAATCTGCATTTTTTCTGAGCGTTTGAAGTGATTCTTATTCAGGTTATTCAGATCTTGAGTCTCTTGGTCTCGGACAGTGATGGTGACTTCAGCACTTTCAGTGATAAGAAACAGTTGACTTCAGCACTTGTGCCACAAGTTTGTCATCACTGGTCTAGAGGTTTAGAGTGCCAAGGCTGGGACTTCAGGAATACCTTTTCTTGGAACCAAGGAATATTTTTATGCACTGGTCTCCTTTTTGGATAAAATATTTTTATTTTTACAGAGGGAGAATTTTACCTTATTTCTAAAAGATTATAGTGTTATGGGTGAATATTTTATATAAAAAGTTTACTTTCTCAATTTAAAATGCCCAAAGATTAATATAAATATACTAATATATACCAATTAGTATAAATATATACCATGAATAATGGTAGTATGTGTTAATCACCAGCTCTTTATTTTTACTTCCTAAAGAGTAATTTGAAACTTTACATTGGTATAAAGCCATTTTACACAATTCTTCTTCTCTAAACTTATGTAGGGTCACACTACTTGTGCAGCAGTAAGAATTTTGTGTACCCTCTTCAGGTTATAGTTTTCTTAATCTATGTAAAGAGTTTATAGATCTCTGAAGTCCCCTCTAGCGATGAAATCCTGTAATTTTTCTGCCAAGGTAAGTGGTTAAAGGACCATATCTAGGTCAGTCTAGTTAGGTTCCCTAGTAATTCAGGTGTCCAGGTCCTGACTTTGGAAAAGGACTATGGGGAGAGTGTCTCATCCACACCTGAGTTGTAGGCACGGAGACAGCTTCATCGCCATGGAGTCATTGTGGTTCCTCCCATAGTGGAGATCATTGTGAGCACATTTGTCCTCTCTGATTCTGAGGGAACCAGGTGTCATTTGAGGCTGTGGGTGTGCCGGCAGGCTCCTCAAGCTAGGGTTGATTCTGTTACCTCATACTAAGAAAGTCTGGTTGTCTAACCTGAATGATCTGATGTGTGCTCTAGTTACTAATATTTGCCCTTTTTCTTTGCTTTTACTTCTTTTTAAAAATTATGATGCATAATTATACCAAGGTTTAAGAAAATTTAGACTTGTTACAGCAGTTAAGTTTTTGAGCCTTTGGTAAGTCTTCACTAATAAGGACTGCTAGATTTATCATGAACGATAGAATATTCTGTATTCCCAATTCTCTTCTTTTTCTCTGCCTCACCTTTACACAGTCTAGTGATATTTAGATGCTTAATGTTCTCAGCACAGAGCAATGCTATTTTCTGTTTCCATGCCTTTGTTCATGCTGGTCTGTGTCTGAAATCTTGTCCTTACCCACCCTTGACTTGTTGGTCATCCACCCAGGCAGCTTTCCATTAGCCCCTTCCTAGGCATGTTTATGGACTATGTCTGTGGATTTTCTTGCTCACAATTTTTTGTTGGGTTTGGATTATAGGCGGCATCAGCAGAAGATTGGAGAGAAATGAACAAGATTGGTTTTATTAGTCAAATTTTTATCGTGATAATGTTGCTTAACAGCCCTACAGTTTCAGTGGTTGACCACATCTGTTTCCTGCTGTGGGATTGTGGGTTGGCTGTAGTTCAGCTGATCTTGCCTGGGTTCATCTGCTCTCCAGGCTTCAAATTTTATTTACTCTTGTGTGTTTTTTAGGCTATAGAAGCAATGGCTATATGCAGGGTGGAATTCTCATGGCGAAAGACATAAATGCTAAGTGACGAAGCCAGACCATGCACACATATTTAAGCCTTTGTTTGAATCACATCTATTAATGTTCTGCTACTTTCAGCAAGTCATATGACCAAGCCGAGTGTCGTTACGATGAGGATGTGTGCTCTGTCTAATGGAGAAGGAAGGCACTGGCCAATGGCAAAGGGCAAGGATGTGGAAGAATTATTCTATTATAGGAGTGCTGAGGACACTGGATTATAGCTTTTCCTAGCTCTCTTTCTGTTGAATTGTCAGTTGACAGTCATTTTGTCCCTCTGTTGAAAACCACTCCTCCTTTTTGGCAGACTTTGCCCACCACTGCAGTTCTTTCCCTGGGCTCTGATAACCATTCTTTCCCACTCTAAGTGTAGCACTGGTAAAAACTCCCTGCTGTTCTGGCTCTGTAAATCAGCATTTCTTGTTGGTTTCCTCGTCTGTACCTTTGTAAATAGTCATTTAATGAAAACGCCTTCAAGTATCCTATTTAAATGTGCATGTTTCCTGAAAAGATTCTGACTGATAGCCATTAATCTTCCTTTATGCTTCTATATTTTTGTGGCACTAGAAATTGAATTCAGGGCCTTCACACTGAGCTATGTCTTCAGCCCTTTTTATACTTTAAATTTTGAGACAGTCTTGCTAAGTCACTAAATTGCTCAAGCTGGGCTCAAATTTACAGTCTCCTTGCCTTAGCCTCCTGCAGTACTGAGATTATAGTACTGCACCACCATGCTAGGCTTTCATTCACTTTTTATGAGAACTTTGAATATAGGAAAAAAAAAACCCACCTCAGGAGCAACTAGCTTTGAATTAAGGAACATTTATAGTTTTGAATCCCTAAGTTTTCCTACCCCAAGCAAGATGATAAAGGAGGCTGTTTATTTTTTATGGAAAAGACCTCAAGTTTGGAGTCATGATTATCATGCTTTGGGTTCAGTTTCTGACTTTATCATTTACCAACAACCTTGACTTCACTGGCTATTAGTTTCCTCATTGTAAGCTGGAAGGACTTGGAAGAAATAACATACTCATAGACTTTTAGCCTGGATCCTGGTGGGTTGTAAGGGCTCAGTGAGTGGTAGCCATATTAAACTGTTTAGTCTAACAGTATGATATTCATGTGAAACTAGTTTGATGTCCCAGTTTTCATCATAATGTATATCAAGAAGAAAGACCTGAACAACTTTTTGGTACTTTGGTTTATTTAATATACAGTCAGAATGATAGCACTGGGAAGGGATCCTCTTATTTGGTTTTTCTTAGTTCATGTTAAAATTCCAGCTTACGCTGTGATCTGTGTGCTTTAGGGGATGATGAACAGAGCGATTGGTTCTATGAAGGAGAATGCGTCCCAGGATTCACTGTTCCTAATCTTCTGCCCAAGTGGGCTCCTGATCGTTGTGCTGAAGTAGAAAGAATGGATCCAGGACTGGATAAACTTTCAGATTCCACATTCCTTTTACCTTCAAGGCCAGCCCAGAGAGGTGAGTTTTGAGAAGACCAAAATACAGTTCATGCTTTTATGATCCTCCTTGGCAAGAATCATCATGCTATACTTGAGCGTGCACAGGCCTTCAAGTACATATGACTGTCTGAATTGTAGAGCTAGCCAGGGACTTCTACAGCACTGATGGCAAACTTTTTAGAACTTGCAGTGGTATAAACAGCCTGCTGTGGGATGTATGCCATAGGTCTGCCACAGCCATCCTCGAGAATTTAAGGGCGAGCCTCAGAGCTTACAGTTGTCACCAGTCCTGCCTCATTGAACCTGTGGAGATTCTCAGGACATACATTAGCATGACATCTCTTCAACTTGCCATTGCCATTTGTGCCGGATTTAGTTTTTATTTGGTTTTACAGTGCTGGTGTTGGAACCCAGCGTGTTACATGAAGTTAAACAAGTGCTGTTCCACTCAGCTACACCGCCACCTTTATCACATTCCAGCAAAGCATTTGATTTTTTTTTTTTCCCAGTACGGGGAATTGAACTCAGGACCTTGTGTTTGCCAGGCAGGTGCGGTGCCAATAAGCTAAATCCCTGGCCCCTGTGCCAGATTTAGGAAGGCTGGCATAGTGTCATAGCTGCTTATCCTGCTGTAAAATTGATGGGCTATTGAGTGTTCATTGGAAGCCCTAAAAATTGTCTCTTGGAAAAGAATAGAATTTAGTAAAAACATTCACATACAAGATGTAATGGCATTTTCTAAGTGGATAATTTTAAAATACTTCTTTAAATATTTTTATTTCAATGATTATATTATTCAGTTTTTTTTGGTACTGGGGAATCAAACTTGAGACCTTGTGCTTACGAGGCAGGTGGCAGAACCACTGAGCTAAATCCCCAGCCCACAGTGATTATATTATTGCATACTTTAACACAAATACATATCCTTTCCCTTTGTTCTTTAAATTGTGAGTTAGCAAAGTTGGCTGGAAAGAGCCTAGGACAAGGAGAAATGTGGTAATCTTCGCTGGTACTACCTTCTAGCTCTGTGACTGTGACTAAGTCACTTTATTTCCTTGAGAGGTCAGGGCCATCATTTAAGATATATAACACTGAACAAAACTGTTTAATAGGCTTCATTAGCTCTAGAAGTTTATAGTACTAGAATTCTCAGTAACCAGTGATCAACCAGTTAGTCCATTATCAATTATTTTTTATGTATCATAGGTAGTTAGAATTACACTAAGAGCTTAAACTCCTATTTTGTAGTTTTGTTTGATAATTTTGGGTGTTTGATAAACCTTCTCAAAACACTTGGTTCTTGATAAAGACTACAGCCTATCTAATGCACATTTTTTGCTAATTTAGTAACTTTTTATCAAACATTTCAATGAACATTTCTGTAAGACCTTAATGGGCCACTTAAAATAGATTCACAAGCAAGACTAGCAAGAAGAAACTTCATGTGGCCTGTAATTCCAAAGCTGGAGACCATATCATTGATAAGCTTTTTATGTGGATTCTTTCAGTTGCTCTTTCTGTGTGTGGAACACATACAGCATTAGAAAAATGGTGTTATACATTCTCTTTTCATCATTATCTCACCGGCATTTAAATTTGAAATTCGAAATTGTTAATAATACCTTATATTCACGTAGTGTTTGTAGTTTACAAAGTGCCTTCCATGTGTTTTAATTGGGTCTTTAAAACAGCTCCTGAGGTAGGAGTGAGCAAGTGATTATCCTTTAATGAAAGCCTGTAGATGAGGGTGTCCAGGCCAAAGGTGGATGGCATGCCTGAGTTCATGCTTCAGTCACAAAGAGATGGGAATAATAAGTTGTTGGCAAATACTCTTGAGGAGATCCTAGGGGTAAAGGCTCCAGTGTCCTGGAAGCACTTGACTGCTTGTGCTTTTCTGCATTCAGTAACTGAGGCCTTATATTTTCAGGATACCATGCTCGCTTGAATCGTCTACCTGGAGCTGCAGCTCGATGCCTCAGAAAGGGGCGAAGAAGGCTGGTTGGGAAGGTGACAGCTCTCACGGTTTCTGAGGCACTATAGGAAGATGATATTTATTCCCTGTGGGGTTTGTGTACCCTGTGGGCAATCAAGGGCCCTCCAGAGCTCCCTGGAGTTAATGAAACCAATTGGAATGTTTTGGGAGTTCACACAAGTAAACATTTTGTAGGATTTGAATGAATATACACACAAAAGATTAAAAAAACTTCATTCACAGAGAAGTTCTGACAAAGAAAGCACTGTCATTACAGCCTCTGTTGTGTATAAATTCACAAACCCACTGTCTCTGCTGCACTTTCAGTGAATCCTGTGTTATTATTATATAAGTAAAAATACTGGGTTTTTTGTTTTGTTTTAATGACTCCTGAATTCAGGAATGTATCTTTGTTTTACCCTAATTTTTTCTTTTTCATTCTAGAATTCATTAAAAAAAAAAAAAAGGAAAAAATTTCTCTCCAAATTCCAAGAGTCTCTTGTTGGCCAGGAGGGAGTAATTGTTACCATTATTCAGTTCTACTTTTGCCAGGGACTGTGCCAGGCACTCAGGCTTCCTCCCAGCCGCCTTGCTCAGGGTGACAGTCCCCTGTAGCAGCTGAGTAAAATTTAGTTAGGTTCAAAGGAGTTGAAGAATATCTGATATTACCTAGATCAAGATGGCAGAATAGAGATTTGAACCGAGGGCCACTTTTCTTAAAATCTTATTTTTCTCCCTCTAGCTTTGAGATGGAGAAGTAGCATAAGACAGGGGCTCATACTGTCCGAGAAGATAATGATGGGCAAAGAGAGAGAGTGGTATCCAGGAATATTCTTTGTTCACTCAGTAAGCGTTTGGAATGTGTGGCAGACACTGTGCTGAGCTGTGTACATAGTAGGCAGCCATAGTCTAGTTCCCCTTAAAGGGCTGTTGCTTGTTTTTTTTGTTTGTTTGTTTTTTGTTTGTTTGTTTTTTGGTTTTGGGGGGTTTTTTGGAGCAAACTCAGGACTTTGTGCTTGCCAAGCAGGCATGGAACCACCCCGGACCTGGGCTGTTGCTCTTTGAAGCCCACTGAAGTTTGAGGCATGCAAAGAAGTGAGGCTGTTTATTTCTAGACAAACTCAGATTCTTATTTCTTGTCCTTAAATTCCAATTCAAACCTCCAAGTAGGAAGACATTTGATTATTGGAAGTGATACCTTATTCCTTTTGGATCGCCCCATTTACACACAGTAAAGTGCTACCTTCACTGTTCTGGGAGCTAACTCAGAACAGCTGGCAGGCAGGAGTGGATGGGGTAGAAGGAGGCAGGAGTTTGGGAGTGGGGTGTGGAGAGGTGGATTTACTTTTTCACTGTATTGGCTAGGCTGGGCTGATAATGTTCTCCCTTCTACTTCTGTGGAGTAAGTTCAGTTTGAAGGCTCCCTTCAGCTTGTGTGGGAAGGGAGTGAGGGCTACTGGACGTGCCTCTAATGATTTCACATGAGTAGGATAATATTTACTTGTTTAATTCATCTTCATCACCTTAAAGGGATATTTATCATTTCTAGCAGAGGTCACTGCTCTGCCCCTCTGCTTCTCCCTCCCCCATTTCTCTTCTCTTTTTCCAAATTGTAATCATAAATAATGAGTTTCATTCACAGCTCCCTGCCAGCAAGCTGCTAATTACGCAAAGTACTGCTTGTAATTTACACAGTAATAAACTGTAAATTTAAACATTACAGCATTTTAAGTTAATAATTTTTCTGCTGTAACAATAGCTCATTTTTCATCCATTCTTTCACTTGGCCCCCTACCATTCTGTGCCTGTAATCAGGAGGCATAGCCGTAAGGGATGAGGAATATGAAGAATGCAGTTTGTGAAACCTTTTCCTTTAGTGCCCTTCCTGTCCAGAATCTGACCTCAAATTAATTTTTCTATAGCCAGTGGTTCTGCTAAAATGTGTACACTAATGTTTAGGCTAATCTGTACACAGTTGAATACAGATAATAACATTTGCTCAGAAACAAATGTGTTTAAGTAGCAGGCTTGACGTTCTTGACATTCATGCCGGTGACTTATGTTCTTTTGCCTTAATACTTGCTCATATTGTATGACTCTTATTCATATGCGGGTTGGTGTGCTTTCTCAGGTGCTGTGATAGATATTCATTATTAATGTACTCAAGTTAAATGAAGGGTGAGTGCCTTCTGCCATTTTTCAGTTTTTTGGAGATGATTAGTTTCTGTGTTGCATATGGTGTTATGGGTAGGCTTTAACATTACAATCTTCAGCACTTTGAATTTACGAATCAGTTTATACAGACTTCTTTTTTACTTTGAGGTGATATTTAAGGACCAGAATACAGGGTGACAATTTTTGTAAGCCACCAAAGTCCTTTAACATGTAGACATTGGTCAGCAGATACTTCAGTTTTATTTGTAAGGACTCAGTCAGTGTCCCAGGGTAGGGGCCTCCACGGCCACAATCATCTAGGTGATGGAGCTTGGTGTGCAGGGTTGATAAAAATTGGCTGCTGTTGTCAGATATGGTGATGCATGCCCATAATCCCAGCACTGAGGGAGGCTGAGGCAGGAGAATTGCAAGTTTGAGTTCCTTGTAGGCAATTTAGTGAGCCTCTGTCTCAAAACATAAAAAGGGCTAGGGATATAGCTCAGCGATAGAGCAATCCAGGGTTCAATCCCCAGTAACCCCACTGAAAGGAAATTGGCTGCTGTTTAATTTTCTGAAAAAAATGTTTCTATACATTTCGTAATTTAGGAAGTATAATAATATACTTAAGTATTTAATTAAGAAGTATTACTAAATTTAAATACCTTATATATAAAGAAATGATAAATATTTGAGTAGGTGTAACCTGTTTAAACAGTACAGGATGTGTGCATGTATTGAAACATCACATTGTATCCCACTGTCATATAGTTTTTATGTATAGATTTAAAATAAATTTCTTTTAAGCCAAGTTTGGTGGCATGTCTGTAATCTTAGCACCCTGTGAAGCTGAACCAGAAGAATTGAAAGTTTGAGCTCAGTCTGGGTAACTTAGTGAGACCTAGTCTTAACATAAAAAATCAAAACGGCTGGGGTATAGCTCAGTATGAAGGCCCTGGATTCAATCCCCAATACTGCAGAGGAAAAAAAAACCCCCATAACTTTCACATAAAATGTAAAAGTACTAGGTATAATAAACCATATTTACAATGACTTTTTTGGATCATTAGGAATAACGAGTATAGCATGTAATAGCTTTATGTAGATTCCCACAGAGAACTGTGGTTGCTATTGGAGTTTAAGATTGGCGTTTCACAGTGCATTTCAGATTCTCTGGACTGGCACAGTTATGGGAACAGGTGAGCAGGGTAACAGTGTCACCTCTGGGTTTGATGATATTCTCGTCTACCTTGTGTTTTTAGGAGACCAGCGTAAGTACTCTGGGTACGGAGAGGATAAGCCATCTCATCAGTGACCCCCGGCAGAAAGAGTAAGTGCTGATGTATTTACTGGCTGTCCTGGCCTGTTCCTTGGAGACAGAGGCAAAAGAGATTTTATAAAGCAATCTAAAAATCAGCTTCAGAGTTAAAAGAAGAGATCTTAAAGATTTGTACTTTCTAACAGTCAAGGTGTCTAACCTCCTAAAATCGTGACAGTGATTTGCTTTTCTTAGTTTTTATTTTCTTGCCTCTTACATTTCAAGGGCTACATTAGTAGCTGCCAATAGGCTATTATATTTTAAAGTCATTTTTCTGCCTCTTAAAAATTTTTTGTTTTTAGTGCTTAATTGGTGGTTGCCCCTAATTTCCTGTATTGTTTTCCTTTTTGTCCTAATTTCTGAGCAAAGTGCAATGGAAAGCCTGTATGTAGCTGTAGAAGATTGCTCTGCTCTTTCTCACAATAGCCTCAACCCCTCACATGGCTCTGTCACGTCTCTACCCACTGTGGTCAAGACCCAGTTATGATCTTGTGCACATCCAGTCTGGTCTGCGTTTTAGTTTATGAAACAAGAAGATGTGGATGGGTTTGATACTCTTTATGGAGTTGGAATCCTCCTGTCACACGGATGTATTCTTGCCTGACCAATTGCATACGTACCATTATGAAACTTTATATCCTTTCAAGAGTTACTTCCAGCAAAAAAATGTACACACAGTTAATACTTTTTCTCTTTTTCCCCTCCAACTCCATCTTTCCCATTTTTTCTGTCTTCATTTTTCTATTTTTATCTTCTTGTAATTTTTCTATTCTTTTATTACTCTGCTTTCTATTATTTCTCCTCTCTCTTTAGTTTCTGGTTACCATCTGCTGGGAAAAGAGAACGAAATCAGGTAAGATCACTTTTGCCATCTTTATTTTATCATTTGATTTCCTTTTCTTTAGAAAGAATAGAGCGTTGCCATCTGATTTTCCTCACATTTCTGCGTGTGCACATGAGGTAAGGCTCCCTCCTTCTTATGTTAGTCTGGTTTTCTTGGAGGACTATTTTCTAGGAGGATCTTATGCTCACTAGTGAGAAATGTAACCAGTTCCCCCTTTTCAGTACAATTGTGATCATTGCTATAAGAAATCAGAAGAATTCAACATCAGCACCCCACGCTGTGAAGTCCCAAGCTGACACCTAGTCATGTGAAGCAGAGAAGGTGGAACTGCTGTGGGTGAAGTGGCTCAGGGATAGGAGCTGTGCCTACTTAGTCTTTTTCCCCGGCTCTGCCTGAAGGGGCCGTTGGCATGTTTGGGCCTTTGTGTGGGCTTCACAACTTCAATGTTACTCATAGAGGCTACTGTGATGTTCATTTATATTTGAAGCTTTTTAATTTTGAGGGTACAGGAATTGCTTTATCTTAGCAGTGAGTTATAAAATTGATGAAGACTGATATGTAAAAACTCTCAGCCTTCCTGTTTGTTTTGGGAATGACAGTACCCTTTTGAGTTGATAACACAGGTTAGGCTTGGAAATTTCATTATGAAATTACCATTTCAAAACAAAATGTAACCGTGAAGACAGTGGTGTACATTTATTTATGAGATGATTTTAGGTGGCATAGGGACACAGTTTTAATTTAACATTTTGTATTATGTACATTATTAAAATGTAGTTGTTCCATCAGGCTTATTACTTCATGAAAATATGTAGGGCAAGACTGAGTGAAAATAATTGGTATAAAGAAAAATGTTAGGCAGGGCTGGGGATTTAGCTCAGTGGTTCCGCCGCCTGCCTTGCAAGCACAAGGACCTGAGTTTGATCCCCAGTACCAAAAAAAAAAAGTAATGCTAGGTAAGCAGTAGTGCCAGTGGTAGGTAGATAATGAAAAAGTCATGAAAGTGCATGTGAAAGACCTCAGTTGAAGACTCTTAAGCCAGAGCACTGGTCATGTTTGCATTAGAAGATCCCAAAGCAGAAAGGGGACCTGTGGCCATCATCTAGTCCAGATTTGTTATGTACCTATGAAGAGCTAGAGGCTCATAAAATTTAAAATACTTGCCCAGAGTACAGCTAGAAGAACTGGGTCTGGAGCTTCATTGGCAGAAAGAACAGTTGCTTAGTTTAAGTACTTTTGAATTTACCATTTGAAGTTCTTTTAGCCTTAAGGTGCTTTCAGTTATGGACTTTCAGGGAAGGAGTATTGTAGTAAAATCCAAAGAAAACTAGTAAGCATAAAGTAAGATGCTTCTAAATGTAGTATCCCATTTGATCCTCACAAACCCCTTTTCGCTTTTGTGTTTTAATGCTGGGGATTGAACCCAGGGCTTCATACATGCTAAGCACATGATTTACCACTGAGCTATACACCTCAAAATCATCTTTTGAGATCAGTGGATGTTTTACAGATAAGAAACTGATAATTATTTTACAACCTGAAAGCAGTATTTCAGTTAATCTTCGGAATAGCCCTGTAACTTAGGTAAGACAGGTACTGATACATGCATTCTGCAGATAAGAATAGTAAAGCTCAAAGAGGGTAATTTTCAGTACGGGACAATTCAGTGGTAGGCTGGGATTAAAAGTTATGTATTATAATTTTAGTCTTGTTTTACCACTATACTATGCTGCTAGAGTGTGGTAACCAGTTATTCTTTGAAATATTTGCAAAAGTAAAGGAATAAGAATTTTTTTCTGGTCTACTTGGGGAAAAGTTGTATTTATTAGGCATAAATTTCCTTTAAATGTATTTGGGAACTACTGTTTTCTGCCATTTAAATGATTATTGTATGTTACAAGGTTTTGAAAAATAGTTGCTTTAACAAGTAATAGTATTTTTTTTTTTTTTTGAGGTATGCTAGTTCAAGTGTGTCACATTTGTGGGCACGCTATTAAGTATTCATAATTTTATTGAATGGTATCTGTTCAGTAAGACAGAAGAGTTAGACAAAGAGGAAAAGCAATAGTAGGCTACCCTTTGGGACTGTCTGTTTCATTTAAGCCTTAGTAAGATTATCTTTTTTATGTCCACAGATGAATCCCCTCTCTCCCCTTTACTCCCTGGATGTTCTTGCTGATGCCTCTCACCGAAGATGTTCACCAGCACACTGCTCTGCCAGGTATTGCCTTCTGGTGGTTACTTCCTTCCATCTTCACTTCCATAACACTTCAGATTATAAAGTGTGCTTGTGTGTAGTATCCAGTTTGATCCTTATACCAACTTTTAGAGGTAAATAGATTCTGTCCAGATGCAGAAACAGGCTGAGTGTGCTGAGGTCTCTTTCCTCTGGTCACATGGCTAGTATGTGATTAAGTCTCAACTGTGTCCTAAGGCTTCTGGCTCATATTTCATATTATTTCTGCTGCTAAAAGCCCCCCTTCAAAGAATATTATTAATGCTCCTTGCCATGACCTGCAAACCCCTCCATAATCTGATTTCTACCCACATGTCCAGCCTCCTTTCAGTAATTCTTCCTGCCTCTCTTGGGGAAGAGATTCAGCTGCACCAGGGAGCTCTAGTTTGTTCTTCAGAAATAGCCCTTTCTTGCCTTGGACTGTCACTGTTACTCCCTTTGCCCGGAAACCTCCTCGAGCTTCTGCTTGTCTTAGCTCAAGTGTCACCTCTTCAGAGAGGACCTCTCAGACCATCCTATTGAAAAGGGCCACCTGCTGCACTCTGTGCTTATTATCTGTGTCCTTTATAGCTCTTCTCACAGTCTGTAATGAATTTTCATATTCATTAAAACAATTTTTTTTTCTTTTTCCCCTGTGTTTCTCCCACTAGAATATAAGCTTCAAAGTGCAGAGGCTTGTTTTGTTCCTTGACAAATCCTCAGCACTTGTGTCTGACACTTGTTAGGCATTTAATATGTATTTGTCAAGTGAGTGAATCCTATTCCTCTCAGTATAAATTCTCTTGATTTAGGTGACATGAGAAATAAATACTATTTCAAGGACAGCATTTCTTAGGGTTACTTGTGTACAAAAGAACAGCTAACAGGCTGGACTATAGAACTTTTATTATTTCTGTTGTATAATTTCTTTGCAAGGTTTTGATGATTTTCTTCTTGTAAGCTCTTAAATAGATATATTAATAGGTTTCGGGATACAAGCTTCATTTTATTCATCTAGTTGGAACTTTCACTATGGACTGTAATGATGAACTCTGAACCACTGCTAGGTCTTTCTCCTGGAGAAGTAGTATTTGAGTAGAGAAAGTCTTTTGAAAAGAGAGGTCATCATAAATGGTGTTGCTAAGCATGTGGGAAATTGTGGAGTCATGGAAACTGTCTCCATAATCCTTTCTTCAGTAGCATGGTATTTATTCATCATTCATTCATTTGCAGCCAAGCCGTTCGTTTATATTCTCGTGAGAAAAAGAGGTATCGAAACTGCCAGTTGAAATACAGGTTTATAACCAAGTGATATGAAACATACAGGAGGGGCTCCTAACTCAGAACCGAGGGAGGTTTTCTTAGAGTTTGTGTGCTCAAAATGACACACCAGATCTCCATCCACAGGAGAGCAGTCCTCTAACTTTTTATGTTGCCTCCAAGCAAAACAATGACTGTGTACTCTCTGGAAAAACAGTATGAGTGGCACCATGTCACACTCTGTGCTCAAAGTGGACTGCATTGCCCTCTTCCTTACCTCTGTTACCTGGAGCTGGGCTGTGCTGAGGTTGTTTTCAGTGCTTTTCTTGGGTTGCTGTTTCTTTTAAAAACCTCCTGCTGTGGCTGGCCTGGGTGTCAGCTTCTTCTTTTTGTGTATCTCATTACCCCCATCATTATCTTCACTCTTTCACCTGGCAGTGCCTGTGGCTGAACTTGGAAACATGAGGAAGTCTCAGCTGAGCTTCTAGTCTGCTCTGCTCTTAAGAAATGAGATTGTTAATGCTGGGCATGGTGGCGCATGCCTGTAATCCCAGCACTCAGGAGGCTGAGGCAGGAGGATCGCTGTGAGTTCGAGACCAGCCCGGACTACACAGTGAGTTCCAGATCAGTCTCAACTATATAGTGAGACCCTGTCTCAAAAAACCAGAAAAAAAAAAAGAGAGAGATTGTTGCTTCCATTGCTAAAAGCAGAGGGGAGAAAATGTGGACAGTTATGGGTCATCTTTGTCCTTACTTCTTGACAGTATTCCCAGGGTAGAGGATACCAAGTGGGTTGCGTGTGTGAAGGATCTTTGAAGTAGAAGGAATTTGCTCTAAGCTTGACATTTATTTATTATCCTTGAATTTTTTCTGTATTTTAAATCATATATATTTATATTTTATGTGTATTACATAAATAATGACTTTTCTCAAGTTTTTTTACTCACCAGAGTGTACAGAGTCAATAAAGTTTGGCTACCCCTGTTCTGTGGGAAATGGTCAGTCTAAGTGATCTGCAGGTTTTAGAAAATGTAAGTGATGAATTACTGAGCTTTCAAGGCTGCCTCTTACTACTTGGGAATAGGAGGGTTCCTGCCCAACAAAGGGTCAGTGGAGAAGGAGCAGTCTAACTCCAGTACGGGGGCCAGCAGGATGGGACTCAGAAATGGGTATTAGGATCTGAGCGGCTGGACTGCTTAACAAAAGCCTGGAACCAAGGAGCGAATATAAAGGAGTATTGGTGGTAGGGAAGAGGCCGCCAAATGACTGTATTAGAAAGTATTTCGAATGGAAATTTTATCTTTTTCTTGTCCAATTTTATTTGTAGTAGGAAAAGCTTTCTTTCAAAGCATCTAGGCAGCATTGGGAATTTTACACCCATCATTAGAACGAGTGTGTGTGTGTGTGTGTGTGTGTGTGTGTGTGTGTGTGGTGACTGTGTTATCATTAGTGGTATAATTTTATTTTGCAAAAAGAGAACTGTTTCCTGTTTTATCACAGCTTTCCCTGAGGAGGGCTGGTGTATTAATTTGCTGTATTGCCTCCTGGCTGTTCCCAGGCTGTTTTTCCTCTTCATCATGGAATTTTTAATGGCCCTCATGCCTCTTGGGAAGCATGTGAGGAAGAGTTCCTCAGGGAGTGCTTCCCTTTTTTCACATGCCTATAATTACTCTCCTTTAAGAGCACAAAGAGTCTGATAATCATGCCTGAACTATGAAGGTTCCCTCCTGTCAGGGCACTGAGCTGGGGCTGCTGCTCGCCTGGACATTGCCAGTTGCACTTTGCCAGGTGCCCAACTCCTGCATGCAAACAAGGCTACCTCAAAGAGCCATATACAGCTTCGTTCTCAGAATAGCACTGGTAGGGGTGACGAGTGGCCTCAGGGTACTTTCTTGTTTAGTATTTCATTGCTATAAACAAATAAATAATGGGACTGCAATTTTGAGATAATGCTGTATTGATGTATTATTTTATACAGCTCAGATGGCAGGGGATGGGAGAGTGAGTTGTGGTCTTCTTACTATTTAATAGATTTGTGGATTAAGAAATTTTTCAGACATACCACTCCAGAAATACTTAAGTTTTGGTGCTATTTGACCCTGGCTTCCCTTTGGAATTACATGAATAGCTTTTTAAAAAATATATACTTGCTGGGCCCCACCTATAGAAATTCTGATTTAATCGGTCAGGGATGAGGCCCAGGCTTTGGCATTATTTTAAAGCACCTCAGGTGACTAATATGCAGCCAAGGTTAAGAACTGTTGCCCTAAGTGCATATGGTTTTATGACTGGTGCTTTATAATTTGCTTAACAGGACACCCTCTTCATAATTGGCACGAACTCTGTGCTTTGGTCTGTGAGCATGGCTCCCCATGGGAGATAGACTCTGGACTTCTCTTGGCTTTGGAGAAGCTGCAGCAGATGAAGAAGAGTTAGTGTGTAGCGCAATGCACAGCATATAGTTATTGATAAACAGGGAAGGGCAGAGGTTTGCAGGGTGGATATAGAGACAGGTGAATGTGTACACACAGTTGGGTGTTTGGATGAAAAAAGCAATTGTTCTGTTTTGGTTGCTAGCATTGGGATTTGCTCTTGAAGTAGCAATAGTTGGTGTTAAGAATTGCTGCGCTCAAACAGCAGATGGTGTGATTGGTGTTCTGGTGGAGACAGTGGTATTGTTGTGAAGCACACAGTCACAAATTTGTAATGAAACTAGAGCTGCATGCAGCTTTTCCCAATATGAGGATTGATAGTGAAGGATAGCTTTTCTTCCATTATTATGTGTAGGAAACAAGAACTAGAACTAGAACTTAACAATTTCTATATTTCTCCGTGTGGTGCACAAGTCACAAGTTGTCACTGTTTAGTGCTTTGTGGCAGTTCTGCATTTTCTCTAACTTCCATGACCTTTCCTCTGTTTTGGGTGATGATTTGGTGGTGCAACCCCCATTTCCATTTATTCTTTCTTATCCTTAAGTTGTGAAACAGCAAAGTGCATGTTTGATATCTTCTTTTCAAATCAGTCAGTTCTTTTATAAATAGCCTGATTTTCATGTTAAGAAATTTTATTTTTTGTTCCAGTAAGGACAGCAGACACCAGACTGGTATGCCATTATTATACGTATTTTTAAATGAGGAATTTCATAACTTCCACTCTTTTCATTTTCCACAAGATATTGGCAGAGGCAATGTGAGATGAAGAGTATGGATATTAATATAAGATAGACCCAAATGAGGATCTTGGCTTTTCCTGGGCAAAAGACTTGACCTCCCTATTCCTCAGTTTCTTCTTGTTTGAAGTGGAAATATTAGCACTTTTCTTACTGGACTAGAAAGGATCACGATGAAGTAATATATGTAAATGTTTAGCATCCCAATAGCTAATATTATTTTTCTTATGTAGTTACTTCCTTAGGATAAATTGCAAATTTAAGAACTTCTGAGTTAGCTTTGAAAGTCATTTGTTGATTTCCTTACATGGCCTTGAAAAGATTTTAAGAGGAGGCATTTGGGTGGTGTTTGGGTGAAAAAGAGAGAGGCCTGCCTGCCCATTAGAGAGTTGAAGTAAGGTAGGCCAAGCTCATTGTAATTCATTTTATCTGTTCAGAAGCATTATGATCTGCATATCAGAGTTGTGTGCCCAGCTGGCTGTGCCATTTGACAAGGAGTTTCAAAGAGCAAGAAGACGACTCAATTCATGCTATTAATTTTGACCTTTGGAGCCATAATAAACAGCCTCAGGTTTTACCCCAGGGCTTGGGGGAAGGAACCTTTTGTTAGTCCTCTCTGCTGGGGATGCTGTATTACAATGCACAGTGGCTCTTGCCCACCCTTTAGTGCCTTAGTTTCAGCCATGTGTGAGGAAATGGCTCTGCTATAATGTTGTCCATAAGGCTGCCCGTGCCTGTTGGAATCTCCCTTTGTATAGTATACAGGCCTTGAGTCATTTGTCTTCTGTTGGAGAGTCTTGTTTACAGCAGCTCTCAGCTGGCTGGCACCATATTGCCCTACATGGAGTGATAAAAGCATTTCCTCCCTCTTTTTCCATACCCATCTTTCCACCTGATGAGAAACGCTGCTCTTGTGGGTGGCATGAAGCTGCTTCATGGTGTCCTACCTTGGCCTGGCAGAGGGAAATAGATTAGGGAGAATTTTCAGGTGCTGGTGAGCAGTCTATCAGAGTGCTGAGGGTTAGATCTGAGTGAAAGCCATTAGAGGAATTGTGAGGACCTCTTTCTAATAGAAAAGCCACCTCTGTTCCCTGTGGTAACAATGAAGTGCTTTCTCTCCCTAGCTGCTCCTGGTATCATACGTGGGGTCTTTTCCCATGTGCAAATCTGTGAAATTCTTTCCCCTCTTGGGTGTGTAATAGTATGTCAGTTAACACTGAAGATTAAATTGCATGAGCGAGGGTCTCTCTGCTTCCCTAGATTTTATCCTCTTTCTCCTCCTCTTATCCCTGCATTTGACTTGGTCTTTGATTACAGCTGGTGCCTTGTTACTAGATCTCAGCTTACAAATAGGCCTTCTTACCACGTCACTCTGAGTCCTAGGGATGAGGTCTTGGCTCAGCCATCACGTATCTGCCCTCTCCACATCCACAGTGTTCATAAATTTTTGTTAAAAATAATTGAAGTGAATAGATTAGTAATTAAGGTGAATAATTGGAATATATGATATATTTGACCTTCGGTCCTTAGGAACATCAATTTTTTCCCCTGATGTTACTTACTTGTATGTGGTGAAGAAAAACTACAGCAATGAAATGCCTTTTATATAAAAATTTATTTTTATTTCATACAAAAAATGAACTTTTCCATGGCTTTTAAAAATCAGTGATTTCAGAGTATTCTGTAGCTTGCCATTGGTGAATAAAGACTGCTTTAGCTCTTTAAGAGTGACTTTCAACCTCTTTGTTCTAAACTAAAGGCAATCATTTCAGTTTCCTTTTGCCAACATTGATTCTATTACGCACGCACGCATGTATTTCTCAAAGTAATTTTTCCCCTAAAAGTACGTTCCTGCCCCAGGGACATGGTAATCTGTCCAGTTTCCTAAATAACACTGCAGTTTGAACAGCTTACCTGATCTTCCAGTTCCCTGCAATGAAAACAAAGTAGAAATGCTGTGTTTATGGGTACATTGTAAAAAATACTCTTTCAGTGAATTGTTTATCTTCAGCATTCACCTTCACACTCAATGACAAGAATTTAGTGACGCAGCTGTAAGAATTTTTTAAAAAGTATTGCTTTTAATGTCCACCCCTTTTCCTATCCCCTCCTTTCTGGCAAATGCTGCCATAGTGGGAGAACATGACCCTTACAGTGGGTGCTGACCACAGCAGTCCATGCCCCAAGCTATTGCTGGCCGGAGTGCAGACTTTGTCTTGGCATCACCATCACCATTAGGTGAAGGGGACAAGCGGAGCCTGTCTTTTTGAAAGGGGGTTCGCGTGCTCTTTCGGGTGCCCCTTCCCAATTAGGCCACTCACGCACCGAGAGGTCCGGCAGGAGATTTTTATTATAGGGAGGTGAGCAGGAGGCAGAGGGCAGAGAGAGAGAGAGAGAAGAGAGAGAAGAGGAAGTACTGGGATATTTATAGGGCAGGCAACAGAAGATCCTTCCTTGGGAGAAGCGGTCTTTGTTATCCTATCGCAAGCCAGGTTGTCTTTTGAATTTCGCGCTTTACAATTTCAGCGGGAGAAAGGACTCAGAGTTGGGAAAGAACCCGGAAGTAAGATATAAAATGGCTGGGCGGGGTTATATTTTAACATGTGCAATCTCCTAACACTTTTCTTTAGGTTAATGGGGAAAAGTATTTCATACAATGGGAACAGTATTTTTACCTAAGTTTATATTCATTTAGTCATTCTGTTACTCTTTAGGCTAAGTATTTAGATCTCTGTTATCAAAGAGGTTGGCTTTGGGAATTTGATAGATTTTTTTAACTAAGTAATTTCGGGTAAGTGGCACTTAGAATTATCTGGGGACAAATTCCAACATAAACATATTACAGATTCTGCTCCCACTCCTAGCCTACTAAGTCAGAGTCTTGGTGGGGCCTGGGTATTTTATAAAAAGCTCCTTTTTGTGATTCTGGTAATCATTTTCACTCTAGGGGAGAGTGTAGTTTTGATTTGGTAGAAGCATTAGCTTAACTTCTGCTTAGCCCCTTCTGTACTCTGAGTAAATTCTTCAAAGGTACACATGGTTTGCAACAAGAACAGCTGTCTGCTGCTCTTGCAAGAGCATTCTGAAAGTCTGTTTAAATCTCCTTTTTCCACGGCAGGGAGGGGCCCGTGTTAGAGAAGGCTTGACTCTTTCCCTGTCCTTTGTCGTCATTTCATTCGTGTGCTGTCCCTTTTTACTTCCAATTCATTAGAATAGGTATGAAGAATGCCACAGTAAAATAACACACATTAAATAAGTAACACATTAAAAAGAAGCTAGCCAGGTGGTTGAATGTGCCCCTAAGTGAAAAGTAGAGAGGAAATCAAACTCTTTTTCTCTCCCTTAATTTTTTATGTATGCAGTGATGAAATGGGATTATTTGGGGTTAAACAAAAAACTGAAACTGTCTCTTGGTTAGAAGTGGAGGCAGCAGCAGTTGCCCACCCACATGCTGAGTTTTTCCAAAATAACCCAGGGCCTTTCCAGCCCCACACGTTGTTCTTTTTAGGCTCATCCTGATGTCCTCATTGTGCTCTGAAGCATGGCTGGTTCCATTTGTTATCTTTTTTATACCCTCTTGCTCCAAGCACCCCAGCCTCCTGCTTACATTGCTCTGGCTTGTTTTAGGTCCTCTTCCTTCTTTGTCCTCTAAGGTTCTTTCCGAGCAGGTAGATCCCTCACATAGAAAAACTGATTTTTCCCAAGCTATAGACTGCTAGTATTCACTTAAAACTAAGAAAGAAGAAAAATGTCTTATTGTCCTTTTGTAACAGTTTCTCTTCCCTCCCTAAATATTGACTAGGTATGACGACAGAAAAAAATATCCCTTGTGTATTTAGTTTGAAGATGGAGTATTATTCTGCCTCTTGTGAACTAGCTCTCTAGTCTGGAGAGGGGTCTGAAGAGAAGTGTTCTGAGAGGGAAGGCACGTTTCAGCTGAGTGTTAGAAATGAACATGCCTTCCCTTTATTGCTGACTCAGCTTCTCCAGTATTTGTATTTTGTAACCAGAAAAGCTGTGTGGCTACAGATGGACTAAGTTCGAAGATCATCAGGGCAGAGATTGTCTGTTCTTTTGTTCTATATCCTCAGTGTCTAGGACAGTACTTGCCACAGAGTAGCTGCTCAGTATAAACGTAGCAGTGAAATAAATTAACAAACCACTGAGTAGGAGAGAAGCAGTACACTCAGAAATAATGTACTTTTATAACTTTATCAGTTTTATTATTTGGTTTCCTCAGGAGCTTGCAGTTTCTTCCTATATTGTAACTAGATTTGAGGGAGTGTTCAAGGCAACAGCTGGAAGTGGGAATGGCATAGAAGTAGACCATTCAGAGAGAAGTCGCAGGCTGGACTAGCAGGCAGGAGTCATTCAGTGTTGGGAAGGTTGACCCTGAAGTGCTTAGTGTTACTTCACAGGGAGGGGATGGGGACAGAAGAACCATCACCTAGAGCGTCAGGGAAGTGTGGGGGCCACCTGAGCCATTAGTCCACAGGACCCCCTAAGAACGTTGCACAGTGTGGTGCAGTATGAGGAAAGTGTGCATAGCTGTAGGTAAATAATACTCACTTCATTTTAGTAAAACAAACATGCATTTAAGAAAATAGCACATTTCCATTAAAAATGACTAAAATATAAACATTTTGGTACATTAACAATTTTATCTTTTTTACTAAAAACATCTTTCCTTGAAAATTTGAGATAAGTGTTAGTGACTAGATTGATAAAGAAGTTGGTAAAATGGGCCCTTAACCATGTCACTGGCATTACTCAAACATACAAAGCTGTAGAAATAAAGGATGAGGTGTAAATATAAGACACCACTTACTTGGTTCAGCCCATGTTGATACTCTGGGAATTCATATTTTAGTACCCCTTTGGGTACTTTCCACTTCTCATTTTGTATCTGTCTCATAAAACTCAGCATGTTTAAACATTGATGTAGAAAAACTGTTTTTTACTTAAATTTTTTATTAAAGGATAATAGGCACACAAAGAAACATACTCTGTGAATTGTCACAAAGTCAAGCCAAGTTATCAGCATCTAGATGAAGACAGTGAACATTACCAGAAAGAACCACAGGAGCCCTGTGTCTCTTCAGTCATGAGCCCTTTTCACATGCACCCCACTATCCTGACAGTAATAACATAGTTTAGTTTAAAGCAGTAGTATTACCACTTCTCTGAAAAGTTATGGAGAATACCTTTAGTGAGTTTAAGAGAAAGATGAAAAAAATCACGAACACAAACCATTAACCCTTTGTTTCCCTCTCTGAAGTATTTGTGGCGAGCCATGATTAAATTAGGTCAAAGCGCCTAGGCAGTTTGAGTTTGGATCCTCACGTACTCGAGGACCTTGTTTTTGGAAAAGATAGAAGCTATGTGTTTTATATTTGGCTCTCTTCTGATAAGGAAAATAATGTTGTAGTTTTGACTTGGCTTGGCCGTTTGATTTTTAAATTTTTCATTTTTGCCAGTTCTGTTCAATCATATACCTGTTGAGGAACAGCTCTGTGCCTTGTGCTGAGGTTGATAGATCATTGGAAAATGCTGAAAAAAATGTCAACATGGTCACTGTTCTCAGGATCTCTGTTCTTTTTTTTTTTGGTACCGGGGATTGAAAGGATCTCTGTTCTTAATCTCAGAGAGATTAAGGAAACATACGTATGAGGAGTAGTTGAAAATACGTTGCATGTTAAATTAAAAATTTTTTTATTATAGTAAAAGACATTGCCACTTATCTCCCTCAGACTATTCCCTGTCAGTTTGAGCATACTTGCTGTACCATTCTTGCCATCTGACTCAGTTCTGGAAGTCTTCTTTCATGAGTGTCTATGAAGTGTGATCAAATATACAGTGAACACTACTCCTGAGTGCCTTTTGACAGAAAGGCAGGCTCATAAAACATGTGTCTGCATCCACCTTATTTACTGGATCTGGCACAGTGTAACTTCTGGCTCTTCCCCAAAGTCAAAATGACCATAAAAAGCAAACATTTTAAATCAATTCAGGATAGTAAGACATTCACAAATGTTGTTCACCATATTTTTGATTATACTTCATACATCACTTAAAGAATGATTCATGCTAGATAAGGCCCTAGTGTCCAAGCAAAGCTTTATATAGAGTGAGATTCAGCTTGGTCTTTAATTGGAGGCAGAGTCTGTGAGAGAGAGAAGGAAGTGGGAAACCAAAATAGCAGTTTTAAGTCTATTGTCAGAGAATCTTGTATGTATTTCTAACTTTTGGAGTTGAATATTCAGGTAAGGAAGCACTGGTGGCACATAATTCGTATTTTTAAAAGTCACAAAAGCCAAATTTATTTAATTTGTGAGATAGTATTAAAACTGGATAGCTATATAGTGGAAGAAGAGTTAAACCTCCTATCAAAATTCTTTGCAAATACATCTGTTCATGCAGCATTAAACTTTTCAATATATTATCACTTGGGATTAGGTATTTCATTAGTGAGTTTAGAACAATTGCAGTTATAGTTTTCATGAAAAATAATTGTATAAAAATCAGCATGTGATGAAACACATTTATTGAGGTTAAACTTAAATGTCTGCTACTCTGAGATCAGGTAAAAAGTTTAGAGAGGGTGTGCATTTGGTAAAGAGTGACTTCGGGTTAATTCTGAATAACCTTGTGCCAAAACAAAGTGGCAAAGGATGGTGCTCATTTTGTTAGTAAGTCTCTGTGATGGGTCAGGGGTCTCATCTGTACTGAACATAATGCCTTACATAGGAAAGGCACAAATGTGAAACCATCTTTTCTTTTCTCATTTCTACAGACAGGCAAACACACACTGGGGAGCCCTGTGCTCACGTGACATCAAGAGGAAACGGAAGCCAGTGGCCACGGCATCTGTGTCCAGCCCCAGTGCAGGTGATTATATCAGCTGCCATTTATTGAGCACCTAGTGTGTGTGTCAGGCACTAAATTGTGTGTCTTATATACTCTTTGTGGTAAGTTGGGTTGTTTTAGTCCCGTTGTAGGTAGGAAAACAGACAGAGAGAAGTAATTTGCTCATTTCTCTCTGATCGTGGTCTGTGTGTTTTTATTCTGTCACGTGGTCTTCTAGTGTTTGAAACCTTTTATTCCACCATTGACAGTCTCAGTCAGCTGAACTTTTGTTCTGGCACAGACAGGAAATTAGGTTTGTGTTGCAGTTTGGTCAGCAGTCAGGGAATCACATGGGCTCATTTGTTTTCTCATTTAGGGTACAGTGCAATACATTCCCACTGGTTTTATGTGTAGGACAGTGGTAGGATGTATAGGAGAGTGGTTGTGAATTTCTGATTAAAACAGTTTTTCAGCTGACTATAGTGACACGTACCTATTATAACCCTATTACTCAGGAGTCTGGGAGTTTGAGGCTAGCCTGAACTACATAGTGGGAGCCTGTCTCAGAAGTCATAAATAAATAAAATATAATTTTTCAAATTAAAACTTTTTATTTATTTTTCTGTGAAAAATGAGTTACCAGTTGGTTTAAGCTAAATTAGTGGTTGTCTTCGGTAGGAGATAATGATCAAGAGAGGACACAAAAAGGCCGGGGTAGTGGAAATGCTCTGTTTCATGAGCCAGGCGGTGGGTACATGGGTGTTCACAGGTATATTCTTTAGCTACACACTTAAGACCATGTACTTTACTGCATGTGTGCTATCAGGAACGTTTGATATGGAGTATGCCTGAGATTCTTTCCCCTTACACAGTATTGGATGAGTGTACCTAATCTGAAGTCTCAAAATCAGAAATTTTTGAAAATTCTACACCTTACCTCATATGATGGTTGCATTTAAAACACAGGCACAGTAAAAATGTGTATAAAATGACCTTTAGATTAATGGTGTTTATGAAACATAAGTGAATTTTGTGTTTAAATTTGGTCCCATCCCTAACATATGTGTATGAAAATATTAAAAAATATGAAAAAAATCCAAAGCTTGGAACACTTCTAGACCAAAGCATTTGGAATAAGAGTTACTCAGTCTGTGTTGTATATTATACATAGGTCAGAGCAGTTGATAGGTGAGTAAAGGGTAAATCTCAGGCAAATATGGAACTGTGTAAGTTTCAACATTTTCAGAAATCGTCATCTTTGAGCTTCTCTTTGGGGTGACTGCTTGATGATTCATACTGGATAATCTTAATCACAGGTCTAAGGATTGTCATAAATGTTTATGGTGCTTTCCACATGGCTAGGCCCTGAGCTGAACATTTTATATACATTATTTCATTTAATCTTTGCAACAGTTTTGTAAGATAAGTACTGTCTTTATTCCCATGGCTACATGACAAAACTGAAGCATAAGTTACTTCCTGTCATTGCTTGTTGATAAATTGTAGGAAAAGGTCAAGCTCAGACCAGTTTTTCTGACTCTAGTGCTGCCCTCTTAGACCTTGCAGGTGTTCTGTCTTTGTATACAGTGGAATTGGTTTCAAACTGGGAACCTGCATGAAAACTCAGGTCCTCATCCCATCTGTGATATTAAAACCAATCTCTTATCTTTTTCAGCCCCCCTCAATATCTTTTACTTTGTAACAAAAGAACCATTTGGAAGAGTTTAAATTGTTTATCCTATATTCACGTAGAGAAATGCATGCGGGGAGTTAACTCATTTATGCTGAAGGTTGTAATTTGAATTTTTGCGTAAAATTCATTCATATTATTGAGAAAAAAATCAAGGAATATGAATTTGAAAACTTCTATTATGTTGCATTATTTGCCATTCCAAAAATGAAACACTAGGCATAAAAAGATTAAATTAGACTTCCATTTAACATTGCCCCCACTCAGCCCAACTGCTCTCCTCTCACTTGTTGACTAGGCCCTGCTTCACTAAGCATTTTTGTTTTTTTTCTACACACAACCTGAGTGCCCCATGGAGGTGAAGGACATAGCCTGAGCCTGCACCATCAGTCAGTAGAACAAATGGGCTTGCTCTGCCTAACATCGGGCCATCTCGAATTCCACCTCTTTTATAGAAATGAGTGATGAAGAGAGGTGCGTCTCGCTTTGCTGCTGTATTAATACACATCAGGGGCCAGCTCCTGGCACTAAATCACGCTACTGCATACATCTGTTATCGGACTCTTCACCAGTGTGATGAACAAGACTGCAGATAGAGGCTTCCTTGTGTCATTCTTTATAGGATTTTCCTAAAAGAATAAATAGCTCAGATCTCTGCCAACACTCTCCCCTGTCACTGTGATGAATTCAGCTTCTTTCTTAAGCATGCAGCCACAAATCTTTTCCCTTTCTCCCCTCCCCCACCAGGAGAAAGTTTTTAGTTGAAATTTACTGAATTTAAAGATATTAATAAGGCTAGAGAGGTGAAGAGCAAGAAAGAATGGCATGTCTTCTTTTTGTTCTAATAGTAAAGGGGAAAAAAATCCTTTCATAGGGTCACTAAGTGACAATTTTCTTATGACTTTATGAAATGCATGTGTCTTGTGTGCAGTGCCACACCCTGGATCTTAGTGGGTAAGTGTGCAGACCTGCTTCTGAGGTTATACCCAGGGCAGGAATTTCTCGGTAAGTCTATTTCATGTTGACGTGGACTAGGTGTTTATGCTTTTAAAGAATTCATTTGGAAAAGGAAAAAAAAATGATGATTTTCTATAAAAGTTGAGACTAGCTGTAAGAAATCTAAAGAACTCAGATGAAAACCACATGTCATTTCCTTGAATTGATTTTCTTAGAGTGATAGAGCCATTGGCATGCAAATTCCAGTCCTTCAAAAAGTAAACAGAGGGCTTTAACAAAGGATTGATAAGAGATTCTGTTTGGAGCCTCAGTTGTTTTGGCTATTTTGACCTTCCTCTCCCTGGAATAGGGTTTGTGCCCTGAGAACTTTCAAAGGGTATTTAGGAGTCCATTGGTCAACTAGTTGTGTCCAATTCCAAATACCCAGACAGTGATATTAGGGCTGCATTCAAAAGGGCAGGAATTTTTATCTTTTGCTCACTATTATTCCCTTAACATCTAGAAGAATACCTAGCTCATAGAAAGCCTCAGTAGATATTTGTATGAATAAATTTAGTCTCTTAAAGTTGAAGTAGTTGTTTTTGATGCTATTCTAGTACCATGGTGAATGCTTGTAGAAAAATATATTTATAGCAGATCTGTGAGTATGGAGAAAAGAGAGCTAATATCCATATACTCATTACCCACTTTAAGAAAAAAAGCACATTAACATTAAAACTTTCATCCCACTCTCCTCAGAAGTAATAGTTAACCCTGATGTTTTTATTGTTTACCTTTTTTTGTTTTTAAGTAGTTTTAACAGACATATGTATCTCTAGGTAGTATGTTGTCTAGTTTTCCATATTTCTGAACCTTGTATGATGACTCAAACTGTATGTCATACTTTATGTAACAAGTTTCACTGAGTTTGTTCTTGAGATCCACTCAGGTTTTGTTCTACCAAAATTCAGTCATTTTATCTGCCATATATACTGTATTCCATTGTGTGAAGGTGGCATGCCTTCTTACAATGAAATGTTCTTAATAGGCATTTGGATTGTATCCTGCTTTATGCTGTTGAGAAAAATACTGCATTGTTCTCTTAGGGAACAAGTGCAGATGTTCTAGGCCATCTCATATTCGTTAGGATGACTCTGTCAATAAGTGGACCATCAGGAGTCAGCAAAGATGTGATTGGAACCCCTGTATATTTCTTATGAGAATGTGAAACAGTACATCACCATAGAAAACTATATGATGATTCCTCAAAAGATTAAATATAAAACTACTATATGATCTAGTAATTCTGCTTCTAGGTATATACTACAAAGAATTAAAAGCAGAAATTTAAATACATTTATATACCCATGTTCATAGCAACAGATTATCTATAGTAGTGAAAAGGTATGATGGCACATGCCTATAATCCCAGCATTATGGGAGGCTGAGGCAATAGGATCACAAGCTCAAGCCCAGACTGTGAGATTTAGTGACTTAATAAAACCCTGCCTAAATAAAAAAGGTCTGGAGATAGAGCTCATGGAGAATGCCCAGAGTTCAATTTCCAGTATCACCGCCCCCCGACCAAAACAGATAGAACCCAGATGTCCCTTACCAGATGAACAGATAAATAAAATGTGGTATGTACACATAATGGGATATTATTCAGCCTGAAAACCTTCACTATACAGAAGGGTGTTACAACCTGGATAAAGACAAGTGGATAATAGCTAGGTACAAAAGGACAAATACTACGTGATTTTGTCAGCTACCTAGAATAGTCAAATTTATAAAAACAGAAAGTGGAAGGGCAATTACCAGGATTGGAGGAGGGAGGCACAGGCAGATATTGCTTAGTAGACATAGAGTTTCTATTGGAGATAATCAAAAATTTCTGGTGATAGATGGTGGTGATGGTTGTACAAGATATATGTTACCATAATAAAAGTAACATGCACACACATGTGCACACACGCAGACACTGATTTTTCGAGGATGAGTTTGTAATAATTGTGGTTTGGCAACCATGCAGTAAGGATAGGTATAGTTTTAAGTCTGTTTTCAGTTAAATATGAGTATGTGTTTATGAGTCTTTGTGAATGTGTGAGAAGGAGAGAGATTTGAGTTGTCAAGTATTTCTTGCTGCTGTGATTGATATTCCAAAACAGTTAAAAGTGCAGTCAAGAAACCTTGTATTGGGCTAGGGATTTAGCTCAGTGGTTCCACCTCCTGCCTCGCAAGCATAAGGACCTGAGTTTGATCCCTGGTACCAGAAAACAAAAGAAAACAAAGCTTGTATCTGTGCTGTAGAGTTAATAACTTTCACAATTTCTTATGTTAGCCTACAGTAAGGCATTCACATTTGAATATACTTGTGATGCCAATATAAATATGAAGTAAACCCAGGATAGGTGCAGATGTTTTCTACTTTTCATTGAGGAATAAAAAAGTACTAGTCAGGACTCACTAAGTTGATTTTGTGACCCATGATTTGAAAATTACTGGTGTAGATTGCAGTCCTACGAAAAGAAATACTGTGTAACAGGAGAAAAATCTAAACTTGACTGTGTTTGCTGTTTTAATATATATTCATTTTCAGTGGAGTGATGAAGGGGATGATGCTTTGTATGATTCCACTCAGACACTTAAAAAAGGAGAGAAAATAAAATGGGTACCACAGTGACAAAGAAATGCTACTGCCATTCAGTGGACAGGATCTAGAATGCCAAGTTTTTAAAAACATACAGCGCAGCACTGCACAAGCCCTGATGGTTCTGTCCAGAATGTATTCAGTAACTTTGCTGGTGATAGATGTGCCTGATTGTGTTATTTTTCTACCATTTCCCTTTTTGTCCATTATTTATTGGTAGCTTTATCATACCAGAGGCCTGGAGTATGGCAGAAAGAGTATAGAGTTTGAAGTCCAGTATCCAAATTTGAGTCTTGCTACTTGACTGATGTGGTTGTGTCTATGGATATGTCATCTGATCTCGCTATGTCCCTGATCCAGAAAATGGAGATGCTAATATCTACTCCTAAGGATTTGCATTAAGGAAATCAGGTCTTAAGTGTTTGATGTTTAGTAGTATAGTGCCTGGCACATAAGTATTTATTGCTACATTATGAGGGTTTTTTTTGTACTACTGAATTTACCCATTTGTTCAGTTAAACCCATATTTTCTCAGAGGCAAAGATACTTTATCCTATTTAAATTTGGCCTTATGTTTTCATAAAGATAAAAAGAAAAATGTTACTTGGGTGCTTGGGTTAACAGACATGAAATGTAAGGATTAAAATGTTTTTATTTCCGGGTCAAGGATTTGATGGTTTTGCCTCCTGCCTCGCAAATGCAAGGGCCCGAGTTTGATCCCCGGTACCAAAAAATAGTTTTTATTTCCAAGTGTCAGTCATTCTCATTTCTTACTCTGCTTTGTCTCCCCTAAATGTTTTTTCATCCTTCCTTTCACTGTTGCAACCAGTTCACATGGATGCGGTGGAGCCAACCACACCAGCAGCGCTAGGCCGGAAATCTCCAAATTCTGAGTGGTTGGTCCGGACCTCTGCAGCAGACAAAGCCACTGACTCCACTACAGCGACATTTTTTAAAATGCCACAGGAGAAGAGCCCTGGATGCAGCTAGAGAGCCCAGTTCCCCTCCGCAGCAGCTGACTGAGTGTGTTACACAGTCTTGCAGATCTCAGTGGAGATTCCCAGTCCTTTGACCTCCAGTATTCCAGGACTGACTATTCTTCACACACAGCAGCCAGCTATCTTCAAAAGTCATGATGTGGGAACCTTATTTCTCTTTAATAAGTAAAGTATGGAGGCAGTAGTTTCCTTTTTTTAAAGGTCATCCTATGCTATATGTGTTACATTATTGCTCTCCCACCATTCACATGCAGCTCTTTATAGAGCTGTTGATATCTGCAGATTGTCTTCTTAAAAAACGAGTAACTGCTTTTGAATACCTTTTGTGTACAGCCTTTGGTATCACTTGAGGAAGGCCAAATTTGCAGCCAGTCCAAACAAATTCCTACATGGAATTTTGTCTGCAGAAGAGGCTTGCCTGGAGTTGGTCTCAGTTTGCTCAGAGTGCCATTGAGACGGATATACCAGTTCTCAGTTTGCCTTGAAAGAGACAACAGAAGCAAGGGCTTGGGAACATCTTAAAGTTTTTCTGTGGATGGTCTGATGGGGTCACCAGCAGCTGCACTCATCTTCAGCATTTGTTCTACGGAAAGTGGACATATCTGGATGCATAGATGGGTGTAATAAAGATGGTTTACCTTTTAGAGCTTTCAGTGATACAAACAGCTCACTATAGCATGCGTGCCATAGCTTCGCCACCCCTGGTTTAGGTGTACAGCAAACTTAAATAGTTAGCAGATTGTGTCTTACTACTCCATGTCACAGTGTAAGCCTTTATGTCCTAAGTGGGACTTTATTGTTAGTGTTATATATAGGTCAATAACCTGCAGCAGAACTTCATACTCTATTATAATAATGGCTTCTTGGGGCCATGCTTTGGGGAGGAAAAATGTCTTTTTGACATGCCTTTGTACTTGGCCTGTTTATGACGACTCAGCTACATATCGAGTTATATATACAGTAGTGCCTGAAGTCAGATGCTACTTTGTCAAAATGAGGAATCGGTAACTGCCTGGAGCTGCTGGAGGAAAGCCACACTTTCTAAAAAGTATTACCAAGAGTGTCTGTCATTGAGGGGCCTGGTTGACGGTAGGGCTCTTTTTTGTATGACTTGACCACTTTTACTCTGCAATACTTGGAGCTGTTTGCTAAATTCTTCCTGCTCTGGTCACATGAGAAAGGAACACTCAACTCTGCACCTGGATGTTTTGTTGGATGTAAGTGCTGAGAGGGATGCACCTTCTTTCCCAAAGTGTGATGGTCCACTCCTCCCTCACAGAATGTAATTCATGATGGGTTGCTTTATCACCTTCCCTTTAAAAATTATAGTTCTTAGGCCAGGCGTGGTGGCGCACACCTGTAATCCCAGCACTCTGGAGGCCGAGGCAAGAGGATCGCTGTGAGTTCGAGACCAGCCTGGGCTACATAGTGAGTTCCAGGTCAGTCTCGACTACATAGTGAGACCCTGTCTCAAAAAACAAAACAAATAAAAAATATAGTTCTTATCAGTAGAACTCTAGAATTGCTTTATCAAGGAAGTGGGCGGGTAGGAGAGTGTGTATCTGGTTGGAATGGTGGATTGGAAGCTAAGTTTACATAGCACTTTATGTAAAACCAGGAGCATGTCAAATGAACATGAGAAGGAAAATGGTGGAAGGAGAGGGGAATGGGTACTATGGATGGGTGGGAGATAGTGCTAGTGCCAGCCCAGTACTGTGGAATCATCCCTGGTTGATCGAAGTGAATATATTTTTCAGGGTATCAAGGCTGCAGTTCCTTTCCCTATCGGCTGCATCCACAGAAGTACAGAAAATGTCAAATCTGTTGGATATACAGTAGCACTACTGACTTATTTTAATGAAGGGACATTTTATTGTCATGCACAGTGTCACCTAGTCCCCACAGTGGTCTGTGGCACATATTTCTAACATACTTGGTTGGATTTAAGGAACAAATTTATGGACACAACTCTTTTCTCTGTGTCAAGCTCTGTGGCTCATGCAGAGATTAGTCCTGAGATCTTGGTCTGCTACAGCCTCAGATGCAGAGGTAAAGCCAGCATCTTTTCTTCATGACCTGTTGCCTACTATTCACCCCCCTATTTTTTCTTAACCTATAACTTAAAATAATTTATATATGTAGCCTTATTTACATTTTAAAATTTTCTATGAAGTCATGCCATTTTACAGAGGCGAAAACAGTCATAGAGTTGAGTGACTTGCCCAAAATTATATGACTAAACCTGGACTAAAAATCCTAGACTGGAGACTTTTTTGCCTTGGGTTATACTCAGTTGTTTTTTCATTGGTAGAACTGAGCAATCTGAGACCCACATTTATGAACTTGCCATGAATGTTTATCTTTTTTCTTGGGAATGCTTTTCTATATATTAAATACTTTCAACAGGGATCACCCAAGAATGCAACATCTACCAGAAATAGATGGGAAGAAAATTAGTTGCCTGAGAGAATAGAATATTAAGCACACAAATACTTTCCAACACAGGGTTGTAAATGGCTCTTCTCATTTTAAGGTGCTGAATGTGCATGCATAAGGAATTATTAATCAGTTTATAATGCTTGGTGTTTTAATATTAACCAATTCCAAAGGCTAACCTTAGAATCCAGTGTATTTTAAATCTAAAATTTTAAATTTACTCTTTATATGGCACAGTATACAATGTTATAATTTTTTTTATTTTTATTTTTTGGTACTGGGGATCGAACTCAGGACCTTGCTCTTGAGAGGCAGGCATGGTGCCACTGAGCTCATTCCCCAGCCTTATAATGTTAAAAATTAAGAAAAGTCAAGATATAGTTTCAAAATTTTATTTTGTAATCAGTGTTTTAAAAAAGGGAGCATGGCATATTTGAACTCATGTTTGAGCTGCTGAAGTCTAATTTAAGATGTGTTCCACAGTTTTCATTTCTGGGTTCTGATATATCCCAGCTTACTGCACAAATTGTCTGAATCCTGTGGGAAAAAGTCCAGACATTATCTGCTTGCATGAGGACTATTCATACAAAGTTAGTTTTACTTATGAATATAAGAGAATTTGAGATTATTCATATAAAGTTAGTTTTACTTATGAATATAAGAGAATTTTGGATTCGTTTTCAGATGGAGTATTTTAAAGGAACAACTTCATTTGTATCAAAACTCTTGCTTCTTGGTAAGAATTGAGAAGAAATTTGTAGCTTTATATGGTTCCCGATTTGGAGGTGGGGAGAATGATTTTTACTGAATGGAAGTGGCTGGGAAATAGGCCACATTTACTCTTGAATTCTTTAGAAATTACTTGCAAGTAAACATCTCAGCTGACATTGTGTTGCTGGGCTCTAAACAAGGCAATGCTTGAAGCTGAAGTGGAGCTTCTTAAACAGTTATGCTGTGGATGGCATCCTTAGTTTAAAAAAAGCTCATCACCTAGGACACCTGTCTTCATTTTGGAATTAGAGACCATACATATTCCTTCTACAGCCTGGGATGTTCTAATGATGCCAAGTTATGAAAGCCTCTTGGAGTTGCAAAGTTCCAACAATGTAGAGACAAAGGAGTTTGGCTGACCCAGGCTCTGCTAGTGTGATGGATTCTGCACTCAGTCTCCAGGAAAAGGTTCCTGGTGGTGTATGATTCGTTTTAGGTTTTGCTTCATTTTTCACTTCATTGCTGTGGTTCTGAGCCCCACGCTCCCACTCTACCCTCAGAAGGCTATGCAAAAGTCTCAGCATTTAGAAGCTCTGGCCAGTGTCCTGCAAATCTTGTAAATCTTAGTTGGGTTGAGTGCAGACTGAATTACTCCAGCAGCCGTGGATGCAGTGTAGGTGAAGCTTAGAGCTTGTGCCATTTTTTTGGACGGTGGGAGGGATGGTAGAAGCACTTTGTTCTTGTCCACTGCTTCCTTTGTTGATGCTTGAGACACCAGTTTTGCTTGTCAGTATTTCCTTCTCTCTTGCTCCTATTGAGACAGCAGAGTTACTTCTCCTGACAACAATCGGGACTTGTTCCAGCCCATCAGAAAACAGCAGAAAGAAGAGGTGAAGAAAATGGCAAGTCTCACCATCAGGCACCAAACACACATACCCAGAGATGCCATCTCCTCAGTTCAGATCACAAGAAGATGAATGTCCCATGCCTGGAAACAGCAACACTGAAGAGAAATAAGATCAGCAGTATTTCGGAAGAGTGTACATTATAAGCCCAACAAAATTATTTATGACCAGAAGAACAAATTTTCCTGCAAATAGACATAATCACTTAGCAAAATTGCCAGTTGTGGAGAGTAAATTTTTTCAAGTACAGTATTGAAAAATGGGGCAGATCCTGAAGATGTTTACCATGGAAGGCAAAGGGGAAACACATGGAACAGGGCTTCTCAAAGTTTGGTCCGTGGACCAGCAGCCTTCTCCCTGACCAGCTCTCCTGAGTTAGAAGCACGGCGAGCTCCAGCAGACTCTGTTAACAAAGTCCACAGGAGACTTGCACACTGAAGTTTGAGAACCATGGGTTTGCCGTAGTTAAAAAACTGCTTTTAATGTGTTGATAGCTAAGCTCTGAACTGCTGTTCTGTTTCCCTCTGTAAGTAAAGATGTTTTGTGTATGATTCTTTGCAGAAATTATTAATGTCTTAATCTTCCACATGTCCCCCCACAAGAAAACGATGTGGAGAAAAACAAGTCCCTATTTAAATGGATAGAAATACTTTTTTTTTTTTACAATGGGTAAAACTATAGCAAAGAAGTTGTAGTCTTTGGTGGTCCTTGTTCATAATTGACAGTAAAAACATTTAAGATACCACCACCCCCGAGTTTATAGTATTTGTCTGTTGTATCTTAGTTTCAAGGCAAAGCATCATAATGACTTTTTGAAAGTATGGCTCATAAAATGGAAAAAATAATTGGAAGAAAAAACTATCTTGGGTAAACAGCAGGTGTGTAATAAATACCTGTTGAGTTTTTATAATCTTCTAGGACTTAATCTCTACTTCAGAGCCTGTAAAAGTCAATTTTCTGCAATCCCACTTAATACTTGTTTTACATTTCAGCTATTTGAGTGCAGGGGTTAGAAACCAATAGGCAGTATGCTAATTTTGTTGTCTGGCTCAGGGATTAAGTGTTTCACAATATCATATCCTAATCTTAATTTTTTTTGAAGACGAGATCTCATTGTGTAGTTCAGGCTGGTCTTGAACTCACTATGCAGCCAGGCTGAATTTGAACTTGTGGCAGTCCTCCTGCCTCATCCTCCCAAGTGCCGGGATTATAGGCATGTGTCACTCATTTTAAAACTTTGAAAAGAAATCAAAACTTTGTTTTTCTCGTACTAATTAGACTGGGCTGTGGCTTGTTACCAAAGCCCACAAACCTAGGTCCTCTCTTTGAGAATATACATAGCCCAGGACCTCATGTGGTTGTAGCAGATACGCAATGTTCTCCAGCAGTGTTTGTTTAGATGCTTTTGTTAAGCTGTTTAGCTATCATATAAATTCCTACAGGTTTTTTTTAACACCTTAAATTTTTTCTCTCATCTTGAAGACGAGTTTAAAACTACGTATGGCCAAATAAGTCAATGTTACTAGAAATCATCAAACCTTTTTTAAAGTTACTTCTGACTCTTGGCAAACTTCTCCCTGAAATGTTTTACATTAAAAAATGAAATAGTGAGCTGGGGATTTAGCTCAGTGGTTCCACCGCCTGCTTCACAAGTACAAGGTCCTGCGTTCAATCCCCAATACCACACACACACACACACAAAAAGATAGGTCTCATAGCTTTAAGTTAAAATCGGCCCATTTCACTATGGATTGATTCTACATCTTGTTACTCCCTGTAGATGAAGAAAAAAAATTCTTAGCATACCAAGTAGACTGTTGCCACCCCAAATATGGCAACAGTTTAATTGCTCAAGAATCTCAGTTAAGTCCCCTCCTGTTGTCAGCTGCTTTCAAAACCCATGCTGCCTCCAACTTCTCTCAACTGCAGCTGCTAACCCCACCCTCTCCCACCAGGTAGCAGCCCTCTACAGATCTTCACTTACCCCTCACATGTCCTTACCTCTGCCTTCACAAGCACCTGCCCTGCCCAGGAAGAGTTGCTTCTGTGCACTTGGCTCTGTCCCTTGATCAATGCCTTGCTCAGTCTACAGCCTCTCGCTCCCTGTCACGTGCAGTTTTACATTTTAATGTGTTTAAAGAACTTTCTTCAGTCCTTTGAACCCCTGCCTACCACAAAAAAGTATCTGCTCTTGCTTGCACTCGAGTCTTTTCTGCAGTCCACTCAAACTGGTTTTAAGCCTAGCTGCACATTAGGATCATCTGGGGTGCTTTAAAAAAAGTCGTAATTCCCCAACTGAATGACAGTTTACATCGGAGCAGAGGGGAAGGGATCCTTCAACCTTGAAAACAGTAGCAGGAGCTGAGGCAGTAAGCCAAAACTTGCCCACTATCCTCACTATCATTAAAGCTATTCTTGCTTGATTCACTAGTGACTTTTAGCTGCCAAAATTTAATCCCTAGTTTAATCTTTCTGGTATTGGTGTTTATAACTACTTCCTTTGTCAAGAGCAGGTTAGAAATGGGAGAATTTCAGAAGAGGAAGTGCTTTGTTCTTCATCTTAAGGGGTAGGCCCATGGGTTATTATTCTGCACAGGCTAGATGTCTGCCCTCACCTGCATTACTTCAGTTAACACCTACATGCTAATGAATTCCTTTTCCATGCCATCTTAATGCTGTAACTTAAAGCAGAGACTCACAGTGAAATATTTCAATTTGTTAATTGTAAACTTGGAGGAAAGCATAGTCTGCCACTTCCCTTGACTCCATTGTTCCTCCTCCAAATCCTTTTACTAAAGTAGGACGAATTAGTAGTGAGATTAGAGTCCAGGATAGATTACCCCACTTACTAGTGGGTGGAGTGGCTATTCATGAGAAGTTATGATTAGACCATGTCCCTCTTCTGCTTTCTCCTTTCCAGGATCTTGGGCTGGTAAGGTGTCCTGAGCCCAGTTCTACATAAAAAGAGGCTCCCCCTCAAGTGCTATCTTTTGTCTTTGTACTGCTGATAAGAGTTTGTATTTAGTGGTGAGACAGGCCTAGTTCCTTACCCCTTTTTGGTTTTGGGTACTATGTTGGGTCTGTTATCAGAGAATTGGGGAGAGTGTTAAGGACCTACAACTAATAAAATGGAACTTGACTTCCATTTCAGTGCTACCACTGTGCTGCCTTAGATTTGCATATGTAGGAGGACCTCCACTCAGGAGTGACCCTATATATTCCCAACTTCTTTAAATGACTCGTTTCTAATTCAAAAATCTAGGGGAGGTGGATCCAACGAGTTAGTCATGTCCTAACTGCAGGAAGTGAGGATGAGGTTTTCTGGAATGTTTGACTTCTACTGGGGATGGAAGAATTCCTCAAACACTGGCAAGTCCTTCTGGGGCTGGATGGCCAATAAAGAGATCCGGTGGAGCTGTTGCCCCTAGTGACTGATTCAACAAGCAGTCGCTGAGCACCGACACCAGCAGCACATCTTCTTCATAAACCTCTTACGAAAGAGGGTAGCTGGCTGCTCTAGACCAGCATATTCCAGGATTTCTTAGACTTCTTTAAAATACTAGACCAACAACATAGTGAATATTTACCAAATTATTATATACCACCTGTAAGCAGCGTCTCACTTATTCCTCAATGACTGAGGTAGGTACTTATATGTGCTTTGTAAAGCAATGAAATCTGCTTGTAGTTACTTAACTTACTCAAAGTCATAGTTCATGAGCATCTTCCAAGATTCAAACAAGTCTGTTTGATGATAGTGTAACTGATCAAAACCAGTACCTCTGCTGCCTCTTTTCACAATATAAACTGTCAGAGGCCACGTACCTGAGAAATAACTGAGTCTCTGGCCCCAGGGCCAGGTGTCTGATGTGCTCCCTTTAACCTTTTGCTCCTGGCAGGCTGTTTTCTCTGTCAGGCAGCCAGATGGGCTCATCCTCTCTCTGCCTACATCAGGGAAAGGAAGTAGCCAATTTCTGTGACATCCTCTTCTAATAATGCATTTTGCTTTTGAAAGTGGCCAGGAGAAAATTCAAAATCTTTCAAACCTATAGCCATAAAAAGGTATTGTCCTTTGTGTACCAAGGCACAACCAATTCCTTAGGAGAGCATATGTTTTGAGCTGTAAGATGGTGGTGCTGTTTTGAGCTGTAAGATAGTGAATATGTTGCATAACAACCCCTAGTCTAATACCAAAATAGCTGCCTTAAATCTTGGCTTTTAGAAATTCCCCTATTCTGTAGATGTGTGTGGTTCACATTTTATGCCTGGCACTGCTAGGATGAGAGACATTCTTGCTTTTTTTTTTTTTTTTTTTTTTTTTTTTTTTT
>NW_022900933.1:18260213-18335368 GCF_012274545.1 Fukomys damarensis
TTTTTTTTTTTTTTTTTTTTTTTTTTTTTTTTTGAGACAAGATCTCTATGCAATTATGCAACTCAGCCTGGCTTCAAACTCACAGTCACAGCAATTCTCTTGCCTCAGTTTGCTGAATGCTGGAATCACAGACATGTACCACCTCACCTAGCTTCCTGCTGTCTTGAAGTACATAGTCTTCTGAGAAAAGGACAAGAAAAGTATTACGATGTAAAGTGGTAAGTTCAGGCTAAGAATATCAGGGCATTTGGGTAGTAAGGAGAGGGCACTTTAACTCAAGTTGGGCAAAAAAAGGAGCTAAAAACAAAAATACCAGTTCTGTAGGATGAGCAGGGATTAAGCGAGGAGCAGTTGAGCCGTTGGTTTATTCTGAGCACAGTGGGTATTTTGGTACACTTTACAAAAGCATGTGGAGGACCAGGAAGAGGCAAGTAGGCAATGGAAAATGAAGGGCCGGTGTATACTGGCTGTGGAGAGCTGTGTAAACCCTCTGCTGAGCTGAATGTGGTCGTGGGAACACCGCTTCAGCTGGCCCATTGTACAATCAGTAGGAACCGACACGGGAACACATATATGTTACCCTAATCACCTTTCCTGGGAGATGTAACCAGGGAGCTACAGACATGCTTAAGAGTAGATTAAATGGAATTGGAAATAACAGTTGAATGGCTGAATATGTATTCCCTTTTGTGTTCTGGAAAACCAGTCTGAGGTTATTCCCTTGAACCATAGAGTTTAATGTACAGTGTGACAATCCTCGTTCCTAGTGCTATTCTTCAGCAGCCACAGAATTGCTACTACCAAGTACTGGTGAAGCACTGTGCTTTGTTTTCAGTAGTGACAATAAATTTGCGTTGTCCCATGTTAGACTGGAAATTCTTGCAATCTTTGAATTTTTTTTTTTTTGTAATCCTTGATGTTTTAAGTTTGCAGAGAAGAACCCATAAGGTAAACTAATCCAGCTGATTCGTAGTAAGCTTTGATCTCATCAGTCCAGTCTCTAATACCATGCTGTAAAGTTTGCTAACCCTATTGAAGTTGTGTAAAAGAGAAATAGGTGGTACAGGCCAACATTTTTCCAGAATATCTTTTGACCTCCCATTGCTTTAAATTGGAAGATTTTGTACATAAAAATAGGAAAATGACTTTTATATTCTATTAAAATATTATAGGGAGAACAAGTAAGTATGCTGATTTCATTATTGCTTATAGTAGTTAATTAAGATACAGTGGCTAAAGAAAAAGTGTTTAAGGACTTCTGTGACAGTATAGCAATAATCCCTAGAAGAGAGATTCACACTGTTAGTTTTGAGGAAAAAAATGCATGTACATAACCGAACTCCAAAAATGACAGATTTTTAAAGTTACAGAATGAGATCAACATATCTGTCATATGAATACGAGATTAAAGTGTTGAGCAGACACTAATTCCAGGTTATAAGATTCAGAATGGTTCAGAAATGTTGGTCAAGGTAAACCAAGCAAAAACAAACGAGAAAATAGATTGTAATTCAATATTGTCCAAGGTTGAACTAAAAGCAAAAGAAAGAAAATGAGATACTGTGTAATGCCAAAGGATGCCTCTCCTAATGAAGGTAAAACAGTTATATGTATCTGCACAAATAACACAACCATTTATATATTATAAACTGTAGAGACACAGGAAGACACAAATACAGTATTAGTGGGAGATTTTAAGGCAACTATCAGTTAATCACAGAGCAAGTAGATAAAAAAGGGAAGATTTAAATAAAGTAGATCTAATTGGCATGTATTAGACTTTATCCTAAAGATGGTTACTATACTTTATTTTCAAAAGTCCATGAAACATTCCCTCAACTGACTGCTTTGGAGCATATAGAAAGCATCCATAAATTCTAGAAAGGAGAAATAGTAGAGATGAGATTTGCTGATAAAAATGCAACCAAATAAGACCAGAAAACAATTCCTTTCTGAATCTAAAATGTTTTCTAACTCTTAACTATTTTCAGGTTGAATAGGAAATATAAAACATACATTGTTTTATTCCTAAAAATATACTTGTTCCTATGAGACTCAAAGCAACACTCAGAGGAGAATTCATAGCCCTAAATTTTTGTAGGTTGAAATGTTAGGAAAAATAAATGTTAAATGTATGGCTTAGGGTGTGAGGAAAAGGACAGCAAAACGAATCTTTAAAAAAGCAGACAAAAAGAATAGAGATGGGAAATTGATTAGTTAGAAAAGTGGGGAAATAGGTTTATTAAGAGCTGATTTTTAAAATATATGGTAAAATATACATTTGATCTAACATAATAGCAAGACAGATGAAATAAGGTAGAATTATCAGGTCCTGAAAAAGACTCATATTTTACTCAACTCTGCAAGTAATTTAAAGCCTTGAGCTAATGGATAATTTTTTAAAAAGAAAAGCCTAATTTGCCATAAATGACTTCAAAAGAAAGAAGCCTACATATAGGGGATGTATTTCCTTTTGTTCAAATCTATTTTTTATGCCTTTAAAGTATTTAAAAACTTTTCCTTGTGTGGTTTTATATATTTCTGGTTAAGTTTGAGTATTTAATCTCTTTGTTGCTATTAAATGAGGTTTTCTCTGTCATTGTTTCTTCTAACTAGTTATTATTCCATAGATGATAGTATTGATTTTTGAATGCTAATTTTATATCCTGCTACTTTTGGTGGTTAGTTTTGTCATTGATCGTTTAGCGTATGCTCACACACACACACACACACACACACACACACACACTTCTTCTAAATGCACAGTGGAATAAAAAGCCATCAATATAAAAATTATTTTAAAGCCTGAATCTCAGGAGGCAAGTGAGGTGGAAGCCATCTTTCACCCTGCAAGTGTGTGCTAATTCCCATCCTGAAAATTGGGATGGCTACCACAGGTCAGATAGGGCATGATTCCCACAAGCAGGAAACCCAAAGCACTGCTCTCAGTGTGAGGGTAAATACTAAATAAACCACTAGGCAGCAATAACAGCAAAGAAACTTACCTTTTGTGGTCTTGGCCCTGGTACAAGAAAAGTGTTTGTTTTGTTTTCTTTCACCTTGAAATATTTTAACAAGTTGTCCTTTTAGATTTATACATTTTAAATTTATATTACTTGTGTGATCCAGAATACTGCAAGTGAGAATTTAATTTACACTGGAAGGTAGTAATCTCAACCGACCAGCAGAAGCAACCACACAGTCTCTCTGGAAGAATGAAATTTCAGTCTAGGTATCAAAGAACTCCCATAGATATTAGTAGCCAAAGAAAGAAATAATTATAAATACAGCAGATATTAAAAGGTTAATGAGAGTTCTGTGAACATCTTTAACCAATGTATTTGAAAACTCAAGCATAACGGTCAAATTACAAAAAAAATAAATTTATCAAAATTCTATCTGGAGAAGGCTGGGGATTTTAGCTCCACCACCTGCCTCTCAAGAGCAAGGACCCAAGTTTGATCCCCAGTACCAAAAAAAAAACAAAAAACAAAGTTCTATACCTGGAAGAATAAAAAGCTTGGTCAGACCTGTAACATTAAGCAGTTCAGTAGTTCAAAATCCAAAGTTTTTCCTTGTCGAAATATTTGTTGTGATCCTCCAAAATACCATCAGTTCTTTTTCTGGAGCTAGACATGTTGATGATACATTCATTTGAAAGAGCAAAGGAGCAAACCTAGCCCACGAAATGCCTTAAAATGCACTTGGAAGGGGAGGGCTTGTCCTACTACATATTACAGCATAAGGTCTCTAGCTCTGAAGTGTGGTACAGGAACAGGTGTAGACAGTGGAACAAGAGGCAATTTCAGAAATAGGCCCAACTGCATTAAAATTCAGGATACAATAAAAGTGCTGTCGTAAGTCAAGGGGGAACAATATGGACCCTAAGGAATTAACAATGTTGGGACAACTGGATCTAGTTCTATAAATATATAAGTCAGGTAGAAAAAGAAATTCAAATATGTTTCTCACACCAAATGTCAGGATAATTTTTAAATTGGTCAGAGTTGCAGTTGTATAGAATTAACCACACAATCGCTAGGAAGAAAAACCAGGATGAATTCCTCTGTCACAGGTCAGCAAGCTATGTCCTATAGGTCAAATGTGTCCCAAGGCCCATTTGGGGAGCTAAGAGTGGTGTTTTGCACTTTGAAGGCTTCAGTTCAGCAGCGGGGGAGGGCCCAGTAACATGAGACAGGCATTATATGGTTGCAAATCCTATCTGACCATTATTTTTTAAAAAAATGTTGCCCCCTGGTCTATAACCCACGGTGGGCAAGCTTTCCCAACGGTATTGCATAATAATGCCACTCAGTTCTCCCCTAGCCCCCTATTGTCTTTAGATCAGTTAGAAAATATATTCCACCTCATTAGTAGAAAGGATTGTAAATTCATATAACAAAAGGAAGGGGATACTTGGAAGGGGGAAGTTTTGGAGCCAATAATGTAGTCCTCCCACCAAATCCTCTTAAAGTAGTCCAAATACAATTGGAGATATATTTGACTATGATAATAATAATAATGCAAAAAACTTAACTTCTGCATGCAAATATACTATAAGAAAACTAAAATACAAGTGGTAAGCGAGAAACATAATTGTACTTTGCGTCACAGATTAAGGGTTAATATCCAAAATATGTAAAGAATCTCTAAAAATAGAGAATATTCTATAGAAAAATGGAGGGTTAGGAACAGACTGCTCACAAAAAATGCAGATCTCTTAAACATGAAAAGATGCATAGCTTAGCTCTCCATGTAGTTAGTTGACTTGTACAACAACCTAAGGAGTATTTTTACCATCTTTGTTTTAAAAGCCAAGAAGACATCAATAAAGAGGTATTTATGCCTGCAGTCAAATAACTAACATGGTGATGCTAGGATTTGAACCCTGTCAGCTCTAAATAAAAGAGTTATTCACCATGATTAAGTGAATGCAAGGATCATTTAATATTAGGAGTAGCTGGGTGTTTCCTAAATATGATAAAATATATTTATCTCAATTCAAAGCCAGTGTTGTGCTTAATTGAGAATACCAGAAGCAATTTCATTAAAGCCAGGACAAGACAAAGATTTCTGCTAATCATCACTATTATTTAAAATTGTTCTGCAGGACTTAGACAAGACAGACAAGAGAAAGAAAAGATACAGAAATTAGAAGAGAAAGGAAGGTAAAATTAAAATATTCAGATATTACTGGATTGTTTACCTAGAAACTAAAGAGTACTAACCAAAAACTACAAATAAAATAAGAATTTAGTAAATTAATTTTGAGAAATCAATGGTTTTTGTATAATTCAATTTCATGCTATAAGGGAAGAAAATATTTTGAGAATAACATCTGAAAAAATACTTAGGAAAAGTTATATTATCTGTAGAAAACTTAAATATAAATGAGGTATATAAAACAAGATCCAAACAAATGTTGACAATGTACCATGTTCTTACATAGGAAAGATCAGCATCCTAAAGATACTGCTTTCCCTTCGTCTATAAACTTGACATGATCTCCAATAAGAACACCAATAGGGTTTTCGTTTTTCTTTTGTTTTGTTTTTTTGGTTTTTTTGTACCAGGAATCAAACTCAGGACCTTGAACTTGTGAAACATGTGACACCACTGAGCTAAATCTCTGGCCCACCAATGAGATTTTTTTTTTTGAGACAGGGTCTCACTATGTAGTTGAGACTGACCTGGCACTCACTATGTAGCCCATGCTGGTCTCGAACTCACAGTGATCCTCCTGCCTGAGCCTCCTGAGTGCTGGGATTACAGGCATGAGCCACCACGCCCAGTGCCACCAGTAAGATTTTTAAAAAGATTTATATAAGCTGATTCTTGAGTTCATATGGAAAAATAACTGGATAGAAAGGGACAGTAAAAGAGGGAGACTAACTCTATTAGACATAAAAGTTATAAATCTATAGAAATTAAGAGTGTGATAATTTTTGAACAGTCAGATGAATAGAATAGTTCGGAAATAGATCCAAATACGTATGGGAGTTAAGGCTATGATAAGATGGCTTTTTAATCAGTAGGAAAATGATTATTCAGTAAATAGGATGGGGACCACAGTGTAGGCTTCTGGGGAAAGAATTAAGTTAGATCCACACTTCACTGTTTGTACCAGGACAAAGTATATAACATCCAAAGATTTCAATAAAAGAAATAAAATTCTAAAAATCCTAGGAAAATTTTAAAAAAGAACGTCCTTTTCTTTTTTCTTTTTTTTTGAGATAGGATCTCACTATGTAGTTGAGACTGACCTGGAACTCACTGTGTAGCCCAGGCTGTTCTCGAACTCACAGGGATCCTCCTGCCTCAGCCTCCCAAATGCTGGGATTACAGGTGTGTACCACCATGCCCAGCTAATACATTTATTTTTAAAGGAAAAGAAAACAAAACTAGACAAACCCAAGTTGTCCTGGTAAATAAATTCAGATCTTCATCATATCTGACATTATATAATCTTCTATGTAAGTTTTAAAATTAAAGTTACTTCTTTATGCCTGGTGTAATAGGATTAAATGCTACCTATTCATGGCACATGTTCCCCCTAAACCAGAACTAAGACAGTACTAAGAAACACATTTTTACTCACAGTGTAGGAAAAAACCTAACCAAGTTCTATTCCATCCCCAATAAGGTAAATATTTTGAATCCTATCTTTTAAGAAATTTAATACTGGTCCTGTTACTTCTTGCCATATTTGTCACAGAGTGTTTACAAAAATACAGTATCCGATACATATCTGTAGTTTCTACATAACTGGGAACACAGCTCAGAGTAACTTAGTTCATGGATGAACTTTGTAGCCAGTCATTTCTTTGCCTAGCTGGTCTTTCTTGGGATGAAATATATATTCTTCGGGTCAAGATCCATAGTTCTGGAATATTCTCAGACACTTGATGTTGGTGCAGGGTAAAGTCAGACTGAAAATAATACTATGTTAAATAAAAGCAGCTTCTTTTGTCTGACTCACCTCCTAAGGGCTCTGTTTGTTTAAAAGAGGAGGGCAGAACCCTAGATCCTACCCTTCTAGATGCTTCCCATGGTGCCACCCTACTGCTGAGCTTTACTTTTTTTGTTTTTAAAATGGAGCAAAAATACCTGTCCTAGCACTTATAGGAATAATTTATAGATTATATAAAAATATATAGATTATATTAAAATACTCGATAACCAACAAAACATAAACTTCTGTAATGTTAGCCACTTTATGTTAAGCATCCTATAAATTCTATAAATAGTACTGCAAGCTTTCCACACCTCTTTTGGTCTGCAATATAAACTGCATGGCTGTTACAGTAGAGTACATTCAAAATATAAGTGAGTTAAAAGGGCAGAAAGGATGGATGATTTGTTAAGGTCAGACAGCTAGAAAGGAACAGAGTCAGAATTCACTCAACACAATGGAAATTCCAAATGAAGGTTTTACTTTTCCCTGCTGTACAGAGCTAACAAACAGCAGCATTCAGCACTCTTAGGAACGATGGGTGAGATTTTAAAAACTAGGAATCGGAAGGAATCACTGAATAGCCTGCTTTGACAATGCAACACCTTGATAAAACCCATACTTGCATTTTAGAATCCCTGGGCTTCATGTATCACTTTTATCATTTTTAATGAACTGGGTAGGTGAAAGTGAAAAATCTTCCATGCAAGATTATGGTTTGCCATCCCACCCAAGCTTATATTTTTTAGTTCTGCTTTACTCATATCATCAAGCTTATAAATAAATCAGAAATACAGTAATATGAATTAGGAAAACAAAGATTTCGTTTGCTTTTACCAAACAGCTGGTAAATGGTAGGACATTCTTTTTAAAAACACAGAAAAAAAAATTGTCTCATAGTAGCCAATATATGCCCTCCTTAGGCAGTAAGACACATTTCTGTTGTAACCTTAACAGCCATATTTTCATGCTGTAAAAATCAATTCTCCCATAAAAACAGGGTATTTCACTCTAATTTTTAAATTGCATCACTAAAATGTAGGTAATACCAATTTCTAACCTCTTAGAATATTCTGTACAAAATATTTTAATCACTGGAATAATTGCTCAGGAAAGCAGCACTGCCTCAATTGTGATGTGATCTGGTAGTCTGTGTTCTTATTTTCCAGTGAAAAGGTTTCATGAACATAAACGCTGGGTTTCTTGTGGTTTCATCGATCAAGAGCACATTTCTGAGCAGCTTCTGAGCAAACATTTCTTAGTTGATCACAGATCTGGGATCTTCATTCCTCAAAATGGCACTGCCAGACACAGTTGTGTTAGCTTCTGCCTCTGCACTCTTATGGACAGTGTCAGCACCTATGCTACCATCGACCTCTATATCCAGAGACAGAAACTGGGTCCTCAACCAGTGAACCTTTGGCATCATGTCTTCCATGAATTTCTGTCCTCCGAGCTCAGGCTCTACTGTCATGACCAAGGCCACATCGATTTGATTAGCCCATGGTGCCAAATACTCAATAGTAGTTCCTGGTTTGATAGCAAGGCCAACCTTCATCCCATTCTCTTGCATATCTTTTATCAAAGTCCCCAGGTTATCAGTGACCTCCAGATGAAAGGTATATTGATTGGCTTCTGCTATGGCCATTGGCTTCACCCTCTGTTCCAGCCTGGCCACCATCATGCGCATGTTAAAGATAGGGTTCTGGCCTAGCTGTTTTTAGAGGCAGAAATACCACAGGGTGACCAAAGGTGACATTGGGAACAAAATGCTCGTCCATCACATCCAGGGAAAGATAATTGGCCCTGTAGTCTAGCATCCAGAGTCACTTGGCCCCTAAACTGGCCAGTTCTCTGTTAAAGATAAGCCAGTCTTGCAGCCCAGTGCCATGGTGTTGGTCCCCTAAAACAAGATGTTGCAGGAGGCCATCAGCAGGAAGTCTTTCTCAGATTGGGCTTACAGTTTGGACCTGCTTCTTCTCTAAAGAGTCTTCTGGACACTGCCCTAATGTTCTCTTCTTATTTGAGAGTAAAGAAGGCCTAAGTATGACACAAAAAGCCATAAAAGAAAAACTTGCTAGATTACATTTCAGAGAGATACAAAATTTCTTCATGATGATATTACCATAAACAAATGCAGGTGAGGGTCTAGGCAAGATATTGGTAACTACACCACGATGAGCTAAAGTAGAAGAGTTCCTGCAAGTACAAAAAAATAATGCAGTGTAAAATTGAGCTAAGGAAATTAATAGTGACATTTCCTGGAAGAAATAATAAAATTGAGTCAAGCATGTGAAAGTATTTAATAAGAAATTGCTCACCTATCAAAAATGATAAAATGGATAACACACTACTGGCAAGAATGTGGTTAAATAGGCACTTACACATATAAATTAGCACAAACTATAGAGGTTGGTAGGCTCTATCAAAATTATGAAAGTGCATCTTTTAACCTAGCAAAACCATGTATTTTTCCTATAGACACATTTAAATCTTTGTATGTGAAATGACTTATGAGTATAGCTAATCAGTAGAATTTACTGGAGAAGAATTAGATTCAGTCCTTACTCAAGGGAAGAGGATTACACAAGGCTCTAGCTTCAGGAGGTGGGGCTGATTTAGAGTCATTTTAAAGAGGTTTCCTACTTCGTAGATAAATATTTTTAAACCTAAATATAAATAATGCATTTAAGAGGCAAACTTTATGTATAGAAGCAAAGATTGAAAGTAAAAAAAAAAATGGAAAAAAGGTAATCAAAACAAAGATCATCAAAATAAGACTAGTATGGTTATAAAACTATCAGTCATGGCAAATGTAGGAAACACTCCTAAAGGCCCAAAGGAATATATCAAAAAGATAAAACAAATTTAATGGAAGATATAGTATGTATTTTGATGTACTATATAGCTTTAAAGTAATGGAAAGCAAAATTACTAAATGATGAAGGCCTGGTAGTACAATCAATCAAGAATATGGAATTTTATGACAAAAGGAATAATAAATCAAACCTGTTTAATACATAGAACACTACAGCCAACACCATTGGCAAAATACCCATGGGATACTTACCAAAATTTACTATGTGCTGGTCCTTTAAGCCTCAACAAATTTCAAAGAGTAAAATCATCTAAAACATTTTCTCTGACCAAAATGGGATTATAATAGAAATCATTTTTATAAAAAAAAAGAAGTAGAAAATCCTCAAGTATTTGGAAATTATATTTCCAGATAACTGATGTTCAAAAAGAAATTACAATGCATGTTGGACAAAATTTTGAATTAATGATGGTTTTAAAAAATGACAGCAAGTTAGCATAACTTGAAAAATAAAAATTGATATAAATCAGTCTCAGTATACATTTAAAAAGTAGAAAAAGAAGAGCAATAAACCCAATAGTTGGTTCTTTGAGAAGACTAATAAAAGTGATAAATTTCTAACAAGATTGATCAAGAAGGAGGAAGGGGGGTGAGAGAGAAGAAAGACTGTCAGTGAAGAAAATGAGAACTCAGATTATTTGCAGAAGATGCGTCTAATAAAGCTCTGTCATCTAAACTATAAAAAGAATTCTTAGCTTAGCACATTGACATTCACCTGTAGCCTAAGCTACTCGGGAAGTTGAGGCAGAAAGAGCACTAATTTGAGGTTAGCAAAAGCCACATAGCAAGTCCTTTTCTCAAAACACACACACACACACACACCTCTCTTGAAACTCAATAAAAATTTTAAAAATATTTAAATGAGCAAAAGATCTAAAAAGGTATCTCCCTAAAAAGATATACAGTGGTAGATAAGCACATGGTAAGATGCTCATTACATATCGCTAGAAAACTGAAAATAAAAACAATGGATACTACTGTACACACATTACAATGTCAAATAGCAAAAACATCGACAACATCAAATATTGGTGAGGATGTGGAACAATGGGAAACCTCTCATTGATTGCTTGTTGAGATGCAAACTGTTAGCACTATGGAAGACAGCCTGGCAATTTCTGAAATGAAACACATTCTTACCATATGATTTGGCAGTTGCGTCCTTGGTGTTTACCCAAATGAACTGAAAACTTAATCCACACAAAAACATGCACATGAGTATATACAGCAGCTTTATTAATAATTGCCAAAAATTGAAAATCATTGAAGGTATCCTTAGCTGAATAAACTATGATGTATCCAGTCAATGGAATACTACTCAGTGCTAAGAAGAAATGAGTTACAAAAGTCATGAAAAGAAGGAAATTGAAATGCATATTAGTATAAGAAGCTAATCAGAAAAGTCTGGAAAGAGAAAAACTGTAGAGATAGTAAAAAGATTGGGGGTTTCCAGGGATTAGGAGGAAAGGAAAGATAAATAGGGGAAGCACAGATAATTTTAGGGCAATGAAAATACCCCTATGTGATTATATAATGGTGGATAAATGTCATTATACATTGTCAAAAATCTATAGCGTATATAACACCAAAAAATGAACCTTAATGTAAGCTATGAACTTTGATGATAATGTATCCATGTAGGTTCATCAAATGCAGCAAATGTATCATTCTGGCGGGTGATGCTGACAGTAGAGGAGGCTGTGCACGAGTTGGGTCACTCTGTATTTTCTGTTCAATGTAGCCTAAAACTACTCTAGAGAAATAAAGTCTATTAATAAGAAAGGTACAAATTAATATTATGGTACAAACACAATCATGCCAATACATTGGAAAATCCACATAAAATGGGATTTCTAGAAAGTAAATAGAGAGCCAGGGATTTAATTCAGTGGCACTGCGCCTGCCTAGCAGGTTCTGAGTTTGATGGCCAGTACAAAAAAAAAAAAAAAGAAAATTTGAATGGTTTATATCTGTTTAAGAAATTGAATTGAAGGTAAAAACTAAAACTTTCCCACAAACTTCCTGATCCATATTTCTTTAGTAGTGAATTCTTTTAAACATTTAACGTAATGACACTAATCTTATAAGACTCCCCCAAATAATTGAAAGAGAAAAATAATTCCCAACTCATGGAAAGGCCACCATAACTTTAATGCCAAACGATAGTAAATCTACTACAAGAAAGAAAAATTATAGGCCAGTATCTCTCATAAACATTCCTGTAACTATATAAACAAGATACTGGCAAACAGGGTCCAGTTATTTATATTAGGAATGCAAGGTTGGTTTGATATTATGAAATCAGTGTTTTCAGCAAATCAATGAGACCATTGGATATCCTTGTGTGAATAATGAAGATGGCTTTCTCTTGACACAATATACAAAATTAAAACAGTTCAAAGACCTACCCAAAAGCTAAACTTATAAAACTTAGATGAAAACATAGATTTAAATCTTTATGACCTTGTATTAAACAATAGTTTTTTAGACATGACAACAAAAACATAAGCAACTAAAGATAAAATTGAACTTCATTAAAATTTAAAACTTTTATGCTTTAAAAAAAGACTATCAAGAATCAAGAAAACAAAGGCCAAAGTATATCCTGGTGGTAGAGTGTTTACCTAACATACCTGAGACCTTGGGTTTGATCTTCATTGCTGGGGAAAAAACAGGCAAAGAGAATTGACAACTCACAGAAGGGGATAAATTTTTAGCCAGTCACATATTTGATAATGGTCTAGTATCCAATTACATAAGGAAAACTTAGAGCTCAGCAGCAAAAAGGTGAACAACCTAACTTAAAAATGGGCAAAGGACACGAATAAATTTTTCTTCAGAGAAGATGTACAAATGGTCAACAAACACATGAGAAGTTTAATATCATTACTCATTAGAGAAATGCAAATGATAACCATAAGATACCACTCTTAGGTATATACCCAAGAGACTTAAAAACCTATGTCCCCACAGAACCTTGTATACAACTGTTCATAACAGCATTATTCACAATTGTCAAAAGTGAGTAAAGCTGGGAATTTAGCTCAGTGGTTCTGCCACCTGCCTCACAAGCACAAGGTCCTGAGTTTGAGCCCCAGTATTCCCCCCAAAAAAGTGAATAAAACCCAAATGTCTGCCGATGAACAGGTAAACAAATGTAGCATATCTACTTAATAGATCATTGTTCAGCTCCAAAAGAGAATGGAGCACTAATGCATGCTGCAATATAGATATACAGATTTTTTTTTGGTACTGGGGATCGAACTTAGGACCTCGCGCTTGTGAGGGAGGCGCAGTGTTACTGAGCTGAATACCCAACCCTATATAGTATATTTATACTAAATAATGCACAAGGGCCATATATTATGTGATTCCTCCTATATGAAATGTCTAGAATAGTCAAATCCATAGAGACTGATAGATAATTAGTTCCTAGGGACAGAGAGTAAGGGGGAATGGGAAGGATGAGTGCTAATCAGTATGAAGTTTGTGATAAACATGTTGGAGAATGATATAGTGATGGTTGCACAGCTTAACTTTGTCACTATATTAAAAACCACAAATTGTACACTAAAAAGATGAATTTTATGACATCTAATTTACATGTTAACAAAATTCATTTATTTCACTAAACGAAGATGAAAAAGGGTAAGAATCTCTCAGAAGGAGGTGCAGAAAAGGATTAATTAAACCAAATAATTCATAATAAATACTAGGAATAGATGGAAACTTCCTTAAACTGGTAAATAAAAATCTTACAGAACATATCATAGCTAATATGAGTTATCAAAAGCTTTCTCCAAGATTAGAAATGCCTCCTAATACTACTTCTATTCAATATTGTACTGGAGTTCCTAATCATTGAAATATGGCAAAAAAAATTACAGACTGTGATGGTATTATGGTATGCCTGTTTATGTAAAAAATCCAGTAGGATCTATAAGAATCTATTAATGCATAAGAAGTAAGTAAATTAAGCTAAGCCAGTGGATTCAAAGTCTCATTAAACAGAGGATTAAAAATGGCAGAGTAAAAGCCAGCAGCAAAATACAGCTTCAGGACCTGGAATTAAGACACCTGGAAAACTACTTGGTAAAGAAAAAAGTAGATCTCTGGGAATTGAGAGGCAGTTGGCAGGAAGATTAGAAACTACAGGGAAGCCAGAGAAATAGAGCACAAAGCAGAGAAAAGAACCACAGTCTGGAACACCCACAGGGAGGGGAAACCATCTCCTCTAATGATAGAGAAGTGCTATACAATAAGACAGGCCCTTGCCTTGTTTCCATTTTTTTTCCCCCCATGCAATGTTTTGTTTTGGAAAGGTAAGCTTGTGCTGATGGGCTCCTGCCCAGTGTATCAAAATGGGTTTGTGACTGTTTGAACTGTGTGACCTTTCAGAAATGTTCTGTTAAGCTGTGCCTCCTCATAAGAAGGTTCTGTTAAGCTCCACCCCTCTCAGGAATGCTCTGTAACCACCCCACTGCTTCAGTGGGCATGCTCACCTACCATGTAGATCCCTAGAAAAGGAGGCTATCATTTCTGGTAGGGCACTCAGAGGAGTCTGACCCCACTGGGGATCCCTGGCATAATAAAGGTTTTTTTCCACCTCTTCAACTGACCATTGGATTCTTGAGCCTTTAGATTAGGAGAGTTGTGTTCCAGAGCCACCACACTAAGCAGTAAAGCTCAGCTGTGCTTCAGAGCTGTGGCACTTGGCTGTGACACTGAGCTGTAACATTTGGCACTGAGGTGCTCTGCTCTGCCACAGCACCAACACAAGGTAAGCATGGAGAGGGCCAGTAGCTCCAGGGAGAAACAACAAACTGTCCCAGCAATGTAAGTCTCAAGAGAATTAAACTGTGAAACATCACAAGGTTTTACTCTGAAAGTGACTACTTTTTTATGGCAAGCTAGAATTGGAGAAGAAATCTAGTGCAACGCACACCATGTTTGAGAGTGTTTAATAAGGAACAATTTGGGAAAGGGTTACATCCACAGAGCAGTTACAGCTCAGAGTTTCTGGGGTCATCCTACCACAGTGACGGATGGGAATGGCCACAGAAGAGAGTTGAGGAAAGGATGCACACTAGACTTAGATCCCCTGAGAAGTTTAAGCTTAGACTGGGAAGGACATGGGGGTCCCACCTTCCAAGTTGAGAAGCCGGGCCACTTGTGTGTATTTATACACAGTGGAGTACTACTCTGCCATAAAGGATAAATTTGAATCCTTTGTAGGGAAATGGTGGTACCTTTAGATCATAATATTAAGTAAATAGACACACAAACTTAAATATTGCATGGTTTCTCTTTTATGAGAAAGCCAAATTATAAATAAAGAGCAAACTAAAGGTTAGATAGTATGAAGTAGGGTGATGGAACTTTTTCACATGAGAAGGGGATTAAGAGATAAAGGGGAGGGGCCCACCAGAGGATTCCAGTACCACACACCCATGATCCAGTGTTGCACACCCAGGGTCCAGTCACCTTTCTAAAGCACCACCTATGAGCACATGAAGTGTTGGGGGGCACATCTAGATATAAACCATAGCATTGTTTAATCCTTGTACCTTTCCCAATACCCTCACCTCTAAACATCATAACTGAAGTACATTTCCACCCTCTTATTACTTCAGATTGGTACTTCAATACTTGAACCCCTGGGGAAAATACTCAAAATGTGTGCTATGTCCAAACTATAGCAAGTACCTGTATAAAACAGGCAATGCTTTATTTCCTCAAAAAACAGTAGACTCATGGGCTCAGCCATTTTTCCACGTGCACCTAGTGAGTCAGACTTGCAAGCCCACGGAGGTCACCTAGTCCAGCCTCTCCAAACATGGAGCTCAGTCCATGCATGATTCCTGGCCTCAGAAGCAAGGGAAGTGGGGGTGACCATGTACTCTTCTCCTGGGGCGACTCCTATTAGAAAGGGGAGAGAACAGCAGGTGTTCTGGAGCTTTCCAGAAGCAACACTGCTCTGTGGTCTTCGTGGCTGTAGCCCTGATGAGGTTAAATGCTAAGGGGAAGCCCTGCTTGGAACTAGGGTCTGAGTATAGCTTTAGGTTCCCAGACATTATTGTTTTGTATCCCCATTTATAAAATCATTGAGAAGTGTTGCTTCCTCTTCACCCTGAGATCCCAGAAGGAACAAAACTTCCCCTTTCTGTCACATCCAAGATTCTCAAGAGTTTGGTTTTGAATGTTGAATTCCTTTTGGGGAGGGAGAGATACAAACAGTTTTGATGTGTGTATGTGCATGTGTGTATACAAAGAACGAGGTTGCTTTTTCCCTCACCTCTTTGCATTACAAGTCTTTGCCTCTTGCTCTGAACTTGTAGCTGTCAGCAGTGTGCCAGGGGGCATGCAGTTTCTGGGCTGTCTGTTTTCCAAGGTCATCCTTTGAGGTGAGCAGACTGCTGGATGCATGTGTAATAAGTCAGACACGGGTTCTTTGGCTGACTTAGTAGGCTCTTCCCCGCTGATCTGAAGCTGCAGAGAAAGTCTGAGTGTAGCCTGTAAACTGTTTAGTTGCTATAAATTTCTAAAAGCAAATTCATCGTTCTTGGGTGCCCACTTCTCTCTCCTCCTTCCTTGTCCTTTGGTGAGTGTGAAAGGATGTGACAGTGTCTGGTGGAGCTGGTGGAGAGGGAAGCAGTGGCCTGTGGGCTGCAGCTTGGCAGAAGAGGTTATCCTAGGATGAAATATCAAACCATACAACATTGATTTTCCCTCTGGGGGGCCCGGATATCACATCTTTCTATTTCCCTCTGGTCCCTGCCTGCCATCGACAGGGAAGCATTAACAGGGAATAATCAATGATGCTCCGTCCTGAAAATAAGAGGCTTGTCATGTCTCTCCATTTGGTGGAATGGATTGGGACCTGGGCTCATGTGGCCGCTTCCATCTGTCTCCTGACAGAGGCACTGACTCAGACATACTTTCCACCCAGAGGGCTGCAGCCCACAGCCAGGTGACTGCAAGCTCTCCATGGGCATCCAGAAAAACAAGACTTCAATTTCTTTGAACTCTTGTGTCAGGAGCTTGGCTAGCTATCAAATATGGCAGTTAGGAGTGGCTTTAGTGAGCTTTGATTTTTGAGTTTCCTCATGGATTGATGTTTCCTAATATGCTCTGTGCTGTGCATGCATTTAAAATAAAGCCATGCATTCATTGTTTTATGACAAAATCACAGGAATGCACAATTGACAGGGACTTGAATCAGTGGTTCAACCTCACCCCACATGTGCTATGTGAATTCGCAGCAACTTTCCTGGTTTAATGGCTAAGCACCATTACTGCCTCCTATTATTGTCTTTTGTCAGAAAGCTCAACTCAGTATCTTTTTTAATACTTGACCAAAGTCTACTTTCTGGTGGTCTTGGCTGATACTTTTCACCTATCCACATATTCCTCTTGGATCCAGTTCCTAGTTGGTTCCCTTCTGTGCCCTCTCCCATTCACAATCCTGGAAAGTCCTTTTGATTTACACATTATGTCTGGTTATCCACCAAAACCTCTGGCTTGGAAGCATGGTAAGGGCTCTTCTTTCAACACCTTAGTAGAGTCTCTGCTCCTGTCTAATCCCTCACCTTCAGCCAAGAGGTGAAAAGCATCTTTTAGTTTCCCAGAGTTACATTCATATAGCTTAACGCTCACTTAGCTGGCTTTGGAAGACATAGTTTGGACTTGTTTTGAGACAGTTACAGTATACAGCCTCGTAGCATTTTGATGCCTGTTCCAGCTAAAGCCATGCTTTTCTATGTTAGAGTTGTATAATATTTTTGTTTTTGAGACAAGGCCTCACTGTTCCAAGCTGGCCTTGAACTTACTATGTAGCTTAGGCTGGCCTCAAACTCACAGCAGTCCTCCTGTCTCAGCCTCCCAAGTGCTGGGACTACAGGTGTGTGCCACCACACCTAGCTGTGGATCTCTTTTTAATCAGGTTCTGCCATTAAAAGTAGTCACTGATATTCATAGCCTGCTTAGTCCACACATTTTACAAGCATTCCTTTTCCATCTTAGTCTTGATCACTGGCAGAAATGAAAGCATAGGGTCTGGGAGACCCAGATGTCAGTTGTATAACTGACAAGGCTTTAGAATCATCAAACCATTAGCTTAGTTGCACTCCTCTCCTTGTTGCAGGGACAGAACCTACTCTACTAAGTTACTACAAAACAAAGAGCAGTGAGCACACATTGCCATGGACAGATAAGCTTCAAAAGGGAGGGCAGAAGGCTGGGCAGAGTGTGCCCTGTTTCTTCTGGAAATGTACCAGCTAGAGAACTATCCCCTCTTCTGCCCTATCAGTAGTGACAGTAAGCATCTTATACTACCTAACCATTACAGAGCACTTCCATTCTCTGGTTCAGTTCCACCTTGCCTGTTTGGCTGGGAGAGAGGTGCTTTTCTCCCTGGGCTCTGGAAACAGGTTCTCCCCATATGCTGCCCTGTTTGGGCCCCTGAAAGGGCCCATAAGGTGGTTCATTCACCTTATTTCTACTACAACTCTGATTTTCTTTTGGGATCCTCCCTCCTCCATTCTTCCTTCACAAACTTTCAATGAAATGCAAGAAGTGGGCAGAATCAATAAGGCTAAATCTCCCCATCCCTTACTGAGACAGCCTGGTCTGGGCTAGACAGCCCTGACCAGATGGTCCTCCTGGCCAAATGCGTCCTCCCATCCTCTCCAAGTCCATTCTTCCTATCAGATCTGTCAACTCTGTAATATTTCCCCAGGAAAGTTCTGTGTTTACCATAAACAAATCAGGGTTACAGTCAATTGCTTACAGCAATAGAACTCCAAGCAAAACGAATTGCAGGTTTCAACAGTGTCCAGGCTCTCAGCCCAGCCTACCTCCTCAGCGTCTAGCTTCACAGCACAACTTCCCAGCTTTCCTGGTTGGCACCTCCAGCTCCCACTGTCTGTGAAGGAACAGCCTGCATTGTGCCTGACAGAGGAGGGGCAGGGGCTTAGGAAAACATTTTTTGAAAGGCAGATATATCATACCCAAAAGTCTAATAATTATGGCAAAGATGGAAATGATGTCCATCTTTTGTTATGTGTGTGCTTCGTAAATGAGCCTGAGCCTTTGCTTTCAAGGTGCTCAGTGAGATTGAGGGCAAGTCTGTTTGAACCTCAGTTTCCTCAACCATAAGATGGATAGAATAATTTATGTGTACCTCTCTGATCATAGTTGCTGGCCTCTTCATGGGGCATTGCCATGTATAGTCATATTTATTCTTTCAACTTATTCAACTCGTTTGTTGGAAGAACTAACAAGAATTAGCGTGAAAATACTTAGTGAAATATAATGTATGATATCCAGGCTGTAATTTCTTTCTTGTTGATATAAAAGCACCAGCCTTCATCTTCTAGAATCTGTCATTCTCCTGGTTGCCTCCAAGATCCCTAACAATTTCGCAATCCCATTTGCAAGGGTTATCAGCATCCTAGAAAGTAACTCATAGAGGTAAGTGACTTTAATTCATTAGCTGGCTAGAGGAAAGGGCCACTATTTTTAATCTCTTCACTTGGAGCTCTAATTCCCTCTTATCGACATTGCTGTTGCCCATTTCATGGTAAAAGATTTTATTTGCCAGTAAAGATGAAAGCAAATTAGGGATTTAGAGGTTCTGCCTTCTTTCTGATAAAAAGCACTACTGTTCCTAAGCGGAAGCCTGTGTCTTCTTTTTTCTTCTTGATCTCAACGTGAAACAGTCATTTCTGATACCTGGGCTCTTTTTGCAAGGTTTAACTTATTATTACCTTCAGGTTTCTGATATTCTTAAACTAAAAACCATATTCTTTGTTTGTTTATTTGTTGCTTTTGTTGTTGTTTGTTTTTGGTACTGGGGATTGAACTCAGGTCCTTGTGCTTGCAAGGCAGGCAGCGGAACCACTGAGCCAAATCCCCAGCCCTTGTTTATTTGTTTAAGACAGGATCTCACTTTGTAGTTGAGTCTGGCCCTGAACTCATTATGTAGCGCAGGCTGGCCTTGAATGTGTGGCAATCCTCCTGCCTCTGCCTCCCAAGTGCTGGAATTACAAGCATGAGCCACCACTCCCGGCTGAAAACCATATTCCTTATTAATGTTTGTGTTAACTATCACTATGACAAGTATCTGAATTAAGAAATTTATAAAGAGAAAATGAAGGAAGGGAAAGAAAGGAGGAAAGAAGGAAGGGAGATAGGTAGAGAGGAGGGAAGAGAAAGACAGGAGACTGAGGTCCAAAAATCCCCTTCTAAGAAGACACCCCCTCTCCCAGTGACTTGAGACTCCTCCCTCCAGGCTCTGCCTCTTAAAGTTTCCACCACCTCCCAATAACCTCAAGCTAGGAACTAAGTCTTTAACACCATGGGGCTTTGAGGGACCTTTAAGATCCAAATTATAGCCAAATTTTCACATTCTGCTCTGCCAAAGTCTAAATAACTAAAGCCCACAAAAATAGAGGCAATGTCTCAGAGTGTTTTGAGGATGCTGTCCATTCAAGGCCCTTTTGCCTCACTTAAGAAATGAAGCATTTGTTGGTGGTATTTTTAATAAAATCACCAAAGTTACTGTGTCTTCTGAACTGTGACAAGATATCTGATATAAATAACTTATAGGAGGAAAAGCTTATTTGGGATCATGCTTTTAGAAATTTGAATCTGTGGCCACTCATCTCTGGCTGTGCGTGATGCAGTACATCCTGCTGGGAGCACAGCATGGAGAAGTATTTTCACTGCACCATAGCTGGGAAACAGGAGAGGGCTGGGTCCCAGTACCCTCTCAAGAACACACCCTCAGTGACCTAACTTCCTCCTCCTAGGCACCACCTCTGAAAGGATTGGCCATTACCTGTAGCACCATGGCCTGGAGATCAAAACTTTAATATTTGGGGAATATTTCAGACCCAAACTATAGCAATGACCAAAAAAGTGTTTCCCAGGCCAAAGCCTCATATAGGCTGTAATCATGAAATTCTGTTCTATAGTTCTTCCTGGCACTGTTCTCAGAACTTCACAGGCCCTTGGTTTTGCATTTTTTTTTTCTTTCTTATCCTTTATATTTGTCTTCCTGAACTTTTAAATTGTGCTTGTCAAACTGGGCATGGTGGCACACTTCTATAATCCCAGAACGTGGGAGGCTGAGGCAGGAGGATTGTTGTGAATTTGAGGCCAGCTGAGGGTACATAGTGAGTTCAAGGCCAGCCTGAACTATATAATGAGACTGTCTCAAAAAGGGCGGGGGGGCTTGTCAGAGCCCTTTCTGCAGCTGCTGAAATTTTCTTACATTCCATCTTCTCTTCTTTCCTTTTGGTGATATCTTTAGTTATATGGTCAGATTTGAGATTTTGAAGACTCCTAGTTACTATGGTTTGGATATAGTTTCTTCCCCAAAAGCTCATATACTGGGAGCTTGGTTTCCAGTGTAACAGTATGGATGGGCAGTGGAATCTTTAAGAGGCGGGGCCTGTTAGGAGGTTGTGCTAGTTACTTCCTCACTGCTGAAACAAAATATCCAACGCCCACAAGTCAAAAGGGGAAAGATGTATTTTGGCTCTCAATTTGTGGAGCGTGCACAGTCGGCTAGCTCCAAAGCAGGGCAGCATGGTGGCATGACAGAGGGATATGAAAGAGGAGAAATGGTCCATGGCAGTGTAGGCAGAACCAACCAGTGAGCCTCTCTTTCCTTTTTATTCCATTCAGGCTACATGCCTATTGGGTGGTGCCGCCCACATCCAGAGTGGGCCTTCCCATTATCCACACCCAGGGCCCTGCTAAACCAGTCAGTGAACCGATCCAGTCATCACATCTGTGGTCCAGTATCACACACCCATGCTCCATCCACCTCCCAAAAGCCCCAACTAAGAATGCTTGAGGCTTTGGAGGGACATCTAGATATAAGCCATAACAGAGTTCATTAGACGTCGAGGGTGGTGTTCTAAGAAGATATTAAGGTTCACCTAGGAAGAGTGGATTAGGTTTTGGTTACCATGAGAATAGGTTGTTACAAAGCAAGTTCAGCTTTCTTAGCACTTTCTCTCTTCCTGTCTTGCCACTGACCTCTCTGCTTTGGAAGCACTCCCACCAAGTGATGCTCTCTGCCCCAAGGTCCTAAGTAGTGTTAGGGAAGGAATCAGTAAATGACACTCAGAGAGGTAGCAGAATGGAAGTAAAATAATAAATTTATTTATCAATAAGGGTCAATTGCACATAAGCCATGCCTGGATCGACAGCGCACTGGGTTACAACTCCTTTTATAGGGTTTTACAGCCTTGACTTCATTTGGGTAGTTCCGTTTCATTCTCACAGTTCAAATCACGGTCACAGAATAGTTAATCTTTTCAACCCAGACGTTGCAGTTGTGGAGTTTACCTTTAAGATTTGCCTAGTTATCTATTCTAGCCCATAGGAAGGGGCTGTTCAGGATCAGGGGAGCAAATGTTAGCAGTGGGTTCTTTCATTTAGACACTTTTACGATCAGGTGGCTCCAGTCTCATCAGAGCTCAAGACCTTGACTGTTACCTCAGGGTAAGACCAAATGCCTCATTCGGCAATTAGTGCCTTCCCTGTCTATTTGTTTTGAGCTAAACAAAACAAACTGCTGTTGGAGACAGCAGAAGCCATTTTATATTGTAACACTTTATAGGTTTTTGCCATTTATAAAAGTTTTCCCTATCAATAGACACCAGTATTGATACCGTGCTTCAGAACTACAAACTAAATAGATTTCTTTTCTTTATAAAATACTCAATCTCAGGTATTTTGTTAAAGCAATGCAAAACAAAATCAGATATCAATCATGGGCCATTTTCCTTATACTATGGAATTATCACTCATGTGGGTAAAATTAGAAACTGAACACATACACTTCTGATTCTCAAAGTAAGTTATGCATGTTAGCATATTGTAGACCATTTGAAAATTTTAAAGAAAATACAAAAATAAAATCATAATATTGGTACCTCAAAACAGCTACTCCTTGGCATTTTGATATAATTCATCTGGATATTATTCTACATATATTTAAAATCTACATGTGAGTAGGAATTACGCATTTTATGTTTGACATAATATATAACTTTCCCATTCTTTTAAGAATTTAACATATATATATATATATATATATATATAGTCCCATTATGAACCATAAACAAGTGCCATATTTAGTGGCTGCATAATACTGAGTATAGGAAATGCATAATGGTCCCATTATGGAACATTGAAGGTGATCTTGGACCTCTTTTTTCTTTTATAAATAGCTCTATGCAAGATGAGAGGGAGCACAATACGTACAACCACCCTCACCTCTGACACCAGCTATGAAGTTAGGGAACAGTCCCCAAGACTTCCCTTAGTTGTGACACCAACTGCAGATTCAACAGGGTTCCAAGGCACACCCTGACATTTGGTAATTCACTAGAAGGACTTAGAGAGCCTACTGGCAGCTGTTCTACTCACAGTTGTGACTTATTACTACTAAAGGACACAAATTAAAATCAACCAAGGGAAAAGATGCATGGGACAGAATTCAGGAAAGTTCCAAACATAGAGTTTCCAACTGTCCTTCATGTCCTTACTGGCGTGTCAGTCTGCACAGCATATTGCCCATAGAGAAGGTCACTGAAACCTTAATGTCCAGAGTTTTCCCTGGGCCTTCCAAGGTTGACTATCCACATGGCTACTTTTAGTCCCTAGGCCTTCTGGGGACAGAAAAGACATATAGCCCCAAATCCCCATCATTAATTTCAGTGTTAAATTGCCCAGTGGCCCAGGCCCCAGGCAATCAGTGACAGTGTTATTAGGCAAGACATCCAAAGGCCTAAAGATCACCCTCTTATTGGTGAGGGCAGAGATCATTCTGCACTTTGGGTAAGGTGAATTCTTTATTACCACCCTGTAATTAATATCTTTGTGTATAAGAATTGTCCATTTGGAGGTCTATTTTTATTTTTTTGTCTTCTTTTTTTTTAATTGAGTTTATTGGTACAATCTAGGTATACAATACAGTTACATTCATCATTGGGATTCTGTACCTTTTCATAATAGGTCTTGATTCTCACTTTTTCCCCTTGTCCCTGCCCTCCCTTCACTCTCTCCTCCCCTCCCCATTTACAAACACTTTATTTCCATTTTTTCAGATTCTCATATTTTTTCCTCTCCCTTATTACCTTTCCCCCACCCATCCCACTTTCCTTACACCTTTAGCCCTTTGGAGGTCTATTTTTAAAGATAAATTCCTGGGGTAGAATTATTATACCAGAAGATATGAAAACTGTTAAGATTCATGATATTTATTACCAAAATTCTTTCCAAGGAGTGTGCCAACTTATTCTCCTCCCCTCCTTACCCCACTCAGCAACCTATCAGAGTGTCTGTTCTTTTACCCTCAGAGCAATGGGCGTGGTCATTTAAATTTTTTTCTGGAAATTGGATAGATACAAAGTGGTTTACATTGTTTTCATTTGCATGCCTGATTACTATTGAGGGCTAATGCCCATGTTTTAAAGGTTTTATGATACAGAATTTTGAACAGTCCCAAAAGTTGACTGAATAGCTTAATGAATTCCCACGTATAATCAACATTCTAGCCCCACAGTCAGTGCCAGAATCCTACTTCATCCACAGCCCCATCTTCTCCCACTTTCTTTGTTTTCTTTGTTATCTTCAACATTTCAGTGTGACTTTCTAAAAGACAGAGGACTCTATTAGAAGTCCACAAATATAATTATCATATTTTAAAAATTAAAATAAATCCTTAATGTCATCATATATCCAGCTGATGTTCAAATTTCCAATTATTTCATACATATCAGGGTTTTCTTTTTACATAAAAAAGTAGGATCCAAATGAGGACCAGGTCTTGAGATTCACAGATAATGTCTTTTAGTTTAACATATGTCCTTTAACCTTTTTTTGTTTGTTTGTTTGGGTTGTTTTGGTTTGGTTTTGTTTTGGTTTTGGTACTGGGAATAGAACTCGGGTCCTTGTGCTTGCAAGGAAGGCAGCAGAACCACTGAGCTAATTCCCCAGCCCCTGTCCTTTAACCTTTTAATCTGAGGTTGTTCTCTTTCTTTGGCAAAGATGATGGGGCATCACACCCATGACTGGTATCTAAGAGTCCATCTCACTGGTAGCCTCACTCTTGTTGCTAGCTTTGAAAGAGCAAGCTGCCAAAAAGGAAGTGCCCTTGTTGGAAAAGCCCATGTGGTCAGGAATTGTGCACAGTCTCCAGGGGCGGAGGGCAGACTCCAGCAAGACACCGAAATCCTCAGTCTGGCAACAGCAAGGAAATAATTGGCCAGCAACCTGAGGCAGCCGAAAAGTAGACCTTTCCTTGTTTGAGCCTCTAATGAGACTGCAACCCTAGCAGACAGCTGGATAGCAGGCTAGTGAAGCCCTCACATGGAGAAGCCAGCCAGGCTGTGTGCAGACATCTGTCCTGCAGAAACTGAGACAGTAGGTATATGTTGCCTAAAGCTGATAGGTTTATAGTGGTAAAGCAGAATAGAAAATGGATACAGTAGGTATTTCCTAAGCCTGTACTGAAATGATTGCAAAAATAAACACAACTCCTTAAGAACTAGTGAGACTGTGCTTTTAGCTGATTCTTTCAACAGATGATTGATCTCTGCCACTCCTTGCTTCTGAAGCGGATTTATGACCTACACCAGCACTGACTGAATTAGCCAGCCCTCTTCCAGCCAGGCTGAATGTGGTATATACAACAATTGCCCCCTTTCCTCTTCTCCAATGCTGTCCTCTGCTTGCTACCGTTGACCTCTGGATGAGTTTCTGGAAAGGCGAGCACCTTCATGAGATCCCTGCCCAAGGGTGTGCACCTTCTCAGTAGACCTGGAAGTCTCTTTTCTAACGTGGATACACTGGGCATATGATGTTTGGGGTCCGTCTGCACTTTCTTCACCTTGTGAGTACTTCTGCCTTTGGGATAATTCACTTCCTCCTACGTACACAGCTTCCCCAATCTGATTCCTGGATGGTTGTAAATTGCTCACAGCAAAAGCCTTGGAACAGAAGTATCCAGCCTTGAGCTGACCCTGGTGGTCACAGTGCAGATCAAGCCACCTTAGGAGGGGCCTCCCGGCCCCACCACCCTGCAGGAGCATTGCTCATCTTTGTTCCTGAGGCCCAGGGTTTCCCAAACCCTCTGTTCTCTTTCTAGTGTTCTCTCTGCCACCTTCCCCAGCCCAGCCTAGGTGTTTGCTGACAATCATTGTCGGAATATGCCATTTAACCTGTTTTCACTTTTTACTGTAAAAAGAGAAGGCAAAGACTAGCATAAGATTGCAGGTGAATAATAAAAGAATTCCTCACAGCTGTTCAGGGACATACATTTTTTCTGCAGTGGAGCAAGACAGATTCCCATCACAGCTTGGGGACATGTTCCATGAAGACCCTCATCTGTCATGCTGTGAGGGGGAAGGGGATGATGAAGTGTCATTATGGATGTCACTGGGCTCAGAAGTGACTGGTCAAGGTTGACACTACAGTCCTCACATAGCTTTTTATGGAAATTTCCCTGGGTGGTGCTGCTGGCTTGTGAGTGGCTGCTCCAAACAGTTTCACTTTCTTTCCAGTCAGACAGCCTTGGGGCTGAAGTAAGTCCCCCTCATAAGGTAGCACCCCAAGAAAAATATGCCTTTACCTGTTCCAAACCAGATAAACTGGAAATCAGGGTAAGCATTTTCCAGTTTTCACAACAAGCCTGAACTAGGCGCTTCTGGTTGGCTATACTTTCCTATCCTGATGCCATTGTCCCAACTGCCCAGAACTCCAAGCAGAGTAGAGTCAGGCCTCATCCTAGGCTAGAACATGACACCAGCAGGGAGACATGCTGGATCTTAGGCCACCTGCACCAGGCTTGCCAGTCCCCTGTGGGTACTAACATAGTCTCAGAGTAAGAGGGACAGAAATTGGCCCATCTCATAAAACCCAGAAGCTAAACTATAGTTTTTTTTTTTCTCTCTGCTCCCTTTCCCAACTTCAAGAAACAACTTGTGCTGAGTTTTTCTGCCACTAATAGCTGTTCTCCCCCTCTCTGAGCAGAGACAGAGAAAGCCTGATTGTTATGCTCAGGGCATTATGGGAGGCCCTGGGAGAGACCCTTTGCCCCACTTGAGCAATGGACCTTTTTAAATTTTCTTTTTCTTCCTCCTCCTCTTCCTCCCCCTCTTCCTCCTCCCCCTCCTCCTTCTCCTCCCTACCCCCTTTCTTTTCTCCACTGCTGGAGATTGAGCCCTGGGCGTCCACTTGCGAGATAAGTTCTACCACTGACCTACATATTTATCCTTTTTTATTTTGAGAAAGGGTCTCACTAAGTTGCCCAGGTTGGCCTCAAACTTACAACCCTCCTACCTCACCTTTCCAAGTAGTTGTGATTTCCTCCTAGGTTCTCAGTTTGCTTGAGGAAAGAATCACCTTACCCCCTTTAATGTATCTACATACTGCCAGCCTTATTCTTAAAAGGGCTTGAAATGTCTGACAAAAATATAAGCAGTACAGCAAGGTAGACAGAAAGAGAGGAAAATCAGGCAGGAAAAATAAAGGCAGGAAACATCAGACAAAGCCACATGAAGCTCTTATACCAAAGGCTGATTGATGTCCACTTGCTAATTTTGTTCTAAGTTTTCTGGAAGAAGGGAATATAATCAACAATTCCCTTCACAGTGTCCATGAGATAAAAGCAATCTAGTTGCTTGGGAGAAAGTTCTGAAGGACCAAACACATCTCTGTTAAGATGTTTGTTCTTTTAAAGATGTGAAAAACACCCTCAATAATGTGTGTTTTGTGGAGCATAAAATTATTTTAAAATTTTAACTTTCTTATTAAGTCTACTGTGAAGATCACTGGTGTTTGAATTCTGTGATTGTCTTTGGACAGAGCTGATGTGTAGTAAACCAAGTTTCAGAATACACTATTTTGAAATAGTTTTTCCTCCTCTCTCCTTTATCTTTCCCCTCCTTCTCCCATCTTCTTCTTGAAAGGACACTAGACATTTTCCACTTTCTGGAATCAGGGCTCTGGTGCTGGCTCTTTACGCAATTGTCTGTGGCAGCAGGTTATGTACTCTGGGTCCCAGTTCCTCAGTGTGACTTATTTGATGGTGAGTTTTGCATAAACAAGAACAAATGAAAGTGTCCAGCCCAGCTACTTTACCAAGCTATTAAGTGGCATGCAGTGAGGTGGGGGAAGATTTTCCTAAAGCAGTGCTTCTTGAACCTGGGCATATATCAGGTTCTCCTAAAAAGGCCAATGAAATGCATATTTCTGTGTAGGTTTGGGGTGGGGTTTAGAGACTGCATTTCTAACAGGTGTCTAGGTGCTGCTGGTGCTATTGGTTTGGGGATCACACTTGAGAACCACTTTTCTAAAGAAGTCTCCTGGGCCGGGGATTTAGCTCAGCAGTTCCGCTGCTGCCTTGCAAGCACAAGGACCCAAGTTTGATCCCAGGTACCAATAAATAAAGAAATAAAGAAAGAAGTATCCTTTGCTATTCCTCTAAGCCACCATAGGTTAGTGTGGCCCATTTGAGAATTTCCATCATATGTTTTCATACCAAGCCATGAAAACAAGATTTTTGGCTTTATTCTGAACCCAAACCAGAAATTTGTCTGGACAAGGTTTGAAGAAATTCAAATTGGAGTCCCAAGGAAGCAAACATTTAGACTTTTTTCAGTGTGCACATTTTATACTGACCAGTATATATGCTGGATTTTCTCACAATTTTCACTTGGGCAAAATGCTGTGTGTTGAGATCAGATGAGATCAGGCACGTTCAGGGTGGTATGGCCGTAGACTATGAGTTGAGATCAACAAGGTGTTGCCTCTCAGAAAATGTTCTGAAAGTTAGACAGAAGCATTGTCTATTTGTAGCAAATGTAGGCACGTTAATATAGACTGACCAAGGAGTTAATTTGCTGGTTCGAATCTCCTTTCCCAACACTGTCACCTAAAACATAAAGTTCTTGCTCATAAGCATTCGTTTGGGACAGAGCCACTGCCACCAACCAAAGAGGGCTTAGGGATGACAAAGGAACAAGTAAGGATAAAAATTCACCTCACTTTCCCAGGACTCTCTTGCCACCTTCACTGGTCTGTCTTCTGGGGCCCTGCTTCAGGGACAAAGTAAGTCAAGAGGGTCATCAAGACTACCCTGCTTGAAAGTATGTCCACAAATTCTTTGATTCTCCTCCCTTTCACAGGTAGAGCTTAATTCCTATCCCTTGAGTGTAGGCTTCACTTTGTGATTCTGATAATGAACAAAATATAGTAGCTATGATATAGATATTGATATAACATTTTCCCTGAAGCTTGACCACTTTTACAGGAAGGTCATGATAGGCATTGTAGTTTCCTCCTCCCACACTTCCTAGGATCACTCACTCTGGGGGAATCTGGCCACCATGTTGTGAGGATGCTCACCAGCCCGCTGGAGAGATGGTGGCAAGACACTGCAGGCTGCTCTCGACAGCCCTATGAATGATGTACCTCCAATGCGGCCTCTCCAGCACCGGTCACACCTTCCACATTAGAAAACATCTTAACTTTGATATCATGAAAAACCATGAAAGAACTGCCAAACCGTGGCTTAATAAAGTCAAACTGTGAGATAATAAGAGTTTGTTTAAGTGTGGGGGTAATTGGTTCCACAATACTAGAAAACCAATATATTACATTCAGACAAATGTTTACAACACTACTGCCAAGACTCTGCTCAAGTGACATTTCTTCTAAGAAACTTTCAGTAACTTTTTCTTACCTCAGGACAAGTGCTCGGTGCTCAGTTAGGTGACCACAACCATCCTACATCATCTTCCATAACTAGACTATTTGCTGTATCCCAAACACCCCTCAGACTTTCACATCTCTGTGCACCAGTTTGAAATTGTTTCCCTGATCCCAGCTCCCAAATCTACCTTTTAAAATCCTTGCATCCTCTCAGCCCGGTACCAAAAGCTACATTCTTCGTGAAATGGTCATTGTGTCTCCCAACCATATATTCCCCTGTTCACCCACACCCCTCATTGTGTTTTGTTTCTTGTGATTACCAATCCACCAACCATTTCCCTTTGCCCCTGCTGGTAAAGATCTAGTTAGTTTCAGTAGTCATCCATTATTTTTATTTAGGGCAAATCCTGATTAGATGAAATTATTCACAGTGGCCCTAAGCCCCTTGGAAATAACTTTTGCAGGAGTGGTCAGGCCACTGAGCTGTTGCAGGAGATATAGTTCTGAGAAAATATCTGCTAGATAAAGAGCATAGTATTCTGGGAAAAAGTTTTGAAAAGATCATGTTGAAGAAATGATTCTGCTTAACATTACCTGTGTGGATATGATTTCTAGAATCATGACCGACATCTTTTAAACATAGAGAGCAACCCAAAGATGGATGGATGGATGGATGAGTAGAAGACGGGAAGAACTGAGGGTCCTTTGTGATTGTGTCAGACCATGAATGAACTAGCCCTGCCACTGTCCTACCAGTGGATTTCATAGTATGTAAAGTCCTTTTCTAGATATTTGAGAGTAAACTGATGCAGTTGATTTTGTTGTTATGGGTGAAAACATCCTAATTAGCACAGAAACTGTGGCATTAGTTTTTAGATTTGTATTAAAATGATCCTTGTACTCATTTTCTTATATCTTGTTATAATCTGTAGGATAGCAATTGTATTTTGTTGAATAGAATATACACACACAGCACCCCAAAAACAGGGAACATCACCAGCACCCAGAAACTATTCTACCTTCCCTCTGTTAGTCGCAGCCCCTACCAAGGGCTCACTTCTATGAAAGTGTCCTCACTTCTGCAAAAATGGATCAATGCAGCCTGTTTCAGCCTTCAGGCAAGTGGAACTATACAGCACACAGTCTTTCAGTCTGACTTCTTTTGTTTATTTTATCTGAGATTCATCTCACTTGCTGTATGTGTCAGTACTTGTTCATTCTCTTTACAATAGAATACTCCATTATATAAATGTACTGCAATTTACATATTCAGTGTATTATTCATGGACTGTCTGTTCCAGTTTGGGGCTATTACAAATGATGCTACTGTGAATATTCTTATGTATTCTTTTGGTAAGTATATGTATACATATGCAGGGACTGATAGATGAGTTATAAGGTAGGTCCATGATCACTTTTGGTGTCAAATGGTTTTTCAGGCTTTGTTTCCTTACTCATACACACATATTCCTTGCTGTCTCCTTCCTCTCCACACAGAGAACCCACTTTGTACAGGGTACGTAACAAATAATCATATAATCACATATACATAATTGTATATATGTGCATACATACAGATACACCATTATATGTGTATTTTTAAAGTGTGTGTGTATGTATCTCACACACACACACACACACACACACACACAAATTTCCATGCTGAAATAGAATTAAATATATCAACAACCCTAGCAAGCCACCTCTGCTGGAGACAGAAAGGTATGAAGTTGGCTGGGTGTTGGCCAGGCACCCCATTCCCATCTGAAATTTGGTTCAGCAATGGATTCATTCACGAGAACCTCTCAGTTGCCTTTGGTCTGAGTTCTGAAAGCTTCGCTAACTTATGTCTCCCTTATGGTACTTGACAAAAATAAACAACCCTAGCAAGCCACCTCTGCTGGAGACAGAAAGGTATGAAGTTGGCTGGGTGTTGGCCAGGCACCCCATTCCCATCTGAAATTTGGTTCAGCAATGGATTCATTCACGAGAACCTCTCAGTTGCCTTTGGTCTGAGTTCTGAAAGCTTCGCTAACTTATGTCTCCCTTATGGTACTTGACAAAAATAAGCAGACCTTTGTAAGGAAGGAGTGTTAGTGAATGAAGGGGTATTTTTCTCCTGTGGTGCTGGAGTGGAAGAAAGATGAGCCATGCTGTTCTATTTGGAGCAAGAACAAGATCTTCAGTGAGAGAACAGTACAGTAACAGCTTCCAGGCCACAGTCTGAGATGTGGTATTGATTTTCTTAGAATCATTTTTGTTTTTAACAAACTACCTGTTTCTGCATGCTCTTTCCCCATCGACCTTTAGAAAGAACTTGGGTTGTAAAGTGATATTAACACAGGTCTTCTGCGAACTGTCTTGAAATGCCAGGAACAACTTTTTCACAGTTTCTATAAAAGAAAACATTATCATGTTGGTCTTCTTTTTTAATCATAGGGGGACTTTAAAATATGCACTGAAATTTATTTCACTCTTGATTGGCCTTATGAGAGAATTTGATGCTGTTGGGAAATATGTAATTGCCAATAGATGCGAAACCTCTGATATTAAATTGCTAATATCCAGGAACTCCATGTGCTCATTGAAAGGTCCATGACTTTGGCTAACTCCCTGTCTATTCCCAGATTCTAATGGAATAAAAAGAACTCAGTAATTGCAATCCAGGGTCTTTGGTAGAAACTGTGTGTGTGTGTGTAGCTTATGAATATATCTTTTATCATAAAGGGTGTGGATGATTACCATTTGGATATCAAAAACACAATCATTAAGTCAAGTAGTTGGAAAGACTAGACTTCAAGTAGGGCCACACACAGAAGCACTACAGGATTCATAACAGACTAACTTGGTATTTTTGAAGCCAAACCAGCACAATTAATAATTTAAAAGAAAGAATGGCAACTATTAAAAACCCCGAGCAACCCCGGACAGCACTAAGATAGGCATTGGTAATAACTGTCCTTATCCAGAGCTGTAGGATCCTGACTGTGTACGAGCATCCCAGGATTGCTGTGTGTGTGGCCAAGGCCAGCTACCTCAGCAGACCTGGCCTTGTAGTCTCCAGTGAACTGTGGAAAGTGCTCATGTAAGCTAATGGATATGGAATTCTCTAGTCCTTAATAATCTCCGCAGGAAGTTGCTGGTATAAACCCCTTAGTCACATGGTAGGAGATGATCTTTGTGGTTGCTCACCTTTTACCCTGAAATACCAAGAAAGAGTCATATTCTGGACCTGACAGGGAAAGCTGCACAGCTCAACAGTGGGACACTGAGAATCAGAGCTCTGTACTAATAGTGTGAAATGGGAGTAGAGGTCTGAGTGCTCTTTGTGCAGATATGTTTACGTCTTCCTGCAGGACTTGGACTACATGGGATGAGTTAAAAGGGCACGTCCTGGAGGAGCAACCTCAGAGTGAAGTGTGAGCCCAGCATATTTACAGATGAATGTGTTTGGTTGAGATCAGGCTGTGGGTTGATCAATTAACCATGTGTGCCATGGTGTTCATGTGCGTGTGCGTGTGTGTGTGTGCATGCACGCGCACGCAGGGTGAGGGCAGCTATTAGAGGTGGCCTGGGTTTGGAGAGACCGGGTCAGTCATATGTTGTCTATTCTCTAGTCTATTTTCTTACAGAAACACCTCTGATCACTTATGTCATATATACATATATATATCTATATATCTATATATATAGATATATATACACACACACACACACACACACACACACACACATACATACACATACACACTTAATTTCCAGATAATTGTCTTCAAAATAATCAGTTAGCTAGGAATTGATTTGTAACTGAAGTCAGTTTCTAGATATGTTGCTTGGTTCCAAATATATATTTCAAAGCTCTGCACGGTATACAGAACCATAGAGAGATCAGAAAATATACAAAGAACAGATCCTGTCATTTGTGAATTTGTTGAACTATACCATTTGAATCACCATGTGAAGTTTTATTGTCCTGCAAGCCTAATATATTTCTCAAAATAAAAGAGATCTTCAGACTCACAGGTGTCTGATTGTTTCTCATCTTCAGCCTCCTAACTTATTTTGCATTAATATCCTCTTTTCATGGTCCTCAATAGCTAAGCATTATTCTAACCAGATTCCCAGTTGATTATTTTGCTTGTGAAGGTTGCTTATGAAGATAGTTGCACATCCTGAGCTCCTGCAGGATATCAAAAGACAGAATTAGACATGAGCCTCTCCCTCTGCGCTCACCATGAAAATATTAAATAGAATAGAGAGATGAGGAAGGCATAAGAACATACACCTTTGTAGTTGTGTTTTTCCAGTCGATCCTGTGGATTGGTCTTCACTTTATGAAATATTTTTACAAATGTGTTCATTGACTGAGTTTTGTAAAGGTAGGTGCACCTGTGGCTTGTTCTGTGTAAGCTGCCAGTAGGTTTAGGATTTTCTGCCTAATGTGTTAACTAGGTGTTGTGAACCTGTCACATCTAGTAAGCAATATAAGTCCACTGGAACCTGAGGAAATGCCTAGTTCAGGGGCAGCTCTGATTGACTTGACATGTGGAGTTTTATCTTCAAACAAACATGGGCCAATTTAGAAAGTCTGTTTTATTTCTGTGGTTGGTATGTCTTTATTCTTTACACTGACACTGTTCTATCAAACCCTAACTTTTTCCATTTCCTCTTGTTGTAATGGCATTAGAAGTTGCCAAAACCCTCATGATTATTCTTCTATTCCATATAAACAGACCTTTTACACAGGGCCACATTCTAACCTGGCAAGGGCGATATTGGCTATAATTACTACTCTAATATCTTCTCCTCTCACCAAAATGCCCTGTGTTCTCCCAAAGCTTGATCAAAAGGTGAAGAGGGAGGGTCTTCTAGGAAGACAGGTGGGAAGGAGTGTTTGGAGCCAGAGAAATTGGGCAGAGAATTGTGTAGAAGATGAAGCCATGGCAATGACAAACTCAAGTCCTTGGAAAGTTGGAGCAGGACTGTAGCTCAGAGTGTGTGCACAGATGGACAGATACGCCTTGCAGCAGAGAAGATTCTGGGACCTGGGCCTTGATAAAGCCCTCTCCTTCCTATCGGTGCACACATCTCACAAGCCCAATAACAAGGAGCCTTCGCAATCCAGGGAATGGAGAGATCAGCAGTTAAGCAATGGGGAGGGTTGCAGAAAGAAGCTAAGAGGAACCAAAACAGAGAAGAAGAATTAGTTCTGGTATTCTTTTTCTTTTTCCTTTTGCAGTACTGGGGGTTGAACCCAGGGCCTCATGCGAGTGCTCTACCACTGAGTTATGTCCTCTCCACTCCCCTCTTTTTATTTTGAGAGAAGTTCCCAGGCTGATGATGTTAAACTTGGAGCCCTCCTGCCTTGACCTCCTAAGCAGCTGAGATTATTGCTATTACCACCATGCCCCACATTCTGGTTTTCCATCGTATAGTACAGTAGCTATTGGTTACAACAATCTGTAGTATGTTTCAGAATAACTCAAAGAGTGCAACAGTGCCCGATGCATAAAAATGATTAGTGTTTGAGGAGATGAAAGCACCCATTAGGTCATTACATATTGAATACATGGATCAAATTACTCTATTATACCCTGTGAAGGTGTAAAAATATTATATATTAATTAAAAACAAACGGGCACCCAGCCACCAATCTTCCTCCGAAAGACGTTTTCTCTGGTGGAAGGGGCCAACTTGATTTGCTCTCAGAACTCACTGTTCTAGAGTTGGTTAGAAAAAGAGGAAGAAAGGGGAGTGGATATCACCGTTCTCAGTCAGAAGAATGTTCTAAGCCCATCACTCTGCCTTCATCAGAGTGACTTGTTTTGTTGTGTTTTGTGTGTATGTATGTATGCTATGAGGATTGAGTTCAGGGCCTTTGCATTGAGCTATACTCCCAGCCCTTTCTATTTTTTATTTTGAGACAGGCTCTCACTAAATCACTGAGTTTCCCAGCTGGACTTGATCTTGTGATCATCCTGCCTCAGCCTCCCAGAGTTCTGGGATCACAGGCTTGCACCACTACATGGGGCTTCCTTTTTCTTTAGAGTATTTGTTCGCAGAAGGTCTTTATTTTTATGCTCCTTGCAGGTGGAATTTTCTACTTGTTTCTGATTACTCTTAATGACCAAGAATCCATGAAAGATGATGAATTAGTTAGTGTTATTGACTTCCTGAAAGGGTGAGCAGTTCGTCTCACATGAACATAGAAAGATACCCATACATCATGAACTTTCAAAAATGTACAAAAATGTAACACACACTGAGACCATTTTGAAAAATTCAACAGGTTTTCATTTAGTTTTTATCACATATCCAAGCAAGCCTGGGAGATGACCGAGGCACTGCTAAGTTGGGTAAACGCTCATCCTAGCTCCAGAACCACTGGGGGGTGGGGTGGGGGTGTCTAGAATGCCAGAGACAGAAACACGCAAACCGCCCACCGCACACATGCTGTGAGCTAACCACCCGGACAGCTCCTTCCTCTCGCTCCAACCTGGGCACAATCTCTCCATTCTTTCGTTGACGGCACTCGCGATAGCACTCAGACATTCAGGCTTCATTTCTTCTCTTTTTCTATCTATGCTTAAATGAGTATTCTGAGGAGCAGAGAAACCATCAAAAGCAAAAGATCATAGGTGATTTTCGGGAGGAGGATCTCCTTGGAAACCTAGAGATAGAGTAAGGGTGTCTTTCACGTTGGGATTCCTTACGTGCACCCAGGAACTGCGGGCCAATCCCTTCCTCCCTGTACCCAGTTGCCCTCCCCCGCCCTGGCCCCAGACTTGCTCACTGTGGATCATTTTAAAGTGGAAATCCTGGGCACACGTAACTGGCCTTGACCTTGCTCGCTCGCGATGCCTGTGTTGGTGTACCGCTATCGGCTCGGGCGTATTTCTTTATTCTTTTTGCATGTACCTCTAATTGATCTTGAAAAGCAGGGGCAGTTAAAGAAGACGTTAAGGTGAAATGAAGCCATAACGGCAGCTGGAGACTTTTATTAAGTGTGGCAAAGTTCCCTGGGCCGCTCTGAAATTGTTTATTGATTTTGGCATGGCTGGGTGCTCGGGAGTAACCGCCCAGAAGGCGGCTCGAGGGAGGTCTTGTTAGCTGGGGCTCAGGGGCTCAGCGTCCCCCAGCTTGCGCTTGCCTCTTTAACCCGTAAATAAACATCCTGTGAACCCCCACTGCTTCTGACCCTGCGCGCGCACCCCAGCAGCCTTTAGAGGGTCCCAGGATTTAATTTCTTCCCTGGCAAAGGGTTATCTCAAGGGGGAAGGAAAACAGGGTTAGCTGCACACCATTTTCCGTCTTTAACGTTAGTTGGTGTTTTCTCAGTTCCCTTTTAGTAGAAACGTTGGAAGTTTGAAGAAACGAAGTAAATTGGGGTTTTCCCCCAGTCGTGGTTTCACCCTTCCGTCCCTTTGTCCTTCCTCCCGTGTTGGTCAATCTCGAGGCTGGGCCTTCCTGAGCTGCCCATGGCTGTAATAGACTTTCTCGGGGTCTCCGTGAAGCCAGGGATGGGACTGGGAACGGCCTCGCCTGCAGCCCTGGCTGCCCTGCAGCAGGCTGTCCAGGGTGACAGAAGGTGCAGGAGGTCTCGGGGCCACGCCCTCAGGCTCCAGAGCACAGGGGACTGACTGGAAGCCCAGTTCCAGGCTCTTCGGAAGGAGGGGAACAAATGGTTCAAAGGGCAAAAGGAACTGAGAGAGAGCTGGTTTAACCTGGGGCATCCTACTTCAGAGACAGGGTTACATTACGGTAGCTCTTTTGCTTCAGGATTAGGGTTGGCAGTGATGCGGAGTCAGGCGTCATTTGTTTTTGGTGGATTTTATTCCATGCTATGCAAAGAAATGGTGTGACTTTTCTTCCTCTGCCTCCATTCCCAGGCGCCCTGCTTTCCAGTGCCGCGGGCAGACTGCTCACAACAGAGCTGCAGAGCACCTGGGAACAGGGTGTTGCAGAAAGTCCTCAGGAACTAGCAGCTATTCAGAAATCATATTTCTAGGAACGTTCCCTCTAATGCTCCTTAAACAATCTCTCTCAAGATGTGGGTGTAAGGTTGTGTCCTTTTGAGTCCCTCAGGCGTCACCTCCCCCATCCCTCCGAATAAGTATTTTCTTCTGAAATTAAGCAGTAATCTATCTCCTGTCTTCGTTTTGACCGCGGTGAATTTTTCCGCCTGAATTGGAGAGAAAAATCAGAGATTCTTTGGGAAACATCGCATTCTGAATATTTCTACCCCTTTCTACCTCCCTCAACCAGGACATGGTATCAGCCATGCCCAGTGTCTTCGAGAATGACTATCACTAGGAAAGGAAGTGGAGATGAAAGAGGAACACATAGAGTGCTTGGTTTTACCCTGGGTCGCCACAGACTGTTCAGTGTCTTAATCTCTTTTCTGTTGCCAGAAGTTTATTTAGAACATGGTTCTGGAGGCTGGGAGCATGGCACATGTATCCAGTCAGCATCTAGTGAGTGCTTTTGCTGGAGCCAGAACAAGCTTCAGTTCAGCCCTCCTGCTCTTCTTATATGGTCACCAGTCCCGTCTCCATCCTGATGACCTATCTAACCCCAATTACCAGCTCCAAATGGCATCAACATGTGTATTTGGGGATTAAGTTTCCAACACATGAAACTTGGGGAACCCATTCAAACCATAGCACTTGGCATTGCTTTTTCAGGGCTCTACTCGGCCTGCTACCAGGGCAGGTTCATGTTGTTTCCCCATCCAGTTAGCTAGTGTTGGTCAAGACTAAGGAGGAACTAAATGCTATCAACTTAACTATGACAAATACCCTGACGTCCCAGTTGAACCAAAAAATTTCTAAGCATACAATGATATCTATCTTAGTCTCAAAACTACTCAATTGAATATTTTAACAAGACAGATCTGAACAGTCTTTGGGCCAAATTTGACTTGTACATAGAGATATAACTGTTTTTTTGATGTTTGACTTGTATGTATGAAGTTTTCTTCTCTTTTGGAAAGCAGTGTATCCCTCAGGGAAAATTTTTAGCATTAAACAGAACTGTATTCAAATACCAGCACCATCTTTGAATCTGATCCTGAGCAGGTTATTTACCCTTATGAGTTAAATATCCCTTAGATAAAATGAGAATGTGAGCATTAACTAAGGTCCTACAGATCATGAGCTAGCCAACTTTTTTTTGTAATGTATTTAAGGCCTTTCAGACCAAATGATCTCTATTACCACTACTCACTTTTACCACCATGGCAAAATAGCCCTAGACAGTTACATAACTGAATGTGTACCACTGTGCTCCAACAAAACTTAATGGATAAAAACAGACAGTGGTTTTATTTAGTCACAGGTTGCAAAATTCTGGTATAGATGAAATATCCGGCAAATGATCTGGCATTCATAAATATGAAGTGCCTACCTTTTCACGGATTGTGGAATAGTTAGCTAGCTCTTAGACCATATTCAGCAAACCAATTTGGCCACTAAGAAAATCTAATTTTTTAAAGGCTCCTAAATTTTTTTCTTGTGGGTATTGATACTAAGTTGTAATCCACTCTAACGTCCCAGTTAATTTTTTTCTTTTCTCTCTAAGTTTGTACATCACAGATATTGTTCTTACCCTCCCTCCCTACAGTACATTTGGCATTGGGACAACCTGGTCTTCCATTACTTCCCAGCCCACACCTTTTAGAGAATTTAGAATTCCTGTTAGAATTCCTCAGTCCATTGCCTCCATTGGAAAGAGTTATTTTTGACCTACCCTGACCCTGTCTTGAACAACAATAAAATGGGGATTGGGAGAAATGTGACACAAATCAATAGGTTATCCCAACAGACGTGATCTCTGAAGCTGCTTTTTCTCGGACACTTGCAGCAGTAACAAAGATAAATAACAACTCCCTCACATTGCCATCTGAGCAGTAGGTGGCTTAGCAAATCACAACATGACCCCTGGGGCTGGTGAACAGGATGAGGGGCAGTGAAGAACCAAGATTCCAGCCAGTAGGAAAGAAGAGGAGGAGGCTAAAGGACAATCGGCACCTCAGTTTCTATGTGTAGTTGTTGGTGACACGTGGGTTTTCTACCTAATTTTCAGTTTGCCCTGTTCATCGCATTCTCATTTATTTTCCTCCCCTAATTTTAATTCATTCAGTAAACTCTCGTTGAGCTCCTACTGTGTACAGGACACTAGCGAGCTGAGATAATTTGAGTGTTCATAGTGGCTGCAGCATTTCCTTTGCCTGATTGTGAGGAAAATATGGCTGAGAATCGATTGCTGTGGCTGATTCCAGGGCCCTGGTGAAAGAGGAGACAGAAACACAATGGTGTCAGCGCTCATCTTCCCAGGTACACCAGATGGCTGGGGAGAACAGAAGAAGCTTCATACCTTCTGTGTGAATGGCGTTCCCTCCATGAGCTCCCATGGTAGTTGTAGCGGAGGTGGTGCTATTAGTGGTGGAAATAGTAGTGATGATACTAGTAGAGTGGTGTTAATAGCGATGGAGTACTAGTAGTGATAATACTAATCGCTAGCAGAAGTATTCATCAGTTCTTAGTAGGTGCAAGATATGTTCTAGCTGTATTACCTCTGTTTCTTTAATTCTCACAACAGCCCCATGAGGCAGGTATGGCTATCATTCATATTTTATTCTCTCATAATTCTGGATGCTGAGAGTTCAAAATCAAGGTGTTGGCAGGTTTGGTTTCCTTAGTTTTTAGGTGGCCCTCTTTTCTCTGTACCCTCAAAATCTTTTCCATGCTCTACAGCCTATGTGTCCAATTCTCTCTTCTTAAACAAAAGGACAACTCTCAGATTGGATTAGCCCCCCCCCCAGTAATCTCATCTTAATTTAGTCCTCTCTTTAAAGGCCTTATCTCTAAATATTTTACATTCAGAGGGCTGGGGCCTCATGTGACTTGAGGTGGGAGGCATATTTCATTGTCCTGTAACAGTAGCCACCTCAAAGTGGAAAAGCCAAAGAGAAGTCATCACTTCCAGCATCTGAAATGTTAAGAGTTCATGAAACTATTGCAGCTAGAGCTAGATATCTCAGGTTGACTAGAACCTTGATTTCTCCTTCCCTCCCTCCTTCCTTCATCTTTGTCTTTATGTTGAAATCATTCTTAAGCAATCTCCTCTTCCACTGCCACAAGATGGTGACCAGACTGTTCAGCTTGTTCCCTGGGCAACTCCAGGGAACAGAAAGCTTCTATACCCCTGGCACCAAAAAAAGCCCCGGGGCCATTTCTCATTGGTTCAGACTCTGTCATGAGCCCATCACTGAACCAACCACCGTGAATGTAGTTAGCCTGATTTGTCTTAGGCGTCTTCCCACCCTAGACAAAAGGTAGAATCAGCCCAGTGAAACCACATGGACTAATAGGAAAGGCAGTGGCTCCTACAGAAATACCAGGGCATTGCTGGAGAAGAGGGGCTGGGTGCAGAGCAAGGTAGACAAGAGTATCTATTCCTTAGCTTTCTCGTTTGTTTTAGGTTGATCCACATACTGACCCCTGAAGTAGGCTTAATTATACTTATTTTCACAACAAAAGAAATGAAGGTTCAGCTCAGGGGGGCTAAGTTACAGCAAAATGCTGGTAAACTGGGATCTAGATTTAAGTACCCCCATCCTTTCTTCCACTGGACTCTCTCAGCTTCCTCCAGGAGGGGGTTTGGCTGCTAGTTTCCTTAGCAACTGTGAGAAGGCAGAGGTGCTCAGTGAGGCACGGAGGCTCGTGGGTGACTGTCATCCATTGTGCTTCGTGCACGCTGCAATGTGCATTAAGCCTCAGATGCTGAGGACAGGCAAGTAAGGCACAGGGCTGGGAACAGTGTCAACAAGGACCCCGAGTGAGTCAGCGAAGGGGACTAGGGAGGAAGAAAGAGGGAAGAATGCAGAGACGGCAGTCCTGTCAATGTAGCAGGTGCAGTTTACTTCTCATGGATTTGCCTGGGGCACAGTGGCTCTCCTGGGGGATTCTCCTGCCATCTCCCATTTTTCCTGCCACTTGAGTTTCATTGTTTAAGTGAGTCTGCCCAGATCCTTCCAATCCTTCTGTTTTTCCTTTTATTTGCAGATACCTTTCCACACTCTAAACACAACAACATGAAATTTAGATATCTCTCAGCTCATTGCTGTAGAGTAGAGTGATTAAGAGAGCAGCAGTGGGCTGCCCGGCCCTGCCACTTAGTTGCGATGGAACCTTGGACAAAGCTTTTTAACCTTTCTGGGACTCCGTTTCTTTATTCTTAGGATGGGGATAAAAAGACAGAACAGTACCCTTCATACAGTATATGCCCAGAAACAAAAACAGCAGGCATTCCTGACTCAGGTATCACTGAGGCACCAAGGGCAGGGGATGCCCAGCCCAGGGAAAGGCCCAGCAAGCCACTGGAAGAAGAGCCGCCTCTTTTTCAGGGTGTTCTGCATATTTGACTCAGAAGTTTATCATCCTGGGGTGACTTTTCTTTCCTTACAGAGGGCTTAGAACAAGTTTTTCAAAATAACCAGAGAGTCAGAGAGGTGATGTTAAGAGAGAAGTTACTGATTAATAGGGTTCATGACACTTCAAAAGCTAACCTCCACAAAAACTTAACTAGTAAAAAGAGTAATTTTACATTCTCCATGTTAATTGGGGACTCCTTTGGCATGGAAATCTATATCCATGAATAATCCCAAATGTACCTTTGAAGTGAGAATGCCTTATGTCTGTATATGTGTGTGTGTATATATATGTATATATATATATGGCAGTAGATTTACTTCCTAATCAAATTTATAGATTAAATTAATATGGAAATTAACTCTGAAACCCCAGACCATTTCAAATCCCTGGGTTTTGCAGACCTTGAACTATTTTAAAATAAATGTTGAAAATATGAACTGCATAAATAATAAAAGCTGATAGTATTAATTTAACTGAATCTCCATTCTAGATACCAGGAATGATTTATAGCGTTTTTAAAAGAAAAAAAAAGCATATATTCTGTTATGGGCTCTTGTGTGCCACTTATGGACACAGGCTATTTGAACGAAAAAGAATGCTTTAGTCAGATGCAAGTTTATTGCTGGATCCCAACCAGGAATGAATGAAGTTCTATGGGTTTCACTTTAATGATAATCTCTGTTAGTGTCTGTCTTTGTGCAGAAACATTTCCTATGTTTAGCAACACAGAGCTACCCACCAGGTTGAATCCCATTCTGGATCCTAGGATCTGAGAATGCCCTGCTACTGGGAGAATGAGCTTCAAATCATTTCACCAAAGACATGAATTTGACCACTCACAAACATTTCATCATATGCCACACGCTGTAACACGGGCACTGAAAATAGCAGGTAAGGAGGGCAGGCATGCTCTGCCTGGTGGGATTAGTAGCCTTGGGAGCAAGGTAACCAGGAAATGAATGATTCCCGTGGAATACATAGTAGTCATTTGGGGTCAGTATGTTTGAGTGTGACTATGGGAAGGGCCATTTAACTTGGTTTGTGAGGGATCTGGGAAGGCTTCTCTGAGGAACTGACATCTAACCTGAGATCCAAAAAAAGGCGAGGACTTTACCTGTTCATCTTATGTCCAAAGGCAACATACATGCACATCCATGTCATTGCACATTGGACATCACCGTGGAGATGCAGCATCAAAGATCCTTATTATACCATGTGATTTCCTGGAGGGTGGGGGTTGGGGACTTGGGGCACTTGCTTTATGTCCTCTGCCCAGCACCTAGGTGAGGAAGACTCAGTGAGGCTGCCACCTACTCCCACTCAAACACCTGGTTAAGTCACACAGCTCAGATTTGAACCCAGGTCTCTGCTTCAAAGTTTGTGTTCTTTCTCCCCCACTATTAGGCCATTAGGAAAGGGCCCTTTCCCCAAACCCCATTTAACCTCCAAATGCTTCATGGAGGGCTTCTGCACAGCCAGTTGGAGTTTCAGCTGCTTTCTTCAGTTTAGGCTGAGACAAATAGGTCTTTCTCCCTTCCAGAGGTACAACCTGGACCCAAAGACCTTAGCTGCCCCCTTTACCCTGCATCTGTCAGGAGGTGGGGCCCTGACCGGTGGGGCAGCTGACATGGAACAATTGTGACCCCATGGCTGGCTGTAAGGTGCTTGGGGCCACCATGACTGTCAGAGATGGAAAAAAGAAAGAGGGAGAAGAAACAAAAAGTGCCTCTTGGGGGAGTATTGGGCCCTTCTCCTTGGTCTCAGGCAGTTTAAAACAATTATCTGAAGAGTAGTTATGGTGTCTTCATCACTTTCTCCTCACTGTGACATTATACCCAATGCCTGCAACATAAAGGAGAAGTTTACTTTCACTCCCAGTTTCACACGTGTCAGTCCGCCCATGGTTGGCCGACTCCAAGGGAGAAATGGCACAACTAGGAGGAGGAAAGCTGCTCACATCATGATCCAACCACCTTCCAAAAGCCCCACCATGAGCCTTTGGGAGGCTTTCTGGGTCTAAACTGTAACGTGTAGGAAATACACGACAGCTGCCACACATGTTTTGCACACTGACATAGTCGAAGATACTGTCACATGCACATGCTCTGTTGCTGAGCCCAGACTCCAGCTGGGTCCATGTTGACAGGGAGGAAGGGCTGTCCTTTATAAACTGGTCTTCCAGCCTTTTTCAAACTTTTCCACCCAAAGAGGGTGTCTTCGTAATATGGAAATCCAGTTAGAGTCATACTAGCAGTTGTACAGTATCTCACAGTCAGGGAGTACAGTGCTCAAATGGTAACCATTATAATGCAGATTTTATCTGGAAAGATTCTTGGTTGAAAGCAACAGAAATTGAGTTGGGCTTTCTTAAATATAAGAGGGAGTTTCTAAAGGAGTCTCAAAGGCTTAGAAACTTGTCAGGAAGTAGGAGAGTCAGGGTTGGGAATGTCCAGAACCAAGGTGGGGGACAGACTCTTTTGAGGATGAGCAGCAGGAAGTCAGCCATAGCCACTTAAGTGGGAACCGGCTGCTCCATGCCCAGCAATGGTTGCTGAGATAGATGCAGCCTCCATCTATTCTGCATCTTGTCTCACTCTCCCCATGGAGAGAGTGTGTGGTTGCTCAGTTCAGAGACATATTCCTGCTCACTGTCCAGGGAAGGCTGAAAGAGTCAGAAATGGACTCTTTTGCCTCTTAATGATGGACAGTCACTCTTTCCTCAAGATGTCACTCCATGGGAGATTCCCCATGATGGTGGGCAGCCACCCCCTCATCCCTAGAAGGTGCTCAGTGGGATTTCCCACTTTGGGAGGGTGCCAGGAGCAGGAGTGGATCCCAGAGAGTCAGCAAAGCTGTGAATCCACTGATTAGGTCAGTTTAGAGAAATGGAGATGTTCTGCCTTATGCCATAAGAGCTCCTCACTTTGGAAACTGAGCCTAAAAAGTGAAGCTAAGTCTCCTCTCAAGTTGATGGGGGGACAAAGACTCAGTGATTCCATCCTGAATACAAGAAAGTATGGGAAACATAGTCTCCCAAGTGCCCAAGAAGAGACTGCAGGATGGTGAACTTATGGCATTGTCTCTGCCACATTGGTGGCAGGAATTCCACAAGCATGTTTATTATAAGAAGGCTGTTGGTATACAAAAAGATCAAATAGAGCAATCCTAACTACATACATTTATTACCATCCCTTTCCCCAGCTGGAGGTATGGTGAATGGGTTTTCAAAAGGTACTGGCCATAAAGATAAAGAAGATGAAAAGAAAAACCATGGAAATTAAACAGTGGCAGCTGAAAAGCAAAGGAACAAGTGGCCATTGATGAGGTAGGCCAGGAAAGCAGAAGCCAGAGCCCAGAGCTGGCATGGAGGTGGGGTGTTAGGGTGCAAGGACCCCAAGAAGAGGACACACACAGTTCCAGAAGCTCAGCAAGGCTGAGCTAGCTGAAGCACCTGGTACCATTAGAAATGGGAAGACAGATGGGGCTAGAAATGATTAGTTTAAATTTGGAAAAGCAGCTGTTAAATGACCTTCCACATCTAGCATGGACAATTGATTTATCCTCTTCCCCACCCACCCCAGGAAATAGATAAGAGTTCTATATCCTGGAGAAACTAAGGCAGAAAAGCTCTAAATTCTCCACTCCAGACCTCTAAGGAGAGGGGTCCACAGTGAAAACAGAAGCATCGATGCCTCTCTCCCCTCTTCCCCCTTGGGCCCATAGCATTCAGCAGTCAGACTTCATAACTCAAGCTGAGAGTGGAAGTTCCCTTCTGAGGAAACCAGGGACACCAAGAGGAAGGATCTATATCAGCTCGGCACCTGGAGTGTTCCATGGCAGCCCTCTCGATGAGGCCTAAGGAGAAATCACTCTGTCATTATGTTCCTGATAGACAGCTGAGGGCAAAGTCTTAGGAACAGTGTGATCCTGTAAGGAAGGGCTTTCCTGCTTTGTTTTATCTCTAGGGAACTTAACTCCAAATTTTCTGCCTGCCTCAAGTAGTTGTGTGAGAATTCTGTTATATACATGGTATGATGGAAAACTTATAGTGAAGGATTAACTTTTAAAGATTTGTTACAGTGAAAGACACATTGTCCTAAAATCCCCTCAAAATACTCCTGGCTTCCCACACGCTCATCCCATCATCCTTGTCACGTTCTGAAGCAGCTCAGGAAGTCCTCTTTCAGGAGTGTCTTTGTGTTGTCACGGATGCCTCCGTGTGCTGAGCTGACTCAAAATGTCTTACCGTTCATGGTCATGTTGACCCTGGGGGAGAGCCAGAAGTCACATGGTACCAGATCTGGTGAATAAGATCAGTGACTGCAGAGGACCATAATATTGACTATGCCCAAAGCAGGCTGTGAAGGGTTAACCCCACAGTTACAATTGGTTGTTTATAAAAGTGAGTCTGGCCGAAGCCTATGTGCCAAGGTCAGAGTAACTCGCACCCAAATTCCATTCCCACGACTAATACCTTCTGACTAGAAGGACAATGTACTAATTACAAGCATATATTTTGTTTATTCTGTTCCTAACTTAAGAATGCTTTGTCTTGTGTTTATAAGCCTTGCTTACATTAATTTCCGTAGAAACCACTATAGCTAGCCTTTACCCCAATTGATTGCTAATAAAAGTCAGCACCTGGGACTGGCCAGCGCCTCTGTATGTTGCGCTGGTATTGGTTATCCTGGCACCCCACTTTCTCTCTCCTGGTTCTGTCTCTTAGTGTATTTATTTCTCTGGCCTGCATTGCAGACTGGGCAGGTGGGGACTAGAGACTGCAGGAGTCTCAGCGATTGAGGACACTTTGTAATGCTCTTTGACCCTGCCTTTCCCTTAGATGGCACTCAGCAGCAGCATTCACCAAAATTCTGATCACACCTTGGAAAGACGTGAAAGAGGACTTCTAGTACTGCTTCAGAAAGTGGCAAGAGTAATTGGATAAGTGTGGTCTAAGTAAGGAGTATTTCGAGAGGGATAACATCAGTCTGTCTTTTGCTGTTATAAGCATTTTTGGTTGAAGCATTCACTGTACATTTTGATCACCCCTAAATTTATTCCTGACTTTACCATGCTACACATTTCACCCTGATTTCCATCACTCATCCACTCAGTCATGAAACAAACATGGGTGAATTGAGTGCATTTGGTGTACTCTGTGCCAAGGAGAAAGGACCAGCTCACTCAGACTTTTCTACTGACATTGTATGTATTGGGTAAGTACTCTCAAATCCATCTTGGAAATATGTCTGAATATATGGTTATCATAAATAAATAAATGCAGCAGTCCTCTCTTTTCTGAGGTTTTGCTCTTTATAATTTCTGGTGTCTGCTGTCCACTGCAGTCTAAAAATATCAAACAGAAAAGAGTAGAAATGAAAAACTTCATAAATAAGTTGCTGAACACCCTGAGTGGCATAATGTGATCACATGCCATCCTCCTCCATTCTGCCTGAGAAGAGAATCATTCCTTAGTCTGGCGTATCCACACGTTACATTACCTGTTAGTCACTTAATAGCCATCTCAGCAATCAAATTGGCTGCTTCAGTATCACAGTTCTTGTGTTCAAGAAATTCTTGTTTTGCATATGGTTCCAAAGGCCATGATGTTAGCCATTCAGGTATGCTACAGAAAAGCCAAAAAGTGCTTCCTTTAAATGAAAAGACAAAAGTTCTCTACCCATGCATAGGGTCTGTTACTAGCTGGAGTTCTCAGGCATCTGCTGTGAGTCATGGCATGCATCCCTCAAGGATAAGAGAGAATTTCTGTACATGAAGAACAGAGCCAGTCGTCTCACTGTGATGCCAGAGAATATGCTTTATAAAGGGCAGTTCCAGTGGTCAGGCATGGCAGGCCTGGGTGGAGAGGAGGATTCTGGGAAATGTGTGCCTCCCTGCAAAGGGACCTCATGCTTCTGGGAATTGTAATGAGCAAAACAACAGAATGAGCTCTTCTTACCACTCAGGCTATTCTTTAAGAGTCTTTCATCTGGATTTATACTCCTAGGTAACCAAGGAACCCTACTGGGTCACAACAGTGCAGAAAGTCACCAGCTAGTTTCAGGAACACCAATGAGAGTCCGGTTACTGCTTCCTGCGTGGCAGATTTTTTTATATGAAAAAAGCTCAGACCCACCCACCAATCCCCTGTCATTGGATGGCAGAATCTAGGGTGTGCAGAACACAAGGGACCTGCTTGATTCAGCCCACATAGGCTTGAAGATGTTTCACGGCCCACAGTACCCGTGGGGTGGCGGGGTGGCAGCCCATGCCCTTTGGCTCGGCCCTGTACCCTGCACCAGTGCCTGTGCATGCCTTGCTTATGTGTGCACACACACTCCTGCAGCGATGGTAATAGAGATCTACAGCCTGCGTTACCATTTGCTTTCATAAATAAATATATTAAATTGGTAAGCCAAATTTATTTCTGGCAACAGCTTGCCAGCAACACCTCTCCCTCTCATTCAGTCTCTGAAGCAACCCGGCCTCTCCCACCCCACCGCCAGGCATGATTTTCTCTCTTAAAATTTTATTTTTAATTTGTTGTGATGAATGAGTGACACCTCTGACAGCCGATTCGCAGAGATTAATAGAAACGACACAATATTTACGTCGGGCGCTACGAACAATTATCCTGCCATCTATCTCTGAGATTATCTTCCTGATTGAAAACTACTCATCCGTGTAATCGGAATTATTTGGAATTAGAAGGGAATTTATAGCCCCCCTGGAGCACACTGTCTCCCCTTGCATCTCTGCCTCGGTCTCCATCATTCTCCTGCATCGCCTCTGGGATCTTTCGGCTTCTCTTCCCTCCCTGTGATGGGGCAGAGGGAAAAGCATCTCTCTTCTTGCAGTGCTGTGCGTCAGGGCAGAGGACATCTCTCTGGGGTGGCGGAAGAGTGCAAGATCTGGGACCTCACAGTGCTGGCTGGGTGGGAGGTCTCAGTGTGCTGGAGGGATTAGGGTCAGTGAGGGCAGCTCTCGAGCTCAAGATAGATGAATATAATCTGAAGACAGGTTTAATGTGAAGGTGGAGGAGAAAGGTGACTTTGGAAAGCACGTGAGTCAGACTGACAACTGTAAGATATCTAAGGGAGCAGGCGAGGGGTGGGATAAGTAGTTGGAGATCGCCACGAAGAGATTGTTTTGGTCAGCTGGGGCTGTTGTCACAAATTCCCTAGATGGTATTCACAAATATTACTTCTCACTCTTCTAGGAGCTGAAAGTTGGGGACCAGGGGCCCAGCATGGTGGGGTTCTTATGAGGGCACTCTCCCTAGCGTGCAGATGGCTGCCTTTCTTTCTTCTTTTATTTTTTTCAGTAGTGAGGATTGAACCCAGGGCATTTGCGTTGAGCTGCATCCCCAGCCCTTTTCTTGTTTTCATTTGGAGACAGCGTCTTGCTAGATCATTAAGCTGCCTGGGTTGGGCTCAGACTTGTGATCCTGTACCTCAGTGTCCCGGGTGGGATACAGGTGTGTGCCGGCACACTTGGCTCCAGATGTCCACCTTCTTGTTGCATTCTCTCATGGGGCAGGGCTGAGACTGACTACTGTCTCTTCTAAGGGTGCTAATGTCACTGTGAGGGCTCCACCTCATGACCTCCCAAAGACATCATCTTTAAATACCTGTGCCTTGTGGGTTAGGGTTTCAACATCTGGATCCTGGGGAGACACAAATATTTGCTCCATGGCAAACAGCTGGTGGGAAAGCCAGAGGAGGGCAAGTCAGGCTGATCGGAACTTGGACTATATCCAGGCTGGCATTTGGGTTGAGGAGGTGAGGTCTGGGGCCAGACAGCTTGGATCTGCTGAGACTAGTGCACCTGCTTGTCAGGCTGAGGAGGCTGGAGAGCAGCGGTCAGTGAGAATGAATGGAGGTGCCGTGAACGCACCCTCTCTCTGTCCTCAGCCCACCCCTGCCTGTTAGCCCAGTGGAGATAAGGTTGAGCTCTGAGTCAGCCAGACTCCAAACTGACTTCCCATTCTGCCACTTCAAAGCTGTGTGACCCCAAGCAAGTTTCTTACCTTCTCTGAACTTCAGTTTTTCATCACAAATTTGTAATTTGCAATCCTCTGTTGGAAGGTGCACAGTCTATAGATTGGGGACAGCAACAGTGCTGACTTGACAGAGGTGTGGTATGGGGTAAGTAGGGTCTAGCACAGAGGGCACTTGCTCCCATCTTAGTACATAGGAAAGGCTCCATCCATGTGGGTGCTCCGGGGGAGGCGGACCTGAACGCCCAGCCCCTTGCAGACTCCTTTCCCCACCCGGCATCCCATCCTCCGCGCCTGTCCACCTGCAGCCTCCTCCCCTCCCCGCTGTGGCACTGCCGTGTCTTCTGCAGCATGAGGCAGGTAGGGCCCTGCTTCATGGGTGCATGCTAAGACCTCAAAATCACTCTCTACCACTTCTCTTCTCCCTTGTAATTGCCAGCAAGTGTTGAACACAGGCACATTGTAAATTGTCTACCTGCATTCATATGTTTAATGTAGACAGTATCCCTACAGGCTATTATGAATTAACATCTCCACTTTATAGGTGGAGAAACTGAGGCACTGACCACCTACATAAGTTGCTAAAGCCACATAACTAGAGGTAGGTAGCTTCTAAGATGCCTTCAAGATCTCTAAGCTCCCTGCCTTTGGTATTCACTTCCCCTTAGGTGTGGACCAGGCTCGGTGATCTGCTTCTAATGAGTAGAATTTGGCCAAAGTCTGAGACAACACTTGAGAGTTGACAAAAGACTGTGGCATCTGGTCCTGCTCATCCTCCCTTCCAGGCTCTTCTTGGGTAGCTTGTGATGAATGGAGCCGTCACTGGCGAGGCCTCAAGGAGCTGAGGCAGCTTTTGGTCAGCAGCCGTGGGGACCTGAGGCCCACTAAGGACCAAACAAGGAAGTGTGGAAGTTTGAGAGGATGGCAGCCCTGCTGGATACCCTCATGGTGACCTTGTGGGAGATGCTGAGCCGGAGGACCAGCTAAGCTAACTCTAGATTCCAAGTCTTACAGAAATGGTGAGACCCTAATGCTACTTTAAGCTGCTGAGCTTCGGCTCACTTGTTACACAGCAGTAGATCCCTGTACAGCAAGGAACATCCTGTCCAGTACTCAGGCCCAGGTAGATGCACCCTAGAGCCTTTGCTCTTAGCCCCCTCACTACATGGCACATGACAAGGTCCCCTGGGATGGAGCTATTCAGGTTCTCCATATCTGAGCTGGACAGAGAGCCACGTGAGATCAAAGCCATGTTCTAGTGAAGAAAGTTTTGCAAGTGCCACATGGCAAAGGTCTCTTCTCCCACTGGGTTAATTTAACCCTGTCCATGGGGCATATGAGAAGTAGATGCCCTTTTAGGTCTAGAGGTGCTTCATTCCCAGGCTAGTGTGTGAAAAAACAGCCCTCCTTTGTAAGAAATGTGTTGTTAGCAAGTAGCCTTGGGCCCAGAGCAGTTGAGGAGAATCCCCCTGAAGTTCTAGAGAAGAGCTTACAACTTGAGGACATCTCATCTGGCAGGTAACTTGTCCCCACCTCAGGCCCTGGGAGGACTTTGTCTACCACACTGAATCAAGCCCGGGAGCTACCTCACTAATGCTGGGGAAACAGCCTCTGAGTGCTCTTTAAATAGTGGAATTCAGTGGTTCTTCAGGAAACACTAGTGTCATTAGGATGTTACTCTTTGTTTTACATGAATGGCTTTCTTCAGGAAGAGTTGGCTAATTCCCTCAGGGGAGTTTGGAGCCTTTGGAAATAAGTGGAGTCCAGGGCCCATCTCTGAGGAACAAAGGAGGCCAGCATGAATGCCAGTGGCATGCATTTTGGACAGATGGGACCAGGATGGGACAGATAAGAGAACAAAGCTGCATATAAATAATAGACCTTACCATCTTGGCTGATTTTTTTTATACTTGAGAGAATATTGCCTTTTTTTAAGTTGGGTTGAGCCAGTGTGTGAAGCAGCAGACTTCCTGCAGCTCACACTGAGTTAGCTACTAGAGAGGAGCTCCATCCAGGGGCACCTGTGACCTCTACAGGACCCAGTCCCTTTCCCAACCCTGCTGTCCTTTAAAAGTTGCGTGGAGTCCATTGTTTCTGGCTGTCAGCTCAGGGTCTGGTCGGCTACTTCAGGATGACTGGTTCAAATGGGGCCATTGCCTGAGGACAGGAAGACCAGAGCCAGGAGAAGGAGCCCCTCCTGTGTTGTGGGTGACTTCAAGAGAGGTGGGGGACATTTCCAAGGAGTGGTCTGAGAAGGAAGACTTCGGGTCACCATAAGGAAAGAACATCGATCTTCAGCCCTTTGATTGCAGTTTCACTTGAAAGTAGTCCAAGCCCTGAATAAAGACAGTCTCCACAAACTTGGTCTTAGAAGTTAGAAGAGGCTGGTAAGGGATGAGTTCAACAGGGCATCATGTCATCAGCTGTGTTGTTATCTGATTGCAAGTAAAAGAAACCAACTGAGCTAACTTCAGCAAACCAGGATTGTGGTGGGAGGAGGGAGAGGCTCACAGGAAGGGCCAAGACACAGAAAGGCCAGGAGCCAGGGCAACTGCAGATGTGGGTGCACTTGGCTATTTCCAGTCTTAGGGCACCCAGTTTAAAAGTCACGGTAGAGAAGAAAGCATGCAGTCCCTGAGCTTGTCATGTGATTGACATGGTCACCAAGGCTGCAAGCAGTGGGTGTGGAACAGCTCCCCAAAGCAGTACTGGAGAGAAGTTTCCAGAAAAAGGGTGTGCTGGACAAACAGAACAACAGGCGTTCTACTGCATGCCATCCCCTCTGCCCCAAACCCACGGACACCTCCCTTCCTCTTCTCTCTCTCCTCTCACCTTCGAGTTTGTCTCATAAACTGGAGAAAGGTAGTCTTCCTTCCGGGGATCCCGAGCTTCTCCAGCAGAAATGAGGTCACCAACACCTTAGTGTGGATGCCCCCCCTTCCCTTCACAGATGCCTGTTGTGTCCTCCTGTGTCCAACATGCGTCCTAGTGACATCAGCAGGTCCTGGGAGAAGCTACCCAGGAGGAACCAGGTGTGGGATAACGCGTAACAATTGCCCCTTCCCTTTGAAGCTCTTTGGATGCAAACAGACGATTCTACGGAGGATGAGGGCAGGGCCCAGAGACAGAAGCTGAACCTTATTTAAAACTGACAGGGAGATGTCTGTATTTGTTTGGAGCGGGGAGAGCAGGGTAGGGGCACAGCGAGGTATGTGCTGTTGTGTGTGGCCTGGGAGCTTGCAGAGCAGACGAGGCCACTGGTGCCACATTCGCCCAAGCGGAGGAGCCCAAACCTGCCCACCCTCAGGCAGCACCTCAGGTCCTGGAGGACTCAGCCCGAGTGAGGAGTCCCGAGGGCTGCCTCTTCTGAAGAAAGGCCGTGGGGTGGGTGTACAGAGTGCAGAGAGTCAGCAGGGTAAGCAGCCCTAGTACAGGCAGAAGATGAGATTGGAGAGGGCAGTTGGAGCAGGAGTCTGAGGGAAGGAAATGACTACAGAGAAACAGATCCAATTGAGCAAGACTCCTGGAGATGGATTTCCCTGCCTTGGTCCAAACTCAAATCCCTGTGCTCAGATTAATTAGCAAGGAAATATTTTCCTGTCTGCAGAAAAAGGCTGCCGGATTGCCAGTGGGACGTGAGGGTGGGCAGTCTATCAAATAACTACTAATTAGGTTACTTCCCACTGCTGTTGACATGCTGGGGACATGTTCCTGGACCAAAATAAAAGGGGGAGGAGGGGAGAAGAACAGAAGCAGAGACAGAAGAGCAGACCAGGTTCCTCTCAGCTCACTTTAGAAAACCCTCAGCTGGAATTAGGAAGGAAGGGGATCCAAAGCCCAAAGAGGGGGCGGCACAGGAGAAATGCTGTGCTGGCTAGAGACACCCATGCCAAGACCTGCATTCGCGCTCGTACTTCATTCTTTCCTACATGTGACCCAAAAGCATGCACAGCAGAGTCTGTCGCTGGGGAGGCCTGGAAGGGGGTAGTCTCGAGGCAGAAGGAATTTGGGTGCTGCAAGTAATGTTGGGAGATGTCCATGGGGTTTACTATGTTAGGAACTGTCTTCCTAACAGTCAGGCACTCAGCAGATGTGAGAGGGGAGTTGTCCTCACAACTGTAAGGAAGACATTTATTACAGATATAGAAATTAGGGCCCAGAGAGGTTTAATAATTCACCCATATCACACAGCAGGTAAGAAGTTATGAAGCTCAGTTTTGAACCCAGATCTTTCTGCCTAACTCCAGCCCCACCTGCCCCCAATCTCTGCTTATGGATAATACACACTTGCTAATACAGTCTCTTCTTTCTTGTTCCTTTGCCTGAGTGTCCTAACTCCTCCCTGAAGTCCCCAAGATGTAATCTTCCGTACATCACACACACAGGAACCTTATCTGCATTGTGAAGCACCATTTTCTATGAGGTCCGAGACTTTGAGGTCTAGTAGTGACCCTGAGGTCATCATCTAATTTCTTTAGTGAGAAACTGAACTGGAACCATGTGAGACGGATGGGCACCTGACCCACAAAACACAGTGTACCTCCACTTCCACAGCCTTCATTGTGCCCAGGTGGAATCTGCCCATTTCCTGACATTTTGTTCTTGCTAGTGACCAGGAAGATGAATCCTGTGGTGTATGCACCATGGCCCTCAGCTGTCCCTTCTGCTGCTGGTCCGTGCTCTTCTGTCCACCCTGTCCTTGAAAGCAGAGTTGGTCTACAGTGTGCTCCCTAACTCTCCATGGTGAGCATCCCTTCTGGTGAGTTCTGTTCTTCAGTGGTGTGTATCTTTTCCACTTTCAAAATTCTCTCTCGTCGTGCTCATCCTTCAGTGAAAGCAGCCTTTTAAGGCCCCCATAGCCTGAGCATTTCTTGGTTCCAAGGACTGCATCTTTGCACATCTGTGTCTCTTGCACTTAGAATTGTAGGTCCTGGTAATCAGTGTCCCAAGAATGAGAGCTGAATGAGAGTGAAGCCTTAACGATTTTTTTTGGCTCTCATCCAGCCTGCCTCTAATGCCTTCCTAGTTTTAATGCTGACCCCAGAAGCCCCCAGGAAGGATCAGGGTGTCTAACTCTCCCATGCCCAGTAGAGAGAAAGAGCACCCTGCGGGTACCCAGGTTCCCTCTCAACCTGAGAAGAGCAGAGATGTCACACAGGTGCCACGCCTGCCAGACCGAGATCAGGATGAAGGAGCTGCTGCTCTTGATCAAGGGCCTTTGGAAGCAGATCCAGGCCTGAGGACCTGGGCACAGGATGCCAAGGGAGGGCATGGGGGCAGCAGCACAGGCGGGATGAAAGAGTGACCCGGAAAACCTGCTTCCCTGGAGCAGGTCCTGTGTGAGCTAGAGAAACCTCCCCACAGAGGGGCAAGCTGGCAGAGCAAGTGGGTTACCTAAAAATAAAATTGAGAAGAATGAGTCTGTAAATTTGAGCATTTTAAACAGGTGTAAGAGGGAGAAGGTGATCAGGCTCTCTGTAAACCTGAAAGCATTGAGCTATAAAATGAAGCAAGCACAAAGTCAGGCTATATACATCTAAATTTAAATTCATTGTTACATCCAAATATGTTTCAAGTGCATCACTCAGGGTCTTTTGCTATTTTATAAGGGAATGCCTCTATTTCTTTTATTTAATATTACTAGAATAGAAACTCATTTGTTATTTCAACCAGATGCAAACTTCAACTATGGGAATCTTATCCCATCCTACTTGTAATACTTTAATATCCTGAATGAAAAAGGAAAAAGATAAATAAAATTCTCACCAAGCCCTCAACACGAATTCATTTTCATTTATTTTTCTTTATAGCCAGTTGTCTCCCTTTGTACAATTAGCTTTCTCTCATTTTTTAACCTGAAAACCTACAACATTTACTTTTCTAGGGTGAAGAAGGAAACAGTCAACTGAAATTATTCACTCTGTTGCAAGTGCAGGTGTTTGTAACAGAGTGGGCCGGCTTCCCACAACAGGAGATGGTCCTCTGCGGTTTGTCTCGGCAGCTTCGCGTGCAGTTTGCCTATTTCTCACTCCCCAGAGGAAAGAATGTCCACCCCTACCTGGGACTCCTTATTTCTTCTACACCAGGAAACCAGGCAGGTGAGCCGAGCAAGCCAGAACCCCTCCATGGCGGGCCTTGGGCAGGCAGGCTTTCCCGGAGGTCCCCTCGCCTGTCCTCAGGGCAGACTCTCCAGCTGACCCCAGTCTTGAGACTTCCAGCGGGAGGTGCGGACCTGCATGTGTGTGAGTGTCTGCAGACAGGTCTGGTTGTAGCTCCCTAAAACAACCAATGAGAGACTGTGTGTAAGTAGCCAATCAGGTGCCAGGCACTCACCACAGGTACTTAGTAGATGTCAGCACAGGAATGGAGCAGATGGAAGGTGAGGTCAGGACAGGAGGGGGCAGAGAGAGAGAGGAGCATACTGTAAAGTCGCCAGGGTGTTTTTGAAGAAAAAGAATGAATTATAGAGGCAGGAAGCCCTAGGTTCAAGTCCCAGCTCTACCCCTTGCTGTCTTTCTTTGCAAGTTCAGATAAGTTGAAAGTTTTCATCTGTAAATTTTAAGAATGGGCATAGTAATCTCTATCTTGTAGAGTTGTTGGGATTGAGTGAAATAATACATGTAGAGGGCCCGTACAATGCCCAGGTCCAGTAAATTATTGCTATTTTTCTTTTTATCATCTTTTTTTTTTTTTTTTTTTTTTTTTTTTTTTTTTTTTTCCATCTGTGCTTGTAAAGCAGGTGCTGGAACCACTGAGCTAAATCTCTGGCTTATCATCACTTTAAAGATGGTCATGGACAATAAAGATCCCTAATAATGAGCATTTTACTTTTAAAAAGAGCCCAAATTGAAAAATCAATGCTACACACACACACACACACACACACACACACACACCTGGTAAGGGATTAATATCCAGAATATATGAAGAGCTTCAACAACAAAAACAAATGATCCAAGAAATGAGCAAAGGGCTTGAGTAGCTATTTCTCCAAAGAAGATATACAAATGACCAGTAAACCTATGAAAAGATATTCAATATCACTAATCATTAAGGAAAATATTGATAAATTGGTATTAATATTAAGAGCTTTGGTCAGCAAAAGAGTGAAAAAGCAGCTTTAGATTAGAAGTAGATATATGCAATATTCATAACAGAGACATCTAGAATATATGAAGAACTCACAGAAATTAGTAAGAAAAAATATAATCATCCAAGATGGGCAAGCAATTTAAATAGCCATTTCATGTACCTGTACAAGATCCAATAGCATAATACACATAGAAAAAGATGCTCAATATTAGTGGTCATCCAGGAAGTATAAATTAGTCACAATGACATTTATTACACACCTACCAGAATGAAGGAAATTGAAATGTATTAAGCTATCTGCATGTGATTTGTGTATTTTATATATGTGAGTTTCCCAAAATATTAACTTTAAAAATAACTTCATATGATTTTTGATTTATGTTACTGACTTTATTAAGGCATAATGTACATATAATCAAATGCACTCGCCCTGAAAGACAGTTTAATGGATCTAGACCAGGAATCAGTGAGCTGTGACCCTTGAGCCAAATCCAGCCACATCTATTTGCAAATTATTTGTGGTTGCTGCTCTCCTACTACTGGTGAGGAGTATCCACAGAGAGCACATGGTCTTCAAAGCTGACTTTTTGTAGGAAAAGATTTACTAACTTCTAACCACCACTACTCTATTAAGAAATAGAGTGTCAGCCAGGCAAGGTGGAGGGAGCACACCCATAAACCCAGCACTCTGGGAGCTTGAGGCTCTAGGATCACAAGTTCAAACCCAGCCTGGGCAACTTAGCGACTCAGGAAGAACTTGTCTCAAAATTTAAAGGGCCGGGGATGAAACTCAGTGCAAAGGCTCTGGGTTCAATCTCCCTGCTGAAAGACTGAGGAGAAAGAGGAAGGGAAAAAAGAGAAGGGAGAGGGGGAAGAGGAGCACAGGAAATAGAAGAAGGAGGAGGAGGAGGTAGAGGAAAGAGAAAAAGGGATATTTCCTTCGGTCCCAAAACATCCCTTCCTGTTCCGTTGCCCGCCCTGCTCCTGGCTCTGCTTTGTGATGTTCTAGATTACTTTCACCTTTCCTAGAATTTTATACAAATGCAATCACAGACCATGTGCAGTATTTGTCTATATTGGACTTACTCATTTAGTGTGGCATTTTGATATTCATCTATGCTGTGAGTGTCTGTAGTTCAGGATTTTATGTTGCTGGGAAGCTATGTTGCTATGCTGTGACTTACTTGTTCACTGGTTGGTGGGCATTCAGAGTTGTTTCCAATGTTTAGCTCTTACAAGTAAAGTTGCTATAAATATTTATATGCACAGTTTTGCATGGATATATATTTTCATTCATCTGTGTGCATAAAAGTAGAGCTGTTGGATTATATAGTGAATGTAAGTTTGACTTCTTAAGAAACTAGTAAGCAATTTTCTAGGGTGATTAACTGCCTTGCCTTCCCACCAGCAATGTATGCAAGTTCCAGTAGGTTTATGGTCTCATCAGTACTTGGGATTAGCAACCTTTTCCTTGTTGGCCATTCTGATGAGCAAGTGACGGTATCTTGTTGTGACTTTAATTAGGTTTTTTCCTAACCATTAATGATATTGCACTTCTTTTGTGTGTTTATGAGCCATTTGTATATCTTATTTTGTCCGTTCAAATCTTTTGCACATTTTAATTGGGTTGTTTGTCTTATTGAGCTGTAAGATTTCTTTATGTATTCATGGTGCGAATGGTGTATGTGTGTGTGTGTGTGTGTGTGTGTGCGTGCACGCTCACACGCATGTGTGCACGCACACACACAGGGAGGGGGAAAGGAAGAGAACATTTTCTTCCAGCCCGTGGATTGAATTTTTATTTTTTAATGCTGTAACAAATGACCACACATTCGGTGGCCAAAGACGACACAAAAGATTTACTTTCCTCTTAATATAGTCCTCTAAAGGTCCTGACTGGGAGAGGGAGATTTTCTCAGAGCTGCCTCCTCCGTACTGAGCTCTGTGGGAGATCTCCAAAGCCCTTCAATAGCTGTACATTTGATCCAGCTTTTCCGTTCATTCTTGGTGGGCGCACCAATCCCATACAAACTACTCCATCATATGAGAAGCAGAATATAGATAATAATCTTTTTTTTAACAGTCTCCAGAATTATCAGTTAGGCCCTGATCCAGGACTAGAATTCATTCATTTTCAGACAAATTTTTACTGGCTTCTATGTCCCAGGCACTAGTCAAATGCTGGGGATGTAACAATAAGCAAAGGGCAAAAGTTGCTGTACATGTGATGTTTCAATTTTAGTGGAAGGGACAGACAATTAGCAAAATAATTAAGCAAAATATACAGTGCCTCAAGTCATGAAAAATGTTAGGGAGAATAAATCAAGAAAGGGAGCAGTAAACATTTAAGGGAGTGAGCATGCTTTTACTTAGAAGAGCTAGGGAAAGCCTTCCTGGGAAGCTGATGTATTTTACCCAAAGATCTGCAGGAGTGAAGGAGAAAATCACACATGTATGGGGAGAGGAGTATTTCAGGAGAAAGGAACAGGAAAGGCAGAAGCCACAGGCAGGTGCACAGCTGGAACTCTAAGGGACAGGAGCCGGTTTGGCTGGGGAGAATGGTGGTGGGAGGCAGCAGGAGATGAGGTCAAGGAAGAAATTCGGGGGACCTTAGAGGTCACGGTGAGGACTGCAGCTTTGCTCTGAATCACTAAGTGGGGGAATAGATAGAAGGGCAATGGCAGGAACAAGAGGACTTATTGGAAGATGGTGATGTAGGGAGAAAAGGTCTTGGACCAGGGTGCAGAAGAGCACGAGCTAAGGCTGAGCCAGAAGGATCAGAAATGGGAAGAAAGGAGTCAAAGATACCCTGGGGTTTCGGTCTGAGCCACTGGAAGAACGGGAAAACCATTTACCGAGAAGGGAAGGAGGTTTGAGAGGCAGGAATAGAGGTAGCAGAAGCCCGACTTTGGACATGAATGGAAAGGTCATGAAGTTGTCATCACCCACCAGAGTCCCAGCCTGGAAATCACACAGCGAAGCAGTTGCAGAGTGAGCGATAGCTACTCCCCCCAAGCCCCTTAAAAGCACGTTATAAGCAAGTTGCAGGCCAAGTTATGTCTCAGAAACTCATGAATTAGCCTTCCACTAGGAATAAGCAGCAGGATCACTTGATCCAACCAGGTCTGTGGGCTCAACGAGGCCCCAGATCTGTACTTTTGGGCGTCCCAAGTGCATCTTGCTTGCAGGGATCACTCAGGAAAACACCCAGATTTTAGAGACAGGATTCTTATTACCCTACAGCCCCTCCCCCCAAACAAAATTCCCAGAGTTCACAGCCCGGCAGATCCTCCCCGTAATAAAGGCACACACACACACAAATACTGGCTTCAAGCCTCATCATAATGGGCCCACCCTCAGATGCCTCTGGACTGCTACCCTCAGGACACACCAGGAGAGAGTGTTTTCAGGACACATCTGCTCCCCTAGACATCGTCTGGGGTTGGGTTCCCAACAGCTGGCCCTGGGAGAAGACTGTTTGGTACAGCTGTTTCACTGGGGCGACAATTCAGGAAGCTCAAGAGAGGGGTAGGGAAAGCAAGACAGGGAAGAGAGAGGACGGTAAAAGGTGTGGAAGGAGAAGTTCTGCTGTGGGCACTGGACTTCTCAGACACCAGGTGGAACACACCCCAGAATCTTTCCCGAAGAGGACTGAAGCTGGAGCACCCCCCGGTCACTGACCCCCAGTGACAGCCCGGGGGCAGGGTAGCTCTCTGGCTGTACCCACTTTAGGAAGAGCTGAGTGGTCGGCGCAGATACTGTCAGGCTACAAGAGGAGCTCACGTGCTTCTGCAACTCGATTCAGAGAGGGGCGGTGGGCGGGGCATCCCCAGCACCCCCGTGCACAGAACTCACAACTCCCACACAAGCACTCCTGTCTGACATCAGCCTGCACTTTACAGGCCACTGCTTCTCCATCCCGATCCAGTCCTGACCTTCTCAGAGCCACTGGCCCAGGGTGGCTCACTGGTCCAGACACAAGCAAAGCTCCAACTCTCGGCCTCTGACCTTCACCCCTCTTCCTGAGCTGGGCATTCTTGACTGAAATCCTGGCAATCCCTGGGATGGAGCTTGACCTAAGTGGCACACTCGCTTGCCAAAGTACCTCAAGCTCAGCTGCAGACAGGCTAACAGTGATGGTCAGGCGAGACTTCTCTGACCCTGCAGTTCGAACACGTGAGAAAGAGCCTGACCCAGGCAAGGTCCAGACCAGGCTGAGGGTTTTAGGCACCAGAACCAGTTCCTGTGACTTCCTTCTCACCACCCTCAACTTTCCTCTCCGGATGCCTCAAATCTCTTATGCTTTTTGTTTATCTACATGGAAGATGTCCCTAATCTACCTCCATGCCTGATGGTCTCTTCTTTAGCTTTCAGAGCCCCTCTCAAATAGCCCACCTTTTCATGAACTCACCAGTTATAGTCTTCTGATCACCCAAAACACTGGATCCTACCCTCAGTATTTATTACGTTGTGTCATATTTTGTCTCTCTATGTTTGGCTTAACAACAGTGATGGTAGTTTGTTCTGGTCCTTGGCCCAACTCCTGGCTCATAGTAGGTGCTCAGTAAACATTTGCTCAATGGGGTGGTAGAGGAAAGGGAGTAGTCAGGATTGTGGGGCAGGAGTGGCTTCTGTTCTTGAGTCACTTTTCTTCCAAAGCCTCCTCCCAGAAGTGCAAGGCAGGGAAAAGTGACTGCCTGGAAGGGACAGGTTCCTCTACCTGCGGAGCACAGACAGGACTCTAGGGACATGCTGCCTTTCCCCATCCCAACATTTAATGTGTGACTTGTCACTTTTCCTGAACGTTAGTTCCCTTATTCGCCTATAACATTTTCACCCTGCTGGGTCTCCTTGGTTACCAGGCCCCAGCCCCACACCACACCCGCCACAACCTGGTCATCTGTGCTTCATGTTGGCTGACAGGGGCTTTGGCATTTGTCTCATCCGGACACCTCCATGCTGGGCAGCCACGGCAGAGTGCCCAGGGGCCTCTGTCACCCTGTGGGGTGGTACCTGCAGGCCTTGGGGTGTGAAGATATGGAGGCGTCTGTGGAATCCAAATAGATTGCTGATCCCCCTTCAGCAGAGGCACCTTCATCCGGGCCTCAAGTTCACATTAAGCTGTAGCCATCCCTTCCTGCCTCTCTTCTTCCCTCCCTTCTTTTTACAGATATCACCTAACCTGTGCCAGAGATGGCCTCACAGTGGGAGACAAATCAGCACAGGTACCTCATGCAGGGAGAATCTGTGAGGGTGCAGGCAGAGGTGCTGACAGGAGAGGAGAGGGGTGGGCTCCAGAGGGGACCGGGACTGAGCTGTCAGAGGCCACAGAACCCAGGTAAGCAGAGTCAAAGGCTCATGACAAAGTGGTGTTCTGAAAAAAAAAACAAAACTGTAGCTAAACACATAAGGCTAGCATTAGTTCATTTTGGTGGCAAATATTCCTTACCTTTTCCATTTTTATGTATTAAAACTTCTTATGTTTAATATGGTTTCTGCATTAGATCATCTAATTAAAAAGTTTTATCCAATAATTTACAATTGCAACACATGAGGCATAGCTTGTATAAGGCATTATCATCGGTCTCCCTAATGACTCTTTTTGTTCTTTGTTTTTTGTGGTGTTTTGTTTTGTTTGAGACAGGATCTTGCTATATAGTTCAGGCTCACCTTAAACTCACTATGTAGCCTGGGCTGGCCTCGAACTCATGGCAATCCTCCTGCCTCTGCCCCCCAAGAGCTAGGATTATAGGCATGTGCCACCCCAAAGAGCTCCCCTGAATAATTGGCCTTTGTCTTATGGCCACCCTTGACTTTCTCCTTAGCCCTCTAAGTGGACTCATTCATCCCTTAAAACCTTTCTCAAAGATCACCTTCCTAGGGCAGCCTTCCTGCCCCCTCTCAGAGTTAGCTTTCCATACTTTTTGCTCAGAACATAACCCTAATAAATGCTCACACATCCTAATTTGTTTGTATCTAGACATCTTCTCTTAGTGTGCAGAATCTTTGGGCGTTATCTGCACCATGTTCCTGTCCACCCTCAGCTTCTAGCAGAGCGCGCAGTTACGTACACTAGGTTCCCAGTGATGATTCTCCATTCTTGGCGAGGTCTGTCAGATGTAGAAATGAATGTTTAACCTTCAAACAACAAGCTTTCAAAGATATTAATAGGAGATATTTGTATACAAAGGATATGCTAATTAAATTAGTTTTATTTAGTCATTCACACAAACTCAGCAAGAACTCCACTTGGTTGCTATTAATGTTTAGTGTGATTTACTGTAAGTACTAGAAATGTAAAAAATGTGTTTCTTTTACAAGGAAAGCCACAGTTCCTCCTGGTTTTCCCCACCCCTGTCCCATTTGTCAGAATTTGTGAGGTTTCAGTTTAGTCCGGCTCATTTCCCGAGACTTGCAGGCCGGCTGTGTGGCAACGTAATTACCTCTGAGTAGGCAAACACCAAGCGACTTAGGGGGAAAGATTATGGAGTAGGCCCTCCTTCCTAAGGAGGGTCATGTGGTCCTCCAGGTGGTGGTGGTGACCCCAGCCCATCCCGTGTGGTAGCCAGGTTAGGAGATTCACCTGTGACTGAGCCAACAGGACAAGGAATCCTCACATTACAAAACTAACGAGGGCTGGGGATTTAACTCAGTGGTTCCACCACCTACCTCGCAAGTGCAAGGTCCTGAGTTCAATCCCCGGTACAAAAAACAAAACAAAACAAAAAACCCCAAAACAAATAAATAAATAAAACCAAGGCTGAGCGCCTTTATTCTTTGCAAGGCTCCAGGGCTCTTCCGGGGAGGGCCTGGCCATAACCGTACAGCACTCTTCTTTCTTTGCAGGTTGGCGTGGGGTCTGGAACCTTATGGGCTGGGTTCACCTCCCAGCTTTGCTCTGCCAAGGTGGGGTTCTCCTGGTACCTCTCATTCCTCACCTGCAAAATAGGGATGCTGATGGCCTCTCCACTTCATGGCCTGGCAGCTGCTTAGAATGGTGCCTGCCCCCGCCCCGGGCATGGTTGGCCCTGCTGCCGCTTTTTCCTCTGCTCTTTTTTTCCTCACCCCATCCATCTGCCAGGGGCTGCTGTGACTTACCTAGTTGAAATCCTTTTGTAAAGTGTTACAAAATCGGCAGGCTTCCTTCTACCCTGAAGACTAACAGTTTTTTTGGTTGTTTTAGAGGTGTGGCTTGGGGATAAGGAGAGATGGTGCCAGTTTATCATACCCGAGTCTGACAGAAATGGAATCATTGAAGGTCTGAAATGAAATTCACACTGTAGATATTTTTCCTCCAGTGTTTGTTTGCATTTCCAGGACACTTAACCTGTGTGGTCTCAGGGCTTTTCTACTCATTTACATCAGGTTTCCGTTGCTTGTCTGACTTCTCACTTACCTTGTTCTATGTAGCATTTACCAGAAGTACCCAGTGCCTCACTTATAGTGCACTGGGGGTCAAGCAACAGAAGGGCAGTAATGACTCACACAATAAGAACACACATCCTCACGGCCAGCTGTGGTGGTGCAAGCCTGCAATCGTGGCTACTCTAGGCCGAGGCAGGAAGATCACAAGTTAGAGTACTACAAAGGCAACTTAGTGTGAGAGCTTGTATCAAAAAAAAAAAAAGGAGTGGGGATGTAGCTCACTGGCAGAGTGCATCTAGTTTTGATCCCCAGTACAAAAATAAATAAATAAAAAGAACCACATCCTCTCTTATGACCAGAAATAGCTATTTCCAGGATTGGTCTCTTGGTTCTGTGGGTCTCTAGCACACCAAGCACCTGGGCCTTTTCTGTTCTTATTCCCTGCCATCCTCTGCACATTGGCTTTGGCCAGATTTCTTTCTCATGGTTGTGAGTGGCTTCTGGGCTTTTTCTCCATGTTTCTCTCTGTACTGTGCAGGAAAATACTGCCCAAATGCCCTTCTTTCTTCCCTCTGCAGAGTCCTTGTAAGTCCCATGATGTGGCTGGGGCATATGTAATCAGTGCTCGGATTGTGAGGGAAGCTGGGAAACAACTGGGTTTTTAGTCTCTACCGTATGCGATGGGTCCAGCCAGGAGAAGCTGAGAGCAAACTGCACCACCAATGGCCTCCGCCAAACGTGCCCAGGTTCCGTTTCCGCAGTCCTCATCTGTGTTCTCCTTCCCCAAATACATTTCCAGCTTACATATTAACTGGCAGCTGGTTCTTATTTTCCCAAAAGAGGTTCTGTACCTTTCTAAGTTTGCTCTTCTACATACACCTGCCCAGGCTGTGATCTCTATGATTCTAGGACGTTCAGGTGGGCGTGTGGTTGTATCAACCATGTCTTCTGGAGAGGTGCACTACATAACTTTCTCAACTAGGTTTTTTTTTTCACTCATTCTGTTTTGTTTTGTTTTTTTGGTACCAGGGATTGAACTTGGGTCCCTGAGCTTGCAAAGCAGATGCCAGAACCACTGAGCTAAATCCCAGGCCCTAAATATCCTCTTTCCCTATTGTTTTTTTAATGAGGTTTTGTTTGTTTGTTTGTTTTGGTACTGGGGATCGAACTCAGGTCTTCGTGCTTGCAAGGCAGGCAGCGGAACCACTGAGCTACATCCCTGGCCCTTTTTCACTCATTCTATATTGATCTCTTACCTCATTCTTCATCCTCTTAAGTCTATACTTCCTAATTTGTTGGCTTTTGTTTATTCATTCAACAAACTTTTATAATTCACCTAGCAAATGCCAGGAGGTGAGATAGGCACTGGTTGATAGTGGGAGAGAGGATAATATAAACACAAAAATCAAGTCTTCACTCTCCAAGGGTGGAGACTGACACGTGAACAAATATGTATAACGCTGTGTGAGGAGTGTGCTACGCGATTCTGGGAGAGCACAGAGGGAGGAAAGGTGAGTTGGGAAGGCTTCCAGAGGAGGTGCCATTCATGTTGGGTTTCGAGAGTTGACAGTGAGATTCACGGAGAAGTATGAAAGAGGGTGTCTGTGTGGAAGAGAACAAATTTCTGTATGGCATGGTGAGAGGCAAAGCCGGGAATATGAGTTAGCCCCACATTACTACGCAATGGTTAGAGCCGGGCAAAGGACTTGGATTTTATCCTGTGGGACGTGGACAGCCACTGGAGATTTTTAAACAGGAAAGTTAATTCAATGAGTTCTGTGAACCAAAGTACTATGGCTCACAGTTAACATCAGAGTCAGTGATGAAAGACTTTCCTCTAAGATCTAAGAAAGGCAATGATTTCCATACTTCAACTTCTACCCAACATGGTACTAGAAGTCCAAGCCAGAGTAATTGTTAAGTAAAAGAAATAAAAGCATTGAAATCAGAAAAGAAGAAGCAAAAATACCTCTGCTTGAAGATGACATGGTCTTAGATGTAGAAAGCCACCCCCAAAATGGTTAGAAAGATTAAATGCAATAAAGTTGCAAGGTATAAAATCAACATCAGGGCCAGGGATTTAGCTCAGCGGTTCTGCCACCTGCCTTGCAAGCACAAGGACCGGAGTTTGATCCCCGATACCAAAAAAAATTTAAATAAATAAAAATAAATAAAGAAAATCAACATTAAAAAATCAGTTTGCATGACAGGGATTTAACTCAGTGGCACAGTGCCTGCCTGGCAAGCATGAGGTCTTGAGTTCGATCCCCAGTATCCCCCAAAATTCAATTTGAATTTCTGTACACAAACAGCAAACTGTCTGAAAAGGATATTAAGAAAGCAATCTCCTTTTTGATAGATTCAAAAAGAATAAAATACTTAAGAATGAACTTAGCCAGGCATCATGGCATACCCCTGTAATCCCAGTACTCTGGGAGGCTAGGACAGGAGCCTAGCCTGGGTAACTTAGTAACCTACCAAGATTTTGTCTCAAAAAAAAAAAAAAATTTTAAACGATGTAGCTCAATGCAAAGCCCTAGATCCAATTCCCAGTACCACACCACACCACATGTGTGTGCGTGTGCACACACACACACACACACACACAGATATGCTAAAAATTAAAAATCACTATAATTAAAGGAATTAGAGAAGACACAAACAAATGAAGAGACATCCTTGCTCATGGATTAAAAGACTTAATGTTGCCGAAATGTTCATGTAGCCAAAGCAAACCACAAATTCAATGCAATCTCTATCAAAAATTCCAGTAGCATTTTTATAGAAATATAAAACACAATCCTGAAATTTATATGTAGCCACAAATGACCCCAAGTAGACAAAGCAAACTTGGGCACAGAGAACAAAGCTGGAGGCTTCACACCGCCTGAGTTCACAATATGCTGCAAATTTATAATATTGGATGCAGTATGACTCTAGCATATAAACAGGCACATATCATAATGGAATAGAATAGAGAGCTCAGAAACTAAATCCTGCATATATAGTCGTTGACACAGATGCGATGAATTCACAATGAGGAAAGGACAGTCTGCTAAACAAATGATGCTGGGAAAACAAGCCAAATACTGAAGCTGGGCCTTTATACCACACACACAAAATCAACCTGAAATGAATTAGAGATGTCAGTGTTAGGACCCGGAACTGGAAAAGTGGGAGGAATATTAGGAAGAATCTTGACAATACGTCTTCAACATGATGCCAGCGACAGGCAACAATAGCAAAATTAGACAGTGGAGCTACATCAAAGTAAAAACAATCATCAGAGTGAAATGACAGCCTGTAGACTGGGAGGAAGTTTGTGCAGAACATACATCTGATAAGGTGTCCATATCCAAAACGTACAAGGGATTGCTGTAGGTTTGTGCGAAACAAACTGATCTGGGAATGGGTGAAGGCCTTGAACAGACATTTCTCTAAAGAAGATACACAAATATCCATCAGGTGTATGAAAAGATGCTTAATATCACTATTTATTACAGAATTGCAAAGTAAAACCACAATAAGACATCACCTCACATTTGTTAGAACGGCTATTATTAAAACAAGCAGGGCCAGGGATTTAGCTCAGTGGTTCCGCTGCCTGCCTTGCAAGCACAAGGTCCCAAGTTCATTCCCCGGTACCAAAAAATAAATAAATAAATAAAATAAAATAAGCAAACAACAGCAAAAACAAAAAGTAACACATGTTGATGAGCACATGGAGGAGAAATTGGAACCCTTGTGCATTGTTGATAGGAAGGTATGTAAAATGATTCAGCCACTGGGGAAGACAATATGGCTGTTTCTCAAAAAAATAAAAATAGAGTTACCGTATGATCTAGCAATCCTACTTTTAAAGAAACACACACACGTGTATGAAATCAGATATATACAGTCCTGTGTTTATTGTAATATTATTTACAGCAGCCAAGCTATGGTAAGACCCTAATGTCCATGTAGAAATGAACAGATAAGGAAAATGTGGTGTGCACATACGATGTTAGCCTTTAGAAAGGAGAAAATCCTGCCCTATGCCACAACATGGGTGAACCTAGATGACATTATGTTAAGGAAAATCAACCATGCGTGGAAGGACAAATTCTGCATGATGTCACTTACCTGGTGTATATAAAAATAATCAAACTCATAGAAACAGAGAAGAATGGTAGTTCTCAGGGGCCGGAGAGAGGCAGAAATAGAGAGTTGTTTATCAATGGGTATAAATTTTCAGATGATCAAGTTCTAACAGTCTGCCCGGTAGGTCATGATACTGTATTTTGCACTTGAATATTTAAGAGGGAGGATGTCGTGATCTGTGTTCTTATTACCATAAAAATAAACACATGATGTCCTGGGTAATTGTGTAGAAGTGGTTTGAAAAAATAAGAGACAGGGGCCTGAGGCTCTTCCTATGGTCTTGGCAAGGGTTGATAAGAGCCTATGATAAAGCAAAACCAAGGGTGAAGAGAGAGAGCATGAACCTTAGTGGGACCACATCCTTGTGATCAGATTTGGAGGTTAATGAGATGTGGAGGAGAAGGAGGAGTCGAGGGCGACTTGGAGGCTGCCAACCGGGGGACAAGGTGACGGCAGTGCCTTGTTAAGAGGGAACACAGGCAGGAGAGGGTGTGCGGAGAAGGAGATGCTAAGTCTGGTTTTTAGCACGTGGAGTTTAATGCAATTACTTGGTAGTGACATTTTACAGGGAAAAGAAATAGATTGAGGAGAAGGCAGGGCCCGTCAGGACGCGGTTTTGTTTTGATTGTGGAATAGAGGAGACTTGAAAGCATTTGGATACAGTTAGTGGAAGGAGCTACTGGAGAGATTGATGACAGGAGAGAGGGAGGGGAGACTTGGGAGAACACAGTCCTGAAGATCGGCGGGAAGCAGGGCCCAGATGGTGCTCTTAGCTGGGGGCAAGAGGAAGAGCAGTAATTAATCTGAGATAGGGCGCCATTAATAATCTCTCTTCCCCCAAAAAGGCTCACAAGTCCCCAGAGATTATTTTTTGATATGTCAAATCTACATTCCTGAGTCCTGGATAATCTTTTAGATTTGACTCCCAGCATCTATTTCAGTTTGGAGTGGGAACAGCCCCCGAATTCCTGTATTTAGTCTGGGTGAGCTGTCACCCTCTCCCACGTCCTCACTACCCAAGGTGGCTACAGGACCCAGGTTGAGATGATCAGTGCCTCTCCTACAGCCTTTGGCCTTTGAGCACCGGGAAGCAGGATTGGGCAGTTGTCTGTCCATTCGTTCATTCATTCATCCTGGTGACCACACCCCAGAGAATCTACCCACCGGGTTCTGTTCTCAAATCCCCAGAGCCGCCCTGGTTTCCTCAGTCTTTAGTTTTTGTGCAGCACCCGGTACCATTATAATACATGTTATTTCTGCTTATGCTGGTCATGGTCATTTTTGTTGATTCTGAGGAAAGCACGTGAATGATAACTCTGAAACTTTTTGAGTAACAGAGTGTTCACTGCTGCCCAAGAGTGTACAGGTATCCTCCACTCTCCTGATTGACAGAGCAGGTTTGGGATCAGGTATCTCTATCCTTGGTTTATAAGAAAATGTGATACAAGTCCTGGGGAATGATGCCAGAGTCCGTGACCAGTAGGAACTTGACCATATCCAGCCTGAGCCTCTTCCTCAACTCTTCATCTTTCTCCCTCCCTGGCCTCTCACCTCTCGTGGCCTGCTTTAAATTCCACACAGAAGGAAGGAGTAATAGAGCTCCGCTACTGTCCATGGATTCCACCCAACACTGGGGAATCTTTCAAGTCATTGTGTTCTGAGGTTCTTCTCTAACTTAGCCAGAAGAAAAGACAAAACCATAGTACAGATGTGCTGGGCCCGGTGCAGGTGCACCTGACCAGTGCAAGCCTTTGCCCTTATCACTTGCTCACTCTAGCTGTGCTCTTGGTGCAAGCCCTGTCCCTTAACTCAATAATGCCATGAGTCGGTGTCACTCTACGCCCCTAAATGGGGCAGGGTGGAGGCTACACCAGATATGGCCGAATGGTGGTAAGAGCACCGGCTTTCAAGTCAGACATGGGTTCAGATCCCAACTCTGTCATTTAACTTTGTAAACTTTATAAGAGTACTGTGCAACTTTGAGCAAGTCATTTGACTGCCAGCTTCCTAGGTGATGAACTAGAGAAGACAATCCCTGCTCATCAGGGTCGTTATAAGGTTAAATAAGGCAATATAGATCAGGTGCCTCTGAGAGCACTCAAAGATGCTCAGTGAAGGACAGCCATCATTTCCCTTATCGTGCCTCAAGTGTGTGTGGGAAGTCAGCACCCTGCATTCCCAGGCAATGTGGAGGTGGCTCAGGTGAGAGAGACATCACTGTCAGCAGAGTTCACAGGTGGGATTTGTACTTGAACAGGACTGTGAAGAATGAATAGAAAGAGGTAAGGGAATGGAAGGCAGGAGAGGTAGGACAGCAAGTTTGTAGAATGCTTTGTCGGCTGACTGAGCAGCAGGATGTCCTGGGATTAGAGGGCCCTTGGGCTCAAAGTTGTTAGCTTGGCCATGGTTAGGTCTCTCTCTGCATCTCTGGTCTGGCATCTCCCCTTCCTCCAGGAACATAGGCATCTGGAGGGGTTTGCAGTCTTGTGTCCAGCTGCTGGGCCTGCTGAGTGCCCTGGCAAGTGGGTCCCAGGACAAGCAACATTGGACCTCAGCAGGGGAGCCCTCAGTCAGTTCATCTTGCCCTTGCCATCCCTGTGGGACGTCACCAGGGTTGGGCTGTGCTACCTGCACCACCACCCCCAATCCCTGGAGAATGTCTGGACAGGGAGAGCCCAGCAGCGTCCCCAGCTCCTCCTTGCCCTTGTGTGTAAAGCCAGTGTGCCCATGATGGAGATGATTAATGGCCTCACGGCACCACAGTGCTGTATTTAGTCTGTCCCCAAGCTGATAGATTTTCTTTTCGATAAAGTGAAAGCAGGCTCTTCCTGGCTGCTTCTCCCTCCTGGATGGCAGACGGTGTCAGGGAACTCTGAGAGGTAAGTGCATTGATAAGACATCAGGGTGGGGGACGGCTGTATCTTCCATGGCCCTTGTAAACAGTGTAAAGTCACCTTGATGTGCTGTAGCAAGCCAAATGGAGTCTGGTGGCACCGAGCCAGCAGAGGGGCATATGTCCCTACAGTGTGCAGGAGAAGTCAGGAGCTACGTCCCTCTACCTGGGTCTTTTCTGTGTGGTGACACACGGTGCAAGACCTCCTGAACTTTACCGCTTCTTCTGTAAGACAGTACAGGATGGGTTGAATTGTGTCCCCAAATAAGTTGAAGATCTAATTCTTCCCAGTACTTGCAGATGTGACCTTATTTGGAGACGAGGGCTTTGCAGATGACGAAGTTAAGATGGAGTCATATGACTGGTGTCCTTATGAAAAGAAGAAATTTAGACAGGGAGACAGACAGGCACACAGGGACGGTACACTGTGAAATAGCATCTACAAGCCTAGAAATGTCAAAGGTGCCCAGCAAACTGGGAGGGCCCTGGAGCACATTTTCCTCCTGTCCTCAGAAGGAACCAATTCCACTTGATCTTGGACTTCCAGCTTTCAGAACATGAGCCAACACATTCCTACTGCTGTAGGCCCTACAGTTTGGGGTACTTTATTATGCAGCCCCTGCAAGCTAACACAGGGGAATAGTCATCCCTCCTGTGACTGTGTGGTGAGGATGTAACAGGAAGCCCATAGGAAGCACTCACTGCATAGCAGGTGTTGAGTAAGTCAATGCACCTTAAGGCCGGGAGGCTCATTCCCAGACAGAAGGGGCAAGATGAGAGCAGAGGTGGACAGAGGCCTGGCAGGCCACAGGAAACAAAAAGTACGATGAGATAGCTCCCTTGTCTCCATAGAACAGACAGACCTGATAAAGAGTTTAGGAAGAGTCGCATACTCTATGATTTTGTTTATATAAAACGTCCAGAATAGGCAAATCCACCAAGACAAAAAGATTAGTAGGTAGTCAGAGGCTACCCAGAGGCTGGGGTTCCCAAAATGCTTATGTTAAAGATAAATGCTTTTCTCTTATTTAAGCCACGCACGCAGTCTGTGGTTTTGTGTCAGCCTATTATATGTGTCAGACTTCCCCTATGGGGAATTGGAAGGTGACTGTGTAGTGTGTCCGAGGACTTTTGGGGGGTGCTGACAATGTTCTGGGTCTAGATACCTGGTGAGTATCTTTAGGAGCACTGTAAATGTACTTGCCACTAAGCTATGTGCTTTCAAGTGGTAAATTTTATGCCAGGTGAAAATACTTTGCACACCAAAAACAAAACAAAGTTCAGAGGGGAGAAGCTGAGTATTTTGGAATCCCCTTGAGGGAAGGGGAGGAAGCTTGAATCTTGGGGAGCAAAGTTAGGTAACTGGAGTTGCTGTGGTGTTTAGATCGCCTGTTTCAAAAGCCATGTTCTGGCAAACGGCTGAACAGGAGGTTCAGGGTGGGATTCTCAACTATCCTGAGACCCTGGACATTCAGAGTGGGCACAGCATTTCTGGGGACAGGGATAAGACAGTGGAAAGAGGCATGAGTGCGTCATAGTCTGGCACCTTGGACTCACCTGCTAGAACTCAAGTGCACACTGTCTTCTCTCCCTGACTTCTTACCTCTGGCACTGGTCACCATCAGCTGTTTCTTGCCAGTGCTGCCTCTGACATTTAGAAAAGCCATGCTGGAGGGGTGTGGCCTGGGTGGTCAGGGCCATCTGCTGAATGAGGCACCTATCTGGAGCATTTACAAGGACACTGTGTGTGCCAGGCATGGTTCTAAGCATCCTCTTGGGTCAACTCCTTTTGTCTTCATGACAGCTTTAGAAGGCAGAAAACAGAATTTTCAGTTGTAGATGAAGAAAGTAAAGCACACCAGCCAGGGATTTAGCTCAGTGGTGCCGCCGCCTGCCTCACAAGCACAAGGTCCTGAGTTCGATCCCTGGTACCAAAAAACAAAACAAAAAAAAGAAAGTAGAGCATGGAGAATTAGAGGTCTTCACCTGAGTTTCCCAATAGCTGATGGAAGATTTCAACCCAAGTCAGGTAGGCTCTGGAGACATCAGCTCGAGTATCCACTATGAGTGGCCTGGATGGCCTGGCCCTTGAAGTTGCAGGGGTTTTATGCCCTGAAAGTGAGACTATGAAGGGCTTCCTGGAAGCAAAGGCCTGTGCTCTCCCATGATGACACCAGCCCTTCCACAGGGTACAGTGCGATGCAAGAGGCACCCATGGTTGTCAGTGGCCCAGCAAACCCTGTGTGGCCTGGCCTAGAGGGAGTGATGCCAAGGCTCCTGGGGAGAGCTGGGACTGGCACTGTGTAGTGATTCAGAGTCCAGCTGAACCAAGGTCCACGGGGTTTTATAAGCAGACGCCTCTCAACCTATGCACTGAGGACTTGCTCTGGGCACAGTGCCTAACACTAGGACAGACTCCTGCTGGAGAGGGGAAGACCCACCAGGGACCTCTGTCTGAAACCAGTGAGGGCTGCTGAGAAGCCAGGTGGTCACTGCTAGACCAAGTGAGCAGGAAGCCTAAAATGAAGGAGCAGCATGAGAAGGAAGAGCTTCTCCCCAGGAAGGGAGCCTGGCAGCAGGTGCACCTGGCAGTCTGGCCCAGGCAGACCTGCTTCTACTTGGCTCTCTGCCTTTCCAGCCATAGCCCTCACTGACAGCCCCGTGTGTCGAGGCCTGGTTAGAGGGCCGTGCTTGGTGCCTACTGGTCATAGTGGCCTGAAACCCAGAAGCATGGTGGTTCTCAGATAGAACTGAGAAGGAGAGCTCCTGCCTGGAGTCCTGCTCCCAACTCCATCTTTCTAGGGACACCCTCACAAACAGCCCAAAAGAGTGACTCAAAAGGTAGTCATCATTAGGCGTCGCTCGTTCATTTACTTTCATCCCTCCCTCCATCCGTCCACTCAGTCAGTCAGTCCACACTCAGGAAGGTCTTACTATGTATCAAGCGTCACAAGTAGCCTTGAGGACACAACAGCAAATAAGAACAACATGTGGTTTTTACCTGGGTGGAGCTTTTGTTCCAGTGACAAGCTGCTGTACTATTTGTGGTCCTACATAGGAAACAGGCTTTCAACTTCACCAGCTTGGGTAGCACCCATCCTCAGAGTTACTGTTACCCTGAAGGGTACAGGATTAGATCTAATAGGAAAGGTGGAATCACTTCTTCTTTTTTTTTTTTTTTTGCAGTTTTTTTTTTTATTGAGTTTATTGGTACAATCTAGGTATACAATACAGTTACATTCATCATTGGGATTCTGTACCTTTGCATAATAGGTCTCGATTCTTATTTTTTCCCCTTGTCCCTGCCCTCCCTTCAACCCCTCCTCCCCTCCCCATTTACAAACACTTAGGTGGAATCACTTCTTCTTTTTTTTTTTTTTTTGCAGTTTTTTTTTTTATTGAGTTTATTGGTACAATCTAGGTATACAATACAGTTACATTCATCATTGGGATTCTGTACCTTTGCATAATAGGTCTCGATTCTTATTTTTTCCCCTTGTCCCTGCCCTCCCTTCAACCCCTCCTCCCCTCCCCATTTACAAACACTTTATTTCCACATTTTCAGTTTCTCATATTTTTTTCCTCTCCCTTATTACCTTTCCCCCACCCTTGCCACTTTCCCTACACCTTTAGCCCTTTACTTCCTATTTCACATTATTAATTATCTC
>NW_022900933.1:18335510-18397374 GCF_012274545.1 Fukomys damarensis
TTTCTAGGCCAATATGGCTGTCCATTTCTGTACAATGCCAACTCAACACAGTAAATTGGGATGACTTTTTCCAAAGTTGGCAGCACCGTTAAAGTTTCCCCAAATTCAATTCATATATATATATGTATATATATTTATATTTATATAAAAAGACTAATAATAGTATGTTATACATTGATAGCAGCAACAGCTTTTCCAGGTTCTGCAGTCATCTGAACAAAATTATAGACATTCAGCACATTCCATTAAACACAAAACAAAACAAAACAAAAAAACAAAGAAAAGAATAATAACCAGACAACAGCAAAGTTCTGTTGCTGTTGTGGTACCTGGGACCATTTTTTTTATTAGCATCTTAATCATCATCTGGAAAGAGAACATTCTAGAGTAATATCATTAAATGTAGCTCTGATAAAGCACGGTCCCTACTATGTATCATAAAGCAGGTGCAAGATATTTTACAAAACACACCTAGTGCAAAAAGAAGCCCATAGACTGAAAGTGAAAAGATAGAAAACAATTCTCCATGTGACAGGAGCCCAGAAAAAAACAGGGGTAGCAATCTTATTTGCAGACAAAGTAAACTTCAAACCAAAACTGATTCTAGTATTATTGATGTACGACAGTACTGTATCATACCTCTATGAATGTACAATAACTTCTTCTTTTTTTTTTTTAAGATGGAGGTGTTTTAAGGTTTATAAAGTTCCTGTCCCTTCCATGTTAGTAAGGCGCTGGCCCATGGCCCCTCTTTTTTTTGGGGGGGAGGGGGGAAGGTATGAGACAGGGTCTTGCTATAGAGTTATAGAGTTCAGGCTGGCCTTGAACTCTCTCCTTGATCCTACTGCTTCAGCTTCCCAAGTGCTTGGGTTACAGGCACGCACCACCATTCCCGGAAACCATAACCCCTCTTAAACGAAGTCTCACTGCCAATTCCACCTGAGTAAGAATGCACAAGTAACCAAGAAAGTCAAGGCAGATGGCCATGTGATCACACAAGGGTCTCCAGACATGACCAGTGCTCACCTGGCTCATTGTTGGGCAGCCGAGCTGCTGTCCTTTCTCCACAGCTCTCCCATCTTCTGGAAACTTTGGCCCCTGGTTCAGGTCCCAGACCTGGGTTGGCCTGACCGGAGAAGGCTACCCCAACTGTACAGAAACTGGAGCGGCTCATGTTTCTTAAGAGACCAGTCAGTATCCCAAGAAGTGGAGCTCATTTTCCAAAAGAAGAAACCTTTTTAGAGAATTTAGTCTCCCAGGAAATCTTTCCAGAAAAAAAGAGAGACACCAAAACTCCAAGGCCTTTCAATCACAAGCAGTTCTTTTGCCGAGAAGGCCACTGGGCCTTTCTGGAGGCCCTGCCTCACCGGCGTGGCCTGCTGCACCCTTTGCCAGGGCCCTCACCTGCACCTTACCCCCACTCTCCAGGAGCCTCTGCCTGGCCCCCAAGCCAGGAAAACTCTGCTCCCTCCCTGCCTCCTGGTTTGGCAGGAGGAATGGAAACTTTCGTGGAAAACTCCTGAGCTGACGAATGCTCCTAAGTCAGGACTTTGACTTAGGTCCTGGCGGCCCCAGTCCCCGGATGGGGGAGGGGCGCTCTCCTTGCCGGGGTCAGGACCTCGCACCGGGCTCCTCCCCTCGCTCCGCTCCCCGCAGGCCTTCACTCGCCAGCTCTCCTGTGACCCGGTGAAGCTTCGCCATGTAGGAGTCATTGTCTTTCACACTCCCCCTTGTTCTGGCCCTGCCCCGCCACCCCCATGGTCTGTGTCACTCCCCACTTCCCTGTGCCCGTCGGTGGCTGTGGAGTCCGCCTTGGGCTTGGTGGGGTTGAAAGTCCACAGCTTTCCGCTGTTTTGTTTAAGACCTGGTTATGGTTGTGCGGGATTCTTTTTTTTTTTTTTTTTTTTTTTTTTTTTTTTTTTTTTTTTGTCAGCTGCCTGTTATATCAATCACGGAGTCGGGATCTATTTATAGGTTGGGAGTACTGTGTCCTTAGTCACAAAGAGACACAGACAGGGGACTGTCAGCTGGTGCCGGAGGAGCTGAGCGACAAGTCCTCAGCCACTGGAAACACCTGAGTGACCGCTCCACGGCTGCCCATTCTCCAGCCAGCCCAGGCATGTGAGTCACCCAACACCTTGCCCTCCTCTCCACCCAGACTTCCCTGTGCCTCCTGTCCTTCTCCCTGCACCTCTCTCTCTCTCTCTCTCTCTCTCTCTCTCTCTCTCTCTCTCTCTCTCTTCCCTCCCTCTCTCCCTCATGAAAATATCTCCTCATGCCTGCTCTTTCATCCTGGTTTTCTACACACTAAAACATCCCTGCATGGCCAGGAGAAAAATGTTGCTTTTCTCCAACTGTCACGGGAAGGTCAGAGGGTCTCAGAATGGCTAGGCAGGATGGTTACATAAACTCATTTGGAAACAGTAGGTTCCCTTTTATTTTTATTTGTTTATGCAGAGAAAAAGTAAGTAAATCAAAAGGGCACGGGAAAGTTTACACGTGGCTCAGCGGGGTGGTTATGTCTCCCAGCGTGAAAACTTTTATTTGCTGGCAGCTCCGGCATTTGGTTTGGTGAGCCGGGGAAGGTGAGTGGAGGAGGAAACCTGCTTTGCAGAGATATGTGATGATGAAGGGGTCCCACCAGATTTGAGGTCACCCTGGGAGCTAACAGGGTAAGCGAGAATTGCCACAGCCCCGATGGCCAGCTTCTCTACAGCATGTCAAACAAAAATGACTTTTCCCCCCTCCACGGAGCAAGTTTGCTTTGAGAAGTCAAAATGACAGTGTCCCTCTGTCTTGCCAGCAGGCTTGGGCTGGCTCACTTGTTGAATGCATTTTCTTGATCCCGAAAGGGGAGCTTGATGGGGAGGAAGTGTTAGGAAGGACAAAGTCAGGTGTGGAGGGCTGTTGAGAGCATCAGTCTGCATCCTTCACCAAGGGGGAAACAATATTACGGTTCTTGTCAAAGCCCTGCTTGTTCCAGACAATCTGACAATGTGCTAGCTGTGTGCAGGTCGGGTGGCTCAGAGATGGCCCTCTCCAGCCACCGTCCCCATCCACAGGGCTTGCCTGCTGCAAGTCTCCCCTGGAACCTCTGGGACTTTAGCTTCTGGATAATGGATAGTGCTGTCCAAAAATCCTGCACTTGGGGAGATTGACTTTATAGCATTTATGCAAAAAGTTGTCTTAAATTTTGAAAAAAAATTACATGAAGCTTAATGTATACTACATACAATTTCTAAGATGTAGCTCATTCTCTTTATTATTGGTTTCTTTCTTTCTTTTTTTTTTTTGGTACTGGTGATCAAACTCAGGACTTTGTGCTTGGGAGGTAGGCAGCGGCACCACTGAGCTAAATCCTTAGCCTTTTATTATCGGTTTCTATTTACTACAGAAGCTATGTTGCAAAGTATGGCATTTTTGACTTATTTGGGTAGGCAATACTATAACAAACAATATTTCCAAAATGTAAAAGCATTAAAGAAAGCAAATAAGCCTGAAGTGTTTTACAAACAAAATTGTTTTATTGGCAAACTAGTTGATGAAAGCAAATAAATGAATATCTACATATATATGTTAGAGGCAAGTTGATCTGATTATTATTTTTATGAAACCTTAACTTTCCTTTCACTTGGTTCATTATTTTTGTCTGCATTTGATTCAGTTATAAATGTCTTTAATCCCATCATTCATTATTTTGGGGGGAGAGAGGGGATTAGGCAGGAATAAGAAATTAGAAGGCAAGAGCCCCATGCCAACAGAGTAAGATTTCGCAATGGAGAAATCCGGAATAAGGAGCCAAGCGGGGGTCAGTGTCACCATTTAAGACCAGGTATGAAAAGTCAAGTCCAAGAAATCCAGAAAAAAAAGATTAACTGAATTATCCACATTGGATGATGATTATTTTCCCTACCGCAAGGACTCTGTTTTGACAAACGTACCCTGCGAAGGTTTTCCCACAATAACCCTGGAGTGGGCTTTGGTGGGTTATTGTTAATTAAAGCTCACGTGTTCAGCTGATTGAGATGTTGCGCACAGGAGTCGAGCAGGCCACTGTTGGCAAAACTGAACGGGCAGGACTTTCCCATCTCAGTGGCTTTTTAGAGACAGCATGGCATTTTTTTTTTTCAACCTTTCAGTACAAGAGCAAATCCTTCCTTCCCTCCCCGACATGCACCCTGGGGCCTGGCCGGCCCTGCTCCTGATTAAAATGCAGGGGGAGAGTCGCACATTCCTGAGCAAGTCCTGTGTTCTCATTGGTGTTAATGGCCAGGCCAGCCGGCAGAGAAGAATATTTGTGGGAGCCTTTAGGCAAGAACTGGCCCTTGCCTTGCTCTCTGCGGATGTTTCCAGGTGGGTTGGGCTTGTTTGGTAGTGTGATGGAGGCCCTGGCTTTCATCCGAAAGTTCAGGATGTGGTTTCTCTCCATTGGGCTTTATAGAGATGCAGTTAAGGGAAACCAGTACATCTGCATAGGGTGGCCTCTGATTACTTGGTTTCTGCTTCAATAATGATTAATTTTATGTGGCCTGAGCGCCCATCAAACTCATTTTTTTCCATACTGATTTCTTAAATGCAATTGGTCATGGTGTTGGGGGTGTGCTGTCTGTGACTTCCTGTCTGCAGAATCCGGCCCATTCCACGCTTGTCTGTTGTTTATCTCTCTGGATGGAAGTGAACAGTTGCCTGTGGGTATGCACCATTGTTTTATGTGGCCTCCATCCTCCTGCATGTGGGAATCCAGTCCTGACCTCCTCCCAAATTGGGGACAATGAACAGGTGCTTTGGAATACAGCAAGCTCAGGTGCAGGCCCATCAATCTCGAGGAAGAAGGAATTGCAAATACCTGAAAAGGGCTCCCCTAATGTAAACAGTTTCACATAGCTAAGGTCTCTCCAAACACCCCATAAATAAAAAAATAGCAGCTGGCAGGAGTTTTAAACCAAAGACCAGGGCACAGCTCTGTCTCCCATCACTGCACTCCTACAGTGTATCTGTCCATCTTTTTCTTATCTCTATTTTTACATTTCATTATCCTCCCCCTCTCCCTCCTGCATTCCCTCCCCCTTCTCTCGCCTTCCTGAAAACACATTTCTATCTGGCACAGAAAATAAACTCAGATTGTGGGTAGTTATGTTAATCTAATTCAATCCTCAGCGGGTTAAGAGTGAAATTCTAATAGTGGAGCTGTTGAGGGCTTTTTTGTTAATGGCTTGGGGATTACATTGAGTTAAAGGCTCATTTCCTAATCAAACAGAGAGGGAGAGAGTGACTCCGAATATTTATGAGTCTCCCAGTGAGAGTTTAAACATTCAACTCCAAAAGCTGGGTTTCTGCAGGAGGAAAGAGTTAAAACCCCTCAGGGCTGCTGGGGAAAAAAATTAAACCAGTTAAGCCATCAGCGTTTTCAGGCTGCTGTACAACTTTCCTGCTGGGCAAAGTGGAAGACGAGGTGGGGCTGGAGGGCAGAGGGGTTGGAGTCACAGAGAGGAAATGGAGACTGAACTCAGAGTGGGCTGAAGGACCCCATAGCACACTGCTCGCCAAGGAGCTGGGGAGGCTGTGTGTCTTCAATTCTCTTACCTCACCTGGATCTGAGGACACCTAGGAGACAAGAATATGACTCAGTCACCAGCAGCTGCTGTCTCTCTTCTCGCCCGGTGGGGCTACAGGAGTGGAGCTGAGACTCCCCTCTGAAAGGCAAAGGGCCGCCTCTTCCCCTGGCCAAGTCAGCTTGCACGTCCACCCCCGCTTGGACCTGTGCTCCGCTCTCTCCCCAGGATGACTTCCAGGCCCATGTGGCCCACTTGCCCAGGTGAAGGCAGGTGGAGGGATCCCTGATCTCCAGCCAGAAAACATCTCAAGCAACCCAGCCAAGGCCGCGCAAAGGCAAGGCCAAGCTGAGGTCCAGTCGCAGCTCAGGCAAGCCTTCTGGCCTCTCTGTCCCCTCATTCTCTGGAGTACCTCAGAAGAGAGGGGATGGTCAGGGCCACATGGCTGCTGAGACAGGCTTGGGTCCCCTGAAGGAAGGCTTCTTTCTCCAGCATGGAAAGGAAGGGTGGGAGTCCGCGACACCTGGAGCCTGCATGCTCTGCGGGCCCTTGTCCTTTCCCGTGCCACCAGGCGAGCAGTTTTCTCTTCCTCTTACTTGGGCTTTTCTCCATGTTCAGGGGGTCAGCAGTGGCATGAGGCAGCGGTGTGCTCTCTGTAGGATCGCTGGCCCTTTCCCCGGGTTCCTGTGCGTCTTGTCTTTACTCTTTCAGGTCAAGGTGTCTTTTCCACCACATCTGTATCAGCCTTTCTGTGAAATCTCCCTCTTCTTGAGGCTTCCTAACCCTGGCTGCTCTCTCTCTACCCTGCATGTATTCCTGTGGGCTGATTGTTTCTGTGGCTCCCGCACCACACCAGCTGCTCCCAGGCCCAGGGCCCGTGCATGCTCCTGAGGACAGTATGAAGCTGTCCTCAAATCTTGGCAACACCCTTTCTCAACAGTGAGATGAGAGCTAGGAAGCCCCTCAAGGTCTTGCTGTTGCCCTCTGCTGAGTGGAGATAACAATAGAAATTGCCCCGTGGCTTGTTGGGAGGATGAGATGCACCAAAGTGCCCAACCTGTGCCCAGGAAGCGTTAGCACTTTTCTAAGATCTGCACAGAGCTCTCACCTCTGCACACCCCACAGACCAGCTCCCGCACCTCCCTGGGGGCAGCTTCCCTGAAAGGTGGGTCAGCAGAGTGCTGAGTTAGCAAGACCTCAGCAGCACCCTCAACGGGCCACCCATTAGGAAGCACCGGGGTGCCTCAGGGTGCACTGGGGACCCTCAGCTGAGAACACCAGGGTTTTTAAACCACATGGGAGAACTGAGGATGCAGCTGGGCTCTGGCAGCACCACTCAGAGTTTCGTCTATACCGTTGGTTATGGCTCACATTCCAAAGACCAGTTTGGTTCCTGGGTCTCCAAGTACCCCCTGCACCCTTCTGTACCTCACAGGACTGCACCTGCAGAACAGGCCAGGCAGCCCAGCTGCACCTGCCGGACAGTAGGTGAATGCTCTGCCCTTCTCTCTCGTACTGCTTGACAGATGCATCCCTGAGCCGGTGGGCATTGCCCTGACTTCCTGCAAGAAATGTCCTCTCATGAGTAGTGCCCCGGGCCGGTATCCCCAACACTCCTGTGTGTCCATGTAAAGACTCAGGGTGCAGCCAGGCAATGGGGCCTCCTTCTCTCCTCTCTCCACTGAAGCACCATTTGCTTCCTGATTGGAGCAGGGAGTCCGAAGTGTGAATCCCAATGCCGCTGAACTTTAAAGTCCCCCCCTCCAACCAGGTCTCACTCTCTCCTCCTGCTCCCCCTCCTAGCAGCTGGTAGGCACTACTACTAAACACCCGAATGGTTACTGCCTCACTTTTGGCCTCCTCATTACTCACCTGTGAAGCCCCAGTGCCTAGTGCAGTGTCTGGCACATAGTATGTGTTCAAGAAATGCATGTAAAGTGATCGCAGAATCTCTTTTCTCAAGGGACTGCCTCTGATCCCTTAGTCACTGGGGAGGGATTTGAAGCTATGGCTGTTCTGCCTGAACTACTGAAGCTCTTGACCCGTGGATCATGGGCCCTGCCCCAGCCAACACAGAGGGAGCAGGGGGGCTTTGCGTAAGCAGATGTCAGATTTAATTGCTATCTGGCATCTCTCTGTGACTGTTTCCCTCACTTTAATGCTCTCTCCTTTCTCTTTTCTGAGTGGTACCTGCTTCGTGTGGCTGCTCAGACTCTGCCAGTCCTGCATTTCTCCTCTTGCTTTAACCACCGAGATCCCAGGGGACCCACATGAGAGGGAGCCCTTCCCTCTGAAGCTTTCCAAAATGTCTGCTTTCATTAGCACAGACAAGGCCTCTGACAGGTGGTGAGTTATGAATATCAGTTTAGGTACTGAATTCCTCTTCCCCCGAACAGCATTCCTGCTTGCGTTTGGAAGACCGCATAATAACGAAGGCTGCTGAGGGTTAAATGATGGCAGCAAAAAGTCCAGCATCTCTTGGGGACCAGTGGCTGCCTGCAACAATTGATGAGCTTGGCTTAGTGGTCTTTCTAACAATATTCAGGAGTAAAATTATTGCTATGTGTATGTGTGTGAGGGTTTTAGGGTTTCGGGCAATGAGGAAACTGGATAAGATAGCAGAAAGAAATGTCACAAGTCATTTGCTTCCAGAATCAGTCTCAGGAAGTGTCCTCCCACCCCAAGAGGACCCAAGGTTATGTGACAATTGTGTACACAGGTGAGCTGGGAGAGGTGGGAGGAGAGTATATAGGGCCTCCCCTTACCTTCTCTGTACAACTCCCTGAGAATCTATAATAATTTTGAATTAATAGGCCAGGCATGATGGCATAAGCCTGTGATTTCAGCTGGGAGGCTGAGGCAGGAAAATCGCCATGAGTCTGAGGCCAGCCTGAACTACATAGTGAAACCCAGACTCAAAAGACAAAACAAACAAACAAACAAGCAAACAAGTTGTACAACCAAATTGGAAAGAGGTCCTTGGTTGAGTGCCTTCCATCTGCTAGCTCTGGGGATCAGAGGACAGCCCGGTGTGCCACGGCAGGTACCAGGTGGCCCAAGTCCAAGGTCAATTACAGTGAAGCTGCTTGTATTCCTGGGAAGTCAGTCCCTCCATAAACGAGACGTTGCAGATCTCTGAGGCCCTCCTGTTCTAAGAGTTTACATGTTACGAACTGTTGGCCATGATGAACCTGAACATTGTGCTCATAACATGACCAATAACCATGGGTCAGTCAGCCCATATCCCTCCCATCCAAGGCTGTGGGCCCAGCTGTGGCTTTTCGGGATGGGGGTGCGGTTCTTGCTTTATACCACACTCCTTGGTTGGTTCTCTGTCCTCACCTTCCCTCATCTATAAGCACATCTGGGAAGTTAGTGGACACTGGGCCAGGGCTGCACAGATTCAAATTTTGCTCTTTTGATTTTTGTTTTATTTTGCAGAGACCTTTGTTTTGTAACTCTATGGTCCTATTACTCTTTCTTTTCTAATCCTCCCATCCAGAAGTTGCACCTAGGCTCCCACACATCTGGAGAAGCCCTGACACCAGATACCCAGCCTTCCAGGTGTTCTAGTAGTCCTTTGGCAGCATCAGAAAGGAGGGCCATTGGGATCTGGGAGGGCAATTGCCAAGCAGGGGAACCTGCGGGCTTTGCTGTCGCTTTTTCTTTACCTGCCGAATGGACCCGACCCTGCTCTGAGTCTCATAAGATTGGCATGAAGCTAAAATAAAAACCAGAGAAAAAATTCCTTTAAAACTACAAGTGCTCACCGGAATTAGACTAAATGATTCCCTTGCATGGCAACTCCTGTGAAGTAGTGTGGGTGAGCGGCAGGTTTTATAGCTAAACTTCCAGGCCTCAGCCACTTCGTACCAGCTGCAGCGCTGGGCAGATTTCTCACCTCTTCATTTCACCCTCAGTTTCTTCACTGTAAAATGGGGGCCATGAGAGCACCTCCCTCCCGAGCTGTGAGAGTTAAAGGAGACCCATGACAAGTGCCTGCTAGAAGATGAACCCTCAGAGCCATTATTGTGGTGGAGGAGGGCGACATTCTGGCTGTTGTCATTTTCCAGGGCCCTATGCCAGAATGGCCAAGAGGGAGGAAACTTTCAAAGTCCCTGCGTTTCTCTCCAAGTCCCTCTGGACAGCAAATCATGCTGCTCAGGAGGTGATTTAGAGACCCACCCTGGTCCTGCACCATTCCCTGACAAAGGTAGCTGCATTCCCACCTCCAGTTACCTCCTGGCACGGAAACATGAACATCCTCCATTACCTATCTGCACTTTGAGGTGATCTGGTCAACCTTCCACCTCCCATGGAAACCGGCTCTCCATAGCCTAACACATGTGGCTTTGGAGGTGCAGGCGTGAAGGTGGGAAGTGGTTTAAATAAGTGGTCTTGTGCGTCCACGAGTGTCCCCAGTCACCGCAGTGTAGTTCCTGCATAGGCTAATTCCTCTTCCCTGGGCAGCGTAACTAAGAGATTGCTTGGTTCCCACGTCTAGTGTGCATCTTTAGGGAGAACCGAGCAAGGAAGGAAGAGTGCCAATAGGAAAGGGCAATTTCTCCTGCCTCTGTGGGGACCTGACCGGCACATTCCAAGGGACGTGTAGAACTGCCATCCTGCTCTCTGGGGAAAATCCCAAGCCAGACTTGCGACCAGCCCGAGTGTGTGTGCACGTGCGCACATTACGGGTACTGTGGTCAGCCATCCGTGACTCTCTTCTTTCCTGTCTCGGGCTGCGAGTCATCTAGAAGGAACGTGTAATTACTGTTTACTCTGGGGCACTCAATTGAGAACACCCTCGTGTAATGGCTCTTGAGCTGAGTCTGCCGGCAGATGCTCAACTGCTGCTGCTCCTTGGGAAGTACCACTCTGGGCAGGAGGAGGGATCAAGAGATGGATATTTGTCCCTGCAAGTTCAGGCTTTGCTCTTGGGCAACAGACACATAGAGGAGGCATCTTTCTCGTGCGGAATCTTCACCCCGGCCCCAGGCCTTGGTGACACACATTTTAAAGCAGGGCCGATTGTTAATCCAATAAATTGTCTTAGTAGATTGTTGGGCAGTAGGTAGTAGTGGTAAAGGAAGGTATCCCATAGACTTTTAGAGACAGGAGGATACCACTTATATAAAATTTTAAAATATGAAAAAGCCATACATCTCCAAGGAGCAGGAGAGGAGAGGCACATGCCTAACAGAGAGTTCTCTGCAGCCATCTGCCAAGTGCACATGTCGGCTTTGGCTTCCTCAGGCTCCTCCCTTGCCTCTCAGCCCACTTAGTTTTGGGGTGCTTAATCATTTAAGGTGGGAAATGGGGACAGAGAGAGGGCAAGTGGAAGCTTATTAGTAAAGCTGTGGAATCCATTTGATAAAAATATCAGAAATATTACCTTGAAACATGGCACCCTCCTGATGTGGTTGGGCACTGTTGTGGAGGCTACCAAACTCTTCACAGAAACAAAACTGATTTCTGCATCAGTACCTTGAGCCATCTGTCACATTTGCTGCCAGGAGCCACTGCCTGATGCCTCTGTATAATCCCGACCCCAGACCCGAGTTTGTCTCTCTCCGCTTGTTCCTTTGTCTGCAAGAGCAGTGGTTGGGTCTCAGACCTTCTTCACCCACTCCTGCGTCCGGCCCTGAACGCCAGTGCCCCTGCTGGGCCGCAGCCCTCTGGTGTCACAGCTGTCAGGATGTCGGTATTCTCCAGCTCGCGGCACAGTGTCTGCTCATGACAGCACCGAACTCGCTTTGCAGGTACCAAAGAGAAATGACACGAGTAAAGCCAGCTCCCCAGGCCGCAGCCTAGCTGATTGTGCTTAAAGTCTTTGCTTTCTTCCCTCCAGCCCCTCCATCACGGGTGGGGGGTGGTCATGACTTCTGGGTGCAAACTGGAAAATTTCTTAGTAAGAAAATGTAGAGTGAGGTGTCTACAAACTTCACGGAAACACCATTTAGGAATGCAGTCATTTCTAACCGCGGGGCCTGCTCTTTACATGACCATCCTGCTGTCTGCTTCTGCCCCCCCCATTATACTCTATTAATTTAAAAATGTTACATTTGGAGACTTGCTAAATAAAGAATCCCCAGAGCCCAAAGTATTTCTTATCCATTTTCTGCATCCCTTTGTTCTCCCTTGTAAAGATTTTTCATATTTTTTTACTAAATGGCCTTGATTTTGTCATTAATCATGGCATGACCATTCTTTGTACTGTTTCTAACTTATTTCTGAAATATTCTCCCCTAAGTCCTTAAGTCTGCTTCTGTTGGTCTCTGTGCCCCTCTCCCCTCCTGTCTTTGCCATTTATAAAACTTAGAAAGTGATTCCTTTCTATGTTGGACCCTTGATCTCAGACCTTCCCTACGCTGCACCAAATTTCCCAGAAGAACAGTTCTGACAATCGGACTTCCACAGTTCAGGTGGTCTTGCTCTCTGTCATTTCCATACCGAGCCTGGGGACACACTTTGTTCTCGATCCCCTAAAACCTCATCTTTCCTTTAACCAGTAGTTTTCACTTTGGGGATGAACCGCATTATGAATTTAAAGCTTTAAAAATTGTTCAGTATCTTTTTCTCATTCTATACTGTGAAGGTTTTCCCTCCCACCCTCTCCAGCAATAATCTCTCCTCACATTGACTGCACCGTTACCTGGTACCTAATCGTGGCATTTCTTTGAGACATTTCTTTACTGTTCACCACATTGTAGCTGACTGTGGCCTGGTTTCCTGACTTTTTCACATGTTGCACCTCTGCTATTACTGTTCTAAGTGAGGGAGAAGGAAAGAGGTATTTATTTTAGCATTTGCAATTCTGGAAACTCTTGTGTAGTTCATCTCATTTATCCTTGTAATGACTGAAAGAGGTAGGTGTCATAATTATTCCCATTTTACAGAAGAAACTAATGTACTGAGGTTAAGGATCTTGATTAAGGACACCAAGGTAGTAAATTAGACTACCCGATGTCACTTTTGCAATGTACTACACCTCTGAGTATGAACGGGCAATCAATAAAATATACATTACTAGCTTTTTGCATCATTTACACATGCATTAAAGTTGGTTCAACACTGTCAAAATTTCCATCTATTTTCCTTAAAATGTGCTAGCCAGGCATGGTGGTGGAACATGACTGTAATTGCAGTATTCTGGGGGGCGGGGCTGAGGTGAGAGGATTGCAAGTTTGAGCCCAGCCTGGGCAGCTTGGTGACTTAGGGAGCTCCTCTCTCAAAATTAAATATTAAAAAGGGCAAGGGACGTAGTTCAGTGCAAAGGCCCTGGATTCAATCCCCAGGATCACAAAAATAATGATTAAAAATAAAAATAAATTTTAAAAGAGGCTGAGGATGTGGCTCAGTGAGAAGACCCTGACTTCATTCCCCAGTTCCACAAAAAATTAAATTAAATTAAAAAGAAAGAAAGAATAAAAGAAATGGGCTGAGTGTCCCGCTTAAATGACCCATGTGAAGAGGTCCTAGAGCTCTAGCGTCTGTTCCCCCAAGATCCCGCATCTTTGTAAAACCTATGACACGAGTGCTTCCACCAAGAAAGCCCTCTGTTTATCCTCTTTTTTGCTTCTTTGCCATCGCTGCAGTCTTGCTTTTCCATAAATCAATTTTCAGGAAGCTCTACAGAGGAGGAGGCAACCATGTTGGTGGACTGTGGACCTAATGCACGAGTTAATCAGGTGGACTGGAATCGTGCCCACGTGGTGGGATGCACTTTCAGAAAGTGCCTTCCCATCATCCCCTGCTTTAGGGTGTCCCCACTTCCTGCCCCCACGTGTCTCCCATGTCCAACTTTATATCCACCCCCCTCGGTCAACTCATAGCAATGTTTTCTTCCCTTTGTGTTTCACATTTTGTTTTCCCCAACATACTCTCGCCACATCTCATCTTTCCGGAGACTCAGAACTATGGTCTTTCACCTCTCCTGCCACTAACGTGACCCCAACTCCGGCGGTGGGCGGACCTGTCTTTGTCCTTCCCTCTAATGTGGCTGTCTCTACTTAACCCACCACCCAGTGTTCTTGTGCAGGGGACAAGGGAGGGAAGCAGGGTCTCCTGCCAAGGTCACAGGCTCCACAGCAGACTCCTCGCCCACTTTCCTGTGACCTTGATCTCCTCTAGATCCGCCCACCTTGGCTCTTGGGATGCTAATCACATTCCCAAGGAGAATCAGAACGCCTGCCCACCTTGGATGGAGTCCAGCATGTGCTCACTGTTTGGGACAAAGTGCTTATCCTCTCTGTGTCCATGGCCTTGGCTTCCCTCAAGGTGCTCAAAGCCTGCAGCTCCACAGCCTGGAGCAGCGGTGCAGGGGCTAGGGATGCTGGTGGGCATCTGTGGTCAGTGATGTGATCGCCCGGATGTCACACTGGACACTCGAGTTAGACCACTGACACTACTGAGACAATGCAGTGGACAGTTTGTTGTTGATGTTTTGATTGACTATTAATTTATTTACCTATTTATTTATTTTTGCACTGAGTATTGAACCTAGAGCCTCACACACCCTAGGAAAGTGCTCCACCACCAGAGATACCAGCCTTTTTATTTTTTATTTTGAGAGAGGATGCCCCTAAGTTGCCCAGTCTGCCCTCCCACTTTCAGTCTTCCTGCTTCCTCCTCTCAGCTGAGATTACAGGCCGCCTTGCAGTGGACACCTTTTTTTGGTCTCTGGAACGCCCCCTTTCCTTGGGGACATTTTCCCCCTTCCCTGCTCTGCATTCCTACAGTCCCCATTTTCAGTGTCCCTTTCCACGGGGAGATGAACCAGTTTTCTGGTGGGGGACTGGAGGCAGAGTGATGTGTCTGTGTGCTATCAGTGGAGCCCGGCTGCAGAGGGACACACTGTTCCGGTGAGCTGCAGGACACGTTGGCTTTCGGTGTGGTGGTCCTGACCCAGGCTGTTGTGACCCCCAGGGAGGTCTCTGTGTTCCCCTTAATTCTGGGCCCACTGCAGGTTCTGGAGTCTCCCCCAGACAGAGTCTCTTATTTAATCGGTACCTTCTCAGCTGATGGGGACATGTAAGCATCCTGCCAGGTGGGTTTGGGCTCGTCCCTGGTTGCTGGGTTTTGCCATCACCTGCTGCTTGGGGCAGGCTCCAGGGAGGTGGGGAGGCCACTGTCTTAGGTCAGGTTCCCCAGAAGAAGCAGAGCAGAACTGAGGAAGTCCTCTGAGGAGGAACCTGGGAAGGTAAGGAAAGACAGAGGACAGGAAGGAAACCAAGTGAACTCAGGGATTCAGCTTTGAGCCACCTCAGCCTGTGCCCCTCAGGAGCACAGGTGCACAGGCCACTCCCCAAGTGCCACCTTCAGGCAAGAAGATGGGCCAGTTGAACTCCCAGTCAGTTTGACAGTGGCTGAGAGTGCCCTGGTGAGAGGGGAGCCTACCTGGACCACAGGGACTCCCTCCTTAGGGGGAGCTCTCAGGAGAGGCTGCAGCTGTCGGCAGCTGGGAGGGATCCAGCAGCATCCACCACAGAAAGAATGTATGAGATGGAGTCCTCCCCTTCTCCTTCCTCCATCCCATGAGGGCCCCTCTAGAATGTGACTGAGCTTCCATCACTGTCTAGGTTAAGCCCAGGGTAGAGCCATCCAGAGTACCAGGACCCTGGGTCCCAGGAGTCCTGGGATGATACCAGCCACCAAGACAGAGACTCTAAAGATTGCTAGTGCTCAAAGCTTGGGTTCTTTCTCTTTCTCTCCTCTTCTTCCCTTTCCCTCAGCAGAGCAAGCTGTCCCACAAAGGGGCACTGGTGAACAGGTCCCCCTCCAGGCCCTTTGAATGTAGTTAAGGACCACTACCCCCATTGCTTCCCTCCGGGAAAGTCTTTTGGCCTTTGGTAGGCCTTCAGCAAAAGGCCAAGGTAGGGTCTGTAGGCATTACCTGTTCCTAACAGCTGTGAACCTGGCTCTGCACAGAAAACAAAAACAAAAAGACTGGTTCTTTTTCCTTTGAAGTCTGAAATATGAGTTTAGTTGGAATAGGCTGTAGGCTGTCTAGCTGCCTCCAGGAAAGGGACAGGAAAGCAAGTGCATGGGGAAAGGGAACTGGTCTTGCTGAAGGACTATGGACTGTGCTTAGAGCACTGGACAGAGTCTTTGGGTATTGCTGCATCTCAGCTCCACCGAAATTCCTTGAAGTGGGTGGTATCTCCAGTTCATAGCCGAGGGCCCCGCAGATCCTCCTACCCAAGGGTATTGCAGATCTAAGGAATGATAAAGACACATTTCAAACTCAAACTTATTTACCTCTGTAGCTATCTTACCTAGTCACTGAACCTATAAGGCTGGACGCCTGATTCTGGGCACACCGAGGGGATGGGAGTGGGGTTTGTGTCCATGGAAAGTGCTGCTCGGTGACTCCCGATTGTCAGCTCATCTCAGCCATCCTTTCATGCATCCACCTGACATGCATGTCTGCTATGACATTTCCACAAGCTGGAGCCCCCTGCCACAGCCCTCAGCCAAACCACTTCTTTGTTTCTTTTAAGATGCCTCCCTAGTGATGACGCACAGCCAGGAGGAAAGCAACCCTGTTCCATACTGCACGTCGTGCATCCATGGCTGATCCTCACTTGTGCCCTCATACCAGGAGCACACACCAGTCACATCTGCCCCTGGATACCTGCAGGATGCGCAGAAGCTCCTCGCAGCCCCATTCACTAGCAGATCCCAGCACCTGCCTGCACTCTGCCTGCCAAAATCAAACAGCAGATTTGAGACACGGTGAGGTCCCTGTGCTCAGGACCTGCCTTCGTCCACAGGACCCTGATGCCAGCTGAAGAGCTGGTAGAAGTCCAACTCTGGACTTGAGCAAGTCTGAGTTTGAGTTCTAGCTCTGCTGCTCATTAGCCTGAGGGTCCCTGGAAAGGTGGTATCACCCTTTTGTACTGAGCTTTGCTCATCTGTGCAAGGGGACAGTTAAATCCAGTCTCATGGGGTCATCCGAGGGTTAAGTGGATGAGGCTTGAGGAAGCACCAGCCCTGGGCTCTGCTGTTCTTGTGGCTCTGTGGCTAAAGATCACAGTTGGCGAATGCTCTCAGGTTTGGGGGGACACAAAAATATGAGAGTCTGGGAGTTCTGATGTTCACAGCATTAGTCAGATCTAACACTTTGCTGACGCTGGAAGCTGACTGTAGATGTGGGTAGAAGGGAGGAGCCAGGTTTGCTTTGGAAGGTGTTGTTGCTACTCTTCCTCTATTTCAGGACCCAATTGCATTACTGATGGCCACAGCTATTTTCTTTAGCTGTGCCACACACAAAAAGGGGCAGAAGCACCCTTCTTGCCAGCTGTTTTCAGTTCCTGGCATGTTCATGTCCCTGGCCATATGGAGGGCTCAGGGGTTCACAGACCACCATCTGCTGGAGCTGCTATGCTTGAGCCCAACACGGGTCAGCCCAGCTTTTAGCAGCTGCTGGGCTGGGGTTGCCCAGCCTGGGCCTACTGACCTCACAGCTGTGCCTGCAGCCCATTGGGCCTGAGTTTTGTTCTCTTGATCAGGGGCTTCCAGGCTGCCAGACAGACAGCCCACTGTCCTTCACGTTCCCTGGCCTACGTCAGGAATTGGCAAAGGATTCTCCCCAACAGGCAGTGTCTCTTGCCTCTGTAGCTGCAACGTGCCCTGCCAGAGGCCCAGACCCTAACTGGGAGCAAAGTGAATCTTTAACCTCCTAGAGCTTTGCTAACATTTCCATTTCTCTCTGGCAGACCTGGACACTCCTCAAAAGGTACCTGTGCTCATGACAGTCAAAAGCGAAAACAGGGCAGGTGTCTCAGAAAGCGGGGACCCTCACTAGATCATACTGAAGGGATACGGGCACTAAGGGAGGGAGCAGGTTTTCTATCCCAGCTCCCTGGGAAACTACACAGCTTGTGAGGGTGGGGATGGAGTAGAGGACGAAAGCGGTCCTGTTATCCAGCACATGCTGGCTCTGCACCGTCTCATTCTCAGCAGCCAGAGGAAGTGGGTGCTGAAACACTCCCTACCCATTCTACAGATGGGAGTGGTGAGGTCCAGAGGAGTTCAGCGACCAGCCCAAGGGGGCACAGCTGCTGAGTGGCAGCACTGGGGTCTGAAACAGTTCATGTCTATGCTTTGGGCCTTTTTCTTGCATGCTATACGTCATTGATAGGAGCCTTTTAGAGCTTTCAATGATACAAACAGCCCACTGTAACACACATGCCATAGGTTTGCCACTCCGATACTGTGCAATGCTTTGTAGCACTAGAGGTTGACAGAGCTACAGAGGAGATACCCCAGCAGACGAGGAGAACTTCCCCATTTTATAGGTGGAAAAACTGAGGTGGGCAGTCAGGGAACCCTCAGTACCATGTACGTGCCAAGACAGGATCTCTGTGAGGTCCCTACCTTCTGGGGTGAGCCGCAGGGCAGTGGATATGCATCTTAGCCAATACTCCATGTGTTTTAGGTACCTTAAGTGTAGGCAGACCGAGGAACAAGAGGAAGCGGTAAAAGTTGATCTGGGAATGGGGTGTACCCTAACCAAGGCATTTTCCCGGACCACCACCTTCTGGCCAATTCCTACTGAACTCCTCATCTGCTCCAGTGCAAAGACAGCCTTACTCCTAGGCATGTGCCCGTGTGCACAGGGTGTAGCTGCTTCCCCTCCAGTCCCATAGCTTCCCACAAACCTCCCGTTCTCCATATCCTCCACCCTTGCACTGCCCTTGATTCACCAGCTGAAGCTGTGGCTTAAACGAGGGCAGGCTGGGTGGCATCCCTGGGTCCTGACCCCCAGGATCCTTCATGACTCAACTTCCCCTCTTCTCAGAAAAGCTTTCCTCATACCCCCTCTTGTAACCATCCTCTCTCCTGTCCTGGTCCACTTGCGTGCTCTGTCCTCTTCCTCAATTGCCCAAGTCACATTTGTGAGTGGCTGTGACTAGAGCCAAGCCCTGTGTTGCAAATATTCCAAAGAATGTCCCATAGGTGTCAAAGATGTGTGTGTGTGTGTGTGTGTGTTTCAATGCCCCGTGCACACAAGAGTTGCTCAATGGAATCCAGTCCAGACAGGGAGCAAGGACTGAAAAGTTATAGGCTATAGGGTTATTTAGGGAAAAGCAGCAGGGTAGCTGTGTGTCTCTACCCACTAACTTTAGTGTCAAATTGGGGTTTCATTCTGGGAAAGGTGCCAGGAATGAGCCTGTCTCCCCAGTGCCCAAGAAAGTGTGAAGAAGTGGGTGGTTCCCAGCCCAAGAATAATTAATCAAGTCAATCTCAGGTTTAATTGCTCTTTGACCCATGCTCCTGTCACTGCCACCAGGCTTTACAGTGCCATCAGGTCACCTCTGTGTGCCAACTCCCTGTCCTTGCCCCTCTGCAGGAGGCTGCTGGAAGGCTCCTCACATCCCAACACCGGCTGGCCCGGCTGGAAACAGCTGTGCGCTGGCTTCACATGCCAGATGTGTGTGTGTGTCAATGCCCCGTGCACACAAGAGTTGCTCAATGGAATCCAGTCCAGACAGGGAGCAAGGACTGAAAAGTTATAGGCTATAGGGTTATTTAGGGAAAAGCAGCAGGGTAGCTGTGTGTCTCTACCCACTAACTTTAGTGTCAAATTGGGGTTTCATTCTGGGAAAGGTGCCAGGAATGAGCCTGTCTCCCCAGTGCCCAAGAAAGTGTGAAGAAGTGGGTGGTTCCCAGCCCAAGAATAATTAATCAAGTCAATCTCAGGTTTAATTGCTCTTTGACCCATGCTCCTGTCACTGCCACCAGGCTTTACAGTGCCATCAGGTCACCTCTGTGTGCCAACTCCCTGTCCTTGCCCCTCTGCAGGAGGCTGCTGGAAGGCTCCTCACATCCCAACACCGGCTGGCCCGGCTGGAAACAGCTGTGCGCTGGCTTCACATGCCAGACACTGACCTATGCAAACACAAGCAGAATTATAGCCCCCCATAAACAAATTAGCATCCTTTAAAAGGTGAAAAGCTCCATAAAATGTCTGGGTTTTGTTTACTGCTTCAAGGTAGGATGGATGGGAGTTGGATTAAATCACGGAGGTGTCCATGTGGTGCTGGCTCTGTTCTTCCTCTTATTTCCTCCCACCCTGCCGCCTTCCCCCGCCACACACGCACACGCACACGCACACGCCTGCCTGCTGTGGCCGCTCAGTCCGTCCTGGTCCTGCCGTTGTTCCTGCCAGCGCAGGTCCCAGCAGGTGCTCCCTAATTAGCAATCTCTTCATTTCCAATCAAAGCACAAAGCAGCCCCAAAAGCCTGTCTTTATGAGGGAGCGGAGCATCGGCTAGGGATGTTGGGGGGGGGGATAATTGTCTTCGCCAGTGGCGGCAGTAAGCGGGCTGGCTAATTCATTATTGTAATAACTTTGCTTGTCCTTGGGGAGGCGTGGGTGGGAGAGGGAAGGAGGGGAGGGCCAGGGACGGAGCGTGGCTGAGGTGGGGTGGGTAAGGGTCGGGGCAGGGGTGGCAGACGGAGGAGCCAAGGCAGCAGCCGTCAGCTCACTCCCCTTCTTCCGACTGGCTGGGATGCCTCTGGCTCCAAACCCGCTCCCCTCTGCTGGTGGGCAAGTGACATGTCCTCCCTGGGCAGCAGCCTCCGTGTGGCATGGTACACGGGCCTGAGGAAGGCCCTGGACTGTAGGAAGCAGCTGCACAGCTCCCTTCTGGCCCCTGGCCCCTGAAATAAATTTTAGGGCTACGGTTGTATAGGGGAGTGGGGTCCTGATTTCAGGTCTCTGTCTTTCCAAGAGCTCCAGTCCCATAAACTCCTGGACCTGGTGCCACCCAACACAGTGGCAGAGGGTGGCCAGTCCCAGAGAGCTGCCATACTTTATACTGCAGTTGGCAGTGATTTAGGTGGCTGCTCAAAGATCCCCCTCCAACCCAAAGCAGGAGCTACCAAGGTGGCTACAAGCGTCTCTAACCAAGAGCTATGGTGGCTGCTGGCCTGGGCTGCTCCTTGCTGACCTGGTGTTGTTGGACCAAGATGGCCCCACAGTAAGAGAGCAGGGCCTTGGGGGTGTAAGGCCGGAAGACCCGCCCTGGATCAGGAACACAGCTAATGAGAATTGAGAAGGGAGAGGAGAGGTTGCAGTAGAGGATTGCAGCAGCCTCGGGAAGGACTTGGGACTCCAGCCAGGGTCAGGTACGCAGGTGGGAAGGCGGTGTCCCCATTGGAGCAAACAGCACAGGCTGAGTCCCGAGATGAGACAAGAGAAGGGCGTGCTGAAGACTCAGGAGAACTTGGGAACACAGGTGAGGCCAGCCATGGAGGGGCTGAGCAAAGGGTGAAATCAATAGCAGCAGCAGCCCCTGCTAGAGAGCCTGCAGCCAGCCTTGCCCTGCTGGGGGAAAAAGCATTAGACTAAGTGCTCCAGTGCTCCATTTCAGGGGTCAGCCAGTCCCCATGCACCCTGCAATTAGGGGAGATGCCTGGACCCGAACAGTGCTGGCCTCATGGCCAGAGGGAAAGGGGCACCACCCCAGGCTCCTCATTCACCCTGAGCTGCGATCCGAGCCCCCATGATAAGGTATTTGCCAGGGGACATTAGAAGTGTATTGCGACCCCCCTCGCCGGTCTCCTCATGGCATTTCCTCCATCCGCTTAGCCTTGGTGCAAGGTGGTGACTGGCGCGCCTGAGATGGCTCTTGCATGAGAAGACCAGTGATCAGAGTGTGGCTCTGTGAGTTCGCCAGTCTGTGCCTTGGTTTCCGCATCTGTCACATGGAGTGATAACACCTGCCTGCCTCCAGGAGTTAATATACATGACGTGCGGCATAGGGCTCTACCTCCTCCACCCTGCACTTAGAGACGTGAGGGGAGGGGGGCTCAGGATGGAGCTCTGGCTTGGCCTATGTGAGGCCCCCAGTTCCATCCCCAGCACCAGAAAAAAGATGCAAGTGGCAGGAGCTGTGGGGGAAGGAAGAAGCTCCTGTGCCCGCCCACCCCCAGGAGCAGGATGGGGAGGCTGAGTTGTGCCCCTCCCTCTGGTCAGGCAGCGCTGGAGTAGGGGGTGCACAGCAGCCTGACCTCCCTTCCCGGGCTACCTTGAGTCTCCGTGACCCCCTGGCAGCAGTGACCTAGAAGGCCCAGCCCTGTTCTCCCTCTGTTCCGTTTGGGCAGGAAGCCTGCAGCTGGGTCCTGGTCCTGGCACCTGTGATCAAGGAAGGTCCTGGACCTCACTGCTGGGCACCCTGCAATCTCTGTGGTCAGATCCTTTTTGGTGTCCGGCTCTCATTCTAGCTTAAAGGCTGGGAAAACCAAAACTGGCTGCACCTCCCAGGCCCACCCTATCCCATCTCTGGGGCTCTGCATCAGCCTTAAATTTAGCAAGTATTTAAGAAGCATTTGTCATTTGCCTTGGGAGAGAATCTGATGTCAACCCTCCAAAATGGAAGATTGGCTGGAGGCCTCTTCGTGGGGGTGGAGAAAGCTTGTTTGAGCAGGTAAACTTCAAGCTGGGGGACAAGGAGATAATTAAGTCAGGGTCTTTATGGGCAAGAGCCCATGGAAATCTACTGCCAGCTGTAATCAGGACATGTCCAATTTGTGATCATCTAGTAGCTACATTTTTTAAAAAGTCAAAAGCAACAGATAAAATTAACTGATATTATTTATTTAACTCATTAAAAATAATCATTTCAACATCTAATCAATACAAAATTATTACTAATACATTCTACACTTTTTGTACTTTCTGGGACACTGTCATTTGATACTCAGCATTTCCCCTTTTCAGGCGAGCCAGCTTCGTGTGGCTAGGGGTTACTATATTTAACAGGGCAAGCCTAGTGGTGGAGCTTGCTGTGTGACTTCGGCAAAGATGCTGAACCTCTCTGTGCCTTGGCTTCTCTGTCTGTAAAATGGGGCCATAACAGAAGTGACCCCTTGCAGTTGTTCTGAGAATTATGTAATATAAAGGGCTCAAATCATGCCTGACGGATAGAAACTCTTATTGAAATAACAGCTGCTAATAAGAAGAATTAGCAAAGTGAAAATATATCTCTGAAGGAAAAGCAGCAAGGCAGAAAACAGAGAGAGAGGAAGAGAGGAAAGCCAGAGCGGTGGGTGGGGTGAAAGGGAGGAGACCCCAGGAGGCCTGGGTCAGACCCTGAGAACCCGGGAGCAAACGCGGAGGGGGACTACTGAACCTTCGCCCACACCTCCGTCTCCAGGGGTGGGGCGCCGGTGCCCCTCCTTCCCACCCTGACACCAAAATTGTTGCATGTCTCCCGACCGCTCACAGCTGCCTGGGAAGCGCCAGGCATCAGCTGGAGGGGGAATATTAATGATTCAATTTTCAGCCGGGTTCCACTCCAGGGCCTCGCCTGCGACATGCATTTTTAATCATAACAAAACAGAATGACAAAGGGAGTCATTTGCAGCAAGGCAGCCCCCGCCGGCTGCCCGCTAAGGGTCTGCTTGGGGGCGGGGTGGCTGGGCCACAAGTCATTCCAGGGCTGGTGCCAGGCGACTCCCCGCTGGGCGCGTCCTTGTCCTGGCTGCGGGCTGGAGGAGCTGGGGGAGAAGAGGTCTGACCAGTCTCCTTAGGGTTCTGGCTGGTCCGTGGCAGGGACGGGACCAGGAGGATGACGGGGCCCTGTGGCTGTGAAGGCTGCACAGAACCCCACCACGGAGGTGGGACAGGGCCTGGAGTGCTCGGCTCCGCGCTTCCCGCAAGCCGGGGTGAACGCCCGCGGTCCAGGTCCTTCTGGGCGGGCCTTGCTTGGTGGTAGGCGGTGATTGGCTCGCCCGTCGCGGACGGAGGCTTCTTATTGGCTCACCTTCCACCGTGGTCCTGGCGTAGCCAGCGGGCGCCGGGAGCTCTTGCCCCACTCAGCTGGAATGTTCTCCTTCACTCTGCCTGTTTGAATCCCCGTTAACTGAGCTCCCTGTCTCCTATCGTCTGCACCGCTCCTCAGGCCGACCCTCTGTCCACCACCCCGCACTGTCCCGAAGCCATTTCGGTGTGTAGAAAGTTCTGGAGTCCAAGTCCCCAGAGCATCGGGAGAGGCTTTCCTGTGCATGTTATTTGCTCAGCCAACATTTAAGCAGGGCCTGCTGTGGGCCGGGCCCTGGATGCTGTGGCTACAGAGGCAAAGAAGATAGACAGATGTGGCCTCCCCCTTCACAGAGTGGCCAGTCCAGTGGAGAAGGTGAGACACCCCCCCGCCGTGCCTGTACACAGTGGGTGCTCTGTACATGCTCCTTGGCTGGTTGGCTCTTAGTTCTCTGGCGAGGCCCCTCTCTCCCCCTTTGCTTTGTATTATCTGTACATGCCTTGGCTGGTTGGCTCTTAGTTCTCTGGCGAGGCCCCTCTCTCCCCCTTTGCTTTGTATTTGTGAGACTCTCCTGCTTCCTGCCAGGAAGTTCCCTGACCGGATTCTGCCGCTGTAACCTCATGTGCTGTAGATTAATAGCCACAAGTAGCACTCATCAAGCGCTCCTTACATGTCAAGTGCTAAGCTTCTCCAGCGCAGGCAGAAAATCGTATCTAATCTTACAACCGCCGTGGAATAGGTGTTACTATTCAACCCATTTTGCCGAAGAGGAAAATGAGACACACAGATGTTAAGTTATTCATTCAGGGTTGCACAGCAAACAGTGGGCAGAGCTGGGAAGTGAACCCAGGCAGTGGCCCCAGAGTCTGTGCCTAACCATACCTCATCCCCCTGTGGTTTCCTGTGATCTGCCTTTTGATCACGAGAAAGCATAGCAGAAAGACCCTGGTCACTCCATTTGTACAAGTTTGCTGCCTCTCCATTGACAGGGGGCCCTTTCTGGGCAGGTCCAGGCTGAGTACTATGCTATGCTAGAATCACAGGGGAGCAGCGCAGGGAGTCCTTAGACGCCCTCCCCTGGCCTCTCTTGGGTTCCAGCAGAGGAAACAGAGGCCCACGGGAGAGGACTGGCCTAAGGATTGTGTCCAAGTGATCCCCAGAGCACCTTTGTTTGGTGCTGGGGATCGAACTCAAGACCTTGTGTCACTGAGCTAAATCCCTGGCCCCCTAGAGCACCGTTTTTATCTGCTTTTGTAGAGTCTGGGTAGCAGGCAGCTGGTCCCATGCAGGCGCCGAAGCCCGTGACCTGGAGTCTGCCTGCACCCGTCCCCTCTTCCTGCTGACCCCCGGGCCCAGCCTTTTTCATACCTGGCACCTCCCATCCCTTCCATTGTTGTCCCTGGTGTGACAGAAGCCAGCAGCCTGTGCTTCTAGACAGCCAGCTCAGGGTGGAGAGGGAGACGTGGAGTCTGACGGTGCAGCTGTGACCTTGGCTCCCTGCACAGGGGTGCGTCCCCCTACTCATTCTCTACCCTTATTCAGATGCTCTGGTGTGCTGGGCTTGAGGGCTGGGCAGTAAGAGGCAAGAGAGACAAATGTCCCTGCCCTTCGCCAGACATAGTGGTGCCTACCTGTAATCCCAGCACTCAGGGAGGCTGAGGCAGGAGAAGAGAAAGTGTGAGCCCAGCCTGAGCAACAGCAATTTAGAATCCCTGCTTCAAAAGGAAGAAAAATTTAAAAGGGCCAGGGATGCAGCTCAGCGTGAAGGCTCTGGGTTTAATCCAAAGGAACCCCCCCCAAATAATCCCTGACCTCCTGTGTCTTGCATTTGTGTGACAAGTATGGGGAGCAGACAAAAAAATAAAAAACCCAAACCAAGATAATAAATGAATTTAGTGTATTAAACAGATTAGGGCCATAGAAAATCAGTACAGCAAAGGAGCTGGGGAGACCTTCACTGTACTGTACTACCCCACAGAGAGGAGAGAGCCCTGCAACATCCTGAGCATTTCAAGCAGAGGGGACACACAGCAAGTGTAAAGTGTGTCGGGGCACGGAAAGGAGACCAGTAGTTGGTGTGGTGTGAGCATACACGAGCTCAATAACATAAGGAATGAATCTAAGAGTACAGGCCTCCTGACATCTGTGTGAGACAGACAGATGTCTGTGTCTGTGTGAGAGGTGGAACTCACTGGCAATGCCCTCATCCTTCCCATGGCAGAGGTGTCCTGTTCCAGTGAGGGAGGAAGGCAGAGTTGGCATCTCACATTGGTGGAAGGTGGGGAGGTGAGAAGGGCTCACTGTGTGGTTGATACCGGTTCTTTCCAGCCCCTGCCTCCAGACCAAGGTCATTCCAGAAAAAGACAGGTCCATTTGTACCCCATGACCACCTTTCACCTTCTGTGGTGCAGTGGGCAGAACCCATAGAACTTTCCAGAGAGTGGTCAGTGGCCAGTGGGGTTGGGGGCTGGGGAGCAGGTGTTTGGTGGTCTGTCTGGCTCCATCACCTGGCATGCTTGACAGTGGAGATGAGCTTCCTCTTTGCTCCGACAAAGTTTCTAAAAACTGTGGCCTTAAAAAGGTAGTCTCGCTCAATCACTGACTTTTCTGGGAACTTAAAAGATCTGGTCATTGTTCTGAGGGGGACTGTGCCCAAGAGGACACCTTCAGTGAGCTCTGCTCATTTGACCCCATCCTCCTCCTGCAGTGGCCTTGGGTAGGAGTCCCTGATGTGACATGGGGTCTTGTGGAGACACGAGCTACAGAGCTTAGGCCATTTTGCCAGAGGGCGAGGGAGGTAGGCCTGCAGCTTCTGCTTTCTGTGCAAGCTTCTGTTGTCTCCTTCCTTCCTGCAGCCGCCTCTGTCTGATTTAAGGGCAGGTTTTATTCCCGAGCTGCCTCGGGGCTCCTCTTTCTGATTGCATTAAAGTCTCCGTAATTCTCCCCTCATTAATGATTGGCATATTTTTACCTCTCACTAAAGGAGCTTCAAGGCGACTCCCAGGGGGCCCTACTCTTCGAATGAAACAATTTCATCTTGCTCCAGAAACGAATTAAAAAGGGTTTGTCAGGATCTTATCACCAGTTAGAGAAAGCTAATCAAATTACTTCTATTTATTAGCTGGTATAGCAGCATGGTGTCCCATCAGGCCCTGGCCCTGGCTCCAGCCCAGGTCGGCAAGCTGCAAGCACCCTGGCACCCTGGCATCTTGGGTCTGAAGGTGGGCTGTGCTGAATGGGCTGTCTGCTGCCCAGCCAGTCTGTCTTTCCCCAGCATGAAGTCAGGAGAGCTGGGATGAACCCCTTGGACACCTGACCCATAGTTAGCCGCTGCTCACCAAAGATGGTCCTTGTACGCATCTGAGCACTCTCGTTAGCCAAAGAGTCCATCTCAGCAGTGGGCTGCCTGTCCTTCGCAAGGTGGGATATGAAACAGCGATGCATTTCTAAGAAGACACACATTCTCCCTTCCTTTGGAAGAGAGGGATATGGCTTACTTTGTTTTCCTTTAGAGAATAGTATTCTCTTTAAGAACAGAACATAGCAGGTACCCAACATTGACAATTAATAATGTGTTGTTATGTGAGGTATGATTGAAAAATATGTTTAAATTATTTTAAAAATTATTGCAGTAAAAATACATAACCATTAATCCTCCTCAAAATATCCCCCCTTGCTTTGAACATGCTTCTCCCATCACTCTTGCCACTGTCTGAAGCAGCTCTGGAAGTCCTCTTTCGTGAGTGTCTTTAGTTGCACTGTTGCCTTGATACCCTGAATTGATTCAGAGCACTACTTTTCATTCTGACTTTGGAGAAGAGCCACAAGTCAACCAGTGCCAGATCTGGTGAATAAGGTAAAGAGGGCACCCTGTAATGTTTTCACAAGCCTCCTTTTCTGTTGAACGGAACTTGGCAGCGGCATTCACCACGTTTTTGATCACCCCTTGTGAAGACACTCACAAAAGAGGGCTTCCAGAACTGCTTGAGAAAGTAGCAAGAACAATGAGATAAGTGTGTTCAAAGTGAATGAGTAATATCTCGAGGGGGACTAATGACAACGTATCTTTTACTGCAATAAAAATTGGGGGGGTGATTAAAGTGGCTTTATTGCACTGGGGATTTAGCTCAATGGCATGATGCCAGCCTCACCAGCTCAAGCAAGGTCACCTGTGGTGCAGTGGGCAGAATCCATAGAACTTTCCAGAGAAGGGTCAGTGGCCAGTGGGGAAATTTTTTATTAATACATGTTTGCAGCACATGATGATTACATTCACTGGGGGAAGTTGGTCCATGTATATGGCACATCTTAATTCTTTTTATATCCCCCTCCCCTGCTCTCCTTCCCTTTTCCTCCACCTCTAGGTCCCCTTCCCATTGAAATAAATTTTAAAAATTTAATCATTCTCTATATACTTTGATCATACCACATATAAGGCTCAGGTTTGTGTGGGTTTTTTTGTTTTTTGTTTTTTGGTTTTTTTTTTTGTACCAGGGATCAAACTCAGGACCTTGAGCTTGCAAGGCAGGTGGTGGCACCACTGAGGTAAGTCCCTGGGCGCTGTTTCAGGTTTTTTGAGACAGATTCTCACTATGTAACTGAGACTGACCTGGAACTCACTAAGTAGCACAGGCTGGTCTTGAACGCACAGCAATCCTCTTGCCTCAGCCTCCCGAGTGCTGGGATTACAGGCGTGCGCTACCAGGCCCGGCCTTTCAAGTTTTAATAGCAGAATTAACATTTGTTTCTTTTGTGCTCCTCCTCCAGCTGCATTATTTCCTCTCCCTCCCTAGTTGCATCATAAATTGATCATGTGTCTTCCTGGGACCCTAACGAGTTTTAAATCTCTCACACGTGTCGAAGAACAGGACTGACCAGTAGGGGGCAGATGCTCAGTTTCCCTCCTGCTGCCAGGTCAGCACTGGCTCTGCTCTAACCACCTGGTCCTAAGCACGAAACTCTGCTGAGCATTCCCCTACCTCTGGCTCCCTGTCTTTGAAATGGAGATAACAGCAGCATCTACCTTATAGGACTTGTTGCGAATGAAGTGACGTAGTGACGGGCCTGTCACCTGCTACAGTGCTCACACATGCTAGCCATTGCCACTACCACCACCTTTCCCCGCTCTCCCTGGGCTCAAATGTGCACATTCCCACCCACCCAGCTGTAGCCGCTTAAGGCTGTGTGGTGTACGCAGTGCCCAGGCAGGCCGTATGGCCATGTGTGTGCTGTGCCAGGAGCCCCAGACTCCTGCAGTTCACTGTTCAGAGAAAGCAGCTGGCGGAGCAGAGGCCAGTCTGGCTCCAGCAGAGTGGGCCTGAGTTGAAGAGCGGCCCCACCCTGCCAGCCCCAGGGTGAGGCCATCCCGGCTGTGACACTGCCTCCCTGGCCCAGGAAGGGTTCAAAGGGCTATGCCGAGTGCCCCTTCACATCGCACAAAAGGACGTATTGATTGGTTTGTGGAAGCGTTTCCTGGGGTCCTTTATATCTCTCTCCCTGGTCACCGTAATGAAGAGGCCCAGGCGAGGAGGAGGGGAACCCCACACACATCCATCGGGTGGGATTTCTTCATCTTATCAATCAGAACTTTAATTAGACACGTCCGAGAGGGCAGTTCCATCTCGGGGCAGCGGCAATCTTTATCAAGCATGCCACATCTCTAATTACTGTGTACTGACAGATAACAATGGGGGGGCGGGGCGGGGGCCCCAGGAGGCAGGGAAAGGACAGCAGGGCTTGAGAATGGCCATTTGCCCAAGGAGAGTCCTTCCAAGGCAAGCTGGACCGAATGGCTCTAACCCTGACACGCAGAGGCAGGGGTTTGGCCTCAGTGGGACCCCAGAGACAAAGCCTGAGAATGGCCAGGTCAGTAGCCGGACAGGTAGGGACCTGAGTCCCCTTTCCACGGCCCAGGCTCCTGACACACACGCGTTTCTTTTTTTTTATATGTGAACTCTTCTTTACATTGCTCGGTGTTTTTAATGGCACAGTAGAAAGAGGCAAGAAGCCCAGGCTTGAATCCGATGGCTTGAAGTCCCGGCTCCACGTCAACCAGTTTATGTGACCTTAGGTAAGCGTCCTAATCTATCAGGGCTCAATTCCCTTCACTGCTAAGTGACATTGTCCTACCTGCTGTGGTGTCACCAGATGACCTTCAAAGAGGAAAAGAGAGACCTTAGCCCACCAAGTTGGTTCTTGTTTCACATTTCAGGATGCATCCGTGGGAGGCAGAGGCGGGTTTACATCTCAGGCGGAGTGAGAAAGTAAGAGGAAATAGGGCAAAGACAGGAGCTGGAGCAGAGGGAGCTCACTCTGATGCAGGGGTCAGACTGGCCCACTCCCACAGGCACAGGCAGCTTTTAAGGGCGCACTGAAGTGGGCCAGGGCCTGGTGGATGGGTCATTGTCTGTCCTGGCCTCTGTAGCTCAGTTTGGTTCCCAGGAGATGGTTGTCCTCGCTCAGGACGGGCAGCCTCGGTTAGCATTGTGGAGTGATTGCCCTTCATGATCCCAGCCGGCATGGGGGAGAGGAGCTCTGTGGCTCTGTGCTTCCTGGGACACAGGTGGTCCCCTGTTAAGGACAGTGGCTGGAATCTGGAACTGGATGCTGTGAACGCTGGTGGTGAATTGTCCCTGCGAATCTTGACAACTGCTTCACTTACCTCTTGGTGTCCTCGGACATGAAGGGGGATGAGACAGACTAGGTACATCTAGGGCCGAAAAATTTTGTTTTACCAACTTTTCCTAAATGATTAACATTCTACATGCAGACCCGCGCTGGGATCTGACCCAGAGTTTTAAGGTAATTAGGGAGTCAAAATATTGAATTTCCTTGTCTCCTGTCTACTTCTCTTTATTTCTTTCCTCCTGCCCCACACCCTGGCTGTGAATGGAAATGACCCACCCCCATCAGCAAACATTTTATTTAGAGAGAAGGGAGTAGCTCCGGTAAGCAAAGGCTGGAGACAAAGCCCCCTGCCTTTCCATGGTGGGCTCTCTGCTCGGTAGGGTACACAACCCTCAGGGACAGCCAGTCTGGGGTGGTAGTCGAGGCACGGAGCAGCAGGCTGGCAGGCTGTGTCATGGGTGAGGTCACCGGCTCGGAAGTGGTGAAATCACATGCACTCCTGCAGTGGAACTGAGCTGAAACGCTGCTCTCTCTGTCAGGGGCTGAGTGGGCTCAACTGTTGATGTCTTCATTACCTCAGTGAGCTCAGAAACAGAACAGGTGTAATCATGTCCTCTTCAGGTTGGATAGGGGACACACGACGTGCTTGAGTCGGCCCTATCCTGCACCCAGGTAGCTGCCCAGCAGGCTAATCAAGACAGCGCTGCCCTGAGCCCCACTTGAATCTGCATGCCCAGTCTCCTGCGTGTGGACGCTGCTGTCTCCTGCGAGGAATTGGGTCTCTTGTCCCTAGGGGCCCCCTTTCTGGTGTTCCTGGGAGAAGTTTGCATGATCCTCACTGAGCACCTGCCCATTGTGTCTAGACACCCTGGTGCTCAGCCCTGGGATCTTGTGTCCTGCTCTCTCCGACCACCAGAGATACCTCAACGTTCACTCCATTTACCCAAGCCTCTGGAAACAGTTCTGTCTTCTACTTCCAGTAGGTACCTGTTCCCTGAGACCTGTCTGGTGCTGTCTCACCCTCCTGTCATCCCCAGAGTCCTTGTTCTCAAGCCTGGAAGACAGAACTTTTCTCGAGACTTGGGGTTTTTTTTTTTGTTTTTGATTTTTGGTTTTTTGAGATAGGGTCTCACTATGTAGTTGAGACTGCCCTGGAACTCACTGTGTAGCCTAGGCTGGTCTGAACTCACAGCGATCCTCCTGCCTCAGCCTCCCGAGTGCTGAGATTACAGGTGTGCGCCACCACGCCCCACGAGACTCAGTTTTAAAACCCTAAGTATTCTGGTTTGAGGGTTCCAGGCGTGTCCGAGGCAGGTCCCAGGCATCCCTGAGGCTCCTAATGGGCAAGTCAGGAAACAAGACCAAGACCAGGGGTCTGTGAATCATTTTCATGTCTCAAAGCAGCCTCGCTAGACCGAGATCCACTTCCTGTTCTGAGAGGTGAATAACTCCACCTGGGTCTCTGAGACCCAGCATTGGAACCCAGTTCTGGTAGTCACATTGCTGGCCTTTAAACTACCCAGAGAGGAAAGAGAATAATACTGAGCACCATGGGTGTGGGAACACCTGAGAGCATCCCCAGGTGAGAATTCTCATGAGAAGTCTTGACAAACTCAGACTCATCTTTCTCTAAACTGACAGCATCGGTTCTGCGCAGAAGGATGGGCAGGGCCAGAGGTGGCTCTCGGGGAGGTGAGGGTTTGTGTGCCCGGAGAGTGCCCGGGGAGGCGGCTCCCCTGCACTGCCTGGTCGTGGGCTGATGGGTACGTTGGGCTGGAGCAGCGGAATAGCGGGCATAATGGGACACCACGGCGACAGTGGTGATGGGGGTGTAAAGAGAAGGAAAGGACCCGTCTGGCCTTGGAGCCACTGGGGGGTGTGGAGAGATCGAACCTGACGAAAGCGAAGGGCCTTGTGAGCGGCATGACAGACGAAACACGGGCCACAGTGCAGCAGGCCCTGCTGGTGGGAGTCACGTTGCCCCACCCTGGCTCTGTAAGTCAGGCGCAGCTCTGGGACGTGATGACATTTTTCAGGACGAGGGAAGAGCAGGGGCAAAGGCCGGGGACCTGAGCAAGCCCCTAGGAAGAGCCCTCTGGTCATACAGAAGCCTCCCCTGCCTCATGTCCCCACTCATACGGATGAGGAAATTGAGGCTCAGACAAGCAAAGAGGGGCCCAGGGAAGCCACTTGGTTAAGAATATGGGCTGTGAGGCCAGGGAGTTGAGGCTTACGTAAGCCTTGATTTTCTCATCTGTAGAGGAGGAATGGTACCATTCATGTGGCAGAATCATTGGGTATTGATCACTTAGTGTATTTCCTGGTGTGGTTCCTGTTAGAAACTTGATAAATAATATGGAACTGTCTTTACTCATCCGTTCATTGAAAAAAATGGTTGTGAGGCGCCTATATTCCGCCAGATATTGGGATCACCAGTGGTAAACTTGACAGCCAAGTTCCTGCTGTCAGTGATCAAGGACGCCGAGACTGAAGTCATTACAAAGTGAAGTAAGCGGTGGTGAAGGAAATCAACAGGGAGATGGAGAGAGTGCATCTCGGAGATGGGGTGTTCAGGGAAGGTCTCTCAGGACTTTGGGACCCAGTCGTGCCAGGAGCAGCCCGTGTCGAGGAACAGCACATGCAAGGGCCCAGAGCGTTTGCAGTGTTGGAGGAGCAGCAAGGAAGAGGGTCAGCCCAGAAGGAGTGGAGAGACGGGCCAGGCAGGGCCTCAGATGTCAGTAGAGCTTGACGGTGTGTTCTAAGCCCAGGGTGAAGCCATGGGACAGAGGTGGAGTCAGGACAGAAGGCAGTGCTGGCACCGTGGGCTCCGGAGTCAGTGTCTGGATTTGAATCCAGCAAATGTAACCGACACCCCCATAGTGTAGTGTCTTAAAAAAAACAGCATTGTTGGGGGGCTGGTGGTAGGGATTTGTAATCCTAGGATTCTGGGCATGTGGGAAGCTGAGACAGAAGGATCACAAATTTGAACCCAATCCAGGCAATTTAGGAACTTAGCAAGATTCTAGCTAAAAAAAAAAAAAATTAAGGGTTAAGGTGTCACTCATTGCAAAGGCCCTGCATTCAATCCCCAGAACCATAAAAAAAAAAAACCCAAAACCAAAACCAAACAGCCATTGTTTCTTTTGCTCACAAACCAGAGGTAGGCAGGACCTGTGTTACTTCTGCTCCTTGTATCTCAGTAACACATGGCACGGCAGATCAGTCCAGCAGACTGTCAGCTGTGTCCTCAGTGCCAGTCCCCAGGGCTGCGTGGGCTTCCTCAGAGTGTGGAGCTTCGGCTCCAAGAGCAGGTCCAAGCTGCGAGGCCTCTTCTGCCCCAGCCTTGGAGATTGTGCCCTTCACTTCCCCTTGAGCCAGTTGATGAGGCTGGTCCCTAGGACAGTCCAGATGCAAAGGGATGCAAATTCGACCGGATTTCTTAATGGGAGGAGGAAAGACTTTGCAGCCATGTACTGCAAAGAGTTTGGAGAGGTAGGTCAGGCCAGAGACCGTCAGGCTAAACCTGTGGGTCACAGTAAGGAGCTCGGATTGTACTCTACGTGTAGTGGGGAGTCGTTAGTAGTCTCCGTAAAAGGTGATGGCAAGTGCTATGGAATATGGAATAGCGTGGACTCTGAAATTAGCCTGGCTGGGTCAGAAGGACGCCTGCCTGAGCCATGTTTCCTGGCTTTCTGTAATAGTGCCTACCTCAGGGGTTTAGTCTGAGGATGAATTTAATTTAATTCTTGTAAAGGACATAACAGTGCCTGGCACAGATGTGCTCAAAATGTTCATTATTGTTATTAGAGTTGTGCTTTTAAGTGCATGCTCTGGCTGCTGTGCAGAGAAAGCACCGGAGTAGCTGGAGCAGGATTAGGGAGACGCGGGGGACAGATGTGAGACTCAGGTTCAGCCCCCACAGGTGCTCTGCTGCATCTGTTCTGTTAGGTGTCTGCTGTGTTCCCGATGCTGACTGTGTCAGCTTCCAAGAGCTGCTACAACAAATGACCGCACACTGGGTGCTTGCGGACAGCAGGAATTGGAATCTTCCTTACTGTCCCCAGAGGCTGGACGTCCCAAAGCAAGGTGTCAGGTGGGGCCACTTAGAAAAGGATTTCTAAGAAGTGATTATGCCGTGGATGGATCTTGAGGCCATAATATTAAGTGAAATAAATCAGACTTGGAAGATTAAATATTGCATGGTCTCCTGATATGAGGGACTCAAAATACAAATAACTTAAGAGCAAAGTACGAAAAAGATGGTAGGGAATAGGGTGATGGAGATTTGAAGGGGAACAGGGGAAAGAGGGACAAGGGAGGGCAGGGGGAAGGAAAGGAAAATAAAATCAAGACCGAGATGTGAGATGTCTATGTACCAGTTCCCCAAAATAAATGTCATTACTGTGCATTGCAAACATATACTCATAACAAAAAGAGAGAGTTGAGAAGGAGATGATAGAGGGAGGCAGGAAGGAAAGGAAAAGAGAAAGAAAAAAGAAGGAATCATGCCAGGCCTGCCCTGGCTTCTGGTGGCTGCATCCAATCCTTGGTGCCCTTGGCTTGTACACGCATCCCTCCTGTCTCTGCCTCTTCACAAGGCCTTTCCTGTGTCTGAGTCCAACTTTGCCCCTACTTTTGAGGACACCAGGGCCCTGTCAGATCCAGCATGCCCTCCTTTTGACTAGATTCATCTGAAAAAACACTGCTTCTCAGTCAGGCCACACCCATAGGGTGGACTTGGATTCTGGGGTTTACTATTCAATCCAATTCACGGCAGATGCTATCATCAGGGCTAAAAAGATGGACTATTAAAGAGCTGCCTTTAAGAAGTCTTTTTTTTTCTTTTTATTGAGTTTATTGGTACATTCTAGGTACACAGTACTGTTACATTCATCACTGGGATCTTGTACCTTTACGTGACAGGTCTTGGTTCTCATTTTTTCCCCATACCCCTGCCCTCCCTTTTCCCCCCTCCCCTATTTACAAAGACTTTGTTTCCATTTTTTCCTTTTCTCATACTTTTTTTCTTTTCCCTTATTCCCTTTTCCCTACCCTTCCCACTTTCCCTACACCTTTAGCCCTTTTCTTCCTATTTCACATGGTCAGTTATCCCAAGGACACTGCCTTTAAGATGAAGGAAAACTGCCACCCAATGCTTGTACCACTCTGTGTTCTCAGCAAGGGATCCGGACACCCTCAGCCAACCTGGAACTCAACCTCCTCTAAATAGCTAAAAGCCAGAACCTGGAAATGACCATCCCAGAAGTGCCCTTTCCTGGCCCTTGCAGGCAACACCTTTGGTTTCCTGGGTTCAAAAGAAGAGGCAGAGTATGAGGTTCCACAGGATGCTTTTGTCCACAAAAGGATTCCTCTAGGGCTGCCATTAAGATGCCAACAGCTCCTGCTGGTGGAGCTGGGAAGGCCAGCGGCCATGTCCCTCCTTCCAGATCCCATGCAGCCTGGCTTTGCCCAGACTCCTCCAGAGTAGCTGCTTCTGGGTCCCGCTCTCCACGTGCCAGGCCATGGGACACCTGCCCGGACCACTCCTGATGGGCTGCTCCCAGCCAGCCATCCAGGCCTGTGAGGTCTGAGAAGTCTGCCTGGGATCAACCAGGATCCGTAATTGGACTGTTGTTCTTTCATTTTGCCGAGTTGCCGCGTTTGGATTATAGACACTACATGCTATAGATTTCCTGTCAGAGCTCATGAATCAAACCCACTGTCTTATTTACCGTTGGCTGCAGCTGTGAATAACATCACCCCGAGGCTCACATTCCCGGGCTCGTGCTCGTGCAAACAGCCAGGCCAAGCCCAGGGCCCAGACCCCTCTGCCGGGCTGTGGCAGGAGCAAGGCCCCTCAGTGCTTTGGAACAGCGTGGGGGGCTGCTCACCTGTGCAGCAGGCCCAGCCCGTGCAGAGACGGCTCAATTCAGACTCTGTCTGCCCTTATCCTGTGTAGGCAGAGTCCAGACGCTCCTTAAACTGCTTTGGATGCCTGTGCCAATGGGCGCTGGGGGTTGGTTCATATCCTTCACGGGTCCTGGAGGCAGAGATGTGGCTCAAATCCACGCAGGGTCTCTCGCTGCTCATGCCACCCTGGGCTGGCTGTGTTTTCTCCACCTTGGCTTCCACATCTGTAACATGAGGTAGTAACAGTATTCATTCACAAATGTGTGTGTGTGTGTGTTCGTGCATGTGAGGGGAGATTAAAGGGAAATTCATGTAAAGTGCTTAGTACAGTTTGCAGGGCACAGTGCTGTTGTCAGGGATGCTAAAGCTGACGTGTAAAAATGCCTGCATTCAGTATCCATGCTGATCTGGCTCATTTACTCTGTGCCAAAACTCTTCCAAGTGGGTGTTACTCTTTTTTTGTATACCAAGAGCCCAAAGCTCAGAGCGGGTAAGTAATTTTTCCAACGTTGCATAGGTAGTAAGTGATTAAGTCAGGACTCAAATCCATCTCTGCCTGACCCTAGGTCCAGGGCCTCGCCATGAAGCTCACCCACGGTCAAGAATTCTGAGCAAATACTGGGGTTTAGAAGGAGCCTCCTCACCACACTAAGCCAGAAACCAATCCACCACCCATGAGATTCAGCCCCTTCTTTCCTTTCTCTGGCCTCCTCAGGGACTGTGAGAGAGGGGTGTATCTGTGTGTGTGTATGTGTTTGGGACAGCATCTTGCTCGGTAGTCCAGGCCAGCTTTGAACTCACTACTCATCCCAGGCTGGCCTGGAACTCGTGATCCTTCTGCTGCAGCCTCCTGAGTGCTGGGATTACAGGTGTGCGCCACGATGCCCAACAAGAATGTATGCTTATCCTCCTCATGGAGCTTCAACCTGACGGTGCTGCTTGGGGCTTGTTAGAATTTTGCCTTACTTTTAGCTAAAGTAGCTTTATCATTGACAGCATGTACATTAGACCATGGCTTCCTATGGGTGTGGACCATGTGCATCTAATCCACTCCTCTCCCTACATCTGATTGCTCAGATTAGGAGATATTTGGATGGATGGATGGATGCCAGTCCTACAAATTTCATAGAGTATTTGTCTAATTCAAACTACACACCTACCACGTTTCCTGTTGATACTCTCTTCTTCAGCATCTTTTAGTAAGTTATCATTAAAATACAAATTCCACTTCTTCAATTTAAAGGGACGTGCTAGCCTCTGCAAAGGAAGCATAGATAACCTTTCCCCAGGCCCCACCACCAGGACGCTGTTGGCTCTCAAGGGCTGCAAGAGGCTGTACTTAGAGGACAACGGAACTGTGTCTATTCAAAGCCGGTTTCCATTGTAACCACAGCTGATGAACTTCTTATTCCCTTACCTGTGCCTTTAGCGTTACAGGTCAGAAAAGAGGACCAGAATGTGGTGCCTTGGACTGTCCTTTCAGTCCCCCGTCATGCTTGGCCAATTCCATTCTCAGAGCCCATGTGGTTCCTGAGAAAGTAGATTACTCAGTCTGGCCTAGCCTCAACTTCCTAGCCCATGAAATGGGGCTGAGAATCCCTGTCCCACAGGCTGTCATGGAGCTTAGAATCTTGAATTCTCCACAAATGCACGGAGGAAGATCATATTTGTCATCTTTATGTCTCCTGTGTCTTGACAGGCACACACACTGTGTTAGATAAATACGAGCGGTGCGTTTTGGACTCGTGGGATGCCACTTGGGATTCTGGCATAGAGCAAAAGCTTGCCCTGGGCCTGACATACTCCATTCTGGTGCATGCACAAGGCCTCCTTTGCCTGGGGAGGGTGGGTGCATTTCTTCTGGGCCCCCAAGATGAGAAATACCAGGAGTGACAGGCCCGGAGGGTGTGTATAATTCAAATGAGACGACCCCTCCCTTGCAGGAAGCTGCTAACCTCCAGGCCTGTCCCGTGAGTCATCTCCAAACAGCCCCCCCACCTCCCCCAAAAGCTTTCACAGGCTTGTTCTGTGCCCAGAGGAAATGCTTCATCCTCAAATGTAATTGTGTCTGAGGAGGTGTCCTCTGCGACCAGGCGGGTCACGGAGCCAATGAGTGAGTCAGCGCATCCGGGCAGAGTTAATTAAAGCAGAGAGGGCTGCAGGGCAGCTGGAGTACAGGGCTGAGCGCTGAGTGGCTGCGGTGTGTGCGCGGTGGCTCCCATCAGGGCAGGCCTCCCTCGGTGGCCTGCTGGGCTCCAAAGGGTGCAAAGGGGGCCAGTGTCAAATTGGGGAGCTCTGGGTCCGGGGATGACAAGGGAGTCAAAGCCTCGGTGACTCTCCAGACTAGCTCAGTACAGTGGCTTTTTCTGCTTTCTTTGGATTTTGTACACAATATCTAGAAATAATCAGGTTTTTCCTGTGACTATTCCGTTCCCAAAGGAATCCATTAACCCAGGGGGTGTGGCCTCAAGCCCAGGCACCCAGCCCTAGAGCGGAGCCTGACACAGACTGGGCACTTAATTGACAGCTAGAGTGGGTAACTGGGTTTAAACTCTCAAACTGAGGTCTGTCTGTGCTTGATGGGTATTTAGGAAGCAGTGGTGATGGCGGAGGGGGTTCCTGAAAGAAAAGGAGAGCAATGTGTCCGTGAGGATTGCGGATTCCATGATGGCAGTGTGTCTTGTCTGCTTTCTCATCACCTGGCTCTCAGTGTTTTGTTCCATTTTGTTGCAGTACTGGGGACTGAAACCAGGAGTACTCTTCCACTGCCTGTTCAGGCTTTAACTCGACACAGGGTCTCATTAAGTTGTCAGGCTGGCCTTGAACTTGTAATCCTCCTGCCTCAGCCTCCTGCATAAATGAGGTTATAAGTATGTATCACCACACTTGGCTAAAGATTTGTGGTTTTTTTTAATGATGAATGAACAGGGAAAGAAAAAAGAAAGGAAGGAGAAATAGATGCACTAAGAATGAGGAAAGAAGCTCTGCAGCTGGGAAAATGCCACATGGCTCGGGAGGCAGGGTCCATGTGACCAGGGGCATCTAGAAAAGCAGCTTGATGTGTGCAGTGCTATTCTCCACCCCACTTCTCACCCCATTTCTTGGGTACCAGTTCAAGATGGAGACAAATGCTCTCTTAGTGAATGATAAGAAGGTTTCTTTTCTTCCTCCACAACCCATAGCCTGCTCTGACTTCTGCAATGCCCACCCAAGGAAGTTCCAGCTCCGAAGCCAATCCTATCCCAGTGGGATGCTGGCCCTGATCTCCCCTCCTCACTGGCTGGCACAGACCATCCCCCTAAAGCATGTCCTCCCTCAAGCTGGCCAGTGCTGTGAGCAGATGCGGCCCCCTGCCCAGCTCCCTTTGACAGTGAAGTCACTGTGGCAGACTCAGGAAGGTCCAGCATAGCCCTGTCCTCCCAAGGTCTGCTGACTTCCTACACACAACTGTCTGCATGGCCAGGGGAATGTCAGGAGCTGAAGTGGTTAGAGGGACGAGGTGAGCTGTCCGGGAGATTCGGAGGGACCTCACAGAGCGAGAGAGAGCAGGTCCCAAGCCAAGCGAAGCAATATTCTGTCTGCCTGAACCCGGAGCCCTCACACGAGCCAGGTGTGATGACAGCTGTGTGGGGGCTCTTTGTGGAGTGACTGTGGACTGAGAGACCAGGTGATGGTGACTCCCCACAGGGACGATGGCCTCTGCCTGCCACTGTTGTGGGCCACCTGTACCCAGCTGGATGGGGCAGCGTGACAATGCTCTCCCTTTTCCTGTCCCTCTCCAGGAACCAACAGGCTGCGTGTTAGTGACGTGAGGTTTTGGCAATGCTGCGTGAAGCTGGCAGAGTTGGGGCTGGCAGGTGAGGTGCTGGGACTCTGGGCACACCTGCCCATTGTGCTCCCTGCCTCTGCCAAATGAACACACCTTTGTCATTCTGACTGGGAGCTACGGGCTACTTCAGTCAGGTAAAGGACAGCGAGGTGACATCTCTGGCCTGGGCTTGATGCCACTGTGGGCTGTGAGCTCCGCACCAGAGCCTGACCTTGGTGTTAACCTTGACCCTGAACACTAAGAGGGGCAGGAACGGATGGCTCCCATCCCCATGAATGGGAACAATGTTAAGTTATTAAATAGTTTCCTGGGACAGCTGTAACCAAGCATCACACACTGGAGGGCTGAGAACAACAGAAATGTATTCCTTCCCAGGTCTGGAGGCTGGGTGTCCAAGATCAAGGTGTCGCTCGGCAGGACCGTGCTCCTTCTGAAAGGAAGAGGAGATTCTTTCATGCCCTTCCTCACTTCCCGTGGTTGCTGGCAATCATTGGCATCCCTTGGCTTGCAGCGGCCGCACTTCATCCTTTGCCTGCATTGTCACCTGTTTGTGCCTCTGCCTCATGTCCTCTCCCATGCACACCAGTATCAGGGAAGGGCTCACCCTCTCCAGAATGACCTGCCTAAAGTGGGTATGTCTGCAGGAGCCTTACTTCCAGATGAGCTCGCTTTCTCAGGTACCAGGAGTTAGGGCTTGAGGTCTTTTGGGGAAATAGCTAAACGCAGAAGAGTCAGCAGTCCCCTCAGGAATATTCTGTCATGGACATCACCATGAACAGAAAGCTTCTTTTCCTTTCTGTGCAATGCACACATGGCCTCTTCTCATAAATCCTCAAGAAACAAGGACCCAGTTGATGTCATGGGGACCCCTGCGGTGGGTGAAGAGTGTAAAGCCCAAGAAATAATAAGGGTTTTTTTCTGTCCTGTTTACTGTGGAGTCCCCAGAACCTACCCAGGACCTGGAACGAAGGAGGAATGCAAGCATTTGTTCGGTGCATGAAGGACTGACAGCTAAACTGTGTAACCCAAGCAAAATCTCTTGCCTTCCCTGACTTTGCTTCCTCATCTGTAAGATGGGAATGCAGATGAACAAAGAATGTACCCGTCGTCAGGAGCATTGCATGAGAAACTACACAAATGCATTCACACAGTTGCCAGCCTGTACACGTTCAGTCAATGTTCATTTCCTCAGACTCCGCCAGACGCCTTTGGGTAGGTTGAGTGATGCCAGTCCAGAGTGGGCGGTAGATGCTCAACTTCCTTTCCCCAGCAGTTGGTTGTGTTGCCTTACCCAGTGATCTCCTCATGAGAAAGTGATCGACCCTCCAGTAGAAGTAGCAGACTGGATTACTGTACTGGATCAGTACCGGGCACCCCTTAAAGGACAACTCTGGAGCCAGACCTGGAGCTTCAAATTCCAGCTCTGGCCCTGGCCAGCTATGGAATCTCTGGCACATGGATACTCAGCTTCTCCGACTGTAAAGTGGGGACATTAAAAAAAGGCATCTACCTTACAGGGTGTAGCGGGACCGTGTTTGGCACCAAGGGAATAAGGAGTAAGTTTATATTATTAGCATCATTTTTGTAAATCCTACGTCCCTGTTGCTCCAGCTAGATCCTCGGAAAGCCTAACCCCGGAACTCCGGGCTGACTCTGGGAAGATAGCCTCGCGCTCTTCCTCCTCCTCTTCTTTCTCTCGCCCGGCACGCACTGGAGCACGAAACCTGCCCACCCGCACTCCTGCCCAACCCAGCCGCCCCGAGGCCCAACGCTCCGCAGACTCCGAGATTCCGCGCGCCCTCTAGTGGCGCAAGATCAGGGACCGGCAGCGCTCAGATTCCCGCTGCGCTCCTGCGCTCCTGCCCCGCCTGCAAGGTGCCCCTGACCTCGGTGTCCATGGCAAGAGCCGTCTGGCTCAGTGGCCTCCCTCGGGGTTGCCCCGTTCTGGAGAGCAGGGGAGTGGCACGGGCCCGGGGGAGGGCAGGGAGGCACCCCCTGGTCCCCGTTACCTCTGGCGCAATTCAGGACCAGTCCTTGGCTCCAAGCCTCAAACAAACGGGCCAGCACTGCCAGGAGGTTTTACAGTCCCACGCCCTGCCGTTTTTTTCCCGCCTTGGGTATGATGTTGAAACCGACAGGCAGGGAAAAGAGCTTGTCACCTGCAGATTTACCTCTTAGATATGGTGGGCTCATCGGGATGACAGCGCCAGCGCTGGGTAGTGTTGGGCGGGCGGATTGAAGCTGCCCAGCACCTAAGCCCCCCCACTTCTAGGCGGCAACGAAGCCCTCCGTGTTCGAGGGCTTTGAGCGCATAATTCACAGCATCCAAACAGCAGTAGGATTTGCAGCACCCATGAGGAAACTGAGGCACTAGGAGCTTAGGATCTTGTCCCAGATGGCGTAGAGCACATACTGAAATCTTGGCCGTCTGGCTCCAACTGATGTCACCACCGCTGTGTCCCACGGCCGCCCTCCTGTGTCCTGTGTAGTGGCTCCTTCTTGGCGCCCCCTGCGGATGCTCCCCGATAGCTTCATCTGGAATGCTGTGCTTGCAAATCCTGCTGTGAGCTCTTCCCTGCCCCTCTGTGCCCGTAGGACCCCCACCCAGCCCGTCTCTCTGTGTGCCTGTCCTGCGTGCCATTTGGTTGCTGTGCTACCAAGCTGTGGGTCTGCTGTCAGCTGAGGCTATTCGCTATTCCCATTTGCTCTGCCATGGCCCACACAGTGCATAGTGCCAGGCACTCAGTAGGTGTTTGTGCAATGATGCCAGTGTCCAAAGGCACTGCCTCCCCTGGGGCCCTTGCTCGCCAACGGACTCGAAGAGCCACTCTGAAGATGGCAGAGCCAGGGTCGCAAGAGACAAGGGATTCATCACTGCTGCACGGTGAACCAAGCTGACCACAGAAAGCACAGGGGAGAGTTGGCCACAACCTGTAGGGCCTGGAGACAAAGCGTGGGCCTCCTTTGTGTAGAGAAGTTCCGCCCAGGCCTTGGTTTGTTGTTTTTTTGGTTTGGTTTGGTTTGGTTTTCTGGTATTTGGGATTCAACTCTGGGACCTTCCACTTGCAAGGCAGGAGGTGGATCCACTGAGCTAAATCCCCAGCCCCAGGCCTTGTTCCATAGGCCAAGGAGGAGATAATTTGAAACCCACACAGAGTTGATTCTGCAGGGTTTCCTCTGGCATGGAAGGTGCACCTTCCTCCCTGGACAGGTCTCCAGGTGGCCTCCTTCACAGTCTGAAGCAGGCCAGGGGGCAGTGGAGACACAAGCTGGAGGTGGAGAGGCTGAGGACAAAGACCACGCTATCAGAGCTGGGGCGCTGGTCAGCAGGGCAGCTGGGGTTGGAGCTCAGAGGCTGTGTCTCTTAGGGGCACAGACACGCTTTCTCTCCGCCTCCTCCAATCAATGACTAGTGTTTGTCCAACGGAGCCTGGCCATGCCCCCTCGCAGCCTCTGACCTTTCCCACTGCGCTGCACCCCAGCTGCTCCCTGAGCTTGGGTGCTTCAATCAGCATCATTTAGTGACTTCCCAGCCCGTTTCTCTGCTCTAGGGAATGCTCCTTAAGGAGGAGGACCAGATCTTTTGGGCTGTGTCGCCGTCCCCATTCCCATCTCCAGCACTGGACTCTGACCGACACTTTGGGTTAGGCAGGTTGTGTGACCTCGGGCTCCTCCTCTGTGAAATGGGGGTAATATATACATGTGTGAGACTGAGGCCATCAGAGCACCCAGCATGGAGCCAGCAGTCATTCACCGTTACTTCCCCCATCTTCCCAGTCACCCTCTTCCTGCTGACCCCCAATTTCGTGCTCCCCTGGGAGAAGGCCCCATGGTGATAGTAGTGATCTTTTGTTCTCTCAGTGGGCCCAGGTTCTGGAGTTCCAAGGCTCAGAAGCCCCACCTCTGCAGTCCCTTGTCCCCACCTGGGGGGGGTAACGGAGGAATGGGGGCGCTCACCCGGCTCCAGCAGAGAGGAGGTGGGGGCACAGTGCTCAGCTGGAGTCCTGCGCTCAAGGTAGTATTTTGGGAGTGACTGTGTCTGACCTGACCTGCTCCAGGGCCCCTGGCCACTTCCCCCCAAATGCATGAGGAATTTGTGGGCAGAAGAGCAAGGAGGGGACCAGGGTCAGCTGTGGCAGAAGGTAGGACAGACCCCTCCTTGCCCTTCTTTCCAGCACTGTCTTCCAGCACAGCATCGGCCCCTCCCGTGTGTACAGGGGTAGGTTTGTTGGGTGTTTTCTCATCTTGCCCCATTTCACCCTCACAGCAATCCTAGGGTGCAGGCACTGTGTTCCCACGTGTCATGGACAGGGACACTGAGTAGCAGAGAGGCCTGGGACTTGCTCAGACTGTGTGCCCACCCTGGAGAATGCAGCCCTGAACCTGGGCTCCCCGCCACTGTAAGCTGTCTCTGGGACCTCAGGCCATTCGAACCCTACAGCCTGGTTTCTTCTCGTGCCGGCCCCTTTCTGACCCATGCCTTGTGGGCCTGCCAGTCTCATGGCTTGTGTGGACTCTCCTCTTAGACCTCCCGCTCTGTGCCTGCACCAGGCTCATCCCACCCTTGGGGCCTGCCCACCTCCCCAGGAAGGTGAAATTCCTTTGGGACTGGAGAACAAGTTGCCTGTGAATAAATCATCACTGGGTCCGGCCTCATCAGCGCCAGCCCTCCGACAACTCTGGTCTCCTCCTGTGGGTTTCAGCCGGGGGGACCTTGCTCTCCTGTCCCCCTTCATACTCCCTTGCCGCCCCCACCCTACCATCATCCTTGTGTCTCAAGGAAAGGGCTTTGGGGGACCTCTGATGACCCCTATGAGCTTCCTACGTGGACCCCCAGGAAAGGTTAACTCTCCTGGGACCCCACCTCCTCTGCACATGCAACTCCTAGGAAAGGGGTTCTGGGCTCCTGCATGGGGTCCCTGCCAGACTGCAGCCCACGGAATGGGATACCTACTAATGTCCACCACGCCCACCCAGTGTTACCAAAAGCACTCTTCTGAATTCACAGAATGGCAGGAGCAAAGTCCTATCCCCAATTCTAAAGTGTGGGAGGAGCCCAAAAATGCACAAAAATATTACCCCAAACGGGATGGGAATTTTTTTTTAAAGTATAAATAACAAAGAGCTCTAATAAAATATCCAGAGCCTTTGATTTGCTAGTTTTGCTTCGGAGAACCAATTCTAAAGAAGTAACTCCAGGGAAGAGAAAGGAAGCACTGGGCCCAGGGAGATCTGCTGCAACACGGAACAGCTGCCTCGGGCAGAGCTGCGAGGTGATGGACACTTTAATGTGACAGTAGAATGTGGACCAGTTTTACATGATGTTTACGGGGAGAGTAGCAACATGGAACGTGGACGTGATAGCGAGATAAAGCCCCAAACTGCACAGATGACGTGTGCAGGGGATGGGAATAAGCTGGATGGAAATAATTTCAGTGTAAGGGAAGTGATTAGGAAAGTAACTTTCCTGCTTTAAAGTAATTTTCTTGTTTGAAGTAATACTGCAATTTTTTAAAAAAAATTGAATGGGGCAGGGGTAGTAACAGGCGACACAAGGAGTTGGCAATGCTTGATTTCTTCATCAAGAACATAGATGTGCCCGTTTTGTGATGATCAATGAACTATACACGTAGGATATGAGAGTAGAAAGATAGGTCGTTGGTACAGCTCAGTGGTAGCGTGCCCACTAGCAGGAGCGACGCCCTGAGATTCATCCATTACAAAAAAAGTAATGAAAAAGAAAGGTGAAAAAATTTTAAATGACATTTTAAAAAAAGGCAGTGAGCTCATGTTCAGTAAGACTCACTGTGAACTGTAGCCTACAGTCAGTAGATTTTAAGTTTTTTCCCCCTACAATGTCCTCTTATTCTAAGTTAATCATGACGTAGTTTTCTTGTTTTCTTTCTGAGATAGACTGGCCTCAAACTCACAATCCTCCTGCCTCAGCCTCCTGAGTACTTGAATTATATGCACGCATCACTGCCCCCAGCTCATGACTTATTTTAAAAATCATTTTCTCTGGGATTCTTTGAAGTGGATTCTTTTGGACAGTAAGAAAGTAGACGGAAGGACTTAAAGTATTTAATATCTGTGAAAACGCTGTATGACTGGTTCCTAAACTGCTAATCTTTTTTTTTTTTTTAATTGGGGATTGAACTCAGGTCCTTGTGCTTGCGAGGCAGGCCACCAAACCGCTAGCTAAATCCCTAGCCCATCAAACTGTGAATCTTATGATGGTCCCAGGCCATGGACAAGTGCAGATTCTTGGCCCACCCCAGCAGGTGTGGGGTGGAGTCTGAGAATGTGCATTTCAGACAGATCACCAGCAATACAGATGCCGGTGGCCTGTAGAATCCTCTTTGAGCCCTACAGTCACCCTTTAGAATCTCAAAGCACTGGCATCAAGGTATACTCTTTCTGCAAAACTGAAGGGGCTGCTGAGAGTAGTGGTGCACATCTGTAGTTGTAGCCAGTTGACAGGCTGAGGCAGGAGGGCCACAAGTTTAAGGCCATCCTGGGCAACTTAATATCTCAAATAACAAACAAACAAAAAGCCTGAGAGGGGCCGGGGATTTAGCTTAGCGGTTCTGCTGCCTGCCTTACAAGCCCAAGGACCCAAGTTTGATCTCCGGTACCAAAAAACAATTAATTTAAAAAAGCCTGAGAGGCTGTTCAGTGGTAAGAGCACCCTGGATTCCAGCCCTACCCCCACATACACACACAAAAAAGTTGCTGTTAAGTCTAGACAATAACAGTTCCTATTGTTTAGCATAATATGGCAGAAGTCATCTGGCGCTGTTTGTACAGAATGAATTTAACTGTAATTTGTGATGTCTTCCAAAAGTTCTAGCATAAGCTCAAATAAGCTGAGCATTCCTAATCCAAAAATCTAAAACCTGGCCTTCTGCGTGACACAAAATCTAAAACCCGGCCTTCCGCATGACACCAAAACTGGGAAATTCCACACCTGACCTTGTGTGGTAAGTCAGCATCAAAACACACGCACAACACAAATAGAGTCCAAAATCACTTTCAGGCTACGTGCATAAGGCATCTATGAAACGTATGAGAATGTTGTGTTTGGACTTGAGTTCGCCCCCAAGATATCTTGTGTGTGTGCAAATATTCCCAAATCCGAAGGAGAAAACCCTGAAATCTTCAGACAGTTCAGGTCTAACGGTTTCAACCTATGTTGGCATTGCCAGAGCTGAAAGGCAAACCCATTCAAGGGTGGGGAAATGCGGGGATGAAAGATGCGTTGGCACTGTATCGTGCCTTTTTAGAGGGAAACAGGCAGTAGACAGCACTGAGCGTGCACTCTGTGCCAGTCCTCTGCAGAGAGCTCTGCGTGGCCTGTCTCCTCTTGTCCTCAGTACCCCGTGTGTGTGCTGTCATCACGCCACTGCCCAGGGCCGCGTGGCTCACCCAAAGCCCATGGCTGGCCTGTGATAGAGGAGTGACGACTGAAGCTCACTCTGGCCCAGGCAGACCCCCATGGAGTCTCAGGAGGAAAGGCCAGTGAGGAGGAGAGGGGTCCAGAGAGAGGGCTGTCTGCAGGAAGACACAAGGAGACACACAGGGCTGGGGGATGAGTTGCTACGAGAGGCAGGTCTGGAGAAGATAAGCATGATTGGAAGGAAGAAGAAAAAAATGTACAGGAAAAGACTCAGGAAGCAATGTAAAGTGGCTAATATTTGCTCAGGCATTTAGGAGTCATAGAAATGCAACTCACAGGGCAGAAACTCCAAGAGCTCTTGTATCTGCTGAATCTAGGGTAGAGTCTGTCTTCCGGTATGGCTGAATCCAGGAGCCCTAGGGACTCTACTTCCCCTATTTTCTGACTTTTCTAAAGATGCATAATAGAAATAGAGTAGAGTTGGAATAAGGCTAGTGTCATATTGCCAGGGTCCAGTCTTCAGTGGCCTGAGAATTCTACTGGAGGACTATGGAGGCCTCCATGATGTGAAGGTGTTTCTTCCTCTCTTCCCTGGGTGAGTGCGGCAGATGGAGAGCTTTCTGTTGGCAGCCTGCAACCCTGCTGCACTGCTCTGGGCTGCTCTGGGTCCCACCTGGGGGGCCATCCTATCATGCTCTGTTTTATGGGTATCTGAACACCAGAGACTGAGAAGGGAGATTTGTTTCTTACAGGTTTGGGAGGTCCAAGGCCAAGGGACTACATGGGCATTGGTTGTTTACTCCATCCTGCAGGAGACAGACGAAATCGCCTCTTAAACATCCCACCTCTAAACATTGTTGCAATGAAGATTAAGTTTCCAACACAGGAACTCTGGGGGCACATTCCAACCCCAGTAGACGGGGAGCTCAGGAACAAGCTGCCTTTGTCTGTAGACGCCCCGAAGTGCACAGGAGAGAGCCCTGGGTGGTTGCAAAAACCTTCAGTGCGCAGGGGCGGGACTGCGGTGTGAGAACATCCTGGACACTGATTGGGGTGGTGGTGTAGCAGGCTGAATGTCTGCCTCTTCGGCACACACCCGTACCTTTGCCCGGCGCTCCCCGGTCTGCTGCTCCTCAGACTACTTTATCACGGGCTCTGCTGCTAGCCCGACTGTGGGGAGACTCAGATGCTGAAGATGTGCTGTCTTTCTGCCCCGCTGGCCTCAGATCCTAAGTACTTTCTACCGCTCTGGGGCTGCTCCATCCTGCCCTAGGACGAACTACTAATCGATATCTTTTGCAAGCACACCAAGAAGGACGCAGGAGGGTCACACGGAGTGGATTGACCTTATTCCCCTTGCCCTCCCCAGATGGAGGAAAGGCACTGTTCTGCTTTTGACCATGAGCTAGCAGAGGGCAAGATACCATGGCCAGGAAGGGCTTTGAAACATCAGGACATCTGCACAACCACTTTACCCTTGGCTTCTGCTCTGCCTGGAGGTGCTTACTCCCGACTCCGTCTGCCCTCATTTCATTGGTGAATAGGATCATGCATGAACACACCTGAGAACCAGGCCCTTGTTCATCACCTGTAGGCCAGTCTATACTGGAGAGGGCCCTGCCCATCCCAGTGTCCTCTAGTGTCCGAGCAGTTGGGCTGTGGTTCTCAGGCGTCTCTGCATGGGCTGTTATCTGATGCAGATTCCTTGAGGTGGGAGGCTAGGGTATGAGAGGGACCTCCAGGCAGTAGCTCTCTGCCGCAGCAGTGAGGAGAGGTGAGCTCAGCTGTGGCAGGCAAGATAGGCTCTGTCTCTCCACTACCTCCCAAAGCTGCTTTGCAGCAGAAATGGTCAGTGTTTAAATATTTCCAAAATTAAGAGGTAAGAGTAACATATGTACTTCTAGGAGTTGTCTGAGCGGAAGGCAGGAAGATTTGCAAGGACATGGAAAATCTTGAGACTCAAGTACCTATGGGTGTTGGCTTAGCATAAGGAAGACTTGAAACAGATACACAGCCCCTCTCGTAATGACCCTGACCCTGTAGCCTCATTCCCGACACTGCATGGGACTCTGGCGTAACAGAAATTGGTCTCTGTTGCTGGGAGCCATACAGGCAGGTGGGTGGAGGATGGTGCTGGCTGGCCGCACCCTGCTTACTCCTGGTGGGGAGCTGTGGATAGGACTCACGTAGGGCTGCCCCTGACTAATGCCTCAGCTGCACTCTGCTGTAGGGGTGCTGAGTTCACCAAAGTCCAGTGCAGTGTGGACACTGGATATGACATAATGAAGAAGTCGGCTCCTTCTCCCCAGCGTTGAGGTCAGAATTTCCACTGAGAAAGAGAGGGGAACCAGTGTCTGCTGACCACTTGCTACACACCACAAACTGTGCAAAGGTTTTTATACCCTACCCTGCGCTAAGAGAGGTGTATGTTGTTTCAGGGTCACATTGCTGATAAAGAGCAGAGCAAAGATTGGAACTCAAGTCTGTAAGACTGCGTTCTCCTTTCCCAGTACTGACACATGGACGTTGTACCTGATTTGGGATCCATGTGGACGCCATGATGCTGGCTGAGAACCACCAAGCCACACTACCCACGCCAACAAGCTTGGTACTCAGCCAGTGTGCTGCCAGGACAGCCACTGAAGTGTTGGCTTAACGTGTTTTGTTTTGAGACAGGGTCTCACTGTGTAACTAGTTAAGCCTGGCCTTGAACTATAGAGCCCAGGCTGGCCTCAAACTCATGGCAGTTCTCCTGCCTCAGCCTCCCAAGTGCTGGGATTACAGGCGTGCGCCATCATATCAGGCTGACTTCATTCTTAATGAGTGGCTAGGACACTGACCTAGAAGCAAGGGCTTTGGGGAAGCCGTTAACTTTTAACTATGGCCTCCTCTGACATACCCTCAGGCTTTCCGGGGAGATCATTTTGATTTGTAATGGTAGCTCTTCCTTCCTTTCTTCCTCTTTCTGTCTCTGTCTCATTTGTAGAGAACTCCGATTTTAACGATACCACTTAGATTTTCAAAGCCTGCTTCAGTGAGGCTAGGGACTCCTTTGGCTCCCAAACTCCTGGGGTGGGAGAAGGACCGGATGAGAACAGGATGGTCCTTTCTCTCCGCTTGCTTAAACCAGAGCCACTACTTTTGTGCTCTTTATGTATTAGTTTTCTATGTGCACGTCCATCTGATGAATGACTATTTCTGGCTCCTTTTTAAAGCTTGCAAACCAGTGCTTTCAAATGATGCTTTTGCGATCGCATAGGGAAAGATGTGTCTGTTTGTGGGGGAGCCTCTCCCCTGAGGATTGAAGAAGAGACTGAGCGCTGCTAAGGAGCTGATCCCTGTACAGACCCATCCTCTAGCCCCTCGTCTGATATGGGAGCAAGAAGGGAATCTCCTTGCTTGAATGGTGAAGTTAGCCAGGATGCAAGGAATAAAAGGAAAGGCGCTTTGGTTGATGTTGGAAGAGACAGGAAAATAAAATCACCTACTTGTGCCCATCGTGGCCTTTCAGGTTGGGAAGAGAAGGTCTAGGAGGCAATGAGCCCTCCTTACTTGACTGGGGAATTTCTTCTGCCTCCAGAGGGGACCACCTGACTTCTTGGTGTATTTGCAGAAACCCTTCGAGGGCATCCAGCTGGCTGCAGGATCGCTGCCCATTTGAACCCGCTCCAACCAAGCAAATTGGCCCTGATGGGGAAAATTCTTCTTGGCAGTAGACTGCCCTCCTTTTCGTCACCTCCTCTTTCTTCCGGCTGCTGCCCTTTACTTTCTCCAAGGCACAGAGAGTTAAAATACCTGCTTCGGCATCATTCCATGAAGTCACTTGCTTTCTTCCCCCACGCCGCACTCCTTCGCACCCTCTCCTCCCCTCTGTGCCGAGAGCTCACCTCACTCTCACGGGAAGAACCTTTCTCCAGGGGATGGCCGGGGCTTACTAGACATGGGGACCACGGGCATGAGCTGGCCCGCACCGGCCTCTCATACCGTCCCAGACACCCCCTGTGGTCAGGTTTCCAGGCTAGTCCACGGGGGTTTCCGCCTTTGCCATAAGATGCTGCACTGGTGTCTGTTACTTTTCTCTCATTGCTGAGACAAAAGACCCGAAACCCAAAGTTAAAGGGGCAAAGGTTTATTTGGCTGACAGTTCGTAGAGATTTCAGTCCAAGTTTGTTGGCTCCAGGGCAGAGCGGCGCATGGCAGAGGGCTTCACAGAGGAGAAACAGTTCCTTCGGTCAGAAGGCAGCAAAAGCAACCAGGGACCTTAGTGTCTTTCTGTCCCTTTTATCTTATCCAGACCACTTAAAGCGGACAGCACTCACCCGCTCAATCCTAGTGCCCTTGAGCCCAGCATTGTACCGTGCATCAATTCCAGCGTCACACACTGTAGATCCAGCCACCTCTGAAAAAGTCACCCCACCTATGACCGCCTGAGGCTTTGGGGGCCATCTAGACCCAGCTGTAACAACCGGCTTGGACTCTGTTGGTGACATAACGGAATGGACCGAGTACAGCTGAAGGATCAGCTTGACTTGTGCTCTAACTCCAGGCTATCCTCTGGCTTGGAGTCACCCTCACAGCTTCATTTTCCTTATCAATAAAACAGAAAGCCGGGCTTGGTGGCGCACGCTTGTAATCCCAGCACTCGAGAGGCTGAGGCAGGAGGATTGCTGTGAGTTTAAGACCAGCCTGGGCTACATAGTGAGTTCCAGGTCAGTCTCAACTACATAGTGAGACCCTGTCTCAAAAAACAAAATAAAACAGAAAGTGATTTTACCCACTTGGATGTGAGCTTTCCCTGGGGTAGGATGCTGGCAGAGCACTGAGCGATTGCTTAGGAATTCTGACTTTCTTGACCCTCCTTTGGCTCCCAATCACTGAGCCCGAAAACTCAGGCAAGTTGGTGAACCCTTGTGTCCCATGAAAAAGAGGTAGGAAAATGCTGGTTTTAGTAATTGACTAAAACAGAAACCAACCATGTGGTCTAATAACAAAAGGAGTTTCTGCCTTTCTTGTTGGTATTTGATGAGAGAGAATTATTCAACTGGAGAAAGATAGGTTTCATGAACAAATGATGAAGATGCTGAGATCTCTGAACCCTTTTGTGAGCTCAGAGATGGCGGTTACTGATCAGTTTGGAGATGAAACCTCTTTAAAATGTCCTAGGGTGATGTAGACAGTTGCCTTTTCTCTGTTTGTCAGGACCACCTACCCAGCTGGTGGCGAGGCGGGTGGTAGAGGAAGAGACAAAAACAACTGGGCCAAGGGAGGGGGTGAGCGAGGTTGGGCCAGAGTTTAAGTGTTTGACACCTGGGTTGAGTGTCTTTTCCCCCAGTACTGGTGGATGAACCCAGGGCCTTTCATTGACCTGCACCCCATCCCTTCATATTTATTAGCTTGCCACATGGGCTCCCTAAGTTGCTCAGACAGACACAACCTTGTGATCCTCCTGCCTCAGTCTCCCAAGTGCTGGATTTACAAGCATGCCCCATCACCATACCAACCATCTGCCCTATAATCAAAACTATTCTTAGTAATAATTACATAATGATTAATAATATTTTCCTGATTTTTGATTAATTTAAAACTAAACCATAAACAGGTGAATTATTCAAATTCAGTAAAAATCTGTCATGCATGAACTAATATTTGAACAATAGATACCACATCTCATAATTCCTGTTTTTTTTGTTGTTGTTGTTGTTTTTTGTTTTTTTACTGTTTTCCATTTTAAATGGAAATAATAATTCCAAGAGAGGGCTGGGACTGTAGGACAGTGGTAGATTACTTGCCTGTCACATCCAAGGCCCTGAGTTCAATCCCAGCTGCATGGGGGGAAAAAAAAGCAAGTATTTCCGCGTATAACTCTCAATTTGACATGAGGTGACAGTAGAGAATCTGAGTCTACCTATGTAATATGTTGGTTTATTTTCAGTGCTTGAAAATACACTCCAAAATAATTGATTTGAGAAGACGCCATATAATATCAAGTTAATCTGTGTGCTGTAAATGTGTCTTATATTTGAATAAAAAGGAAACACTTTTGAAATGTAAAAAAAAAAAAAGAGAAAATTCAGATGATCGCATGGCGTAGCCACACTGAAGTGACTCGTGTGTCTTGTCTTTAAAATCGCTGCTTTCATTGTTTATTTGATTCTACTGCTTGAATCACAGGTGCTGAGATCCAAAATCACTTTCACCCGATTTGAGCCATCCAATTTATTCTTGAAAGTGTCCATGTGTGTGTCTGAGACCCCCTAACTGCCACGTCGGGTACAACTTTTATTAAAGACTAGTCAATAAAAACATGCCAGTCTGAGGTTTGCACATATTACTAAAATTTAACAGCAATGGCGACAACTGTTTAGAATTTAGGCCCAGGAAAGATTTCCGGGGGGAGGAGTATTTTAGTATTGATACTGTTGTGGCTTTGCCAGAGCGAGGAGGAAGGTAACAGGAAGCCTGAGTCCGAGTCAGTCCTACTACCATTTCTACCTGGCCCTCTTGTTGCTTGCTGACCTGGTGGTCTACTCTCACCCCCTTCCCACCTATACCACCAGCTGTGGCAGACACTGTTGGCTGCCTACCCAAGAGCCATTCCTGCTTGAGCTCCTAAGGAAGTGGGTTTCTTTGTTATTAAAAATTAGGGCTGGGGATTTAGCTCAGTGGTTCCACCACCTGCCTCGCAAGCACAAGGACCCAAGTTCGATCCCTGGTATGAAAAAAAAAAAAAAAAGTAGCTGGGCATGGCAGCATGTGCCTGTAATCCCAACACTCAGGGAGGCTGAAGCAGGAGGATCACAAGTTTGTGCACAGGAAGAGAAACCCTGGTTCAAAATAAAAAATAAAGAAGTGGCTGAGGATTTAGCTCAATGCAAAGGCCTGGGTCCAGTCCCTGGACCATGAAACGAAACAAAATATCAAAATGCTCAGGAAAATCTAGCCTTTCTTCTCCCTTCAGGAAGTTAACATATTTTCAGCCAACCGTGGCAAGTCAATTCTCCTTAGACAGTGATTGGTTTTGAGTACCCACGTGACTGGATTTTGGCCAATAAAAGTAAGGACAAATCTGTTGGGGTGGGGATGGAGAGCTCCTGGGAAAGATTTTTCTCCGCACTAAATGCAATCAAGCTGAGTATGATGTTGTACACCTGTGATCCCAGCTGCTTGGGAGGCTGAGGCAGGAGGATTCAGGTTTAAGGCCAGCCTGGACAATTTGATAAGACTCTGTCTCAAAATAAAATAGAAAAAAGACTGTAGCTCAGTGGCAGAGTGCATCGCATGATATTCTGGATTCAATCCCCAGTACCAAAAAAAAAAAAAGAAAGAGAAAAGAAAAAAAAAGAAAGCAAATCCAAAATAAACTAAAGAAACAAGGAGTGGCACTTTCCTTGGCATAAACACACCTGTGCCTTCTCCCCTTCCTGGATTTGGACACAGTGTAGTGAGGAAGTTATTCTCAGCCTACAAGAGCCATCCTTCCGCCATGGCAGTCCAAGCAGGAGGCAGAAGTCTGCTAACGATGGGCCAACAGAGATGAACGCCCTGACCCTGGAATGTTTTCTGGGTGAGCTGATGGCCTCTTACTCTCTAAGCCTTTGTCATTTTATGCTCCTGCTGCCGGAAGCCAAAGCACCTTGGAGGTTCAGCTGGATGTGTGTGCACATGGGAAAAAGATGGTCCTCTGAAGGTAGTTTATTTCAGGACAGTGAAAACGAGGGAAAGGCAGAGCACAACAGGTCCCTGATCTCCCAGATACAGTGGGAGAAGAAAGCAAGCAGGGATGTTGGGCCAGACAACCATTGGTTGGCTTTAGATGGCACCAATGACCCGGATATCTTGGTGACCCGAGCGGAACCAGAGTTCTGAGAGGTGGCTGGATGGACAGAGCAGGGCAGGGTCCACTTGGGCCTTTATAAGAGAGTGAAGTGTAACTCACAGGCTACAGACAGGAGCCCATCAGCCACTGTAGTCACCCCACCCTCCCCAATCAAAGAGGCGGTGTAAATAGTAAAACAGGCCCAGGGGAGAGGAAGTCAGTGGCCCCAGGCCAGGCACTGATACAGTCTTTGCCCTGCTTCTCTAGAAAACAGAGCCCTGAAGCCAGGATTAAAAAAGTGATGCATACTTGGGACCGAGAAAGCCCAGGGAACCAAAGATAATGGGGAAAGTGAGATGAAGAGAGGTGCCACTCTGCCCTCCACATCCAACCTCACAGGACTGAGTGGGCTGCTCCGGCCGCTCTGGATGGTTTTGAAAGAAATCCCACAGGAAGTGGCACACCGGGGAGAGAAAGGGAGGATGTTGGGACTTTCTTCACCTCCTCAGCTCTAGAAGCCAGATCTCACGCCCAGAACGTGGAGGCGAGACTCTCCCACTGGGGTGTTGACAGAGAGAAACTAAGGAGCAATCTGAGGACCCGAGAAAACCCCAGCCACTCGCGTGTGGAATGTCTGGGCCCAAGTAGTCGTCCTTTAGTGGGCAGGGGCCACCCACCCTTCCTTGCCCCGCATTTTCCCCTCATCTTGTGAAGCTCACACACCCTCCCAAAGGCCTTTGACCCCTTCTCCTCCTTCCTTCTGGTCCCTTTCACATCACCCTTCCAGTTTGCTTTCCAAGCAAGTCCCCGGGGTGAGTGTAAACCTCTATCTATGCCTCCAGCTAAAGTAAAGAGGGATTATTGATGCTCCCTGCTCTGCTGGCTGGTAGAATTACCCCAAAGCCGTGTTTATCACGCCATGGAGCTGGATGCCATGTTTAATGTGCTATCTGCGTTGACCCCAGGTGTCTCTCTGCATCACCGCTCTCCCACTGGCGGGCCCACAGTCTGTGGCTCGGCCGAGGGTCGTTGCTGACAAGTGTATTACTGGTGTTTATCCATATTAAATCTTGCATTGGTGACTGCCTTTTGCCCATTTTTCTAAACTCTCAATGGTTCTCCTACAGATTCCCTTCCTGCCTTGTCTTGCCCTTCTTGGAAAGGCAGATTCTCTTTAGTCAGAAATCCTATTGTAGCTCTGTGTTCTCACCTGCTTAGGAAGAATAAAGACATTACAGATGGCCCTGCTACCAGCCTGAGCTTTCATCTGGACTTGGTACTGACCCATTCGTAATGACATCATTGAGAGCAGTGGGAAGCTCACTGACGGGACTACCGCACACAGTGGGGAGGCAGTGGTGGGCTGGCATGTTTTTCATGTAAGAGTACAGTTAAAGCGATCGTTGTAACCATGCTTTATATAGGTGCAACACTTTACACTTTACAAAACACCTCCATTTACTTTTTCCCTAAACCCTGGAAGCATCTACAATTTATTTTTTTCTCTCCGCAAAACATTTTACTAGAGCTAAATGAAGGTGCATTTTATTTTGAAAAATAAGTAAGAAGTTTACCTCGATTGCGCCACTAGACTATAAAAACATATTCAAATATCCTGAGTTTTGAATTGTATGATATCAATGCTGGGAAGACAAGCTCAGCCAACAAGTTTCATTGTTCCCACATTTAAGTGTTTGGGGTACCTTAAAGTTAAGTTTCATGGATTTCATAGTTTCCCTAAGATAGTTATCCTTGAGGATGGAAATAGAGATTGGGGGTGTAATCCAGAATCTGTGAGTTTACAAAGCAAACTGTTTGCTCTTTCTGTGGCTGCTGTTGACCATGGAGATTGTGGCAGTCAAAACTATCATTAAGCCACAGAGAAGTCTTTCTTATACCAATGATAAGTCTCTAGAAACCAACTGCTTATGCTATTTCAAGACAACTATGTGTTATTCTTACATGGGTGCCAAAATCTCAAGGAGTCAGATGATAAATTAATATGTGACACAGACAAAAATAAGGTCAAGTTTCTTTGTTGTAAGAAACCACAATCCACTGTAATAGAAAATATATAATTAGATAGATCATTCATTCAGTCAATGGCTAGTTGTTCATTGCCTCTTAGCTACCAAATACTGTAACACCTGGTCGTCTTTCTTGCACATCCTCCTCGTTGTCCTTCTTCCTTCCCCCTCCTCCCTTCTCTTTGTGCCCCTCCTACTTCTGTTTTTCTCCCATAGAAATTTGGCAGGGGACAAAGCTCTTACAGCTATGGTCCTATTCTCATGGTGATCGGGAGGAAAAAAAGACCTTTGTTTCTAGGAAGCAACACACGTTCTTTTCCTAGTCCCCCACCTGCCAGCTCACTGCAGTCGCCACTGCACCCAGGGCTGCAGGAACAGGGCATCTTGGTGGTGAGCAGAGATTTGGAATAAACTATTCATCTGTGTGGATGAGAATGGGATCTGGAGGTGTGGGGAAAAATAACAGAGCTTTGAAATACCTGGAAGTTATCCTAAGATCCCTGGTAGAGATTTCAGATAATGAAATGGATGACGGTTAGTGTGGGAGAGAACCCAACCATTTATGCACTCAAGATGTCCCCTTCGTATTTTATTTGGTGTCATGGCAGCAGTGCTAATAGGACGTGAGCCTTCTTGCCCCAATAATGGCCCATTACAGCTTCAGGAAAAGCCATCATGTTTCCCAGCATTTATCTGTCAGCAGGAGACTATTATGGAGCACAAACTCACATTGTATTAGCGTTATCAGTTAATTATGATCCTCGGATGAGAGCCAGCCAATGGGCTGACAGTGAGCTGACCACCACTAGGGGATATAACCCCATACCCCAAATAGAAACGTGAGGAAGACAGTGGGTCCACAGAGGTGTGTGGTCAGGGACACTCCTCCAGCCAGGAGCCCAGGGAGCACTGTCCCCAGAGATGCTCAGGTTAGGCTCCCCTTCCAGGCCAGGCCCACCGTAGCCATTCATCTCGGCCTTTCAATGGATGCCCTGCCCGGACTCATCTTCTGCAGCCCTCACTGCGGGGTGGAGCAGAAACAAGCATTGCTGGAGATTCAGACAGCTCTGTCGAGGCATCCTGCCCTTCCTGGGTTGGTGGTAAGAAGTGGTGGCACATGTGGGGCGTTTCCCAAGGCATCATTCCCACCTGGAGTCTTGGCTTCAGGGAATGTGGGTGTGGGTGAGGTCAGGGATGGCGTAATCAAACAATTAGCATTCCCTTGTGCACTAGGCTCTGGGAGCAGACAGCGATCCTCCATATATACCTGATGGGTCTTCTCAGCAAAGGAGAAAGCTAGCAAGACCGCTAGTCTTCTGGACTAACGTGGGCTTACTGCCTGCTGCTGAGCTACCAGGCTTGAAAAAAGCAAAAAACCTTCTCTAAGGGGGAAATTCAAGGGACAATGCTTGCTTCTGCCTTATTTGTACAAAAATGACTGGTGTCAGGGGAAGCTGATTCAAGGGAGGGAAGATACAACCACAACCAGGCTCCACGAAGGGTAAGGATCTCCACTGGACCTTTGGCAAGGGATGCTGTGCTGGGGTCAGGTGCACAGATTATGAAAGACCATGAGACGTGCAGGAGCAGGCATTAAGACAGCCTCCTGAGGGCTGAGCCAGGCTGTGATTGGAAACGGGGGTGGGAGGGTGGGTGCTTAATGTGGACCTGTGTTTGCACAGATCCAGGATCTACCATGATTTGTGTCCCTACAGAGATACAGGCTTGGGGAACAGAGCGGGCTATGCTGTCTGTGACTCTGCTTCCTAATTACCTGCCATGGAGCATGACAGTAGATCAGGAAATTGGTCCACAGTGCTTCCTTTTGCCCTCCTAGGAGACAGTCTGGGGACACAGGCAGCTATGTCCTCAGTGCCTACCAGGTGAAGTGTGTATGGAGAGAGATTGTTCTTGGTGGCTTTTTATAGTCCTTGGCAAAGAGCTTGCACTGAGCAAAGAAGGAGTGAGGGAAAGGGAAGGGATCTGCCAACAAAGATTTAGAAGTAGAACAAGTAGAGATTCAGAGGCCACCAATGGCGTATTTTGCCAGTTATTCCCTGTATGACCTTGGGTAGGACATTTCACCTTACAGATGTACAGAGTTCTTGATTTGTCAGGCCCAATGACAGTCCTAAACACAGGCGCCCTTTGACTTATAGGGTTACACTCCATAAAGCCATTGTAACTAAAACTATCAATAAGTTGAAAGTGCATCGAATAAACACACCTCGCCTACCAAACATCACAGCCACACTGCACGCTGTAGACTAGGAGCTGGCTTTGAGCTGCAGCTCGATGCTGCTGCCCAGCACCACAGGGGAGCACTGGACTGCATGCCTCCCAGGCCAGGGAAAGAACGCAATCCAAAATCTGAAGTACGGTTTCTTCTGCATCTGAATGGCTTTCTCACCATAGTAAAGCTAAAAAATCATGCCAAACCATATAAATTGAGGACTGTAATTCCTTGAGTTGAGCCTTCCTAGCTGTAAGATTTCATGAGCGTAACAAATATCTATTTAACTGAGTTTGTCACAAAAACAAAGTGAGCTGCTGTTACCTTATACCCTGTGTGATTACTACATCTAGTGCTTTTTGTCCTATTCCCTTTGGCTGCCTTGCCCGTTTGGGGTATCAGTATTGGATGTAGGATAGTGAAGGGATGGCTCAGAACTTCTGCTGAGTGAATGTGGAAAATAGGAAATTATGATTGGCTAAATACATTTCATGTTCAAACAAGGAATCCAAAAGCTTTGCCCACCCCATTCCACCCCCTGTACAACCTTTGTTTTCTGGAGCAGAGATGACCTTCATAAGGTCATATGAAGACAGGACCAGATCCCAGAGTGCAGTGTACATTCGCACACTGTGACCTCTGCAGCCAGAGGCATGGATCCCAAACCTAGCTGTGGGGAGGAGCCCATCCTCCACGGGCTGGCTGAGGATGGCCAGGTTTGCCTGGTGTATCACAGGAGGTGCTGGATCGTGGCACCAGGGTATCCCAGCCTGCTGGTCCCCTAGCAGTGGGCTCATTTTTGCTTGAGGGACAATAGAAAACACAGGGCTCAGAGCTGTGGGGAGGACCTGGACGGGCACAAGCCAGAGTGCTCCCTGGAGTCTCAAGAACCTCCTTGCTGCTCTGAGGAATAAGGGGTGATGCTCTCAGCTTGTGCCCCAGGACCTTGGAGGCAGAGGATAATCGTGTATAGGTCAGGCCCCATTGGGTGCTGGGAATTTTGCAGGGAAACAGAGTAGACACAGTCCCTCCCCTTAGGGGTCTTACTGTCCAGTGAGGTAAGAGTAGAGGCGGAGGTGTCACACATGCCCTTATATTCATGATGGCAAACTGCAATCGACAACTTGAAGCAGGAGGTTCTGGTGGTGTCTGGAAAGTGGGGATTTTGGGTGGGAGGTGCAAAGATGGGCTTAAAGGAGTGTGGCATGGACTACTGAGGTCCTGGAAAGAGATGGGGTCAAGGAAAACATCTATGCAGCCCCCTTTCTGCCTCTAACGAAGCATCTATGTGATTAAACTTTTTTCTGAGACTGCTGGGGGTCTGCTGACAGCAGACACCTCCATCCATCCTTAGGGAGATCTCATTCCTCCACTTCCACACATACGGAAAATCTCCACTCCTTTCCCAGCCCCCACGGCGACATTTATCCAAGTAGCATCATCTGTGAGGCTGTGAGGCTGCTGCCTGTTTCCCCGGCCTTTTCCTGGGTGGCTGGCCCTCCTGGGGTTCCCCATCACCCCCCTCCCTGCTTTAGTCCTGAAGTGCATGACACTGCCTGTAGTTACACTTCATTTAGACATTTTGATGATAAATTTATGTCTTCCCCCCTACCGCTCATTGTTTTCTGCAGAATATAGGAGAATAAGGTGGTGGTCTCTCCTGAGAGCTTTTTGAAATAGTTCTATACCTACCTCACCACACACACTCATTTGAATCATCAAACTGATTATTATCCTTATGTCGGGCACATCTCAAAAGATGAAAAGCCCCACAGAAGGACTAGGGCTTGACTTACAGCTCAGTTTGGTCCTGTGGCAGCCCATAATACTCTGGTTCATAGGAGGGGCAGGGATGCTATGCAGGTGTGTATTTGAAAGTGTCTGCTTGTGCCTCGCCGTGGCAGGTTCATTGGGGGTTTTAACCAGGATACATTTCCCTAAGCAGACAAGGATTTACAGTGGTGCTTGTGCCCCTGGGCCATTGCTCAGTCGCAGTGAGCATATTACGGATGCACATCCTGCATCTGGTCTCACGTTAACGGTGGTTCCGAAGTGACTGGCCCAGGTTAGGGAAGCCCGGATCTATTCCTCTTAGGCTCTTTCGTTGGCCCTCACCTGCCTGTCTGACCCTTTGCACATTTGGGCTCCAAACACAAGGTTTGAGGTTGTGAATGTCAAAGGCGCTGGCCGCTACTCAAGGGTGCGGAGATGGGAAAATGTGACTCACTCTTCATTGGAAAACAAACCCATTCCCGACGGCTGAGAGGTGCCAGTTAAAAGAAGGGACAATGGGGGGAGCAGATAAGCAACAAATCGTCCCCCACCCCAGTCCTGCCAGGCAGTTGGACCTTTTCTGCCCCTTTATCCGTGAAAGCACAATCTTTGGGCTCTAAAATCCAGCCTCCTACTCCTTAGGAGGTGTGGACCTTGCGCGTCCGCCAGTCCGCTGGAGCGTCTCCTTCCATTAAAGTCTCCCGGCTGCCCCCTCCCCCCACCCCGGCTGGATTCTGTCACTTTAAGTCCAGCCCCTGAGAGATAGCCAATAGGAGCCAAACCATACATCAGTCGCTCAGCCTTAAAGCTACAGTAGGGTTAGTGGGCTCCAAGTCTCGGGCGCCTCAGCCTCCTCCGCGGCTTCGCATCCCCTCTGCCCGCTCTCTCCGCTCGGAGCGCGTGGATGAGTGGGAGCGCGGGGCGGTGAGC
>NW_022900933.1:18397479-18419840 GCF_012274545.1 Fukomys damarensis
CTCCCTGCCCTCGCCGCCCGCTCCGCTCGCGGTGCCCCTGCCCGGACTCGCACCTCGCCTGTGCCCTTCACTCGTCTTCCGCGTGACTGCCCCGCCGCCTTTCTCCGACAACTGGGAATGCTCAAACGGGACTGATGGACGTGTCCGAACTCTGCATCCCGGACCCCCTCGGCTACCACAACCAGTAGGTACCTCGCTTGTCGGCCCGTCCCTCTGTCCTTCTGCCCGCCTGGCTGTCTCTGTCCTGGGTGTCGCAGTTTCTCTTCTGCACGTTCTAGAAGTGGCAGGGACTTCGGGGGCAATCGGGCGACATAGAAGGGGAAAAGCCTTACACGTCCTGGTATTTTCTCTCGGGCTCACATCCGCCTCTTAACTTTTCCTGCGCCCCCCTTTTTAGGAGCTCTCACTTAGGCAAGAGTAGAGTTTTTCATCCACTATGATCGCGCTCCGCGGTGACAAAACGCTTTAGTTACCGTGCAGGGGAGGTGGAAGCCCAGAACAGGTGCGGGATTATGGCTCTAGGGAGGTTCCGTCCGGTCCGCGAAACCCTCCCCGCGGGCCCCTTGGTTGTATTTAAAAGGTCCCAGAGACCAAAACAACGATTGGCAAAGGGGAGAAAATCGAAAGCGCCGCGACCCGTTGGGAACTAGGCGGCTCGCGCCGCGCTAGACCGGAGGTCCCCGTGGGGCGCCCCGAGGGTGCGCGTGCAGCTGCGGCGTCCCGGAGCCCCGGGGGTACGGGGGTTCGGCCTGGGCTACGCTGCGCTCTGCACTCCCTGCCATGGGAGCCTGTGCCCCGCCAGGAGTTGGGTAGCGGGCTCAGCGCTGCGGCGGAGCACAAGTTAGTGCGAAGTTTGCGGGGAGGCTGCGCCGGCGGAGCAGACGGCCTGAGACTTGGGCCCGGAACCCTGGGGCTACTCGCGCAGAGCCTGCGGTGGCCGGAGAGGCGAGGACGGCTGTCGCCATCCCCGGGGCGGCTCCCTGGCCCCGGGGCGCACGCCGAGCGCACGGACCGGAAAGTGGAGAAGGGATTCCTCTGCTCCTTGGGTGGGTGCCCCTCGCGTCCTGCCGGGGCTCTCCGGGCTCCACGCTGGCCACCCTGCTGTCCCGCCCTCCGGCCGCTGCCCCGCCTGCTGGAGTAACTGCCCGGGTGTCTTCGGGGCGTCGATGTCCCACAGCACCCTGGACAAGTCTCCCTGGTGCCTGGGGGTGCGCGCCTGCAGAGTGGTCCCTAGGGCAGCTCAAAACTGAAACCTCTCCATTGTCGCAGACAGCTTTCCTGCTTATCTTTGCCACACACCCCCCCCCCGCAAAGGAAACTAAACTGTCAAAGACCGTGTTTTTCTCGGGTTCCATCGTCTTTTCACATTTGTACAAATACATCCCTCTAATCTAGCGTCTTGTTGACGTGTCTGAAATATACTATAGGCCTTGTGGGGTTCCGAAAGTAGCCCCCTGCCTTGCAGCACTGCCTTCATCCTCGGGGGGCCACGACCTCACAGCTGCTGCTTGTATTGATGACCAGACTGCCCGGGCTGGGCTTTTTGGTTCTAGTTTTAGAGTCTCCCCGGGCAGAGAGGGTCCTTTAGATGCCACCAAAATTTTGGCACTGTGTCATGTCAGAAGAAGGCATTGTGGTGGAGGTGAGGGGAATCCTTAAATCTAATGGGTTTCATTTCTCTCTGCTAGAAAAGTGCTTTTCATTCTCTTCAGAGGTTACACTGGCCCCAGCTTGCTCGGGGTCCTTCAGAGGGAGTAGACGAGGTGGGGAAGCGGGTATGGAGGCTGTGGACAATGATGCCTGTGAAACATTTCCTCCCATGAAATTACCAACTCCAACAAATATTAGACATTTAAATTATTTAGGCTTCCTCTCTTCAGAGGTGACTTCTTTAGTTGAGCTCAAAATATCTTATGTGTTTGTCTTTGGCTCAAGTCATAACCAACCAGTATGAAAATATGTAGAGTGAGGGAATCCATTCTTGCGATTGTGTTGACCAAAAAAGCTCGGAGAAAAGAAGGTTTAGCAGCTGGGTACATCCGGGCTTGACAGGAACCCTGACTTGAGTTTGAGGAGAAATGTGGGTGAAAAGGGAATGTCAGGAAGGCAGCATAAGGGATGTGGGAGCAGATGTCCTGGGTGTCAGGGCTGAAGTGGAAATCGTTTCTAACCTAAGGCTGTCAGTGGTTTTTGATCTCCCACCTTTCCTGGTTTCTTTGCTAAATAAATAAATAAATAAACAAATAAATAAAATTAGCTTCTCACTCCACCAGGCACAGGAAAAGTCAAAAATATGCCTGCCCTCTCCACTGGGGATGGAGGTGTCCCTGTAGGATGCTATTTCTCAAAGCCCAGCCCCTGCTAGGCAGCAGCCCCAAGCATCAGTGAGCTGGCCTGGTGCACAGCTGTGTGTTTCCCATCTCGCTGCCAGGGTTTAAGTTTTCTGTGGTGCAGGAGCTGGCTCGCCAAGGTTGGGCTTGTAGAGGTCAGAGGCTGGTGTCTGTGAGCGGCATCTTTCGGGCCTCTACCCATGAAGGCTCTAACCTCGCTGTCAGTAACAAAGTACCAAAAGCGGGGCTGCGTTTTGAGGTGTTTCAGAAGGACAGTAAGATGAGTCCATTTGTTACAGTGCTGCTGCTTCTCTGGGAACATACCAGTGAGGGCGTTCTTATGCTCGGCGCGGTTTTTATCCAGGCAGGTTAGTTGATGTATACAGACTTGAGAAGACCCAAGAGCCTGGGCGCCAGAGTTAAGAGAGGGAGACCGTCCAAGCTGTGCTCCTTCCTGCAGCACGCAGTGTTTTATAACGCTTAGTGTCATTCTCCCTGTCCCAGGTGAGAAGTGACACCCTCTGAGACCACACACTTGCCTTCCTACCTTTCTTAACCTTCGTTTTCATTCTCCTGTAGCCAATCTTGTAGGTGACTCCATTACCCGTCTTGATCAATATTTTATGTACATATGTAATCAGCGAGTGTGCTTACCTCCCCGCCCCTGTGTACCAATGTGTCCACCATGGGACTAGCAAGACACCCAGGCCCAAAACCCAAGCGGGGGCATGGGCGGGGACCCTCATCCAATGACCATTTTTGCCGTTGTTAAGGGAACAAAGAACAAACTGTCCTGCAGGTAAAATATGTAGGTTCACACATAGGAAAAAATGCCACATGGTAATTCAGAATCAGTGACCCAGAGAAAAACAAAGGGGGAAATTAATTTTTAATGGTACATTTAAAAATAAATCAGAGCGAGGACATTAGTCTTGGTTTTCTAAGGCAGGGGTCTAGAAAATAAGCCTTTCTGTGTCGGCCACTGTTCTGTAGGTGTGGGTGGCTAGAGAAGAGGTGAGCGACAGGAGACGGCCGTCCCTGAGCCCAGGGGCACCAAGTGGAGAAAACATTTGGTCATCGTGTTGCAGGGCTCATTTCTGGCTAAGGGCCTTTCCAGCTCAGTGAGAGCTTGACATCTTTGGAAATTTCCTCTTGGAGTTGATTATTTCCCTCAACTCCTTTCATTTTAGAAACAGTCCTGTATTTCACCAGTTATGAGAATTATGAAATCTATGGAAAGATGTTTCTGTACCAAAGAAGAGTAGAAGATGATGCCTGACCCACCACACAGGAACCTTTTCGTTCTATTGATTTGGAGTAATCAATAAACATCCCATTTAGAGAAAAGGATGAAGGGGACTTTCGGAGAAAGCATTTCCAGGGAGGTGGCTGTGACAGAGAGTTCACATCACTCCTGCCTTCCCAGGGTGCCCCTGGCCCTAGTGCAGGGGCCTCTTACAACTGCCCCTGCATGTCCCCTCCAAGTTCCCAGCTGTAATGGGAAATTGTGCCAAATGGTTTTAAAAGATAGTCCAAACTCACTGAAAAAGCTCATCTCCTTCAGTCCTCTGCAGAATGCCTTGTTTCTCTTATCTGCATCACTCTAGCTGGCCCCAAAGGCAAGAGTCTGGGAGACCCTAGGAGAGCTTTTGCCTCAGGCGAGTGGTGCATTTTCCTCGTGCCTGGGCCAGGTGCAGGAGACAGCATTCGGGAGGGAGGCAGCACCCAGAGCAGAGACGTTGCTTCTGACCTGGCTCTCAGCACCTCTCTTTTGAACTTACCTTCCCAGGTACTTCAGGTGATATCCTCAAAATGATTAAAATTCTCTTAGTTCCAAATTAAGAAAAAGAATGGTAGAACTAAATTTCCATTGATAGAATTTTTTCTTATTTTGACTAAGCATCCTTTATGTTTTCCATTAATACAATTTAAGGGGAAGAACAGCAGATACTTAGACTATAATCCAGCCCCTTCTTCAAAGTAAAGCTCACCCCTAACCTGAACACCCCCATTCTGACATCTTTCCTGGTGAGGCACCCCTTTTGCAGGAGACCCTGGAAGTGTTTTTCTATAGGACTGGATCCCTGCCCCAAAGCACCTAGCACTCCTCAAAGCCACCCTGGAGCTTCTGTTTGGGATTCTGGGGCCTCTTGACTGAATGTTACCCTGAGGGGGGGACCCTTCCTCAGCTAGAATGCTTAACCTCTCTGTGTACCACGGTCTCTGGAGGGTGCATACGGGGCCAAAAGTGGGCCGTGAGCTTGGGGTCTGCAGAATGTTCCCCAGAAGCTGTGAAGTTGAGGATGGGCTGGAACCAGACCAGTGAGCCCTGAGGCTTCCTGAACATCCTGCCTGCTGCCTCTGTGGCCTCTCACTGATTTCTAGGGATAAGTCCTTTCAGTGCCTCTGTGGTGGTGACCTTGATGAAGCTTTGCCGCCGGTGAGTTTCCCCTTTCTCTGTCCGAGCAAACTCTAGCCTCTGTGGAATGGTCATAGGCCAGGGCATTCCATGGAGAAGAGTCTTATGGGTTTCAGCTGGCCCTGGTATCCCCTGCTGTGGCTGGGGCGGCCTGTGGAGGGTTTATATTGGCTGTCCCATTGGCTTGTGTGGTCAGGTCCCTGCATAGGGAGGTTGTGGTGTTTATAATTGCAAATGTAATTAGCAGACCAGCCATGGGGACTTGGGTTACTCAACTTCTCTGCACATCACGGTGACCCCTGTGCTGACTAGCCTGGCAGATTAACCCTCACAGGACCAGCCTGTCTCCGCCACTGGTCAGGCCACTGACCTTTCACTGACAATGCAGAGCCATGCTGGGACCAGACATCTTCTCAGGACAGTGACTGGGAGGTCCTGGTTGCTGTTTTGTTTTTGCTTTTTTCCTTCCCTTAGAGTACTGGGCTAGTGACCCATACCTCTTGGGACAGTGGGACCTTAAATAGCAGTCTGCCTGGGTGTTTTCTCCCACACCGGGAGGATGTGATGGAAGACTTTAGGGGCATGCGGGTAGGTTCTGTGGCTCTGGGACTGGTGATGAGGGGAGTAGGGCTCTTTCGAAAGGGGCTCCTAACTACTTGTGCCTAGTGCTTCTGAGGCTTGGGGGCAATGGCTTGTATTCACCCATCTCATCAGCCTCTTCCTGGAGCCAGCTGTGAGAGCGGAGCACTGGCTGCTGCCTGGGCTGAGAGAGAGAGAGAGAGAGAGATTGTGTGTGGGGGGTATGTGTGTGTGTGTGTGTGTGCACGCGCGCCTGTATGCTCTGAGGAGCTTGGCAGCTTCCAGCGATCATGTTCAGGGATCTGTGGGCAGTCTGGTGTTTGGAGAGCTCTGGCTCAGTTTGTTTCTGGGAGCAGAGCTAAGCACTTAACAAAAAGGCCCCGAAATGGGGAAACATGGAGCTCTACAGTGTCCTTCCCTTCCTCAGTGTATTTCTGCTTCTCTCAGGTGCCTTGCTCTACTGTCAGGATCAGAACCAGAAAGGATCTTCATGGGACCTTTACTTTTAAGTCTTACTTAAGGAAATGCCAAGCTGTTTCATGATGTCGTTAAAGCCCCTGTTGCAAAGGCTGTATCTGACCATCAAAAGCCATGTCCATCCTAAGAGGGCTTCCTCTGTCCTCTGGTGAGGGTCTGCGTGTGTGTGTTATGGTAGAAGGTCCCTTTGAAGAAGGGTAACAGTGGGCAGAGGGTTCTGCCCTTTAAACATAGCCCGCTGAGGTCCGGCATGGCCATATTCAGGGTGGGCTGCTTGCGCCTTGGGCTTGGTTGGTCCACAGAGTGGGCAGAGACCTGCTGGCTGGTTGTTCCAGCAGCCAGAGGGTTTCTCTAAATGACTCGCTTCAGTTCTCTGACCTCAGTAGGACTGGGGAAGACCCCAGAACTGGAGAGCAGGGCATCCTGTCCTCCTTCTGAGTCATGGAGGCCGCACTAACGGGAACCTATCTCCTCGGCTTCCCTCTCTGCCTGAAATCACTGTGCACACACGGTGGCCGATGGGGTCACAGGTTTCCTTAAGTCAAGGAAAATCACTGGGTTAATCTGCCAGTAGGACTTTCAGTATGGAATCTGTTAAGGTGGGAGAAAAATCAGCTCGTCTTAGAAACAGAATTGTCCAAGTTTGAGTTAAAATTGTGTAAATCTAAAACCAAAGTTTTCCTGGGGGTTAGAGATAGAATATTTATCATCTCCATTACCTTGTGTGTTTTAAACTTGAACACATTTTGGTCTTAAAAATATTTTTTTCTTTTAAATTTTTTTTCTCCTTTGTTCTTTAGGGTTTAAAATATTCTATTCAGTATCATCATTGAGCATTGCCCAGGATAGAGGCTTTTCTGGGAATAGTTTTCTGGAAAATGTTATTTTATTCCTCAATGTCATTTCATTCAGAGGTCAGAAGGCAGGCAGTTAAACAAACTCCGACAAGGTTTCGTTTTTATCTTCTGGTTTCAAATGTAATCAATTTTCATTTAAAACTATATCAGGGTCCTCTCCTGCCAATTAGAGCTGCAGTTAGCCTCTTGCCTGGCCGTGGTGTTTACTAAAACGCGGCATTTATAAAATGGTTTGAATGTGACCTGCAGCTGGACCCAGACCCTTTAATCGAGGAAACTGTGAGTTTCAAAACCTCAGCCGTGAAATGTTATTTTAATTTGGCTCTTTTCTTTCCAAGTGCTTGAATTAACTTGTGTTCCTAAATTGCTTTTTTTCTGTTTTATTCTTTTTGTTAATTCATCTTACAATTTTATTTTACTTAGATTTTTTTTGGTTTTGTCGCCTGATTTTGGGCTTTTATAAAAGAAACCCGGGAAAGGGTTTTTGAGTATCACTGGCTTTTTCCTAAGCTCTTGGTTTCCAGAACAAGGAAATGCTGTGGGGAGCAATTGAGAGTGTGAAGGCTGATGTCTCAGGGTGGGATTTCTCACATGCCTTACAACTTAGCATTTTCTTTTGTCTTTATTTTTCCCCCTCCATTTCATTCCTGCTTGGTTCAGTGTTGGCCTTTGTCCCAATTATCCCCATGCTCAGAGGAAAGATGTAGAGGTGAGGGTGCGTCTGAATGTATGCGTGAGAGCAGTTGAGCTGCTCAGAGGTGCTGAGCCCAGCGTTACAGGTGAGTCCCAAGGCAGAATGTCTGTTACTGTCTTCCCTGCCCGTTCCGATCCAGCCCCTGGCCTTGGCCCAACCTGCTTGCTGCTGTGGTGGAAACGCAGACAGATTAAAGCTCTGACTACAGGTGGGCCGTGTCTGTTCCCTTCAGAGCCAGGGGATAGGATGTGGGAGAGGGTGTCAGGAAGCAGTAAACTCTGGAACCGATTTTTAAATCTGTTCCGCATCTCACTGTGGGGTGCTGGGAGCCCTAGTTTGGTGTCTTGGCCAAACAGTACAGGAGCTTTTGTTTTGCCTTCCTGATCGATCAGCAGAAAATGTTCCCTTTTGATGGTGAAACAGCCCTTCAGCATGCAGAGTACAGTATTTATCCTTTTCCTTAACCTCACTCTTTGTCATTTGTCTCTTGGGTGTGTTGACATTGTCTACCCAACAGTCAGGCTAACAGGCTTTGGCAGAAAGAACACTGCTTTTACAGAAATGATAGCAATAATGTGATGGTTATAATAACGATTAGAACACTAATAACTGCTGGCAACTTTTTTCTTCCCCCAAAGCACAAAACAGATCTCATAACCGGTTTCCTCATAGTAACCAGATGAACGTAAACATGCAGAGTTTCATGTCGGAATTCAGGTTTGCATGTCGGAATTCACCCAGGAGCAAACATTGCCTGCTCTCTCAATATGAACAGGCAGGTAGAGAACGAGGCGTTAACCACACAGCCCCCTGAGCAGTACCAGGTGCTTTGTCTTTGAATGCAGAAGGGAGAGGTGTTTCTTGGACAGGATGAGGTGTCGGTGGTGGCTTCTCAGGTCCCCCCCATCCCTTCGCTCCTCTGGCTGTGTTCTCAGGAGAGGTTTGCAGACCAAAGCCACAGAGAGGACGAGCGGGTGACGGCGTGGCAGGAAGGAACATCTAGGGAGAGAACTGTGTGAGGAGAGAGGCCGTCTCCTCTCCACCCTCAGTTGCCTGGCCATTGGGCTTCATTAAGGCCCTCGTCGGTGCTGCTGGGGACCTAAGCTATGTTCAGCAGGCAGAGATTAGAGGGAGTTCACCAGGGAAGTAACCCCTCGGGTCCCCTGAACCCCTTTGTGCCTCTTCATGTCGGCTTCTGGACCCGACACTGTTCTTCTGGGCGTTGCTCTGGAGTCTGGCACTGCCTTTGTCCCTTTATTCTTGTGACCTTTTTTCATATTGCATTGGAATTAGGAGGCAGTTTTGCTTCACCTCATATGCCAGAGTCCCGTGGCTGTCTGCATTTTTTAAACACCTTAATAGTCTCACTCATGCTCTTAATTTTTTTTCCTTAGGGAAAAAACCCCCAAAGCCTTGGATTATTAATTGATTATTAACTGATTTAACAAACAAAAACATTCCACCACTGAGGAATGCAAGCAAGAGTTTGACTGCACCGCTCAGTTTGAGATCTGCTTTTCCCCTCAATCAGTGAGAAATGTTATAGCTACAATTCCCTTGTTGGACCCTGAGTAAAAAATTAATTCACGAATAATAAAGACCAATCAGTCTGGTTGAGTTTAAGACGGATTAGGAGAAAGGGTGTTTTTTTTCTTACAGAGAGCATTTGGGATCTGTGTGTCACCGTCACCGGTGTTTGGGGTGGCTCCACGCCTGTATTCGTGGCAAATGAGCTGTTCATTATCCCAGTGTGGTAGCCCACATCGTCCTCGGTGGCAAGGCCAACCTACTGATAGTGGCTTCCTACCCACTGCTCTCGCACTGTCCCATACCCAAACCAGTAGTAATTCATTGAAATTAAGAGTTTCCTGTGTAAAAGGGGCACTATCACCAAATAGCTGTGGACTCAGTATTGAATTCTGAAGAAACCCAGCGTGGATTGTAGGGAGACCTCCTCTTCCCTCCTCTTTCTTTCCTAGGAAGTAATTGGCCAGAAATTGACATGCTTTTGTAAGCACCTCAGAAATTAGATTTGTAGATTTCTACAGAAAGAAGATTCTCTTTCCTATTTCCACAAATAGTATACCTCCCACAGTTGTTGTGAATTTTTTTTTTTGGTGGGGGGAGTACCTGGGAACGAACTCTGGTCCTTGGGCTTGCAAGGCAGGTGATGGAACCACTGAGCTAAATCCCTAGTCCTTGTTGCGAAATTAAATGGAGTAATTTTGTGTTGAGCCAGAAATTTAAAAGAGCAGGACACATAGTAGGTAAGCAGGTGTTATTGATCTTTTTGATGTCATCTTTTGAATTTACTTTTTATTCCTCTGACTTAACCTCACAATAAGAGGCCCCCAGCAGTGAGATTGGGGGGCCTGCACTGATTACTTTTTTTAATGTGCTCAACCTGCTTGGGTTTCCAAATGTAACACAGGGGATTAGAGAAGGAATTGCCACTCAGGGTAGGGATGATGAATAGGAAATTTTCCTCTGAATGAATACCTATATTTTCAGACTCCTGGGTAAAGTTGCCTGATGAGATACGGAACACCCAGTTACATTTGAATTTTAGATAAACGAGTAATTTCTTAGTATAAGTAAATCCCGTGCAACATTTGCTAAATCTAACAACCCTGCCCACGTCTGGTTGTCTTAACTTGATCTCATTAAGAAACACATTTTTCTTTGTGTGTATGTGTGTGTGTATGCATGCACTTTTAACAGAGCCTAAAAGAACAGTTTCTTCAAATTTCTAATTAAAAGGCTAACTTTCGCCAATATTAATGTTAGGCTGGTCCTTAGAAGTTGGTGGGTAGAAGTGATTTCTGTCACCTGGACGTATTGATAAGCGTTGTACTCGGGTAGAGAACTTGGCAGAATGATGTCTCCTAATGCATCACCCAGGGCAGTTGAGTTTTGCCGTACGGAGAAATTGATAGGTCAAGCCTTCTGGGACACCTGCCTGTGATTCCCTGACAGGCGGGTTGCCAAGCTGGACCGCTAGAACCTGAGGCCCTGGCAGTTGGAAGAGTCTGGCCGCCTGGGAGGCCTCTGCTTCCCTACCGGGGAGTAGGAACCGAGGACCGGGGCTGACAGATAAACAGTCCAGATCAGTGTTAGGTGGTAGGTGGTAAAGCAGCCGAGGGCCAGGGACACAAATCTGAAACAGAGCCGGGGCCGAGGTGTGGCTGAACTGGGGCTTATCCACCAGCTAACCCTAGCTTTTCAGGGACACCTACTTCTCAGCGCACAGACGCGCAGCGCCAGGAAACGCAACCATTGTTTTAAACGCGGTACCCAGGCAGCCTGGGATATGGAGAATGGAAGGGCTCTAGAGCCCCCTGCAGGCCAGCACCGGCACTGCACCCCATGGGTGACCTCTCTGCAACCGGGCTTCCCCCTTCCCCAGGTTGGGAAGAGTAGGATGGGGTGCGGTGGGGTGGGGTGCGGGGTGAGCCTTCCGAACGCTGGCTCCTGGCTGCAGGGAGCGCAAGATTCTGGCTTCAGAAAGCGGTGCTGGTTTCTGAACTGCCTTTCTGAGCCACGCTGCAGTCTTTTTACCCCGGCCACCCCCAGCACACAATCTCATGAGCGCGCACACGCAGACCAGATACACTGCCCGCCCGTGGCTGGCCCGACGTCCAGTCTGGAAAGCACCCAGGCCTCCTGCAGTCTAGGGAATGCCCTCCAGCTACTGAATATGCGCGAGCAACGCAGCCTGCACCGGTTTCAGATCCTGATTGGGATGTTTCGGATTCTTTTCTAAACGATGGGGCCAACGGTGGATGGATAATTGTAATAATAATAGTAGCTGCAGTAATTGCCGTTGATTGAACACTTGCTGTATGCCCGGCATTGTCCTACGAACATTGCATGTATTAACTCACTGCTGCTTCATGACAACCTTGGGAAGTAGGTACTGTTATCCTTATTTCACATGTAAACTGAGGCACAGAGATATTTAGTCACTGACCCAAGGTCACAAAGCTGACAGAAGCCAGTATATGCACAGAGTCCATCTGGCTGCATGGCTGCCCTCACGGTTACCATGCTATGGTACTTGTTGTATCTAGAATTTTATCTTCTAACTCTAGCTTTGAAAACATACTTTCTTTGCTATGTGGGCCCAGCATATGGTAAAGTTTAAGATGGAGGCAAAAAGAAAAAATGGGGTCCCGTGTTTTGGTCCTTAGGAAAAGCTTGGAAGTATCGGCACAGTGAACCGGGCTCTCCTTCCCTTACCCCACCTCCCTCTGGCATCCGCCTCCAGGCCCATGGCCTCCTGCTGGCCTGGCCCTTTCACACCGTCCTTGGAGTCTGTCAGAGGTGTGTTTGGAAGCAGAGTCCCTGGCCTGTGCTTCCTCCTGTCCCTTGCCCTCCCAGCATTCTCCCACCCCCATCCTCCGTCCATCCTGACTCTGGATCTCAGCGTGTGACTCTGGCGCCTGACTTGGGTTCCTGCTGGCGGCACCCCCCGTGTGTACAAACTGGATACCAAGCGTGTGTTGAGTTCTTCCTTTCCTCTTCACTGACCAGTCCCCTGCCTAGACACACACCTCAGATCTATTCTTTCCTATATTGTTTTCCTTCATCCTGGTTTGCATGGCAAACTTCTAGGCATCCTTTAATACGCTGCTCAGGTGTTGCCCTCTATGTGAAGCTATCCCTGGCCTCTTCCAGGGGGAGCTGATCTCTCTCTCCTTGCAGTTATTCCCTGGCTCATGCCCCTAACTGAGTTGCAGTCTGTTGAGTCTGAATTTTTTCCCAGTAAGTCATGGGTCCCTGGAGATGACCAGTTCACCTCCTGGGCCCCAGGGCCTAGGTCACCTGACACAGGGCAGGTGCTTACTAAGTGTTGGTCGAGCTACCCTAGGAAGATAGGTGGGTGGAGAGGTCTCTGGGGGACACACGGGGAGGAAGAAGGTCGTGTAGGAAATGGCCAGTGGGGACCTGAACTGCAGCAGCTGCTGCTGGGTTGAGCATTGAGGCAGCTGGAGCATCTGTGCCCCTGGGAGGCAGCAGGTGGTGAGGACGGGAGGAAAGCCTGGCTCCAGACCCACGAGGCTGAGTCTGAGCCCCAGCAGTGCCCTGAAGGCAGCTCGGGACAGCTCAGGACAGCCCCCTGCTAAATCTTCAGTAGTTTTATGAGCTCATTGTCAAACGACCATTATTGAATTGAAAATTAAATTAAGTCGGGCGTGGTGGTACACACTGTAATCCCAGCACCCTGCAAGGCTGAGGCAGGAGGATTACAAGTTCAAGCCCAGCCTGGGCAACTTAGCTACTTACAAAGACCCAGCCTCTAAATTTAAAGGGTGGGGAGCACTGGGGATATGCCTTAGAGTGAAGGCCCAGGTTCAATCGCCAGTACCAGAAAAAAGTTCCATAAACTTACAATTAAATATATTGTTTTAAAATCAGAGGTCATGAATACTGAAACCTCATCATCTCCTCCCACCGCCCTACACTGCACCTATGGGTTTGCAGTACTTTTACACGTGGGGTTCCTGTTAGCTGGAAGGAGACAAGATGGCTGCTATGCCCGTGACTTCCCACTCTGCATGCAGAGTTGTCGTGTTGGTACCTCGAAGCTGGCCGTGATGGGGGTGTTAACACCATGGACGTTAGCAGACACTTTGAGTCAGTGCTCACCCCAGGCAGCCAGCCCTTGCCACTAAACACCATGGGCCTGGAGAAAGGACCTGATCTCTCTGGGCCTCGGGTTCCTCAGCTGCTGTGGTCCTCATTGGCTTGCTGTAAAGATTAAAAGCTGATGAAGCACTTACAGCAGAGACTGGTCCACAGTAAGTGCTTAATAAATATTAGCTCTTCTTAGGATCTCTTTCTTCTCACTGTTCTGGACACGACCTTTTCCAAAGTCTCTTGAAACAGAGGACTTCCGGGGAGAGCTGTATGTGTGGAGTCTAGGGCTGATTTCTTTCCCTTGCTGCCACCTCTTCCTGAGTCAGAGCACAGCACACTGACTTCCGGGAGGAAAGGCTCCTGGAGAGGGGTTTGCCTAAGCCTCCGGATCCAGGACCATCTGAGGTCATGTCAGCCTGGCCACAGGGGATGTGAGGGGTGCAGGAGAGCAGAGGCGCTGAGTGGTGTACAACGGGAGGCAGGCGGGGGCAGCAGCAAGCCCCGAGACCCCAGGGACACCGTTGCGTTCCCTGTGTCCGCGAAGGCCTGCACTCCGCTGGCCTTGGCAGCTGAGGCAGAGCTCCTGGCCGTACTTGGTCTGTACACACACCCTAGAGGACTGGAGCTGGGTTTCGTTGGCTTTGTGATGCCTCAGAAAAATGGGAGGGTGAGAAGTTAGGTCTGCAGCACCCAGAGGCCCAGGACAGAGCCGCTGAGCAGGGTCCTTTCACTTCTAAGGCGGCAACTCCTTGGGCCCTGAAACGTCGTGAGCACCATAACTGCTTCAGGCTCAGACCCTTGGCATCAGGACGACTGCTCAGGGCTCCTGCGCACGGCTCCCAGACCAGCCCCCACTTACAATGCTAGGTGAGCGGGAGCTTTTAGGAGCCTGGTAAGGCTACGTCACACAGCAGTACAGATGGCACAACGCACTGCTGTGGCTCCTTTTGAACCCCCGGCTTTGTAGACAGAGGTACTCGGAAATGACAGTACTGAGCAGGAGGCAGCCTTGAGAACTCAGCCCTTACTTCCCGTCTCTCTGTGGCAGTCTTGCTCTCACCCTGACCTCTTCCAGAGCCTGCCTGGATCTCATATGTCTGTGAATCTGCTGCACAAGGTCAGACCTGGCAACACCTTCAGTAATTTCCAGATAAAAACTTAGATACATTTTGAGAAAATTTGTGTGTTAGACTGAGCTACTGGTGGGCCGTCTGTGTGTCTGTACAAGTGGTCCGCTGCTCAGGGCTGCCTGGTTGAGGGGATAAGAGAGGTCTGAACCTAGCTTTTCTAATCTTAGCAGGGCACGCAGAGCGAGGAGGAAAGGGAGGTGGGAATCCAAGGTGTTGAAAACCTAGAAGGGCTAAGAAGCCCAGGCCCAAACTTATTAGCTGGGAGCAGCTCCATGACTAATCCAGCCTGTGCCCAGGTCCCTGCAGCCCACATCCAGAGCTTGGTGACTCTTCAGAAGGCCTTCGGTGCTGTGTAACTGTAGGACTGAGAGGGTCCTCATGACTCTCTGAAGTTTGGGGCAGCCAGGGGCACCCACCCTGCTCTTGCTACTGATAATGCAGGATCCCAACAAAAGTAAACTGTGGGGGCCCTATGTTCCCAGACACTTGGGGAGCCCTGGGTAAGGCCTGGTTGGCAGGAGCATGTTGGAGGGAGAGGGCCCCAGGTCCCTGGGCTCTCAGGGCCTCTGTGATGGGTCTTGAGGCATCCCTGGTGTGTAGCAACTCAGGGGGGTGCTGGAAGGGAAGGAGACTGCTGCCTGGCATTTGCTATGTTTAGTCTACAGTGCTGCCTAGGAAGAGTCCTTGCCCATGGTGACACTGGGTTCACTTGAAGGAGCCCCATGCAAATCCAAGTCAGGGCTCCCGAAATAGCTCAGAAGCGCAGGGGACTAGAAAACGCATCATTTCTTTCCAGACCAGCCCTGCTGACATTTGTCCTGCACTTGAATGTGTTCTGAGGGGAACTGTTCCTCAGATCCTGGGCTCAGAAAGGGGTGCGTGGCCCCTGAGAAGAGTGAAGAGGCTGTCCCCAAGCCCTGATCCCAGGACAGCTGCACAGAGGCCTGGGGAAGCGGGAGGTGCCTGTGTTGGGGCTGTGCATGCTGTGCTGGGAAGTGTCGCTGTGCCAGGAAGGGAGGAGGAAGAGGAGGTGTGGGCACAGGCCTTTGTGGAGAGGCATGCGCAGGGCAGTGATCTTGGAGGGCCATCTTGGAGGACCTGTGTCCCATCGTGCTGGGTGGGGACAGAGGAGAAGAGTCACCATGGTCTGAGTGATGCCATGTAGCCAAGAGGCCTGCATTTGGGATTGTGCTTTTACACCCCTGTGTCCCCTGAGCTCATTCAGCTCCATGCCTGACCAGCAGAATGGTCCCTGGAGCAGACCCTGTGGGCTTGGCAAGGGCAGCATTTGGGGACCTATACCCGGGGTCAAAATGCCCCCAAGTGCAGTCTTGGCCATCAGCCTCCCCTGACTCCCAGAAACCTCTGGGCCGGCTGCTCCATGTGGCATTCATGGTAGCAAAATAGCACGCAGGGCTTGGCAGTGGATCTCTTTATTCAGATCTGCAAATGTAGTTATCTAAAAAATGTGCTTCACGACATCAAGATATTGCACTAAATATTTTTATTACAAGGCAGATGTCGCCTGGGATCTGAGCAGTCCTAGAAGGCAGGGACCCCTGGCAGTAGGCAACAGGTCTGGACTGTTGGCAGGTGAGGGAGTGGCAGGGGCGCAGCTGCAGTGGGCCAGTCTCCAGGGTTCGGGGCGTGGCGCTGGGCAGTGCTGGGTGCCCCAAAGCCCAGATGCCTGAAGGGTGGAGGGCGGGTTGTCCAAGGGGCCTCTGGCAGGTACCCCTCCTGCAGCCTTCTCAGCAAGAGCTCTTCGGATTCTGTAGTACTTCTGGCTCTGGGCCACATGGACCAGACCAGAGATTGTGCCCCTGACAGCTGCCTGACCACCCCAGGCACAACCAGGGCTTTTTCCATCCTGCTTTTTTTCTAGTCCCTTATTTCTGCCTTTCTCATTCTAGGTCTGTTTCACAGTTTTTCTCTTTCCTGCTACAAATAACAACAGCAATACCTGCTAACATCTGCTGAGTGCCCACCCTGAGCCATGCTCAGGGCTTATGGGGGCCACTCCTGTGGGGCCTTTATTCTGAAGGCGCCAGGATCTCCAAGCACCCTGGGGGCTGACAGGGGACCTCCCCTGGGGAGAAGGCAGGACATGGGTGCTGGGAGGAACCCCAGAGGCTCACTGGCACCAGCGCCCTCGGTTTACAGATGGGAAGACTGAGGCCCTGGCAGAAGAGGCTATGGCAACAGTTTGGCACCACAGCCTGAGGCAGAGCTCAGGCCAGGCCCGGCCTCTTGGAAGGAGCACAGAGCTTTCTCTCCCTCTTCCTCTGGGTGTAAACTCCACGTGCCCTCAGTGCCCACAGGCCTCTTCCACCTGGTGATTCTGGGCCAGGTGATGCAGGTCACATATGTGACGTGTCAGGGCCACACTAAGCACCCGTGCGAGGCCGGGAGAGAGGGGCTGCAGGACCCAGAGGAGGGCAGGACAGACTAACGCAAATAATTCTGCTGTTATAAAAAAAAATTAATTCAAGAGTTTGCTAAATGGCAACTGGCATGTGAAAGAGGGGCGGGCCGTGTGGAGAGGCGGCTCCTCCTGAGGTAGACTCACTGAGGTGCTATCCGTCTTGGCGCCGCCGCTCTAGTGGAGGTGAGCTCAGGAGAGTACAGCCCTGGTCTCCGCTTGGTTCATCTTGATCTTCCTGGCGCCTCAGCCCACAAGCAGAAGCATCGCTCTGCTGCCGGGCCGGCCCGTGGCTGCTCCAGGTGGCATCGGTCTGTTGTAGCCCACATCCAAGGCCCGTGCCTAACCGGCCCCTAAGCGTGAGGTCAGCGTCGGGGTCTGGCAGTGTCCTTCTGTCTGTAACGCTGTGGCGGAAGGAGCCTCCTTGACCCCTGCTGGACTCACAGGAACCGGCCCTGTGTGGTGTGGAGAGAGCTGGGCCTTTAGTGTCTGGCTAGAGACTCTGACTGTCTCTTGCTGTGTATCCTTGAGCAAGTCACGTAACCTCCCTGTGCGACACAGGCCTCGTCTGAAAAGGGAGGATAATGAACAGTACCCTTCCTTTACAGGGGCACAGCAGGATTTAATAAGACAATGTTTGTGAAAGGCTCACACAGGGACACACTGCCAGGCTGCACTGTCAGGTGAACCCCATGCGAGAATTCTCTGCAGAGGAGACTGTGGTCATGAATAAGAAAAACTGCAAGTTCATTTTAAAGTCTACTGAATTGTGAGTTCATGATGTATTTTTCCAACTAAGAAAGACTAAGTGTATTAAGATTGTGATAGAGTGGATCAAGAAAAGTTTTAGGTTGGGGTTGGTGGCACATGCCCATCATCCCAGCAGGAAGATCATGAGCTACCTGGGCTACACAGTGAGGCCTGGACTCAGTAGAGAGGAGAGACCCTGTCTGAAGACAAGTACAAGAACAGAACAGAGGAGGAAACACTGTAGCTGTAGTAACCGGTCCTTATAGCTCTACAGAGACCAATGTGGTTATACAGGTAACGTACAGTAGAGTTTTTTAAAATAGTAGCTGAGCAGTGAACACAGTAGAGCCACATTTATGGTTTTTGAAGCCGCAGATGCTAGACACATGCTCTGGAAATTTCTGGGAGGAGACACAGGAGACTGCCCTTTGAGTTACCTGAAGGAATGGGCTCAGGGAACCTGGTATTTCGTGAGATTTTGCTTTTAACTTTACTGTTGGATCATGCCCAAGTATTCTGCAACAAAAGCACTTTTAACTTATAAATTAAAAAAGCCAGCACACTGGAAGCTGAGTCAGGGTGATCGCAAATTCAAGCCCAGCCTGTGTGACTTACTGACTTAAGGGAGACTCTGTCTCAAAGTAAAATTATAGAAAGAACAGGGATGCAGCTCAGTGATGAGGCCCTGGGTTCAATCCCTGGTAAATGCAAAAGCAAAAGAAAAAGAAAAAGAAAAGAAAAGAAAAAGGAAGGCAATCAAGCTGGCCAAATATATGCAAGCAAGCAAACAGATAAAGCCTTATAAGAAGGATGTCAAATAACAGAGATCCTTGTGGAAACTTGGCAGCCAGAGCCCCAGAAGCTGGGTTCTGTCCTTGCCCAGCACCCTGCTCAGCTGCTCCCCTGCTCTCTCCCAGCCGCTTCTGTAGCACCTACAGCCACCCTCCTTGGTCTGTGATGGCACTGGGGACAGCCCGGGCTGTGGGGCTCTGCTTGGTGGTGAAGGTCGGCTGCTCTGCCAGGTTCACTCCACACCTGGAGGAGCCGGCCGGGCCGGGGAGCTGCAGAGGATGGTGACTGGCAAGGGGGCGGCTGCTCACCTGCCTGGGAGGCCATTAATCTTATGTCTCTGAGGGCTCTCGTCCTCCTACGCCAGCTACCCTGGTATGGGTGGATGTGGGAAAGGACAGGAAAGGGGCCCTGGGCTTTCTACGTGGACCTTGATCCTGGGAAATACCATCTGGCTTTTCTGCATCTTCTGACACCAGTCCCCCGGGTTGGGGCACATGAAAGAGCTGCACCAGGTGACTTTCTTAATGTTTATTCCTTGGGATTCAAGGTCACAGTCAGCCATGCACCTTCAGAGGCTGAGTGTGGGGGGCAGGGCAAGACCCCATCACTGCACCAAGCGGGCCAGTCCCACAGCCAGCTGCAGAACTGCTCCGGGCTCTGAATCTCTCTCCCTGCAGTCTGACACCTCCCTCACACAATGGCAACAGTGCCGGGTACCCTGCCCAGGTGTCCGCAAATGTATGCAGCTTGATCTCAGCCCTTGGAATCGGCTTTAATCACAGATCCTGTTTCCTTTAAAGGCTGGGGTTGTTGGCCGTAGAGGAATTCTAAAATAGAGTTACTGGGGCAAAATCTGGGCAAAAATTGGGGCAGATGAATTTGTGGCCAAAGAGAAGGTCCTTGGTTAAGCTGGATATTCGGTGTTCAGAAAGGGACTGTCTTCAAAGGAGTGAGCTGCCGTCACTAGAAAGATGCCAGTGGAAGGGGACCTGCTGGGGATATCACTTTGTACCTTTCATATTGATGTGTGCACAGGGTGGGGCCCCTGGGACAGCCTCTCACACTTTTCCTTTTGCCTTCCAGACCCGGGCAGTGCCTCCTAGGGTGGCTTGTGCTTGCTGCAGGTTGGAAACTGTAACAGCACGTGTCCAAGCATGCACTTCCAGCCAGGCCTGCTGTGGCACTTGATCTGCTTCTGTTGTTGACTCTCACAACGGTAGTGCAAGGCGGGCACATGCATTTTCCTCCTATCACAGCTGAGAAGGGGGCCTAGCGAGGTTGACTGTCATCCCCAAGGTCACGGAGCTAATAAAAGTCGACGTCAGGATTTGAACGCAAGGCCGCTTCCGGAGTCTGCTATGCAGGATGCACCGTGGATAACCAGTGGCCCTCATGTTCTTCCTGCTTGTCTCTGTCACATTTTCCCCGTCACAATTCAAAGGCAGTCGAGAAACTGGTGGCCTCTGCTTTGCTGCTTGTGGCCTTGTCACCGCCTCACTGGTGTTTCTCTGGGGCAGGGCTCAGGCCCTTCCCTGGCAGGTTCTGTGGAGGAGGGAGGGGATGGAAGGCAGGGCTTAAAGGGGTCAGAGGAGAGGGACCCCGAGGCAGCTGCCTTCAGAAGGGGCACACGTCTGGGGTACAGTTACTCGACTCGAGACAAATGTGCATATTGGATCCTTGAAACAGCCCTAGAAGGCAGAAGCTTCTCTGCTTCTTATGTTAAGGTGCTGCCTGTCGCAGAGGCCCAGAGAGGCTGTGTAGGCGTCCAAGGGGATCAGAGGGACTCAAGCCTGGCTCCATTAGACTTGTCGTTTCTGTGTTCATTCGGGTCAGCCTCCCCTCTTCCATGGCTGGGATGTGAGGGACACAAAAGGACACAGTTGAATATAAGGGTTTGGGATTATTTAGTCCTCATATTCCAGATGCAGATGCCAAGGCCCAGAATGCCTTGTTGAAGCCAAGAGAGTTGGGGACCAAAGTCACCCCTAGGTCCCTCTGTGTCCCTGGCTTCAGTCGGCTTTTTTTGCAAAGAGCAGACACAGTGCTGTGGGGGGGAATGGTCACCGTGGCTGTGTGGATTGGTGGTTCTTTAAATCATGTGCACGTCTTTGTTGGAATAAACAGATGTCATACTTTTGGCGTCCAACAGGAAGCTGCCTGGGGTGGAGATTGAGGCCTCTCTGGTGGCTCTGTTCCTGGACAGGTCCATCAGCATCTGGGCCCAGAGTTCTCATTGATATCATTGGGGCTGGTGGCCTCCAGCTCAGGGGGCCGATAAGCTAGGTGGAGCACGGGCACCCAGCAGGGGTGAGTAATGCATCGTTGGGGGGCAGGACCTAGCAGCACCCTGTTCTCCCTCCATGTTACACCTTCAGGCTGCATCATCTTGAATATCCTCGCTGATGGTGAATCCCCTTCCTTTGGGGGTGGATTTAATTTTTAATGCAGCCAAGGTCATTTGAAGGCAAGGCTCAGAAATTAGCTGGGTGACAAAGCTGAACAGAGCGGTTTTTACTTACAAAGAAAGTGACGCTGTGACTCTATTTCTCACTTAATTTGGCCCCAGAAGGAGCTCCAAAAGCACTGTGACGCCGGGCCCGCTTCACTGGGGACTGGGAGGAGATACTCAAGGTGACCGTATTGAAGGGGGGAACAGCACTCACCAGGTGTATAAATATCAGTTGGTCACAATGGTTCTCCTGACTTCACAGTCACACCTGGCTGCTCCTGACCAGCTGTCCCCGCTTTGTGGAGCCAACTTGGTGGGAGTTCACTTAGATATCCAGGGGAACTTGGGTTTCGTGGCAGCCACCAGTCAGGCCCAGTCCCTGCTCTGTGCAGAATAAATAATGACCCTGCAACATGCCGGTAATTTTCCCATCTTACCAGCCAAACCTGCAGGTTACCCGGCAGAGCCCACTCTGCTTTGGTCAGGAGGACTCCGTAAGCCAGAACTCACAGGAGTCTAGCGAGGGCTGAAGCGAAGCAGGACACAGTCTCTCCTGCTCTGGGGACGTCATTTGCCCTTGAGAATTAGCCTGGCAGTGGGAGTCATAAGAGCAGGCACTTCTTTTCCCTTTTCTTGCAGTGCCATCCCATGGCCTGGCACTGGGGATTGAAAGAGGGCTTTGCACATGCTAGGCAGGTGCTGTACCGCTGAGCTGAGCTGCACCCCTGCTCAGTCCTTTGGTCTGAGACAAAACTCTTCCTCATTTGGGTGTGTTATGAAACAGTGATTATACTCGGTACCTTTTCCCCTTTAATAGTCTTACCTGACAAATAGACCTGCATTCACCCCCAAGTTGGGTGATAGTAGAAGAGAGTGGGGTGTATTCTGTGAGATTCAAAGATGGAGAGTCCCTGGCCTGGGACCCAGAAACTGGAAGTCAGGGTTCCTCAAGTTGGACTTCAAGGCTCTGTAGGGGACCTGGAGGCAGAAAGTGGAGACGCAGGAACAAGTGTTGGTATTTGCTCCTCCTCCCTGCGGGCCTGCCCTTCTGTGATGCTCAGAGGACCTGAGGACTCCTTTCTGGATTGGCAGAGCTGTGGGGAAGCACAGTGCTCCTGTCCCTGAGCTCTGGCTGCCTGCAGGGAGTCACCAGACGCGGTGTGAGCAGAAAGGTCCCTTTCCCCCTTGGTCATGATTGAAACTCGGGTCTAGGCTGCTGAACCCAGCACAAGCCAGGGTCCACAGTACCCATGTTGGGAGGGCAGAGAGGAGAAAGCACTGGTGTCCTCGTGTCAGAGGTGACAGGAAACCCGGGAGAGGGGGGACTGTCATTGACGAAAGAGCGTACAGCCCTCATGCTGTTCTGCTCTTTCCAGCCTGCAAGACTTTGCATAAAAGAGACTTGAAGGATGGGGCCTGCAGGGATCGGTCACTGCAGGGAGGGCCCTGGTTTCTTAAACTGGGGCTAGCCCTGTTTGCTGGGTGATGGGGAGGTGGGTAGCACAGGTCTGCAGCTTACTTGGAGTCTGACCCTCAGGGCAGCATCCTTGAAGTGTGCATGGAGCTCCACCCAGCATGCACGTGTGTGCCCGGAAGGGGTCTCTGTGAAGTCCGCTAGGAAACGGACCAAGAGAAGGAATCAGTAGAGATAGGGATGATAGATACAGGTATAGGTATGGTTATGGACGAGATTTATTATACAAAGTCAACAGTCAAGAGTTTGTATTTGTTTTGTAGTGCTAGGTTTTGAACCAGGGCCTTTGCACTGAGCTACATCCCCAGCCCTTAAAATTTTTTTTTTTTTTTTTTTTTTTTTTTTTTGGGG
>NW_022900933.1:18420102-18430807 GCF_012274545.1 Fukomys damarensis
TTTTTTTTTTTTTTTTTTTTTTACATTTGGGGACTCAGAATTGCTAAGTTCCCCAGGCTGGTTTCGAACTTTCCTTCCTCCTACCTCAGCCTCCCAGAGTGCTGGGGTCACTGACGTGCACCCCACAGCTTGTGCCGTTATGGGGGCTGCCATGTCCCAAGAGCTGCAGGGTGAGTGGGCAAGCTGGAGCCCAGGGGTGGATGGCGCTGCTCCTGGCCCAAGGCTGGCAGGCATTGATGTGGAAGACCAGTACTGAAGGCAGGAGACAGCGGAGGTCCCAGTTGAAGGCTGTTGGCAAGGGCCTTTTCCTGGGGGTGAGTCAGCCTTTTCATTCAAGTGGGCAAGACCCCCACACACACATTAGAAAGGACAATCTGCTTTAATTAAACAATTTAAAGAAATGTCCAGCATAATAATGTCTGGCTGAAAAGTTGAGCACTCTGTGGCCCAGGGAAGTTGACAAAAAATTAAGCCTCAGAGCCGTTGGACGAGTCTGGGAGCTTCTGTGAGCTGTTTCACAGGCCTTGCTATCAGTGTGTGAAAAGTCTGGGGAGTCCTGCAGTAAAGAAACCCATTTGACTTGTTCATCCAGGTGTTTTCTTTACTTCTCTGACCATGGTACTTTCTGGGGACAGGGACAGCATACCTATTAGAATCCCGGAACTGAGTTCCAGGAACAACACCCTGGGAAACAGTACCTCGGAAATATCATGTAGATCTGACTTTGGTTGCTCCAGCCTCTCTCCTTCCTGCCCTCTGCCCTGCTGTGTCAGTCATGACCAAGAAGCAGCCACGTACTGCCTCGGTGAAGTGCATCCAGAAGTGAAGGGACTTAATTCGACTGCTTTTATCTGGTGCTTGCTCAACGCCAGCTAGGTGCTAAGTGCTTTGCATGCAGGGTCTCATTTGATCTTTCTAACCACCCTCTGAGCTAGGAACGTTTGTGTCTCATGACTGGCACAGAGGTTCATGGGGACTTCCTGGCAGAGGGAAGTCAGGACTGCACCCAGGCCTGGCTGACTCCAGAGCAGTGCCCTTAACCACTGGACCCCCTGGCTTCCCACTGTGGCTGGAAGACGAGGAAGGACGAAGGAAGCAGAGGTTTGGAATGGATTGGTTCATCTAGAAGCCCATAACTGATGGGCTACCTTTTGGTGGCAGAGATTAGGGAACAGGGAGTGGGGTGAAGCTGTCAGAGAAGACGGTGTGCGTTGGCCCAGTGCCCTCTGTCTACAGGGAGAGGCAGAAGAACATGGGCTCAGCATGTCGTGAGCCTTCGCCTGCCCCCTTGCTGCGTTCCACTTGGCTGCCTGAGGGCCGGGTGCCCTCACAGGTGGTCCCTGAGAGTGCCAGGCAGGTCCCATGGGGACAGTCAGTAAGAGCCAGCTAATTGGGCACAGGACCTTGGTCCCATAATTGATCTGAGTTGGAAAAATTTGGGTGCTGTCAAATACCCAGCATGCTCCCTGTCTTGCAAGGGCAAGGTCCCGAGTTCCATTCCTGGTACCAAAAAGAGAAAACAAAAAACAAAAAAAACCCAAAACAGCCAAAAAAAAAAAAAAACCCAAAAAGATGGTTACGTGTGTATGTGGGTTTGTGTGTGTATGTGCATCTTGACTGTGTGTTGTCTTCAACAGCCAATGCTCAGCAGGGACCCGGCCTCATCACCTGTGACATGCAAACCCAGTGTAAATGTATTCCTGAATCACATAGCACTGAAAGTGTATTATACTTACATCCTTGTTGATCGTATTTGGCAAGAACTCCTGCTCACCCTTTTGAATATATCTACTGATGATTTGGGGGTTTTTTCCTATAAACAATAAAAGTTATCTGGAACCAAACCAGACACATAAGTTGCTTTGTTGCCTCTAACTGAGGTACAACAAATGAGGTATAGCCCTAAGACAGGTGGTTTCTGTGGCCAGTAAACCGTCTGGAATGGCTTTTTCCTTAGTAGCAGAGGCAGTGCATGGGGACGCAGGGGCAGAGGGGCCCCCCAGATGGGACCAGCTGGGTGTGGGCATTCTGGGGGCAGCGTTTACTAAACCAGTGCTGTAGGTGTTTGGACCTGCGCCTGCCTCCTGTGTGTGCTCGCCTGGAAGGAAGCCGTATCCTGAGGCTTCAGGAGCTGTTTGGCTGTGGCTGGTAGGGCTGTCAGCGAGAAGGAGGCCCGGAGCCTGAGGCGGATGAACCCAGTAGGGGTTTCCTCATGAGGTAGGTGGGAGCTCCCCTGGGACCTAGAATCCATGGTCAGGATCAGAAGAGGTAGAAGACTTCGAGGGCTTCTGTGAGAAAATCAGCAGACACCCGTGGAACAAGGGCAAAGCCCGGGATCTGTAGTGGCTTGGTGTAGCCAGGTCCATAAAGCACCCTTAGAATTTAACTTCTCTGCCTCTGAGCCTTCCCTTGGGCTTCACCACAACGTCACCATGGAAACCTGGGGACCTGGGAAGTCACCTACTCTCCACACTCCTGTGCTCAAGCCTGGCCCTGCCCTTTGGTGGCCACCCCCTACCCAAGAGCAGCCACCCAGGGGCAGGGCAGGCCAGGGTAGAGGGGCCTCCGCAGGGTCCTCGCCCCACTTTGCGGGTGCAGGTGAAAGGGGACTGCACGGCTGTGTGCACTGCCCCCCAGATCACCCGTGCCGGCCAGGTCCGTTAATCTGTGCTCCGAACTGGTCCTTAGGCTGTGCTGCGGCTTCCTGCCCTGCCCAGGTCATCCAGATCTGCTTTGGAGACACGATCTCTGCTGCTCTCACAGTTTGGCACCAGGCTGTGCAAGGTCACAGCCACAGCTGTCCAGGTCCTCACAGATTCAGACTGTAGCACACGTAGTACATACCTTAGCCTGGTGTGGGAAGAGTGCCCAGCACTACAGAGGCCGAGGCAGGAAGATCACCACGAGTTCAAAGCCAGTCCAGGGTACCTTGTGAGTTTAATGCCATCATGAACTACATGGCAGGACGCTAACTCCCCAAAACAAAATAATATGACTTAATTTTAGTGTAAAACTTACTAATAAATTTTTGCAAATAACTCATTGACTTTAAATAGGCTGTGATTTAAATTGGCTTGGCAAAGCTCACGCCAACTCAGAAATTCTTACTGAGAAAAATCTAACCTGCAGCCATATGTGTTGGCATATGCTTATCATCTCAGCAGTCCAGGAGGCTGAGGCAGGAGGATCACAAGTTCAAGCCTAGCCTGAGCAATTCAGTAACTCAGCAAAATCCCATCTCAAAATTTAAAAAAAATATTTAAAAGGTTTGGAGATATAGCCAAGTGTGAAAGGCCTTGGTTTGATCCCCAGTACTGCCAAAAAACAAAAAAAAACCCTACAAATTATTTTTAGTGATAGGGAAACATTTAGGAATATAACATTAACATGACATCATGTTGTACTTTTTTTGATATTTCATTAAAAATGTTTCATTAAACATTTAAAATTTTAAAATTTTGCAGCTAGGTGTGGCACATACCTGTAATCTTGGCATTCAGGAGGTTAAACCAAGAAGATCACAAGTTCAAGCCCAACCTGGCAGTTCAGTAATTTAGAGAGACTCTGTCTCAAAATAAAAAGTAAAAAGGGATCTGGAGTTGTAGCTCAGTGTGATGACCTGTGTTCAATCACCAATACCACCCTAAAAACTGCATTTTTCCTTTTCGTATTTAATGTGTTTTTTCTGCAATGTGAGCCCGGTATGGTAGCACACACTTTTAATCCCACGGAGGCTGAGGCAGGAGGATCACCGTGAGTTTGAAGCCAGCCTGGGCTACATAGTGAGTTCGAGGCCAGCCTGGAATACATAGAGAGACCCCGCCTCAAAAAACCAAAAAGAAAGAACTGTGGAGCGGGCAGCACTGTAGGGATGCGAGGCAAGGGCTAATTGTGTTGGGCACTCAGTTTCCACGAGGCTGATCACACTGTGCCTATCACCTCCTTCACCCTTCGCCATCGGCGCTGCCCTCTTCATGCCGTGTTCGGCTGCATGGCCTCAGGCCAGAGAGGTCAAGCAGATGGCCTCAGCGTGTGGATACTCAGGGCAAGCGTTGGCTGCGATGGGTCTGTCTAGGGGACGAAGGACTCAGGGGACCGCTTACCGGGTGTCTGGAGAGTGAAGCTCAACTGGCAAGGGACCTTCGTGGGAGGGAGTTGGCTGGGGGTCAAGTTTGAAGGGGAATGAGAAGTCGAACCTGGTCGGTGTCGTGGAGCAGGGTGACATCGGTCTGACGTGGGCCTCAAGCAAACACTTGGCCGTGCCGCCACCCCTGTCTCTGAGAGGAAGGACACCCTGGCGACAGGCCCCCGCCTTAATACGTCATGTGCATTTTATCTGTGCACACTCCTCCAAGACTTGGTTTACAGATCCCAGCTCAATACCATTAGTGTGGATCTGTGCAGAGCCCTTTGTAAAATTGATTAGAAAGTGGGCTTTTGCATGCAGGGAGGAGGGGGTGGGCCTAATCAGATTTGAGCATGAGATCGTATCTAATTCCCTACATCTAGCAACTGGCTTGGGGACCTCCCCCCACCACCCGCAGCCAGGGCCCCCCTAATTTGGTTTTCGAATACGTTAGTCAAACGAGCTGAGTGCACCTCCTTTGGGGAGAAGGTTTCTGGGGGGTTGGGAAGGGAGACGGTAGGAGGGCTGGGGACCTGAGCAGAAGCAGTGCTTTCCAAACAGATCTGGAGCATAAACCATAGCTGAGGTCGCCGGGGCGCGCATTTCTGGTGGTTGTACCCCATCCAGGAGAATGCAGCCAACTTCCAGGGTGACTTGTTACCGCACTGCTTGCCACTAATTAAGCCCCTATGTATACGCTAATTTTTTTTTCTTCCTTCCCTGTGTTCCTTCCTCCTTCTCTCAGAGTGCTGGAATTGAACCCAGGGCCTCGCATGGACTAGGCAAGTACTCCACATCAAGCTGCACTCGGCCTCTTTTAAATTTTATTTATTTATTTATTTATTTAGGTACCGGGGGTCGAACTCAAGTCTTTGTGCTTGCGAGGCAGGCAGCGGAACCACAGAGCTACATCCCCGGCTTAAATTTTATTTTTGAGACCGGGTTTTGCTGACTCACCCAGGATGTCCTCCTACTTGACAGTTTTCCTGCCTCAGCCTCCCAACGGATGGCTGAGATTACAGGTGGGCACCTCCACACCCGCTTTTTCATCTTTTTACAAAGTAGCAATACCTAAGAACAGTCACGCACTATGAAATACAGGAGATAGCTTGTACGTCACTCTCCTCTCATCCTTGGTCTCCTACGCTGTTTCCAAGGTAGCCACTATTTCCAGGTGTCTGACTTTTGTCTTCTCGTGGATTTCCCATGCACAGCTTTGTGAACCTCTCCAAGAAACCTGCAAGCCTGCAGGAGGAAGCCCAGTTGTCCCCATCGGGCAGTTGGAGAAGTGGAGGCCGGGTTCGGTGCCAGTGGCTAGGTGGCAGAGCCAGGACCAAATTGTGGATGGTCTGGCTTTAAATCCTGGGGTCTTCCTGGGACACACCTACCCTTCCCAGCAGCAGAGCTAAACAGGAAGCATCTGGGGTTTCCCTCCCTTAGCTCTTCCTGTCCATCCGTTTGCTCTCTTTTGTCAGCTGTATACCCAAGCATCCTAAGGAAGAAGGGGCACTTGTGAGGATTTTTTTCATTTTTGGTACTGGGATTGAACTCCCACTGAGCTATATCCCCAGCCCTTTTCTTATTTTTTTATTTTGAGACAGGATCTTCTCACAAAGTTGCTCAGGCTGGGCTTGAGCTTGTGATGCTTCCTGCCTCAGCCTCCCAGAGTGCTGCGATTACAGGTGTGAGCTACCAGGGATTCCTTCTTAGAGCCTCCTTCAAGTGGACGCCCTTACTGAGCGTAGGAACAAGAGAGTTGAGTGAGTCCTCGCCTGCTTTGTGTGGATCTTGTAGATCCTGTCCCTTCCCTACAGGGTGTGTGGGGGTGTGTTTGGCAGGTGTGCTGCGAAGTGAGTGTGACATCAGAATCGAGGAGCAGCGTCTGGCTTCACCAAGTGAGACCCTCGGGAGGTCTCGGTGGCATGAAAGCCTGGTACCTGGTTGGTTTTCACTAAATACGAGTGTGGCTAGCACTACTAGCTAACTTTCTTTTAATACATCACTCATCCACCCTGTTGCTGGTCACCTTGAATAAAAGGCTAGAATATAAGAGCAAAATTGTTCTATGCTATTATTTAACACCTAATGCTTAAAAAGCATGATATTAACACTGTAAAAAGTATTGTTTTCGCTGGGTGTGGTGGCGCACATCTGTAATCCCAGAACTCGGGAGGATGAGGCAGGAGGATCGCTGTGAGTTCGGTCAGTCTCAACTACATAGTGAGACCCTGTATCAAAAACACAAAACAAGTATTGTTTTCATTACAGAGTCTACCAAAAAAAAAACCTTCAGCTGTTGGCCATGCTAATATAAGCTGATGGCCACCACTTTGAGCCCCTCTTGTAATCATAAAGGCCAAAGGTAACTTGTATTAATCTCATGATGTCTCAGTACATTTAGTATTGAAGTATTTATGCAAGTCTTTTCCTGATGTATACATTTTTTGGCCGACTGTAGAATTAGCATAATGCCAAGGGGTACAAGAGGCACTTGGTAAACAGGATTTGCCATTTTTGCTCCTTTCCCCTTACCAGCTTTTTTGGTTCATCTTTATCCTTGTTTTGAATCAAATTTCTGTAAAGTGAACCAGCTTTAGTTTCCTCTTAACACACTGAGCACCTGCTGTTTACCTGTCACTCTACTGTGTATTGGAACACAGACGAAGGTTTTCCAGGGACCAGAGTATTTCAGCCCTGACGCTATGCTGTAAAACCCAGTTATGTAACAGCTGGATTATGGGGCGATTATTAGCTTTGCTTAAAGATTTTCGTTTACTCAAGGATTAGCTCTGGTGTTCCTTTAAATAGCTAGCTTTGCTAATGCATTTTTTTACAAAGAAAGGGTGGTTGGGGAAATATAAGGCAAGCCTGCCTTCTCAGCCAGCCATGTAGTTTGCCAGGGGTGGCGGTGCACACCTGTAACCCCAGCACTCTGGGAGGCTGAGGCAGGTCGTCACAAGTTTGAGCCCAGCTTGGGCAACTGCCCAACTGAGCAAAACCCTGACTCAAAATAAAAAATTAAAAGGGTTGGGGGTGTGACTCAGTGCAAAGGCCGTGGGATCACGCCTCAGTTCAGAAACAAAACCTAAGCCAGCCACGTGACACCTGAGTCTCATTCGCCTCTTGGAGCCCCAGTTTCCTTAGAGGAGGAAGTGAGCAGAAGCCTCTGGCCCCAGCCTGGAGGGATGGGCCAGGAGTCGGGCAGAGGTGCACCACCAGGCAGTGTGCCAAAGGCTGGCTGTGCATCAGGGTTCAGGGAGTGCTACGCCACAGAGACGCCTGCCTGCCTCTCCATCCTGATCTTCGTCCGCAGCCCTACCTGCCTTCTTCCTGGCCCTGTCACCTGCTACATGCCTGCATCCCAGACTTCCCAGCACTTCCGGTCCCAGATGAGGCCTGCTGTTTCTCCCCCACCCGCCGCCACGTTGGGCTGGCTGACATCTGCTCCTCCAGGCAGAGCAGAGACTCCGCCACCTACAGAAGCCTGTCCTGACTGTTTGGCTTACAGAGGGCTGTGTCCCTCTGCTCTGTGTGTGTGCCCCTGTCCCTGTCCTGGCTCTTTACAACACGTTCTCTTCCGAGGGACCTATGGTCACTCACTGCACACCTGTGTGTTCTGAGTCGTGGTATCCAGCATGGGGCTGTGAGCTCAGGGGCAAGGACCTTGTGTTCGATTCCGTGTGTGGCACATGGGCTGGGGATTTCACTTAGTGACACCGCCGCCTGCCTCAAAAGCGCAAGGTCCTGAGTTCGATCCCCGGTTAAAATGAAACAAACGAAACAGTGTATAGCGCATGAAGTTAGATAAACCAGTGGTCACTACTGCTTGGAGGAGGTGCGTGTGTTCAATTGCAGCCTGTCCTGAGCGTGTCCTCGCCAGTAGAACCTTGGAGTCTGAACGAATCTTTGTTCTCAGCAGATCACTTGCCCGGGCTTTCCTGGGCTAGGAAACAGGGTCATGATAGTTGTGCCCCCTGGGGCTGCCTGGCAGACTAGACAGCTCCCAGTGCCCCGTGCACCTGCCCCAGAGCGGATCACTGAGGCCCCGAGTTCTGCCCCTGTGCCCCCCAATGTCTCCAGGTTGCTGAGCTTGCGGTCTCTCCCACCTCACTCCTCTGGTGAACTAGGTCTGCCCCGCCCGCCCCTCCAGTCGGCACGGAAATAATCCAGTTTCACTTGATTATGAGTCACTACTTTATGTTGCTGTTCTCTGCTGTTGTTTTGTTGTTGTGGTTGTGGTTCCTTTTCTTTTTAAGTGTTGTGGATTTGATTGAGTTGATTGATCAGCGCAATCACTAATTGGAAGGAGTTGCTGCTGGGTGACTCGCCTGCCTCGTGGCCTGTCCCTCTGTCCCGAGAGGCCCCAGGCTGTCTGTGGTGCTCTGGACTCAGCTGTCCTCAGGGCCCAGGCCCCAGGTGCAGGGTCGGGGCTGGGAGGGCTGGGGCCTTGGCCTGGCATCGTGACCTGCAGCGTGTCCTTGGTGTCCTTGGTCCTCTCAGGGCCAAGTCTACAAAGAGAAAAGGAGTGAGAATGTAGTTCAATGAAAAGGCCCTGGGCTCAGTCCCCAGTACCAATAAGTAAGTAAGTACTAAACTTTGCTGTGCTGTAGAGGATTCGACCTTGTACCTCCCATCTGACCGCCGGGCACCCCTCACTCAGCTGCTCTCCCGCTTCCACTTTGTCTCCTCCTAACCTCTCGAAGCTGCTATTCACTTTTCTCCTGTGAATTCAGCTCTTTAGCTGCCACACATGAATGGGAACGTTGTATTTGTCTTCCTGGGCCTGGCTCACTTCCCTTACTATAATGTCCTCCAGTCCCAGCCACGTTGCCACAGATGATGAGATCTTTTTCTACCCGTCCATCCAGCGATGGGCACCTGGTCGATCCCATGTGTGAACTGCTGGTGTGAACAGTCTCCGGTGACACGGGAGTGCCGTGCCAGCTTCCTTTCCTTCAGACGTATACCCAGGAGTGGGATAGCTGAATTGTACTGCAGGTCTATTTATAGGACTTTTTTCTTCTATTTCTTTTTGCTGAGAGAATGGGTCCCAGGGCCTTGTGCATGCTAGGCAGTGCTCTACCACTGAGCTGCATCCTCATCCCGTTTTACTTCTGTATTTTGAGACAGGGTCTCACTGAGTTGCCCGGGCTGGCCTCAGCCTCCCAAGTGCCGGGCTTGCAGGTGTGTACCGACACACCTGGCTAATGTTCGTTCTTCGGTTATAGCCATTCTGATTGGTATGAGATGGTCGCTCGTGGCTTTGATATACAATTTCCCCGATCATTAGGTGATGTTAAGCACTCTTTCACATACGTGCTGGCTCTTTGTATACAGTATAATCTTTGGAAAAACATTTATTCAGAGATGAATGTGGTGGCAAATGCCTATAATACTAGCACTCAGGAGGCTGAGACAGGAGGATGCCGACTGGGATCCGACTAGACTACATTGCAAATTCAAGGCCAGCCAGAAAAAGCAAGAACCTGTCTTGGGGGCGGGGAGAGTGAAAAATGTCTATTCAAATTATTTGCCCATTTTAAGTTTTATTTAGTTATTTTTTGCTGTTGAGGCTTTGCAGTTAGTTTTACCAATATCTTTATTGGATTTATTGCACTAGTCCTTGCTCTGTAGGAAAATTGCCAGCCCTGCAGGGTGTCCGCCTCCCCCGGTCTTTCGTTAACGGCTTACATGACCGTGGCAAGTTTGTCACAGCTGAGAAAACTGCCCTTGGCACATCACTGGGAACAAAACTCCTGCTTTCTCCAGATCTTGTTGTTTCTCTGCTAAGGTCCTTTGTCTCTTCTAGAATCCAAACCAGAATCCAGCGCTGCATTTAGTCCTCCCGCCTCTGCCTCTCCGGGTCTGTGTCCCTTCTTCAGACTCCCCTTGGTTTCTGTGACCTTGACATTTGCCGATGTGCTGGCCAGGATTCTGCTTTTGCAGTTTTCAGCTTTGTCTTTCCATTAGGACTCATGCAGTTGGGCGACTGGCTGTACAGTATCAAGGCTTTGCTTAGAACTCCGAAGTGGCAGGGGCTGGTGAGCTGGGTTCAAATCCTGGCTCTGTCCCCAACACGCTAAGCAATGTCAACAAAGAAACCTTTGTGCCTCAGTTTCTCTGGCCTGACAATGGAAGCTTCTCTGCAGTGAGGGCCGGAACTGCTTGTAAGTTTGGGCTCTTTCGGTTTTTCCTGTGCCTGGAGGGACTGTGACCCTGATCCCCTTCTCCCAGAAGGCAGGGGTGCACCATCATGCCCTGCTAATTATTCTGATTTTATAGGTTAAAAAAAACACAACAAAACAGGCTCAGAGAAGGTCAGGAACCTCCTGAAGGTCACAGGGGAAGGAAGGGCAGACTGAGGACTTGAACCTGGGAGTTCACAGGAGTCAATGCTGCCTCTGGATGGGCAGCTCAGGTGGGGCAGGGTGGGGTCTGTCTGCAAGTTTGGATGGTGGACACCCCGGACAGGAGTCCAGATAGTTAAGGACTTCCAGGCTCTCTGTGTTTTATTGGTTTCAGGCCATTCAGTGCTTTATTTTATAATGTGGATTTTTTTTTTTTTTTTTTTTTTTTTTT
>NW_022900933.1:18430856-18440180 GCF_012274545.1 Fukomys damarensis
TTTTTGGCTTTTTGAGACAGGATGGAGTCGAGACTGACTTGGAACTCACATAGCCCAGGCTGGTCTCGAACTCCCAGCGATCCTCCTGCCTCAGCCTCCCAAGTGCTGGGATTACAGGCGTGCACCACCAAGCCCGGCTGTAATATGGATTTTTGACCCTCGAGTTACTGGTGAAATAGCATGAGCCAGTGAACCAGAGCCTCATGCCAGACATTAGACTTCCTTCTGGAGGCCAGTGGCCTTCCTGCAGCTGCGCGTCTTCTGGCCCTGCCGGCAGACGGCTGGGCTGTCTCTGTTTTCCGGAAAGGGAGGTAGAATGACAGACCTGATTTGGGCTGCTCCGGCCAGGACACACAGCCTTGGAGCTGGAGCAGAAGCCAGAGCCTGCTCTGGGCTCTTTCTACCAAGCGTAATAAGAGCTCAGGAGACAACTTGTGCTGTTGATTCTGTTTACTGAAACCTGAAATGTAACCAGGCCTGGTGGTGAATGCTTGTAATCCCTGAACTGGGGAGGCTGAGGCAGGAGGATTGCCACAGGTTCTACCCTGTCTCAACCAGCCCAAACTAAACCAAAACAAATCCCTGAATTGTAACTCTCCCGCTGTCCTCAGCCTTGGCCCACATCCCACCCTGGACCCCTAGAAGGACAGAGGCCAAGTCCTCCGGCTGTGAAGGAGGCACCACAGATGCTGTGCCCAGTGGCCTAGAACTCATCCGTGCCCTTCACTGTCCCTGAGAAGCCAGGTGGCCCATGTGACTCAGTGTCCCTGTGTGTCACTGTAGAACAGGGCACACGCCGCAGAAGTGGAGAATCCTGAATGTGCCAGCGCAGTGGGGTGTAGCGACGTGCCCAAGGCTCCTCAGTGAAGAGTCCCCTGGGGAGGAGGCCAGGGCAGCATTAGCTGAGGGCCCTGCCGGGCCGGCCACCGGCGCTCAGCCTGGAGCACCCCTCCCCCACAGCTGCCTCTGCCCGCCACCCTGACTTCCTGGGAAGGGGGGCTGAGATCCCGCAGTGCTAGCAGAGGGCAGCGCCACCTCTCCCGCCCTCACCCTCCGGGGGCCAGCAGCCTCTCGCTGTGAAGGCTGCATTAGTGAGCAGTAATTGAAATGCAAAATAACATTTTGATCGAGCCTGTGGGCTGTTTATTTATCAGATCAATAGTCAAAACATCCACCCCAGAGAAGACTGTGTGATAAGTGACAGCACTGCCCAGGGCAACCTTGGGGACTCCAGACTCCCCCCCCACCTAGAGGAGCCTGGGTGTGACCCCATATCTCCGCCCCTTCCTCACAGTGTGAGCCTGCACCCCTGTCTTCATTTTCGGTTTTGTTTTGTTTTGAAATAGTCTCTCTGTTTAGTCTAGGCAGGCCTTAACCTGGTGTGTAGCTCATCTTGGCTTCAAACTTGCTGAGATCTTCCTGTCTCAGCCTCCTGAGTGCTCAGATGATGATCATGTACCACTGCAGTTAGCTTTCATTTTCTCCTTTCGCCCAGTGTACACAGGGGACTGATGAGGTCCACATTGCCAGGAATGGGCTTGCTGTGGCTGACAGACCTGACAGACTGGTGCGCAAGGGAGCTGAGAGACCCTAACTAGGCACTCACTGTGTGCATGTGATGCTTTATACTCACTGTGTCCTTTCATTCTCAGAAAAGTTCTGAGTTAAGTATTTATATCTCACAGAGACTGATGACCCCAGATCTTTGTGGGTGCTGTTCCTGCGGTGCTGGCTGGCTCCTTCCCTGTCCTGTGACTCATCGCATCCCCAAAGGGGGGGAGTCTGTGGCACTGCTTTGACCTGGTAACTCTCAGACCTCCCCGTTCTCTTGTCACTGAACATGTACTCTACTTACTGAGCACCTATTGTGTGCCTGCTCGTTTTCTGCACACTAGAGTAGAACAGAAGAGAAGCCAGGGGGAGGAATCCCTCGCCATGATGAATGTGGCCGTTATACACTGAAAACGTGCACTAAAAAAAAAAAAAAAATAGGAGCCCAGCGCCTGACTGCCGATGAGGTCCTGAGCCACGCTCGCAGAAGTAGAGCTCTGGGATGAGGCAGCGTTGGAGCTGCTGTGCTCCGTCGGTACAGGGCAGAACCGAAGAGAGCTGCGCCCAGTTCCAAAGGCCCTGTGTAGACCAGGGAGTGAGACGGGTCATCTTCAGAGGTCCCAGGGATGTTGACCCCGGTGAGGTGACACTGTAGGGTGTTAGACCCCTGTCCGTCCTGAGGGGTGGAGTGTAAACTGACTGGAAGCTCAGAGAAGGCGTGTCTTATATCTTAGCTCTTCTCATAACTTCCTCCCTCCTTCCCTTCCTTCCTGTGTTGTCTGATTTGTGGTGCTGGGGATGGAACTCAGGGCTTCACAGGGGCAAGGCGAGTTCTCTACTGAGCTGCTCTCCTAGCCCATACAGCACTTTAAAACAGTCCGAGTGGTCAGCAGTCGGTGTCTCTGGGGCCCTTGAGGGGCAGCAGCCGCTCTTCTGGGCTGCAGTGGGAGGTGCCACAGTGAGATCGATAGAGGCTCTCCAGGTCCTGGCCCGCCCCTCTCCTCCCTCATGCTGTGCCACACCACCGGGTGTTAACCTGCTGTGTAGTAGGGGAGCTGTGGTTCAGCCCCAGGCCTTTGGTGATTTACAGGACAAAAGCTTACTTGACTTACAGGGTAACATTTTGAGGGTATTGGAGGGAGCCCTTCCATCAGGTGATTGGGGGGCTGGGCTTCTTTGGGTGTGACTTGGCGATCTCCAAGGACTCTTTCTGAATGGCCTGCACATTGCAGGCAAAGGAGAAGCGGGGAAGCAGAAGAGTGCTTGTGGGAGATTTTTGTGGCCCATATGGAGGAGTGGCTTAGATCCCTTTGCCTACTTTCCATTGGCCAAGATCCAGTCACACGGCCACATCTAGCTGCTGGGCGCCTGGGAACTGTAGTCTTTCTGGTGTCTGGCTGTCTGAGCTACTTATCATGCTTCATCAACCCTGACATCATGTACAGTATAAGACACCAACATTGGGCCAGGTGTGGTGGCACACAATGGTAATCCCAGCTACTTGGGAGACCAAGGCAGCAGGAGGATTAGTAGTTTGAGGCAACTTAGTGAGACCTTACTCAAAATAATAAAAATGACTGGGAATATAGCTTGTCACTCTCTGGGTTCGGTCTCTAGCACCCCCCCATACACATAGACGGTGACACCATTATTTTGGGGACCATTATTCTATGACCTGCTGTCCATGTCAGAGGTAGGCAGAGGGTAATGTGAAGAAAAAGCGCGCAGTCTTGAGTCTAAGATCCCCGGGACTAGGGTAACGTGGAGTGCTAAGTGGACACTAGATATTCAGAGAGCAGTAGTGGAACGGCAGGTGGAACGAGCAGGTGTGGTGGCCTCTGAGCTGTCCTTTGAGGGTCTTGTGTGAGCTGAGGCTCAGGGAATTAAGGCCGAGCTTGCTCGCCTGAGGGGAGAGGCTGCTGGGGCTGGGGCTGGGGAGCCGGTGTGGGCAGCGGCTGCCTCCCAGGACGCTGCCTCTGACCCTTGTTCTTCTCTGCTGCCAGCTCCAATATTCTTCTCTCTCACTGCACTTGGGTGGGATGTGTGACCTTGCTCCGCTCTTGAGCTCTGCATCGTGCTGCTTCTGTCCCTGGAGAGGTAGCCCCAACACCAGAAACCTAACGGAGAGATTCGGTGGCCTCACTTAGGTCAGGTGCCCACCCGTAGGTCAGTCCGGTTGGACTGTGGGTGGATGTCCGTAAGAACATGGCACATCCTGCAGGTGCATTGGCCTTGTGTGTGTGAGAGTGTGTGACAGAGAATTCACAAGGCGGAGAGCTGAGCAGTCGGTTATAGAAGTGCCTGATAAGGAGCCTCTTTGCCTGAAAATCGACTTTCTCAGCAGGAGCCAAGACAGCCAGGCAAGTGCATGGTTAAAGGATTGGATGCATGGATGGATGGATGGACAGATGACAAAAGGAGAAGAGTCTTCGGTGGTGTAGGAGTGAACTTTTTATTTTTTATTTATTTAATTTTTTTTTGTTATTGTTTTTTTGAGACAGGGTCTCATTGTGTAGTTGAGACTGACCTGGAACTCACTTATGTAGCCCAGGCTGGTCTCAAACTCATAGCAGTCCTCCTGCCTCAGCCTCCTGAGTGCTGGGATTACAGGCGTGCGCCACAACACCCAGCCAGAGTGAACTTTTTAGATGCTACAAATGGGAAGTGTCTCCTTATTATCAAATGGGATTGTAGAAATAATTGCTAAGATTCACTTAGTGCTTACTTTATTCCAGACACTGTTCTAGACTCTTCATTTTAATCTGCTAATTCTCAGGACCATCCTACAAGATGAGTGCAATAATTCTTATCCTCATTTTACAGATGAGTAGAGTGGACACCTAGACGTTAAATAACAATTTATGAAAAGCAGGACTGGGGCTCAAAGCCAGGCAGTCCAGCTCTAACCCCTAAACTGGACAGCCCACTGCCCTGGCTCTTGCGAGAATCCCTTTGACTGCTGTGACAACAGGTAGGATGTTTACACCACAGCCCTGCTTGATGCAGAGTGAAAATCAAAACAGACAAGATAAATTCACAGATGCCAGATCTCCAAGAAAGACTAAAAGGAAGGATGTGGATTTAAGAGGTAGATTCTGAGTTTTTAATTTGTTTTTGAGACAGAGTCTCGCTGTGTAGCCCAGGCTGGACTTGAACTCACAGCCATCCTCCTAGGCTAAGGTAACAGCCACCAGGCACCTCTGCACCCAGGTGAGGGCCGAGGTTTCCAACACGCAGTGGCAGCCACCAGCACTGGGACCTCGTGGCTGACGCAGGGCCGCCGTTGTCTTTCTGCCTCCACCGAGCCGCTCTCTTCTCCTGTGATGGATGCGGCCTGGAAAAGCATGAATAAAAAGCCCTGATTGAAAGACGCTAATTACCCATCATTATTTTCCATGCCGTAATTTGTATGGAACGAGATTTCCATCACTTGTCTGGGATCTGCCTGGTTTTGACTAATCTTCCTAACGACAAGATGCTTAATTACAGATCTTTGCCTGAGCGCCAGCACACGCAGCAGGAGGCAGGCAGGCACGCCGAAGCCTCGGGAGGCCCCCAGGGGCAGACAGAGTGTTAGGAAATTATTCCCGAGGGGGCCACATAAAATCAGACCATCAGAGGGAAAAGGTGCCGCGGCAGCAGCCTGGCCCGGGAGGGTGGCGGTTGGGCAGGTCCCCAGCTCTCTGTGACTCATCTTCTTCAGCCACCTCCAACCAGCCCGGCTCTCCAGGCAGTGCCTGAGCGAGTCACTTAGTATCTCAGGGCTTTGATTCCCTCATCCAAAAGTCACCAAGGGAAGAAGGCAGTTGGATTTCTAAGAATTTGGGATTCAGTGACGTCAGCTATATGGCGGTGTCTGTTGAGAAAAATGTTACCTGGTGTTGAAAGGCACACAACATATGCAAGATTCCAACCATACGGGGGTGATAAAAAGTTCATCTATTAAACAGGCAATTTATGCCGGGTGTGGTGGCGCACACCTGTAATCCCAGCACTCGGGAGGCTGAGGCAGGAGGATCGCTGTGAGTTGGAGACCAGCCTGGGCTACATAGTGAGTGAGTTCCAGGGCAGTCTCAACCACATAGTGAGACCCTGTCTCAAAAAACCAAAATAAATAAATAAATGAACAGGCAATTTAGACTACTTAGATGAGGGTTGGTTTCAAGCAATGAAATTATTGTTTTTTTTGTATTTTTGAGAGACGGTCACACTGTGTAGCCCGGACTGGTCTTGAACTCCTTATGTAGCCCATGCTGCACACATTCTGGTGGTGATGCAATTAATGGTTGCCCATTTTGCATCTACTGAGCAGATTCATTTTGGTGTTCCTTTTCTTTCTCCTGGTGCTGGGCATTGAATCTAGCAGCTTCTTCACACACAGCAATTAATAAAATCTCTGAGTTTAAGAAAAAAAAGAAAAATGCTATGAGGCATGATGGAAAACACCTGTAATCCCTGCTTCTTTAGGAGGCTGAGGCAGGAGGATGGAAATTCAAACTCAGCCTGGGGCAACTTAATGAGACCCTGTTTTAAAAATAAAACAGGCTGGGGTGGCAACACAGTACTCCCTGGGTTCAATTCCCAGTAATGGGGTTTGGGGGAGCCTATACAATTAATGGATCAGTGCCTAGAGTTGGATTCTCAAGATCTTTGGTTCATAACACTGGTCGGCTCACCTCCCCTCTGCCTCCCTCCCTCCCTCTTTCCCATGTAACAAGTGCCCTTGAATCCATATCCAGCAGGGAAATTGGGACTCACATCTGGCCATGTGGTCCTATTCTTCTGCATTTTTCACTACTTTTTTCATTTTGACTTTTTGAGACAGGGTCTCACTATGTAGCTGAGACTTGACTTGGAACTCACTATGTAGCCCAGGCTGGTCTTGAACTCACAGTGAACCTCCTGCTTCAGCCTCCCAAGTGCTGGGGATTACAGGTATGTGCTACCACGCCTGGCTCACTACTGTTTTTAAAAGAAGTTAGCTGCATTACTTACTTCCAGGTGCCTGAAGGGTGATTTGTAGCAAAGCCTTGCTGGAGGATTGAGAATCTGCTTTAATGAATGGTGCCAGGGCCCCTGGTTAGCAAATTAATTATTGAAATTTACATAAGAAACTCAAGTGTTCAGAAGCCATTTTTCTTCTGTAGAGTGGCTTCCCAATTGAGGCTTGTTTATCCTCTTTTTTGTTTTTGTTTTTGTTTTTTTGGTTTTTTGAGATGGTCTCACTATGTAGTTGAGACTGACCTTGAACTCACTATGTAGCCCAGGCTAACTTGAACTCACAGCGATCCTCCTGCCTCAGCCTCCCAAGTGCTGGGATTACAGGCATGTACCACCACGCCTGGCGTTTATCCTTTTAATTTGCCTCACCAGCCCCTTTCCGTCCTGATCCCTGGCAAGTTCCTTGCACAGTGATCCTCAGCTGTAGATCTAGGGGAACTCAGATGAGGGGAGGGATCTGCTAGATTTCACTGCAGGCCTCTGGGTTTCCTAGGTTTCTTAGGAGAATCCCAAGAGCAGATAACACCCACTGAGTGCCAGCCTGGGACCAGCACTGTCCTAAACGTTTGCCTGAATTGGGTTGTGCTTGGAGCACCCCTGCAAAGCAGCGGGTGTGAGTGAGCCCATTGTACAGGTGAGCACTGTGAGGTCCGGAGAGCGTGACCTGGCTACTGAATGCCAACAGTAATATGGGACAGAACTGGCACATCTGATGCCCGATGGCAGGCTCTCAACCCTTAAGTGACCCAGATGCTTGTCCCTGCCCTCCTGCATGGCCTGGAGCAGAGAGCTAAAGAGGGCCAGGGGCTGTGGTTCTGTGTGACCCAGATCCACCCCACAGAGGAAAGCCAGCAGGCCGGAGCATTCCTCTGTTCGCCTGACCACAGCAGGCCGCCTCGAGGGGTTCCGCCACTGGGATTCCGGTTTAGAAACTTGTGATGGCTGATACCCAAGAACTCCTCTTCCCCTCATGATCAGAGGGGAGAAAGTTCAGCAGTAGGGTTCCATTCAGAGCATTGGAGATTCTGCTGCTCTCTGTGCCAGGAGAAACTTCAACCAGCAGAGTGATGCCCAGCAGAGGCAGGGACCCTCCCAGCATCCTCCCCGACCCCTGGGAGTCAGGTCTCTCTGGGAACAGGGCCCCGAATTGGTCACTGAGAAGCTGGAGCGGAGCCAGGTGGGGGTAGGAGGGAGGCCCTGTTTCATCATATGGTGAAATTGAGGCCAGGGAGCGCTTGCTGAGCTCCAGTTACCAGATGGATGAAAGAGAAAATGGTGCCTCCAGGGGCTTCGACCACTGCTGATTGCGCTTTCAGAGGCAGCTTAGATTGGCGTCTGTCCCCTCCCTGTAGAGTCAGTAGCTATCGATCCGGTTGGGGACTGGGTCCCAGTCAGCCTCACCTCTCCTCCCAGAGCACAAATGTCAGCCGCCTGCCACCCTCATGCCAAAGCTGTCCTCTTGCTGGGCCTCCCCCTGGCCACCTACTCAGGGCCACTTCTGGTGATCTGAGAGGGTTCTCACTTTGTTGCCTAGGCCGGTCTTGAGCTCTTGGGTTCATGTGATTCTCCCATTGCAGCCCGCAGCTTCCCAGAGTAGCTGGGACCACAGAGGCACGTGCCACCGTGCCCACATACCTGTGGCATCTTGAGCGCCGGCGTCTCAGGCTCTGAGCCAGCACTGTGGCTCCTTCCTCGGGCTCCACTTGTGGAAACTCCGCACGCCTGGTCCTCATTTTCCCCCAGTTCCTCCCTTTTTGATCACTTCCTCTTTCCAGAGGCTCCGTGGTTCTGGCCCTCAGTTCCTGTACCCCTTGTCCCATCCTCTTCCCTCCTCCTATTAAGTCAGGGGTGCCCAGGTGGGGGCCCTCTCACTCGGTGATGCCCAAGAAGGTTTTGGTTTTCATATCCTGGTGGGTCTGAGGCAGGCAGGGATGCTTCCTAACCTCCTGTAGTGCAAAGCTCAGCTTCCGAACCGAAGACTCACCCAGCACCAAATGTCCAGGTCCACCGTGTCTTCCTCTATCCCAGTGTACTCCCTCTTGAAGCCCCAAAGAATCACAATCTGGATGCCCAAAACAAAACCAGACAGACTCATCCCTGTGGACTTTGGGGCCCCACCCACAAAAGCCCCTGCTCAGAACCTGGTGGGCAGGGCAGGCCCAGGGCACTCCTCTGCTGAGGCTCACGAGGCTGAAGTACGGTTTGAGAGAAGCTCTCATCTCCAGTCTTTTCATCCCGATTTTGATCTTTACCATGAGCTTTTTTGTTTTGTAGACACTGGGGATTGAACCGAGCTCTCTCTAATGTTTCTATTTTGAGACAGGATTCTCACTGAGTCACTAAATAGCTCAGGCTGGGCTCAAACTTTCAATCTTCCTGTCTTAGCCACCAGGATGCTGGGACTAATAGGCGTGTGCTGCCACGCCTGACTTGCCATTAGCAGTTTAACACCGAGTGCCAGTACACACATTGAGCACCCTTAGTCTGAAAATGTGAAATATCCCCAGTTCTCCAAAATACAGAATTTAGGGGCCAGGGATTTAGCTAAGTGGTTCCAGCACCTGCCTTGCAAATGCAATGTACTGAGTTCAATCCCCGGTACCAAAAACAAACAAACAAACAAACAAAAATATAAGAGCCGGGCGTGGTGGCGCATGCCTGTAATCCCAGCACTCGGGAGGCTGAGACAGGAGGATCGCTGTGAGTTCGAGACCAGCGTGGGCTACATAGTGAGTTCCAGGACAGTCTCAACTACATAGTGATACCCTGTCT
>NW_022900933.1:18440232-18444190 GCF_012274545.1 Fukomys damarensis
AAGACCCTGGATTCGATCCCTAGCACTGAAAAAAGTATTTACCTTTAGGCAGCTAGATATACAAGATGTCACCTAAATGCATTCTGTGTTTAGCCTTGGGTCCCATCCCCAGATGAGGATGCTTGACATGTAATTCTAGTTTGGGGAAAGAAAAGGGAGTGATTAAGGTTGATAATGATTCTGGATCAGTAAGTGGAATCAGGATTGTTCTGGGCAAAATGAAAAGTATGGACACTTACCACTTTTTTCTGTGTTAGAGATGGAACCCAGGAATGCTCTACCACGGAGCTATATCCTCGACTCTTATTATTACTAATATTTAATTTTGACATAGGGTCTCACTCAGTTGGCCAAGCTGGCCTTAAACTTGGAATCTCAGCCTTCCAGGTAGCTGAGATTACAGGTGTGGGCCATCATGCCCAGGGGACACCATCAGTTTTAAATACTTTAAATTCCTTCCATTCTCAGCACATGCACTCCTCTTCCAAGAAGCAAAGAATGACAAAACGTAACCCCAAAAGCAACCCTTCCCGCACCCATTCCACATCCACATTCGGAAGGGCCTGTGTGCACACAGAGATGATGTCACAGAGGGTGCTGAGCCCTGCTCCACCCTGGTGGCTGAACTTCTTCAGAGAACTGTGTGCGTTCACTGCACTCATTCGCTGTGTCCCCGCCCGTGGCCACTCCTTCGCGGGACCTTGCAGACCACAAGCACCGCATCGGGTTTGGTAGAGACAAGGTTTCAGGCCTGGGGTTGGGGAGACAGAGGGAAATACAGCAAGGGGCCCCCATCTGCAGCCAGACAGCTCTGTTTGGGGGCCCAGCTTGTCTTCCCACTTGTCTCCCCTGTGAGGAGAACAGCACCTGTGGACAGGTTGGGAGGAGTCAGTAAGATGGTGGCAAACAAAAGCCAGCGTGAGGCTGGGGCTTGAGAGTGGCAGCTCATGTCACCCGGCCTTGGAGAAGAGGGGCAGGAGGAGGCTCTGGTGAGTGAAAAACTCGAACAGACAAGCCTGGCGGAAACCTGGGACACAGAAGCGAAGCCGTGGCCTCTGGGTTGGCTCTCCATACTCTCTGCAGGTGTGAAAGGAGGAGGGAGCAAGTGAATCGAGCCCAGAGGGGTGCCGGGAGCCTCCACCCAGTGGTGCCCGCATGGCTCTGCCTGGTACTCTGTCTGTGCACTAGGTTTGCTCAATGTCTTGTCCCTTGGGGGTCTGACCTGGAGGCCTTGTGCTGTGTCTGTCCTCTCCCCATTATCTGGCAGCATTTGCGCCATGGTGTGTGCCCCAGATACGTGTCCACCGTCCCTGGAAAAGGCCCTTTGGTGGGGCCTAAGTCACAGTCCCGGGAATGAGAGTGCTGAGAGATGACATCTTCAGGCCCCCCAGCAGGCACGCAGGCACCCAGTTAGCAGCTGGCTTCCTGTGCCAGCTCTGACTGTGGCCGGGATCCAGTGTGCTTCCTTCTCAGTCCAGTGCTCCAGCCAGGACTTGAGTGGGGGACCCGCACACTGCAAGCTGCTTTGGGCCCTTCTGAGTCAAGAAGGAGGTGCAGCTTGAGAGAGCAAGGTTGGGGACCCAGCCACCAGCCCTCCTGGGGTGCTTCATCTCGGGGTTGGCTGAGCTGGGGGCTGGGCAGGCAGTTGGGGAAACTGAGGCCTGCCGTGCCCTGGGAGAGGCTGTGCTTAGTCTGCTTATCTTGGGGCAAATGCCTCTGTACCTCCGGGGAGAGTCTGAAGCGAGGGTCACATGGTACGTGCCCACTCGGTGGTTCATGTCAGGTGTATCTCCCAAGCCCTGTGGAGCCCCAGGAGCCTGAGGAATGCTGGGTGGAGGCCTGGGTCTGGGAGCCCAGGCTCAGCTGGTTTCCAGGAATCCTGCGATGCTCCTGTGAAGAACAGAGCCTAAGCTGGCTGGGGGGTGCAGGCCTGTATCCCAGCCTGGGCTAAGGCAGGAGGTTCAAGAGCATGTGGCCAGCTGTCCTTGGCCTGCCCAGAGAAGCGGGGCTGGGCAGAGCCCAAAGTGTGCCCAGATGGACTCCTTTTTGGGGACACACCCCTAGTGGCTGGACGGGTGGTGGGTGGCGTTATCCAGAGAGGCCTAAAAGGGCCCCAAAGAGACCCTCAGGTGGAGAAGCCCTTAGCAATGCAGGGGAGATTGGGGGCCGGCAGGGGAGGGCCTCCAGGACTGGGACACTCCATTCAGAGCCTGCATTCCGCATTCCAGGGGGCTTAGGTGGCCTTTTATCTTGGTATCAGCAGCTCCTTTCTGATTAGAACCCCACGGGGCAAGAGTTCTCTCTTTGGGCTCATTCAAGTGAGGGGTGGTGTGTTTACAGTGAACCCATGGGACGAACCCTGGACCGCAGAGGCTTCTCCACAGGAAGGTCACAGACACGTTTGAGGGCTGCCTTTGGTGTATGGCCAAGGGCAGTGATGGGGGTGGCTTTGTGGGGGGTAACAAGGCAGCCCCTTCCCTAGGGAGTGGCCGGTCTTTTTCATTTGGGGGCGCTCAGCAAAGGGGGGCTGCCAGGCAAGGTAGCACTACCTCTGAGTGGCACTGAGCCCTCCCTCCTGCCCAGGAGTCTTCTCAGCAGGGCTGACACGTGCCCCCTCCCTTTCACCTGCCTCTCAGGTGCCAGGCGTCACCTGCCTCCTCTCCAGAGGATGCTCAGGCAGTGGGGTCTCCTGTTCCCGAGGTCACACAGCCAGGCCGGGATCAGAGAGACCAGACCTGGCTCCCTCACCCAGATCCCAGTCCCAGGGAAGGCGGTCCGAAGTTGGGCTTCTTTGAGCACACACCTTAATCTCCTGCTGTGAGCCCAGAGGCTTCCCCTGTTGCTGCCCCGGGAGGGAAGGTCCACACTTACTCTGGAAGCTGGGTTGTGGGAGGGGCACGCCCTTGTCCTCCTTTCCTGGGCCCTGGAGGCTTGGGGAGGAGGGGATTTCCACGGTAGGAAACATTGTTACCAGGCACTGCTCCTGCCATGTTGATAAGGCTCCTGGACTTCCTGGTGAAGCCAGTCCTCCAGGTGGCTCAGAGCTGAGCTACACCTCCAGGGCCTTTGGTGAGGGCTCAGCAGGGTAGAGCTGCACATACCTATGGTTCAGCTACTCAGGAGGCTGAGGCAGCGGAGCGGGATTGGAAATGGAGAGGGATCAAGGAGTCTCCCTCTGGATGTGCACTCCTTTACCAAGTCTGGACCAGAGGCAAAACCCACAGGGCAACCATTCTGTCGGGTGCCTCTGCCTCAGGCTGCTCTTGCCTTGACCAGACTCATGGGCACCCCAGTTCCGGTTTTGGCGATCTCGAGGGACTGAGGGAGGTGCCACGCTTGGCTTATCTCTCGTGAAGGGGCCACCATGATGCAGGAAGGAACCCTAGAAGGGGGTTATTATGTCTTTGTACCAAGAATGCTGGGCGCACTGGGACAGTTACATTGTTACCAGTATGTACTCTACTGTGGGGCCGGAAGGTTGGCCAACCCACCCCCACCACCCCTGAGGATTGAGCCCAGGCCCTTGGCACTGAGCTGCATCTTCAGCCCTTTTTATTTTGAGACAGTCGCATTAAATTGTCAAGGTGGGACTCAAACTTGCGGTCCTCCTGCCTCAGCTTTCCAAAGTGCTGGCATGACAGGTGTGCCCCACCACATCCAGTTCACATCGGCTGACGTTTAGGCTGAATAGTTAACATCCGGTGTCATCCCCGAGCCAGCAGTTGACAAAGCTTGGAGGTTGCCTGATCTGAAGTTCATTGATAAAAACAGTTTCTTTGAGGACTCAGAAGGTTCTGGGCGTGACGGCAGAAGCTTGCCCTGGGCGGTACCACTTGGCTCTCTGGGCTGCAGCCCGCCCCCTGGCGCCCCGCCCCCGCCCCACCCACTGACCTTGCCCTGTGTCCACAGGCTGCTGAACAGGATGTCCGCGGACGACCGGCACCTGGGTTCCAGCTGT
>NW_022900933.1:18444216-18457774 GCF_012274545.1 Fukomys damarensis
CAGCCCCAGCGGCTCGTCGGACGCCAGCGGCGGCTTTGGCCTGGCCCTGGGCGCTCACGCCAACGGGCTGGACTCGCCGCCTATGTTCCCAGGTGCGGGGCTGGGAGGCACCCCGTGCCGCAAGAGCTACGAGGACTGTGGCAGCGGCATCATGGAGGACTCGGCCATCAAGTGCGAGTACATGCTCAACGCCATCCCCAAGCGCCTGTGCCTCGTGTGCGGGGACATTGCCTCTGGCTACCACTACGGTGTGGCCTCCTGTGAGGCCTGCAAGGCCTTCTTCAAGAGGACCATCCAAGGTGCGTGCTGGGCAGCACAGGCCTGGGTCGGTGCGGGTGGGGAGCAGCAAAGGTTTTGGAGGGGCCCCTTCTTAAGCCTCAGGGTTCCTCATGTCTGGGACTCTGGGCAAGGACTGTCTGAGGCTTGCACCCCGGAAACCCCAAAGAAAACCCGCACAAAGGCTTAACCATGGACACCTGGTCAGTGTGGCAAGCACTGTCCAACGTGTGTCTCCTCAAAGCTCATTTTTCTGGGGGGAAAAAAAGCATCCTTTGGCCTGCCATTCCAGACCTGCTGAAATATAGAGGGCCCCCTTTCTTTGTTTTTTTTTTTTTTTGAGACAGGGTCTCACTGTGTAGTTCAGGCTGGCCTTGGACTATGTAGCCCAGGTTGTTGGCCTTGAACTCAGAATGAGTTCTGCCTCAGCCTCCCCAGTGCTGGGATTATAGGCCACCACACCTGGCCATCGCTTTGTTTTTAATTGCAGAAGTGTCCTGATAAAGACTGAGAGTCAGGGCAGGACTATCATGCTGGGATCCCATTGGGCCTATCTTGGGACTTTTGGGATGCATTTGCGTATCGGCCAAGTCAGGCAGATGGCCATGGGGGTGGCTGCCTCTTTGGAGGTGGGGTGAGTCACTCTGATAAGTGTGTGGGTCCCTCTGCACTCAGCCACAGGTGTGTTGGGGGGCTGCCCTCCCAAGTTCCTGACACAGGGAGCCGCTCTGCTGTGAATGTCATGGCCTCAGGGCCTCAGGCCAGGTGCTGAGCTCTTACATTCATTCAGCCGGGTTGCCTGTTGATCACTAATAAGTACCCGGCTTTGTTTGAGGCTCTAGTAGCTGGACGGACAAAAGTCCTGACTCCTGCAGGTTACTGAGAGCAAGAGGCCCTCCCACTGGGACAGACTCTGCACTAGGATAAGGAGACCCCAGGGCAGGCTGAGCTTCCCTGGGATGCTTGTGTTCGTTCCTTCATTCAATATTTACCCATTGAACTTTCTTCAGATGGCAATCTGCTAAACCAGCTGCGGGCCTTAGGGTTGGTTGGATACGTTTCGCACAGTAGTTGGGCTGAAGAGGAACGAGGGCTAACACACCCCACCTCTGCTTCTAGGTCAAACAGTTTTGTCCACTGCCTTTTGTCTGATCCCTGGATGTGCTGCTTGGATTTCTCTTTGCGCTTCAGCTTTTCCGTCTGTGAAGTGGCACTGCCTTCCTGCCTCACTTAGACCTGTTAGTACTAAATGAGGCTACGGGTGGGGACTGAGAAGTGCTAAATAAATGTTTACAATGATTCTTTTCACTTTAATTAGTATCACTTAAGACATGCCCTAAGACAACAGAAACATAATTTGTTTGAGTTTTCAGGACAAGCTTTTTAGTCAGCGTGGGGGTGCATACCTGTAATCCTAGCCCTTGAGAAGCAGAGGCAGGAGGATTGCCAGAAGTTCAAGGCCATCCTGGCTTCAGAACAAGCTTTCAAAACCTACATATGTTTAGGGCTGGGGATTTAGCTCAGTGGTTCTGCCACCTGCCTCCCAAGCGCAGGGTCCTGATTTTGAACCCCGGTACCAAAAAACAAAACAAGACAAAAAAAACCTACATATGTTTAAATAAAGCCAAGCATGGTAGCACGTGTGTGTGATCCCAGCACTAGGGAGGTTGAGGAAGGAGGATCACACGTTTGAGACTAGACAGGACTACATAGGTCTGGGGATTTAGCTCAGTGGTTCCACCAATAAGCGCAAGGACCCAAGGACCCGAGTTCGATCCCCCATACCAAAAAGAAAAAATCAAAAAAAGACAGGACTACATAGAGAAACCTTGTCTCCAAAACAATAAATAAATAAAATAAATAAAAGGCGTGGTGATGCACGCCTGTAATCCCAGCACTGGGGAGGCTGAGGTAGGAGGATCGCTGTGAGTTCGAGACCAGCCTGGGCTACATAGTGAGTTCCAGGTCAGTCTCAATTACATAGTGACACCCTGTCTCAAACGCGCCCCCCCCACAAAAAAAACCCACACATAAAACGAAGCTCCTAAAATTACATATATTTATTTAGTTTTATTTATTTATTTATTTATTTTTGGTGCTGGGGATTGAACTCGGGTCCTTGCACTTGCAAGGCAGGCAGCGGAACTACTGAGCTAAATCCCTGACCCAAACTACATATATTTAAATCAAACAACAGAGTTACTATTTTGAGATAACAAATTAAGTTACTTTAGTTACATAATGTTTATTTTTGAATGAACCCTTCCCAAAATAAACATGGTAAAAATTCATTCACTATGAAAGATTGAAAACAAGTTTTCTTCCAACTCCCTGTCTTAGTTCACTTACCTAGTCTGCAAGGAGACCTGTTAACAACTACACTCAGGAAACACCTGTTCAGTACCTTCTGTCTGATGCCATAAACTCCAGTACACCATGATGGCCGCGTCCTGGTCTTTTTTTGCCTGAGTGTTTTTTCAGTGCTGGCTGTGAACCTAGGGCCTCTCGCCCGCTAGGCACCTACCAGTTTATACCCCACCCCCACCCCTGAGCCTGGGAGTAGCCCTGGGGTCCCTATGTTTGAAACACACAGTGTCGATCGTGTCTTCTGTTTGACCTAGGAGAGATGTTTAAACCAAAGTTACTGACGCAGCAGCATTTTTCTGCCTAAATTGGGAAGTGGTCTCAATGAGGCTTTCGTTATTTTGGATTCTTGGAGATCAGTTTTTAGAACGTTGTATTTAGAAGACAGTCACGTTCTTCTTCTCTCCATACTATTCCAGAGTGGGGCTGGAGGGTTCCAGGTTGAGGATTTTGAAAGCAGAAGCAGGTGTGTGCAGACCTGGGACCTCCACTGCATCCTCACCAGGGCCAAGTGGCTGGAAATGTTCTCAGCAAGTCTGGAGCCCACACGAAGGTTCTGGAAATAGCCTTAATTATTTGCTTCCACGAATAGGATAATAATCACTTCATAGAAGTCCAAAGACAAACAGCAGCAATCCTGCAGGGAACAGAAGTGGCGCGGAGGGGGGGGCTTTCTTACAAGAAGACGTTCACGTTACTATTAGAAAGAGGATTCTCTGAGGAGCAAAGAAAAGCAAACTCTGAGGTGGATAGATTGCTCTCACTGGGTCATTAATTTTTCTGGTTTTATTCTAACAAAGAGTTTGACTTTGTTGATTCCAGTAGTAGAAAATTTGGAAAGTAGGAAAAGTATAAAGAGGAAGATCAGACCTGTAATCGGCCAGCCACAGCGACACGGTAGGAACTGAGTGAGCATTTTTATTGAGCCCCTTCACCATGTATGAGATGGGGGACCAGATCTTGTCTCCAAAAAGCTGGAAACCCATGCTTAATTCCCCGGGAGTCTGAGGCTTAGCTCTAGCCTCCCAGCTCCAGTGCAGGCTCCTGGGACCCTCCCTGTGGAGGGGAATATTCAAGCCATTTGGGGTGGGGTAGTGGTAGTAGGAGGTGGTGACTATCATCAAACCTAGGGCTTCTCAGGGAACTGCACCCTCAGTCTCCAGGCCATTATTAGCCAGAGCAACCCCTTGGCCTTGGCTGGAGGGCTTTAGTTCTGGAGTGCTCCATCCCCCTGTAACAACAGTACGCCCACTTGCTCCCACCTGGCCTTCCCACTTGCCGACCTCCTTGTCACTTGGCTCCATGCAGTGCTACACTGAGAAGGGACCAGAGTTGGCACGGACCAGGATGTCATGATAGACTTGGGAGGAAAGCCATTCCTGGACAAATACTTACCGAGCGCTCACTGGCTCATTGTGTGTTTGATTTTAGGCGAGAGCGGGACAGATACTGGTACATTAGGGGCAGAGGGAAGAGGGGAACAAATCACAGGCTTTATTTATTTATTTACTCATGGCTTTTTGAGACAAGGTCTTGCTATATAGTTTGGGTTGGCCTTGAATTTGTAGCAATCCTCCTTCAGCCTCCGGACTGCTGAGATTATGATAAGCATGTGCCACCACACCCATCTCTTGTGTTTGTGGAATCAAGTAGGGCTGGAATACAGCCACACGTGCTCATTTACATATTATCTGTGGCTGCTTTGATGGTACCTAGGAGTTGAGTAGCTGCATCAGAGATGTCAGACCTGCAAAGCCTCAAGTACTCACTGAGGCCCTTTACAGAAAAGGTTTGCACTCCTCTGCCCTGCGGCCTTGGGCACGACAGGTTCATTCCCCAGGTCTACAGGGCTCCTGGTCGCGCCAGCTCTGTTCAGTTCCAGGCTGGAAATGTTGCTGGCGCTGGAGGCTGGGCTGGAACTCACTGAGAATAGATGAGCTCAGAGATAGACAGAAGCACCTTCCTGAAGGTACAGGAGCAGCTTCCGCCTGATCGAATTCCTTAGCCTGTCCAAGGGAAGGAAGCCCTGCGGGCAGAGAGAGCAAGAGCTAGGTGGCACCAGCTGGGGGAAAGGGAGTTCTTGGCCTCGGTCAGCCTGCTGCACTAAACCTTCGCTGGATCTGATGAATTTCCCTCTGGTGATGAACTGGCTCCCCTGTGGGCCGTCAGTTTGGGCTTGTGTTTGTGCTCTGCCTGGGCTCCTCCATGTGGGCGGTGGGAGTCTGGCTGAGAGACGAGCCCTCACGGAGCCCCGCCTGTTGCTTGAGGGCAGAGTGCCAGTTCCGGGCTGTGGTACTGATGCCGCCCCAAGAAGAGCCCATGAAACCAGCGCCAAAAGTAGTGAGGTGGCTTTCTAGGCTCTTTTCCAAGCTGTGCCCTCAAAGTCTCTACTCTGTCGCCCTGTCTCCCACTCTTAGCAGTGACTCTGCCTCCTGTTCCGTGGTTTTGAGACAGGGATTCCTAAATTGTCCAGGCTGGCCTCAAACTTGCAGTCTTGCCTCAGCCTTCCCAGTGGAGGGATGATGGGCCGTGTGCCTCCGCACCTGGTTGACTATTGTTTCACCCAGAACTAGACGCCTTCAGCTTTCCAGTGGGCGTCAGCAAACCCACCCACTGTCCCACACCCGCTGTCTGGCTTTGTGTCTGATTCCTATTATTTCTTGTGACCCATTTACTGGAAGAAGAAATGCCCCTACCCCGCTAAACTTCCCTCCAGGCAGAAGTCTGTCTCCTCCCTCTTCCCAGAAACCTTGCTTTCATCTCCTTTGTCTTCCCCTCTCACTTTCTGAGTCTCCTTATCATTTAAATACCGCTAGTGTCTCCAACCTAAACACCTGTCCCCTCCCACATCAGCTTCCCCTCGGGACCCTCCCCTCCTCCTTCCAGGCCCTGGCTTCTGTTGCCTGTGAAATCAGGATAGATCAGGATCGCACAGCTCTTGCCCTCAGCTGTTTTGCGAGCTCGGGTTCCGTACAGTCAATGACGTCGTTCTCGTGGCTGTCCCTTCCCCCTTGGAAGACACCCAGATGCACCTGTACCGCTCTGCCCAAACCAGCTCGGGCCCACCCTGCGCCTGCTGCCCTTCCGGCCTAGGACCTCTGGGAGACCATAGGTTCTGGAGGGACAGGGTGACAGAGACTGTGCTTTCACTGACCGATGCTGCCTCGCAGGTCCCCGTATATAGGAAGGTCTCGAGGGTCTGAATCCAAGCGTCCAGAGTGACCCCCCCCCCATTTTTCCAAAGATGGCAAACCAAAGGAGTTTGGCCAGTTTGGGGATAGAAAATGTCTGTTTACCACAATATGCAGTTGCAGTCTTACTTACATGTTTTAAATCACATAATGTAAAACAGTACGTTATGTTTTGGAAATCTTTTTTTTTTTTTTTTCCTTGATTTTTTGAGGCAGGGTCTCACTCTGTAGTTGAGACTGACCTGGAACTCACTATGTAGCCCAGGCTGGTCTCGAACTCATAGCGATTCTCCTGCCTCAGCCTCCCAAGTGCTGGGATTACAGGCATGCGCCACCACTCCTGGCTGAAAATCTCTTCTATTCATATATTGAGCAGAGTTTTATGGAATTTTTTTTATAGGAATCTCTGGTCTTTGTCTGCTTTTTCTCAAGCTCCGTTGAGTCATAGAACACAGTGGTTCCAGCCTCATGTCTTCCTCTATGTGTTAGGTGCTTGAGTGTTCGTGTGTATCTGTTCTGCCCTCCTTCCAAGCATATGAATCCATCTAGACCATTAAGATTTGATTTGTGTTGATTTATGGCATGATTTCTATACCATATTGGGTAATGCGCTGCTTTGGACACCCAATATTGGTTACTGGAAGGTACCATCCCTGGGAATAACTAAGTTTGTGTTGAATTTCTTTGCTTCCTTTGTTGCTGCATGCAAGTAACTAGCCTTTTTCTTTTTCTTTTCTTTTTTTTTTTTTTAAGACAAGTTGCCTAGGCTGGGTTCAAACTTGCAATCTTTCTGCCCAGCTTTCCAAAGTGCTGGGATTACAGGCGTGTGTGACCACATGTGCCTCCATGGAGATGACTAACTTTCATTGAGGTCATTTTAAGGCAGTGGTGGTGAACCTCTGGCATAGGTGCTGCAGTTGGCTGTTTATTTCATTGAAAGCTTCTAACAGGGTCTCTGTCGCTGTCTTATGTGATCATCATTTGTTCAATGTAAAGTGACTTTTTTTTGGAGGCAGGGTCTTGCTATGCAATTTAGGCTGGCCTCAAACTCATGGCAATCCTCCTGCCTCAGCCTCCTGGGTGCTGGGATTACAGGTGTGCGCCACCAAACCTGGGCATAATGGCACTGCTGGTGGGAGACTTTACAGCACTCAAACATTCAGCAGTGTCTTCTTTCCTAAAGGACAGTATCAGGGAAACCCCTGCTTTACGTTCGAGCTGAAGTAGCTGTTCAGTTCTTTGAGTATTTATCGAGCTTCACCTATTGTATTGGGAGTCTGGGAACAGTGTGATGGCCCCCACCCTGGTGGGCTTTCTTTCTAGGAGGAAAGCAGACAATAAATGTGATAAAGAAAGAACACGAGACTAGACCAAGATGGGTGCTGTGGAGGAGAAAGTCATTGACGAGAGCGGACCGTGAGTGGGAGAGGAGGACCATGGGAAGGAGTGGCTCCAATTTACACAGGCGGCGGGAACAGCAAGGGGGAGGAAGTGGAGGTGACATGGCAGGATGTGGGGCTAGAGAGGTCTGATAGTCTAGGGAAGGTGATGCTGGACGTGGTAGTGTGTACCTGTACTTCCAGGTACTTGGGAGGCCGAGGCAGGAGTATCTCGAGTTACAGGCCAGTATAGGTAATTTAGTAAGACTCTGGGGGTATAGCTTAGCTCAGTAGTACGGCATGTGCTTAGCATGTGTGAAGCCCCAGGTTCGGTCCCCAGAACCCTCAGGTGAGCCTAGCGAGTGCTGGGCTATATAGAAGATAAAGCCGACCTGACCCTCCCTGAGCTCCCAGGAGAGGTGACTGCCTTCACGACACACTAGGAGACCCGTGGAGCCACTCCTGGTCTGTGGCTTAAGGCAGAGCAAGTGAGAGAGTGCTCTGGTGCGGTGCTTCTTCCTTTCCTGGGCTCAGATGTAAGCCTGGAATGAAAGTCCCCAAGGATAGGGCAGGGGCGTGAGTGATGGGTTATCCTGCCTTGGACCACCTCCAGGCCTTTTGTCCTGGAGAAAGAGGCTGGTGGGTCCCAGGGGACCCAAGACAGCGGCACAAAGACAAAGCCCAGGAATGGGTAGCAGTCAGGAGCCAGGTGCTGGTCCCAGCACAGCGACTCGCCAGCTGGCTGACCTTGGGCAGGACTTGGATCCTCCAGCCTCAGTTTCCTCATCTATAGAGAAAAAGTCAGACCCACGGGCATTCATTGTTGGCAGAGCTTGGGGAAACAGCTTGTAACCTCCTGTTCGGAGGCACAGGTCAGGATGTGTTTTGGTCTGTGACTCTGGTGACACCCAGAGTTCAGAGGAGGACTGGTTTGTTTGGGTTTTTTTTTTTTTTGGTACCAGGGATTGAACTTGGGTCCTTGCGCTTGCAAGGCAGGCCAACAAATCGCTGAGCTAATCCTGTCTCCTGACTGCTACCCATTCCTGGGCTTTGTCTTTGTGCCGCTGTCTTGGGTCCCCTGGGACCCACCAGCCTCTTTCTGGCCCAATGTGGAGGAGGAGGAGGAGGACCGTTTTTAGAATCCTAGCTCCACACCTTAGTTTTAACCCCCAGGGCCAACTGACAGTTCCTGTCCAGAGGGTGTTAACTGCAAGAACTAAATGACATACGTGTGAAGTGTGTAACTCAGTCCCTGGCATCTGATGACCGTAGAGTAAATAGTACTCGTCTTGTCATTTATGCTTGGACACCGGAAGTCACTGAAGACTTTCGTTGTCTTGAGATGCGGTTTCACTGTGTTGCGCAGTCTGGGCTGTCAACTCCTTGGGTTCAAGTGATCCTCCCATCTCAGCCTCCTACGTAGCTGCCCCTATAATCATGTGCCTCAGCACCTAGCTTATTAACAGTGTCTGAGCAGGGGATTAATCCTGTCTCCTTTTAGTAAGATAATTGAGAGAATCTGTGGTCTGGATGTAGGGAGTCTGGAGGTACTTGTAACAGTAGTTCAGAGCTTTCTGCTTAACAGTCCCGCTTGGAGTATGCAAACCAGAACAGTGACAGAAGGGTTAAAATCCTCCAAAAGTGGCTGGTACTGTGGCAGATCCTGTGATTGCAGCTACGGGGGAGGCTGAGGCAGAAGGATCACAAGTTCAAGCCCTGCCTGAGCAATTTAGTAAGGCCGTGTCTTAAAAGTAAAAAATAAAAAGCACAAGGCTCTGGGTTTGATGCCTGGTACTAGAGGAGAGGGGTCACAGAGATCCTGAAGAGTTGGACATTAGTGCCTAGAGTCCAGAGTGGGATCCTTGTGGGGCTTGGGGTCTAGGGAGGTCTTGGGTAAGTGGTTCTCAAACCCGCCACCTAGACAGCCCTGTGTTTCAGCCAGGAGCTCATTAAAAATGCAGATTTGGAGCAGGGCATGATGGTACACGACCGTTACCCCCACATGGTGCACGCCTGCAGTCCCAGCACTGTGGGAAACTGAGGCAGAAGGATCACAAGTTCAAACCCAATCTGGGCTATTTAGTGGCTTGGCAAGACCCTGTCTCAAAATAATAAAGAAAAGGCTGGGGATGTAGCTCAGTGCCAAGGCCCTGAGTTTAATTCTCAGAACTGCATAAAAGAGACTAACAGGGGAGGGGAGATGAGGAAAAGAAGAGGAAGAGGGAAGGAGAAATGCAGATTTAGGGCCCCATCTGCAACAACCGCAGCTGAAAGTCCGGAGGGCGGGGCGGGGCGGGGCTGGGCTGTCTGATTCACCCAGTCCAGGCCCTCTTGAGCCTGACGCGAGCTCAGTCTGAGAATAGCAGTAGGGTAGGGGAAGCTTCTCAGGGAGGCTGGTGGAAGGGGTGGAGGACTCGGTGAGCAGGAGAGGATGAGGACTGAGGACGTGTTTCATCCGTGCCGAGGTGCACATTCACCCATGGCCTGAGTCTCTGCTGGGCTGTGTGTCATGGTACTGTCGTGTGCACATCCAAGTGTGCAGAACTTGGACCGGTGGCCTGGAAGGTGACTCCGGAGACAGCACTGAGCACTGCGAAGGAGCTCAGTTTGGTTGGCTACCTTGTCAGAGAGGACGGTTCCGAGGGAGATCAGGAACAGGATAGCTTGATTCAGAAGAGTCTGAATACCTCCCTCCCCGCCTTCCTCCCTTCCCCAATGCTGGGATCAAACCCAGGGCCTTCTGCATGTTAGGCAAGTGCTCCACAACTCAGCTGTACTCCTCCATTTACTTTTCTTATATTTTCTCTTTGGCACTGTATAAGCCGGGCATGCTGGCACACACCTGTAATCTCAGCTCTCTGAGAGGCTGAGGCAGAAGGATTGCAAGTTGAAGCCTATGCTGGTTAGTGACTGAACAAGATCCTGTTTCAAAATAAAAAAATAAAAATAAATAAAAGGGAATGGGGTGGCTCAGTACAAAGGCCCTGGGTTCAGTCCCGAGTACTGAAAAAACAAAAATTTAGGTGATCAAATCTTTATCTTTAAAAAATTCTATAAATAAACCCCAGAGAACTCTTAATGAAAACACCAATGGCAAGGAAGCAGTTTCGGAGCCCTAGTCCAGCTTGTGGGAAGCCCTGGATTTAGTTCCCAGCACCGAGAAACACTGTTGGTGCGTTTTACCCTTGAAAGCGTTTTAGAGTTGATGAAATACACGTGGAGGCAGTGAGAGACATTTGGAGAGTCCCTGCAGAGAGAAGGGACAGCCGCTCGTCTGTTTTAAAAGGTCGGCGATGGGTACGTTTGGCCTGAGGAAGGAGAAGGACGCAGCGGAGACCCTGCGCTTGGCAGCTGGGGGTCACCGTCACAGAACCTCCGGATTCTCTGGGTGGCGGGCGATCCTTCCTCATTTCTTTTGTATTTATCCACTCCACAGATGAGTAATCGGGCCAGGCACTGCCCATGAGTTGCAAAGACATAAACATGGTCTCAGTGTAGGAGGAGGAGCCCAGGCAAGGCCCTGCTTCGGAAGCTCAGCTGGTGGCTGTAACTATGGCATGTTGGGCTGGTGGGGAGGAGGGTGAGAGCCTCCCAGGGTTAGAAGGGGCGGAGGTGTCACTGGAAAGCTTGTGAGGGCACATGAAGACTGAGATTCTGGGGATGTGGAGAAGACTTCCAGAGGGGACCTGGAAGACGGCTGGGGCCCAGGAGGAGTTGGACGGGGTGAGGGTAGAGCGAGTGGAACCTCTTGTGGGGAGATTAGGGTGCAGCCAGAGCACAGGGCCTTTTGTTTTTGGAGACAAGGTCCCACTATGTAATCCACTTGGCTTTGAACTCACTTTGGTTTTTTGTTGTTGTTGTTGTTGTTGTTTATACGGGGGATCAAACTCAGGCCCTTGGGCTTTCGAAGCAAGTGATGGCCACTGAGCTAAATCCCCGGCCCTTGAACTCATCACTTTGTAGTCCAGAATGGCCTCAAACTCATGATCCTCCTGCCTTGGCCTCCCAAGTGCTAAGATTACAGGTGTTCACGGCCAGGACTGACTCCAGGCTGGATCGTTTCTTGAAGTTATGTTTTAAATTCTTTACCAAAATGATGTGTGACGGCCAGGGATGTAGCTCAGTGACACTGCTCCTGCCTCGCAAGTACAAGGTCCTGAGTTTCATCCCCAGTACACTCCCCGCCAAAAGTGCATACCTTGTTTACAGAGCATAATAGAAATATAAATTTTATAAGGAAACATAAGTGTTCTGGCTTTACCCATCTCCTCTGACCCCAATTCAGAGGTAACCTTTTTTTTTTGGTACCGCGGATTAAACTCGGGTCCCTGTGCTTCTTGCAAGCAGTGAAACCACTGAGCTAAATCCCCAGTCCAAGAGGTAACCATTTTTAAAAGACCTTATTTCATTGTGGTGGCATGTGCCTGTAATCTCGGCACACTGGGACATCCAGGCAGAAGGATCACAAGCTTGAGCCCAGCCTGAGCAGTTTAGTCCTGTAGTAATCCAGTCTCAAATTTAAAAAATAAAAAGCCTGGGGATATAGCTCAGTGGAAAGGCTTTGGATTCAGCCCTGGTACCGCATACAACAAGAAAACTCCTGGTGGTTGGCTACTGAACTTACAGGATCTGTCTCCAACTTTTCTAGCCTACTGTCCGTCCGTGTCTTTGATTTTTTTTTTTTTAAACTGGAATAGCTCCTGGGCTTTTCTTTTGAAATATGTCTTCTTTCCTTTCTTGCCGTTCTGTGTGTGTGTGCGTGTACACACATACGTGCTGCGACCTGAACACAGAACCTCGTATGTGCTAATAAAGTGCTGTTGCAGTAAGCTACAGTCCTAGCCCTTTTTCATGGTGGTGGTGGTGAGGCGGGGTCTTGACAAGTTGCCCAGGCTAGTCTCAAACTCTACCAACCCTCCTGCCTCAGTTTCCGAGTAAGTAGGGTTACTGGTGTGTGTGGCCACTCCTGGACAGTTCTCCTTTGCTGTCTTTCAGCGGGCTTTTGGGCAGGTGTGTAGATGTGTGTCAGGATGAACCAGGGTCCCCTCCAGCTATTGTCCCCAGAGGTCCTCAGTGTCCCTCCAGAAGCGAGAGGGAAGCGAGGACCCCAGGGCAGATGGGTGGTCCTGCTGTAGCAGCCGGGGAAGGAGGGAGGAACATCCAGGCAGTAGGATGGAAAGGCTCCTGGGAGCAGAGAGGAAGGAGCCCAGGCTGCCCTATCAGTCTGACTTAGGCAGCAGGGTGGCTGGGTGTCCCTTCCATGAAACAAAAGAGAGAAGAGGAGCAGATGACGTGGGGCTGGGTGTAACTTGAGAGAGCCCAGGAGCCCAAGGGCCCTCCAGGTGGAAACACCATGTGCAGGGGCTGCAGAGCGGGAGCCCAGTGAGGCAGCCACAGTGAGGGGCCAGGTCCCTGAGAGCGGAGCAGAAGCAGCTGCAGTGGGATCATGCAGTACGAGGAAGTGGGAGCCGAGCAGAGAGCAGAGGACAGCTGGTCACTCAAAGTGAAAGGGATCCGTTTTCCAGCAGTGAGACAAGGAGTGAAAGCGAAGGGCCTGAAGCCCAGCCCTTTCTTTGCAGCCCCTGACTGTGGCGAGCCTGCAGGCTCTGAGGTCAGCCAGAAACAACATTGTCCCTGAGGGCCTTGAGTCTCAGAGCCTGGGCCAGGGCAGCCCCACAGGCCCAGCAGCTGCAATTCTGAGGCCCAGCTGTGGGAGGCGGATTTTCAAGTTCTCAAATGTTGCCGTGTTGTAGTCTTAGATCTGACACCTCCAAGAATATCCTGGACCCTTCTGGCTGTGCTCTCTGATCCGCCTGGACATAAATGTCAGCAGTAGCCTTAACTGCTCTGAGCCGAGGGAGGTACCCACGAACCTTGTCCCTTGCCGTGCTTTCTGAATCTGTACAACCTTGGGAAATGGGAACCATGCCCATTTTATGGGTAAGGAAACTGAGGCTCAGAGAAGTTAATGACTCTCCTGGAATGGAATCAGCACATGCCTACACTGGACACAATCCCAGGTTAGAACCCTGAATCGGAGCTGGCGAGGACCTGTGCCCCTGTCTGGTGAGAGCCTGCCCCCAACTTGCCCGCTTCATTTGGTAGAAGGTAAGTGTGAACACGTGTGCCATAGCACCCCCCCCTTCCTGAGCTCTTCTAGACTCCCCCGGAGGCTGCAGGAATTCTGATGGATTAATCTCATCACTTTATCGCAGAGGCACTTACAGAAATTACAAGGCCGGGCCACCAGCCTGGCTTTGCTGGCAGCCGGCCGCAGGGGCCATAAGACAAATTGAAAGGCACAAAAATAAGTAAAATTAGAACTCTCCCTCTCTCCCTCCCTCTCTC
>NW_022900933.1:18458323-18466894 GCF_012274545.1 Fukomys damarensis
CTCCCTCCCTCCCTCCCTCTCTCCCTCTCCCCCTCCCTCTCTCTCTCTCTCTCTCTCACTCTCATACACATACAGGGCCAAGAACATTGCTCGTGACTTGCTGTTGGCATTCGGTCCTCTCGTGGGAGGCAGCAGGGTCAAGTCCACACTCTGTTGATTCCTGCTCTGAGCTACACCATGTTCCTTCCTCCCTCCAGGGATGGCTGCTGTTGTGCAGCAGGAGGCAGGACACCGGAAGTGTCCCAAGTGACAAGTGCTACAGTCCCACCTAGATCACTGCACAGCCACTGGGCTCACGCCTCTGCTGTCACTCAGCCTGGTGTCTGCTCACGTTTACCAAGTGTAGGACGGGCGAGTAGAGGGTTCCCTCCAGGGTTGTTGGCAGAGTTAAAGACCAGTATATGTGAAGCATGACAACAGTGATCCAGGTGCTTGGAGTACAAAGGGAGCCAGGCTGGGTGGACCAGACACAAGACAGGCACTGGGGACATCAGTGGTAGTTAGCAGAGAGAAGGAGCACCTTCCAAGAGGGACCTGGAGAGGTGGCCAGACCCGGCTCAGGGCCAAGGGGACCTGGTGTGCTTGTTCTCAGCTGCAGCAGTGAAAATCTGTAGGCCTAGGTGATGCCTGAGTCCCAGGAAGTGACAGCTGTGGGACAGGCAGATGAGAGACCGGAGTGAGGGATGGGGTGGGGACCAGGGGTGGGGGGGGAGCTGAGTTCAAAGCCTCCAAGCCAGTGCAGAGACTTGGATGGACTCGTTGACCTCTGCATGTTTTTCTCTCGTGCTTCTCTTGATAATTTCACTGTACTTATGCGAGTATTGAAATTATTTCCCAGGAGCCCATGCAAGTGAGTAATCCTAAGAAGTAATTAGAATTAAGGCCTGGGATTTAGCTCAATGGTGCCTCCACCTGCCTCACAAGTACAAGGTCCTGAGTTCGATCCCTGATACAAAAAAAAAAAAATAAAAAAGAAAAGAAAAGAAAAGAAAAATAACTATTGGTTAAAAGAATTGGATAAAATTAGGGAAGGACACAGAACCTTCGTCCCTCCTCTTCCTCATCCTTTCTATCCTCCAGCAGAGGGGTCAACCTCCAGCCTCTCCCCACAGGAGGTGGGTGGGGAGAGAGCCTCAGGATCTCCAAGGTGCTCTGGGGAGCCGGTGGGTTGGGGCGAGGACGCTCCTTAGCCAGGATTTGTGCCCCTTACAATTAGGCATTGGTGACAGGGCCCAGGGCCTCGCTCTTTCAAAGCCTTTGTCATTTGTGGCACATGGCCCGTGCTTGTCCCCAGAAAGCCCGATCAATAGAAAGTAGTCTCCATATCCCTTGTGGCAGGGACACCCGTGGGTGCTCTCATCTCGTCACCAATTCTCCTCAGCTGCTGGATTGGCTGCCAGGACCTGTTCTTGGAGGGGCGGTGCACTTCTGATTTCCAAAAGTTGCTTGTGAGGTGCAGGCATGGCACGGGGGCTTTGGGTGGCCTCGGGTAACTCACATCAGTGTGAGTCTCAGTTTCTTGGTCTGTGAAATGGGGCCTGGATGTACCCAACTCGGGGCTGTGGTGAGATGGAGGGAGCGGATGCAGATGCTGTGCATAGTAGGTGCACAATAAACCCTGGCTTACTACTGTAATGTGCGTGGATTTAAAGGACAGGGAGGCCTCTTGCTTCTTTCAGAGTGGAATGTCTGGAAGGAGAGACCCCCTCGCCCTTCCTGGCCCCGGATATGTCACAGCTACCCATGAATGTTAGATAAGTCACAGGAAAGGGCATGCAGAGTGGATGCTGTACCCTGCACAAAGGCAGTCACAGCTTGAATGCTGTCCTGGGAAAGAGGCACTGAAAAGCGGTAAGGCCCTCTGGAGCACTGGAAGGAAGGTCCGCACAGCCTTCACACGGCCTGCGTGGTCACGCTGCCAGAGTGTGCACGTCAGCCCTCCTGTTTGTCCAGTGGCGAGATGCTGGTACCATGGGTGGTGAGGGGAACACTTCAAACGGCTGCCCCTAGAAGCAAGCGGCACTGGTCCTGCCTTCCAGGGGCTCAGGTTCTTGAGAACAGGGGCTGGGCTCACCATAGGCATGATAAAACCCATCTAAGGAGTTATGTGGACTATTAATCACTAATTCCCTCTCCCGTAATGAACTGTGCTTATAAAATAACCACCTCATGTTGAGTAGCACTTTACTTTTGCCCTTTTTTCCTTTCCTTTTTTTTTTGGTACCGGGGATCGAACTCTGGTCCTTGTGCTTGTGAGGCAGGCGGTGGAACCACTGAGCTAAATCCTCTGCCCCCTTCTTTTCTTTCTTGGTGCTAGGGCTCAAACGCAGGCCTTGGCACATGCTAGGTAAGCATTCTGTCTCTGGGCCATTCCCCTGCCCCTTTTTATTTTTTATTGTGAGACAGGGCCTCACTAAGTTGCCCATGCTAGCTTCCAACTTCCTGCCTCGGCCTACTAAGTGGATGGAATTACAGGTATGTACCACCCGTCCGGGTCACAGTGTTTCATTTTTTTCATTTTTTAAAATTTTTTATTTTTTGTGTTTTGGAGACAAGGTCTCACTATGTAGTTGAGACTGACCTGGAACTCACTATGTAGCCCAGGCTGGTTTGAATTCACAGTGATCCTCCTGCCTCAGCCTTCCGAGAGCTGGAATTACAGGCGCGTGCCACCACGCCCGGCCGGGTCACTGTTTTAAAGGAACTTTCTGCACAATGTCTTTCTTAGCCCTTTGGTTAGGAGCTAGCAGGGTACTGTTTTTGCAGATGAGGAAACAGAGGTGAGGAGGTGAGCACAGCTGGTGGCCTGGATCTCCCAGTGGGTGCAGAATCTGGGTCCTGACACTATGGGTTCGGTGTCCCTGAGGCTTTGTCCCGCATGGGTTGGGGCTGGCAGAGGTGGTGATGGGGGTCTGGTCAGCACCAGAGCGGTTCTCTTCCAGGGAGAAAAACCAGCTCAGTGAGCTTCGACGTCCCTGAGCAGCGGTGGCTTTGTACCTGGGAGTGACCATTTTCTGGAGCGTGATCTTTCCCGGTGGCTCCCCTCCGTAGGGAAGACTTGAACCATTCGAGGCGCCTGACAGCCCTCTCTCTGTCTGTTGTAGGGAACATCGAGTACAGCTGCCCAGCCACCAACGAGTGCGAGATCACAAAGCGGAGGCGCAAGTCCTGCCAGGCCTGCCGCTTCATGAAATGCCTCAAAGTGGGGATGCTGAAGGAGGGTAAGGGCCCCACCCGCAGCGCTCACCCGCCCGCCACCCCCTCCCCGTGGGTGGCGCACACGCACGTGTGTCCTCCTGCAAGTCCACTCTGCAGCCTTGGTTCCTCACTCCAGGTGCCCCTGTATCCCCCATACCCTGCACGCACCCTTCAGCCACGGCTGCACATGTTGCTTCCTTAAAGTCTGGGTTTAAACTTTCCATTTTCCTGCCTCAGCCTCTCAGCTAAGATTACAGATGTGCGTCACCATGCCTGGCTTTCGATTTCCTCTTCCCCGAACTACTCAGTTTGAGGAACCTTGTTCCGTGCCCTTTTGGGGGTTGCTAGTAGGTGTGCGTTTCCTTGTTTCTCTGGCTGCCAAGGGGAGCCCCTTAGTGGGAGGCCAGGAGAACCCAGCCAGCCTTCAGGAGCACTTTTGGGTGCTCCTCCGTCCCCTCTCCAGGCACCCTCTGGGCAGGGACCTGAATTAATGATGTAACTTTAATGGAAAGCGTTGGACCTTTGTGTCTCAGAAATGGAAACCCCCATTTCCGTTTCCATACCAGGTCCCCTCTGTACCTGTTAAGTTGTTGAAGCAGATTCGGAGTCACCTTTTCATCTACATAGCATGCTGGCTTTTATTTTCATTTTTGGCTTTTTTTGAGACAAGGCCTCGATATGTACTTGAGGTTGGCCTTGAAGTCACTATGTAGCCCAAGTTGGCCTCAAACTCGTGGCAGTTGTCCTGCCTCAGCCTCCTGAGTGCTGGGATTACAGGTGTGTGCCAGCACGTCCAGCAGCACACTGGCTTTCGGGATGTATCTTCATCGGTCACTTAATTTGACCCCTTTTTGATAGAGACACACATGTCAGCTGTTCCCTTGAGGCCTCCATTGAGGAAACAGCCCTCTTTCTGGGTTAAAAATGAGCTGGTTGGATCTGCTGAAAGACTGCATGTTGGCTTTCTTCTTTTTTTTCTCTCAGTGTGGGAGATTAAACCCAGGGCCCAGAGCATGCTAGGCAAACACTCTGCCACTGAGCTACTGGCCCAGCCCAGGGTTGGCTCATTTTGACTCTTCACAGTTTGAGTGTGAGTGTGTGTGTGGTACTGGAGACTGAACCCAGGGCTTTTCCACTGACTGAACTGTATTTCCATCCCTTTTTCTTTTTTATTTTGAGACAGGGTCTTGCTAAATCACCAACTTGCCCAGGCTGAGCTCCAGTTTGGGATCCTCCCACATCAGCCTCCCAGAGTGCTGGGATTACAGACCTGCATCCCCACGCCTGGCTGGACTCTGCACAGGCATGCAGGCTGTGAGCCGGCTAGAGGCTCCCACACTGGGCGCGCTCTGTTCCTTCGAGCCTCCTCGTATCCCGGATGAGGAAAACAGGCACAAGGGTGTGCAGAGGTGAGCCTTCGTGCTCTTGCCTGACGCCCCTCAGACAGACCCTGTCTCTGCCACTTCGCTGTGCAAGCTGCATGGTCAGGCTGGGGCCAGTTGCCCAGGGCCTCTCCTGCCGGGGGTGTGCAGCTTCTGAGGAGCTCAGAGTGGAAGGAAGCCTTGTTACCAGTGCACCTCTGAATGCTAAGGGGCCCTGCGGCGGTTGGGGGAGCTGACTTCCTGGCTACACACCAGCAGGAGGGGAGCCAGGCCTGGCACCAGGGCTTCCCGGCTCGGGGGGGCGCCGCTCTCCCTGGACTGTGGCGGGGCTCTCCAGTGCCAGAAAGAGGGGACACGCTACAGTGGCCCATGATGACCCTGACAGCAGGAGTGGGGAGTCTGAATGCTCAGCTGACGGTCAGCACTGTGACACCAGGAGTGGCACTTGTAGGAGGAGCAGGATGGACTGCGCTGATTGTGCGGGGAGCTGGCAGTGTCAGGGCTGAACTGAGGGACGCGGTCCCCACCGTAAGTTGTCCTGTGGTTGATGGCTTTTAGCGAAGGTGACACCGGCTGGGCACATGAGCCTGAAGGGGCCTGTTCAGCAGCTCCGCCTGGGACAGTCACCGGGACAACCCCCGTCTGGTGCTGGTGGTCCAGGTCCAAGAGGGGACAGATGACACAGAGGCTGCTGAGTGTGAGTAAGGCGGCCGCCTCCGTGTGAGTGGCCGCTGAGCCTCGGCGAGACCTGGGGTCTGACTCTCCGTGGGGGCGGCCCCTCAGGAGCAGCCTCATCAGGAGCCTGGGTCCCTGCCAGGCAGAGCTTGGCAGCCGCGTGGCTCTACCTTTGTCTGGGTGTCCTCCTGGCCCCCGGGACAGCTCGGGTGCCTGCCTCTCTCTGTCTTTCCTCTGCCTCCCTGGGCTCAGAAGGGCAAGCTTCCCCTCTCCACAGTGGACCCTGTGGGCTTTGGGGAACCCGGAGTCTTCGCGAGAAGGAAGAGTGAGAATGCCCCCTGCCCCCTTGCTGTGTCGCCTGCACATGTAAACTTGCTTCCCACTTTACACAGCACCTCAAGATGTCTTCTTTCTCCCTTCCTCTCCCTCTCCCCTCCTGTCCCTCTTACTTTTTTTTTTGGATGAGGTGTCACTGTGTATTTTAGGTTGGCCTTAAACTCAGTAGGTAGCTCCGATCCTCCTGCCTCAGCCTTCCTTGTGCTGGGATTACAGGAATGTGCCAACATGCCCAGCCTCTATTACTTTTCCTTTTAGTAAAGTAATTCAGGAGACTGTTCCATGATTTAGGGGCTCCCGCACTTACTGGGGAAAGGGTCAGATGTGGGCTTCCCAGGTCTCAGGGACCTAAGCCCATCAGATTCCTCAGCTTGTTGGGGGCTGGTCCTAGGTCCCGTGTGGCATTCCAGAGTTGGCTGTTGACCCCGTACAGACTTTACATAAGCAAATTCAGGCAATGAAATCTGTGTTTTCAGGGGAAGAAATAATTTTTCTCTTTATATACAAGAGCACAAAAATCTGACCTGGGTTGGGATTCACGGCCTTTCTTGGCACGCCTGCTGTGCAATGCTACTTTGTACCCACGGGACCCCACTTCTTTACCTGTCTGTCAGGGATGTGGATAAGCTGCCGTCCATCGCCAGCTAAAGGTGGGCCGAACCCACTGTGGCACTGCTCTGACGCTGCTCTGACACGTCAGTTCCCTTGGAATATTGTGTTTTATTCAAAGGTATCTTCAGCTGAGGCTTGCGGTAGCACTCCAGGAGGCTGAGACAGGAGGAGCAAAAGCTTGAGTCCAACCTGGGCGACTTAGCAATTTATCAAGATGCTGATGACTCAGATAAATAAATAAAAGGGCTGAAGATGTAGCTCAGTGCAGAGACCCTGAGTTCAACCCCAGTACTGGAAGAAAAAGAAAAAGAGGTAGCCTCTTTCCTACTCAGCTTGTCAGTATTCTGCCCATTGTGTCCAGTGATGGCAGACATATCTCCAGCTGCCTGCTTTTCTCCTGGATTGACTGCTGGGAATCCTAAATAGTGGTGTTGTCTTGGGCTAGTCCACTCTCTGGGTTCTAGAATCAGGATGGGAGGGTCCCTGGAAGTTGAGCTTCACTGCCTGGCTAGAGTGTGGACTGACTCAGCCTTCATTCCCAAGGAACCCCGGAAACCTTGTTGGCTGTGTTTCCCAGAATGCACCCCGGTCTTCAGTCAGTGTTGGATTTCAGCCACTTTCCCTGGAACTGCAAACTTTACCTTCTCCTCTCCTGGCCTCCCCTCCCTCCAGCCACCAGCCTCGGGCTGCTTCTCCCCTCCCTCTTCCCCTCAGCCCCCGCCTGCTGCTCCCCAAGTGTTTTCTAAAAGATATTTGATTTCAGCGTGAGCTGGGCTGCCTTCCATGCAGTGTGCGCTTGCTGTCTCTTTGTGTTCGCGGGGAAGGCGGAGGGCTCCTCCGGGGATTCTGGGTAATTGGGTTAGTGGCCAGCTCATGTCAGGAAATTAAAAGGAGGCCCTGATCAGGTTTCTGCTGCATGGGACTTAATGGCTTTGTGTTTATAGAGTATTCTGCCTCTAACCCGTGCCAGAAATACCACTTTTCTGGTCCTGTGAATGAAGAAAGAGACTAAGAGATGACTTGTCTTTAAAAATTCTTTAAAACACATAGTGTTTTGAAGCAAACCCCAGCTCTCCAGCACTTCAGAGAATAGCACTGAATGAGAGCTGGAGAACTCTTAACGTATGCTCGTGTCCCCAGAACTGCTTTCCGGAAAGTCCTGCACATGTGCAATCCCCCCACCATGTCTGACAGCTCACACGATCTGCCCCTGTGCCCTGATGTCCCTGGGCCACTCAGGGACAGTGACCTCTGGCTGGAGAAGTGTGTTGAATCTTTACCTGTTCACTAGGGGCATTTGGTGTCAGGGCATTGGATAACATGTTCAGGAGCATTTGGACCTGGTAAAATCCCAGCTGCTCCATGGGCCTGCTCTTAGACCTGTAATCCTCTTTGCCCTCCCATAAAATTGGGATATTAGTGGCCATTTTCATCATATTTCCCATCTCTGGGGACGTCCCTAGGGTTGTACCATGAAGTCTGATATTGATCATGGACCTGAGGTAGATATTCTCCATCATATTGTAACATTGATTTTCTTTTCATTCTATTTCTAGTTGACAAATAATTGTGTATAGCTATGGGGTGCAATACGATATTTTGATTTTTGCATACATTTTAGAAGGGTCAAGCTAATGACCTCATCACATTTGTTGTGTGGTGAGAACATTACAAATCTATTTTAGTAGTTTTGAATATGCACTATATTAATATTTGCTGTGGTCACCAGGTAGTGCAACAGATCGCTAAAACCACCAAAGCTTATTCTTCTAAGTTTGTGCCCTTTGATCAACATCTTCCAGGCCTTTCCCTAACCGTCCCTAATATTAATTTTCCTCTGTGATCCAGGAAGCAGCTTTTCCTCCAGAGCCCCTCTGTACTTTAACTCATGATCTTACTTCATGTTTTCTTGAGAAAAGAGAAACAGCAAGGCAAGTGGGAAATGTTTTTCTCTCCCCGCTTCCTTCCCTCCATCTCTTTCCCCACCCTGTCTTTCCTCCTGTCCCTCCCCACTCCTGTTGGGAACAGAACCCAGGGCCTTGAGCACGCTAGGCAAGTGCTCCACCAGAACTACACCCCAGCCCTTTTAGAAAATTTTATTTTTGAGACAACAGGGTCTCACTAAGTTTCCCAAACTGGCCTCACCCTTGTCTGTGGTCCTCCTGTCTTAATCTTCTGAACAGTTGAGATTCTAGGCACGTTCACAAACATGAATGCATTCTCCTAGTCTAAAAAGAAAATTAGATTTGAAACCCTTCATCTTCATCCAGATACAGCCAGCCACCTTATCCACTCCCCTTTTCAACAAAACTTCTCAAGGACCTCAGCACTCGGATATAGTCCCATTCTCACCCTTTAAAAAAAAAAA
>NW_022900933.1:18467127-18557483 GCF_012274545.1 Fukomys damarensis
TCAAAGCCGGGTACCTGTAATTCCTACTCTTGGGAAGCTAAACTAAAGTAGAAGGGTTATGAGTTCAAGGTCATCCTGGATTACATATCAAGATTTTGTCTCAAAAAAGCCATAATAATGATAAAACATTGGGTGGATCCAGAAATACTATAGTATATGATATTTGGTAAAGTAAGGCTAAATTTCTATAACAGACTACCTTTCCACACTAAAACAACCTAGAAGGCTAGAAGTTGAGTTCTCTCTCGTTTTGACTGAAATAGTTCAAAAGCTGTGGTTACCTAGGACTGGTTGGCAGCTCTGCCATTCTTAGCCTGGGGCTTCCACTTGTGCTTTTCACCTCAAGACAGCCTAAAGGAGGAAAAGCCTACTCCAGGTCATTTGAAGGGAACATAGTTCTTTCAGTCACAACCCATTGGTGGAACCTAGTCACATAGTCACGCCTCTCTGAAAGGACTATGGGAATTGTAGTTTTCACCGGGGGTACCACATGCCAGATACCCAGCTGAGACTGTTGGTGTAAAAGAAACGAATAACATAGAGGATAAGCATTGTTTGTCAAAAATACATGTCAAACAAAGAATGCTGGTACCTCCACCCAGTGTAAGACAAAGAAAAGCACTCGTACTCCAGAGGTTTCCTTTTCTTCTTTCTCATCTTCATCGCCTTTTCTCTACCCCCTAAGGTAATCGTTGTCTTGTAGTTTGCATTATGTTCTTGCCTTTCTTTATAATTTTACCATTTATTTGTTTTGTTTTGTTTGTTTTTTGAGACAAGATCTAGCTGTGTGGCCCTGGCGGCCTTGAACTCACAGTCTTCGGCCTCAGCCTCCCAAGTGCTAGTATTACAGGCGTGCACCACCATGCCTGGCGGTTTTACCATATGTTTATACTTTAATGATTTTATGGGGGGGTTGTTTTAAATGAAATTATACTACATCTTATTCCGCATCATGATTATTTTAGTGTTTATGAGATGAAAGCTTGTTGTTGATCTGGATATGATGGTTCATGATTATAATTCGGGCATTTGGAAGGCTGAGGCAGGGGAATCCTGTCTCAAAATAAAGCAGCCCTGCTAGTTGCATGGTACTGTTATTCATTTAATTACCTTCCTTCCTTCCTCCCTCCTTCCCTTCTTTCCTCCCCAGAGCTGAGGATTGAACCCAAGGCCTTCATACTGAACTATATTCCCAGACTTTCTTACTTGTTTCTTTGGAGTAGAGTCTCTCTGAGTCGCCAAGGCTGGCTTACATTTTCAGTCTTTCTGTCTCAGCCTCCCAGAGTGCTGAGATTACAGATATTTGCCACCATGCCCAGCTTCAGGTTTGTTTCTGTACAGCAGAAGTCTAACTACTTTAGGTTTTGTAGACCATAGGTCTCTGTCCTATGTGCTTCACCCTGCTGTTGTACTGACACAGTAGGTAATGAATAGGCAGGGCTGTGTTTGGGTAGAGATGCAGGAGACAAGATTTGGCTCTTAGTCTGAGCCTGCCTTGCAAGCGCAAGGTTCCGAGTTCCATTCCTGGTACCACACACAAACGCGCACACGCGTGCGCACACACACACACACAAAACAAGACCACAGTTTGCTAACTCATGAGGTGTAGTATTTTGCAAGTGTGGGTTTTGCAGGTACTGAGCAGGTTTCCTAGCTGCTCATGCATACTGAAGGACTTCAGGACGTGTATCTCCAGCTTCATGGGAGGGTGATAAACTGCTTTTGATTTGGCTGTACTGATTTACATTTTTTGGTGATGCTTAGAGTGGAAACTAGGGGCTTGTGTGTGCATGGTAGGCAAATAGTCTTACCACTGAGATACATCCCTAGCCCTTTTTATTTTGAGTAAAGCTGAGTTGTCCAGGCTGGCCTGTAGCTTAAAATCATCTTGCTTCCACCTCCCTCCTGAAGAGCTGTGATTACAGCTGTGTGCCACTCAACCCGGCTCTGACTGACACTTTTATCACCTGTATTCAGAGACTCCTATTGCTCCATAATGTCACCAATGTTTTCTTTTTTTTTTCTTTTTGCTAGAATGTATAAAGCTGCTGATCAATATGCACTTTTTCCGCACTGAGATAAGCATATTTCATGCATTATAAGGATTCCTTTTCTATGGTGAGATGCTTGTATGAGGCTTTCTCCAAAATTTTCTGCTTTACTTTTTTCCACTGATATTGCAGAAATTCTTTATGTCCTCGGTGTATCATATGTAATGTTATATAACATACTTACATAAGTCGTTTTCCCGTTGTTAGTGTTGTAAAAATCTCCCCATTTATGTTTTCTCTCCCTTTATGGAATCCTTTGCTAAATGGAATTTGCCACTTCTAACAAACTTGAGTATGTCAATCTTTTCCTTTGCTTTATGTTATCTAAAAAACTTTTTCTTCAGCTGTTGGTATAAAGACACTTCCCTAGTCTACCTCCCCACATGGGTCTCCATGATTCTTCTGCCTCAGCCTCCCTGAGTGCTGGGATTATAGGCCTAGGACACGATGGCCAGACTGTAATCTTGACTTTGAGGAGATGCCCATCTCTCTATCCAGTCCTCCTTTACTGCTGCCCCCACACACCCCCATACCCTTGAAAGTGCCCTCTGTCCCCTCTGGGCCATGCAGCCTGGTTCTTCTCTGTAGGCATCTCCCTCGGCCTCAGCTGCATGCCATGTTCCCTGCCCCCTGTGCTCGTGGCTTCCCAGACTATGCTGGCTTCCTCTGCCCCTTACCTCATTACCGTGTGTTTTAGACTTAATGGCTCACTCTGCCTCTTGCTGACCTTTACATGTCAGAGCTATTTGAGTCTTGGGACCAGACCCTCTTCCCCACCTGCACCCTGCCATCATCTTTTCTAGATTAGGATAGGCACGGATAGATGACTCACTTCCAACCCCTGGCCTCGAGCCTTTCCTTGGATGCTTAGACTCAATATCTAACCACCCTGCTGGGACCCTTAGGGAGGAGCTTGAGGTTGGGACCATCCTGCCTTCACCACTCCCCATCTTCACCTAGGGATGTCACCTGTCCTCAGTCAGCATCCAGAATGTATTTCAGATTCTCCTGCTTTTCTTCCTCTCTGTGGTCACCATTCTGGAACCACTGGATCTTCACAGTGTCCTACCTGGACTTGTGATCTTGCTCTTGTCCTATTTCTTCTAAGCCTCACAGCAGCCCAAGCTCAATATGCAAGTCCGCCATTTTGTTTTCCACCATCCAGTGATGCTCCATTGACTTAGAATAAAATCTTCCAGGCCCAGCATGGTCCATCTTGCTGTTGATACCCAAGCATGACAAACTGCTTCCCGATTAGGACTTTGAGACTGTTCCTTCTGGGTAAACTGCTTTTCTGAAGGCTGGCTTCTTCTCATCCTTCTGCCCTGATTTAAATTCCGTAGTTTCAGAAAGACCTCCCATCGCTGGCTATTCTTTATCCCTTATATTTCATTGAACTTTTCCCAGTCTGAAATTATCTTGTTTGTGTGTGTGTTTGCTTTGGCACCTTCTAACAGTTTTTCTTTTTCTTTTTTAAGTTAGCATGTGTTTGGGACACATAGCGCATTCATCATGGGGAATTGGTACAAATAAAAATCACATCTTGATTTTTTTTTTAACTTTCCCATCCCCTCCTCTCCCATCTCCCCTATCCCCAGATCCCTTTCCCATCTCTGCATAGTATATCTCCGTTTCTTATCACCTTTTATTTTGCTCTTTAAATTATTTACACTTTGGGTTTCCCATGCCATATTTAACCTTTCTTGTCTGATTTATTTCACTTTTGGTCTCAAGGTGCATCCATTTTCCTACAAATGATTCAAATTTATCTTTTATGGCTGAGCAGTACTCCATTGTGTATACATACCATATTTTCTTTATCCATTCATCTTATTGGTGGGCATAGAGGCTGCTTCCAAGATTTAGCTATTACAAGTCAGTCATTTTCAATTCAGGTCACAGGATGGCAACTTACCTTTCAGTGGCATACCAGCCCTAGGGTGGGCAGTGGCTGCTTGGAGCCCATCATTGGAAGGCTTTGAGGCAAATGCTGACACCAGCAGGCAACAGCACCACCCCAGGCTAGAAAACAGAGGGTGGTAGCATAGGTGACAGGTATTTGCCATACTTGAGCTGGCCCCCAGGGCCTCACAGCCAGGGAATGGCAGAGCTCAGTGGAATGGAGTCTCCTTGGTGATGTGGGACTGCCCATTCCTAGCCTTGTTATGGACGCTTTGGCCAGTGGCAAAGCTCCAGCCCCTCTTCAAAGCAGAAGACAGGAGAGGAGGTCAGGAAGTGAATCTCACCTTTGGGTATACAATTTAGGATGTTTCAAAAGCTCAGGTTTGTTGAAATGTCCTTGGGGAAGTGGTGCCCAGGGTGAGAAGCATCCAGAGGACGGAGCAGAGGGACAGCAGATGCTTGTCAGTGGGCCAAATGCTGGGGCTCCATGTTACCAGGGCCCAGAGCCCTCAGTGAAGTTGGCAGGAGCACCAGGGTGTTAGACGTGGTTGTCTTAGGTTACCTGCCAGACTCGCTCCCCTGGCTTTTGGGGAGCCAGCTGTGAGAACCCTGGTCAGATAACGGTGTTGAATAAAGACCAAGACCTGGCATAAAGTCAGAGTCACTAAAGGAACTTGGAGAAAATACCCACTCCTGGGCATCTCCCCAGACGTCCTGATTCAGAACCTGCCTTGGAGGGTTAGTTTAGTTTGTGCTGTTGAGGGCTTTCCAGGGCATTCTGATGTTCACATAGGACTGGTGACCACAAGTTTAAGACCAAGGAGACACCTCCCATGGTGTTTCCTGGCTGTGTAACTCTGTGAAAGTTACCCAACATCCTAACTCTGTGTGCTCCTGGAATTGGTAATAACTCTGTAGTCACCCCCTCCACATGGTTACACAGCTCAGATGAGAGATGGATATGAACCGGCTTTGTAAACGGAAGCATTGTGCAGCGTGAACCTACTTGTATCGGCTGTTGAGTTGGGTGCTGATAGTAGAGGCAGCTCTGGATGGGGGCAGAGGAATGTCTTGACCTTGAACACTCTGCAGGGTCAGTGGGGATCCTGCCTGCCCCTAACCCCAGATAGGAGCTAGGGGACAAGGATGCTGGCCCTGAGGACTTTCCCCCTCCTTCCCACTCTGAGCTGCCCCTGTGGGAAGAGACATGATGGGGAGGGCAGTGCCAGGACAGGCTCGGGGCCAGGTGCAAGGCCATGCTTTGCGAAGCTTTGGCTGGTTATTTTTAGTGCCTGGATATAAAAGAAAGAAACTTAACTAGCCTTGGCTGCTGCCGCCCCTGCACATTTGGCTATTTTTACTTCTGAAAGACTGGGATCTCATCCAGCTTAGGGAAAAGGAGAAGAAAGGAGGGAGGTGGAAGGAGGCAGGAGTTATTTTATTTCCATTAAGAAATAAATCCGAAGCCTGATCTTACCAAGTCAGCAAGTGGGCAGCTGATCGGATCGGGACCTGTGAGCTTGGAACACTCTCTGGAGGCCTCTGGGGGCTAGAGAGGCCAGCAGATGGGGTGTGGCCTTGAGAAGTTGGGGACCCCCTCCCCTCCCCTCTGCCCAAGGAGGTTCTGCATTGGAGCAGCTTTGCTGTTTCCTGTGCCCTGAGCTGGGAGCCTGCATGCACCAGGGGCACCGGCCCAGTGACGAGGTTGTGGTCGGGGCAGATACAGCTGTGGCCAAGGGTGGTGTCTCTGTCTTGGGCTGGGCAGGGTGGTCATTGAGCTCTGGCTCTGGGCATAATCGAGGCAGCACCAGTGTAGGGGCTGTGTGCTTATGGGACCAGGTTTAGCCTCTCTGAACCTTAGGTTCCTGAGGGCTTTCACTACACCTGACCCCTGCTAGTTGCACTTGTAGGGATGCATCTCTTGGAAAAGCAGTTCATGTGATTTCCCACTGCCATCAACAGGCAAGTGAAAGGCAGGAAGGTACTATTAAGTGTGTACTGTGTACCAAGCCCTCTGCTACATGTGTAGTGTGTTTTATGTTGTTTAATTCCACTGCCCTTAGGTGAACTATTTCAAACAATTACTTTTACTTTATTTTTTACTTTACCTTTTTTTGGTACCAGGGCTTGAACTCTGGACTTGTGCTTGCAAGGCAGGCAGTGGCACCAGTGAGCTGAATCCCTGGCCCTAAAACAATTGCTTTTAATGGTGCTGGGGATTAAGCCCACGGAGCTACTTAGTCCTCAGCCCTTTTTGTTTTATTTTGAGACAGGGTCTCACTATGTTGCCCAGGCTGGGCTGGGCTTGGCTTACAGGTCTGCTCCACTGTTTTTCACAGCTTCCTTGAGATCCTACAATGGTGAAGCCTGATGGTCAACTTGATGGCCTTGGGAGCTGTGTGGGGGCTTCGGGTGTGTACAGCCAGGTCGCAGAGGTGTGTCCTTACCTGCCGCTCCCCTGTTCTGCTTCCTGGACACTGTCCCTGCTTCCACCTTGATCTGGTCTTGGAGCCAACCAATTGCGGATGGATCCTCTGAAATGGACCCCAACCAAACCTCTACTTCTTTAGGTTGTGAGTGTCGAGTATTTTGTTCCAGAGTCTAGAAAGTTGCCTATTACAGACACCATTCACCCATTTAAAGTGTATGCTTTGATGGGCTTTGGTATGTTGTGTTATTTTATGTGTGGCAAAATATGTATCACATAAAATTTTCCATTTAAAGCCTCTTTAGCTGGGGATTTAGCTCAGTGGTCCACCGGCTTCCTAGAAAAGGCAAGGTCCCAAGTTTGATCCCTGGTACCCCCGAAAATAAAATGAAAACCACTTTAACTGTTCAATTCAGTGGCACTCGGCACATCCACAGCGTTCTAGAACTTTCGTCACTGTCTGTTCCCAAACCTGCTCCTCGTTCCCAGTGGGAACGGTCTACCCACTACCCCCCATCCCTCCACCATCGCCAGCCCAATGTTTTTCTCTGAATTAACCACTCCAGATATCTTACAGAAGTGGAACTGCACAATGTTTTTAAGATGCATCCCTATTGTGGCCAAAAGGTATTTCTTTTTTATGGCTACTATTCCATTCTTTGTATGCACCCCTTTGTTCATCTGCCTGTCTCTGGATGGCCACTGGGGTTTCCAGTGGCTCCTGACAACATACATGCCTGCTCAAATCCCCACTTTTAGTTTTTGGGGTATATACCTATGAGTAGATTTCTTGGGTCAGATGATGTTTCTGTTTAGCTTTTCAAAAACACCAAACTTTGTTCTACACAGAGGCATGCTGTTTGACTTTTCCACTAGAATTTTTAATGTAATTTTATGATTTGTTTTGTTTATTGATTTATTTTTTGGTACCAGGGATTGAACTCAGGGCTTTACACTTGCAAGGCAGGCAGTGGAACTGCTGAGCTAAATCCCCGGCCCTCCACTAGTATTTTTTAATTAAACTTTTTATTTGGGGACTATCATACACTCATTTGCAGTTATAAGAAATAATACAAAAAGGGCCTCTGCTCCATTCACCCCAGTGATAACATCTTGCAAAATTAAATACAGTAATGTACAACTTGAACACTGACATTAGTATGATCAAGATACAGAATATCTCCAGGGATGAAATATTTTTAACAATAGTTAACATTTAATCGAGCACTTACTATGTACTGTCTATGATGTTCTAAGCACTAAAATACTGATTTCATTGAGGATTAAATTAGTTAGCATCCCTGTGGGGCAGGCTGTTATTACCCCCATTTTATAGATGATGAAATGGAGGCCTACAGAGGGCAGAAACTGCCCATCACTCCGGTAGCCAGAGCAGTCGGGGGTGATATGCAGATTGGATCCTGGGGCTATGGTAGTGTTTCTTCCTTCTGCTATACTTGAGTTACAAGATTGAGGGGTGCTCGCCTGTAATCCCAGCTGCTACTTTGGAGGCTGAGAAGGGAGGACTCCAAGCTTGAGGCCAGCCTGGGCAATTTAGCAAGAACCCCGTCTCAGTGCGAGAGTACTTGCCTGGAATGTGTGAGACCCTGGGTTCAGTCCCCAGTACTGCAAAGATGTAGGGGTTCCTCCCATGCCAGGGGGTCATGCTTTATCTGTCTTGGGCTTTCTGTCAGGTTTGGTTTCCATAGCACCATGCATTCCAGTGATTGGCGGAGCTTTTGTATTCACGAAACACTTTAGAAATACTAAATGTTGGATCTACACATATTAAGAGCTTAAACAGCATTTAACAATTGTTAAGTAAAGACTATATATGTATTACAGTATTTGGACACCTGTGACCCTACATATTAGCATTACTAATGGCTTTTTTAATACTCTGAAAGTACCAATGAAATGGTAAGATCTAATAGCCCCAGACAGTAATTGTAAGTTAATTAGGACTCTACATTTTAGAGATTTTTCTAATATATGAATACAAACAGTAAGGCAAGTCTGACTTCAAGTCCAAGACTCCTTTTGCTGGGCATTGTAGCATGCACCATAGCCCCAAACTCAAGAGGCTAAGACCGAAGTTATCAGAAGTTTGAGGTTGGCTCGGACTACTTAGACCCAGGGGGGCGGGGGAAGACATTGGGAAGTTGTATCCTAATTTAAAAAGTAATTGCCCTATGTATCAACCAGTGAAAATTGCTTTCTCTTGCAAGTTATGGACCTCCTGATAGCTGGTGGTTTAAGCACGATAAATAAAGTTGATTTCTCCTCCTAACAAGAGGTCTGGAGATGGGCAGTTGCTGGCATTGTGTGGTCTTCTCAGCCGAAGCATCGAGGACTCAAAACTATTTGTTTTTATTTTTGTGTTTTTCTCCTCTGATGTTCTTTGGTATCCTCAGACGCTGCCTCATAGTTACAAGGTGGTTGCCACAACTCTAGGCTTCACCTTCCAGGTCAGAACAGATATGCCATAACAATTGTATCAAATGTTTTTGTTCCTTTTATCCAAAAGCAAAATAATTCCCGAGACGCTCCACCATGAACGTCCCCATACAAGCCATTGGCTGTAACCAAGGCCATATGCCCAGGCCTCACTACCAGGGAGGCTGGGCGCGTGGGGAGCAGAACTGTTGGGACTGGCTAGGACATGTTGCCTCCACCAACAAAGTCCAGATTCTGTTGATGTGAAAGGGAAAGAAAGGAACAGAGGGCCGGGTGTGGTGGTGCATGCCTGTAATCCCAGCACTCGGGAGGCTGAGGCAGGAGGATCACTGTGAGTTCAAGACCAGCCCGGGCTACGCAGTGAGTTATAGAGCAGTCTGAACTACATAGTGAGACCCTGTCTCAAAAAACCAAAAACAAAAACAAAAACAAAAACAAAAAAAAAAGAAAGAAGAAAGGAACAGAAGGGGAGCAGACAGTAGTAATGCCCGTGAGATCCACCTGCTGGCTTCTCAGAGCACTGAGGGTGGGGACCCAGTCCATCCCTTATCTCTCAGAGAGGGGCGTATTTATTAAAAATATGAGCAGCCAACTTAATACAAGAAACACACACACACTGGCGAATGAGAAGTAGAAATACAGCTGACCTGTGTCTGTCTGGGCACCGTGCAGAGCAATTCACACATCTGCCCACCAATTCTGGCTTTGACCAACTGATGCGTCTTAGTTCAGAGCAGAATATGCCAATACAGACGGCCGTGTGGAAGACAGGGAGGTGACTGGCCGGAAACGGGGTGCTTGGTCGAAGAAGGAGGAGCCAGGGGATGTCCTCGTGCGTAAGAGGTGGCGGGGTGGACCGGAGCTGCCTTGGTGAATGGATGGCAGGTGGAGCGTGGTTCGGAGATGGACTACAGCTTCTGGGGATGCACCGCTTTGGGGGCCGGCAGGACAAAGGGCAGCTGTGGAAGGCAGGGGTCCTGAGGGTCCTGTTTCCCAGCTCTGAGGGGCATTTTCCAGATGGGTGAATTATCAGGCCCTTTACTACCCGCCACAGGCTTGTGCCAGGCTCAGGCCACAGGGAGAACCGAAAGTCCTTGCCCGGGAGGTGTCCTGATCCACTCGGGCAGCACACGCCTGCTTGGGGGAGTGCGAGTTGTCCTGTTTCTGTTGTCACTGCTGTCAGAGGATGAGCTGAGAGGACACAGTTGGCGCTGACCCTGCCGGGGTCTGGAAGGCTTCTCGCTGAGTGGGGCCTTTGGGGACGAACCCTCCAAAGCAGTGTGGGCAGGAGGGACAGGGCCACTGCCCCCTTCCCCAGGTCTGTGTCCCTCACCCTCAGTGATCTCAGACAAACCCTGACTGGGACAGGAGTGGAGGAGATGCAGCCGGCCTGGGCCATGTCCCTAAGAACACACTGAGTTGACAGCCAAAGGGCATGGAGGGAAGGAACTCGTGGTGGCCTGGGGACCGAGGGCCAGGTGAGTGCTGAGGCGCCAGGTGAGTGGGAGACACCTCCCGGCCTGCCGGAGCTGCCTTGCCACGAACCATGCAGCCATTGGTTGTTACCACCGCCTCCTTCCCATGCAAGATGGTGAAACAGGCTGGAGGGCCAGCTCAGCAAGGCCTGCGTCCCCCGGAGGCACCGGCTGTCCTGGAACCCGTCTCAGGTCCCCTGGCTGAGCGATTAGGGGATGTGCCCAGGGTGGGATGGGGAGAGCAGACACTGCACGCCAGGCTCCAGTTCTGCACGATCAAACCCCACAGACTCACTCTCTCTCCTTTTTTTTTTTTTTTCAAACAAAACAAGTTGGTAATTGATACGTTTATTGATCAGCGCCATTGACCACTGATCTGGAGGAGAAAATTTAGAGGGGAGTTTTTCTTTGCCTTCCCCTGGAAGGTCATGCATAGGGATGGAAAGGAACTTCAGTACTGGCTCTTACATCCCGAGCCAATGTTTTTTATTTGTACAGAGCACCTGCGTTACCTCTTCGGATTAAATAGGGTGATACGTACCTCTGCCCTGTGAATTCTTTCATTCAGTCTTTACTTAGTAATACATGTACAATTCCTCATGAACACATTCACCGTGGTTCATTATTGTTACTGTTCATGGGACTTAACCAGAAAGCCTTAATGGATGGATGATGATATGAACAGCACTGATTCCTATGTCCTAAGTACCCAGTGGGTACCAGGTACCGTGACAGATCCTGGTGGAGGCACCCTGCCTTTGGGGAACCTAGAAGCTCCTAAACAGTACTACCCTGTTGTGGCGCTTGGGAGGCACAGCATTCCTAAATTCGTCACCAAGGCTCAGGACCTGTATCAGGTCAGAGAACATTCCAGAAGGAGGCACGGGCAGATTTGGCAGCTGCCCATCTCCTTGCTTTATTGAGTTGTGGATAGTTGAATTAATTAATTTATTTCTTTATTATTTATTTTACAGTACTGGGGATTGAACCCAGGGCCTTGCACTGAGCTACATCCTCAGCTCATTTTTTTTTTTTTTAATTTGAGACAAGGTTTCATTAATTCATTAAATTTCTCAGGCTGAGCTCAAATTTTCCACCCTCCTGCCTCAGTCCTGCAAGTGTTGGGATGATAGGCACGCCCGGCTTGCTTTTATCTTTTGTTGAGTAAGGTCTTTCTTTGGCTGACAGTTACCTGGGTGAGGCTTGGCTGGTGGGAACAGAGGGTTTGTGAGGCTTGGCTCCTCCTGGACTCAGGAATGAGAGGACAAGCTGTACCATGCGTGGATAAAAGTGCTCATTAGATGGGAGCCCCCAACTGTCCTGTTGGCTAAGGTTTGGATTTTCACCTTGGTCTCGTCACCATTTCGGGGGGAGTAAAGCTCAGTTAAGGGGGACTTTGGCTCATAGGCAGGGGTTTTCTACATAGATGTGTTGCAGGGTGAGGGCAGAAACTTCCACCCAGAAAACCTCCCCAAAGCCTCAGATTTGTGAGTCTGCTCCTCCTGCTGTCGCTGCAGGAGCCAGGTATGTGCCGGGTCCGATTTAGCTGTCCCCAGAGGCCCAGGTTGCTGCTGGGCTGCCCTAGAGCCCAGGGCACTGGCCCAGACCCCACGTTGCATGCCAGTCCCCTTGCCAGGGAGCATTTCTGATTCTCTTGGGCAAGCCTTAGACAATGACACTTCCAACAAGCCCCAGAGATGGTACGTGTTCAGGCCGCACATTGAAAGAGAGGCATCACAGACAACCCGGCATGCTCTTCTTCCCGCGTGTGCCCATGGGATGCCTGGGGCTCCAGCTCTGCCCTGGAGCTTTCTTTGGCCACCAGCCAGCTCAGCCTGGGCTGGGATGCAGGCAGGTAGGAAATGCCAGGGAAGCCTTATGCAGCAGATGGTGGACCACCAAGGCCTGACCCCCTCTGACTCCAGAGCTGCTCCCAGCCGTCACTGCTCAGGAACACGAGCACTTGAGGCTTCCTTCACTGTCTGAAGCTGCCTGCGACATGCTTGTTGCACATTTTGCTCTGTGACAACCATGTCTGACCCTTAAGGCAGAAGGGCAACGGGTTGCTGGAGGTTCCTCAGAGGCTTGAGGACTGTATTTAACATGGAGAGGAGCTGGGAGCTGCCCATGCCCGCCAGGGGAGGGTGCTGCTGCCTTGTCAGGCCTCACCTCCTTCTGTCAGTGTGGCTCCACAGGGTGGCTGTGTTACAGGGGCACAGTCCCAGACCAGGTGGCCTCAGTGGAGGAGTTACTGTTAAATAGTAATTGGGGATGGGATCCCTCCGTTGTTTTTTTTTTTGTTTAGTTTAGTTTTAAAAAAAATATTCACTATAGCTATGCGCAGTGTCAGGTACAACAGTACCGGGTTTAGGGGGTAGAAAGGATGTTGTTGGTGCAAGTGCTGAATAGCAGCTGGCCCAAAGAGAGTGCCTGCAGGTGGCCTCAGGGTTCTGTGGGCTCCTGCCTTTGCCCTGAGAAGAGGAGAGGGGCTGGATCCCCTGGCTGGTTGGGAACAGGTGTCCTCAGCATTCCTCATCCTGAAGTTTCTTAGGGCGAGGAGCAGTTAAAGGAACTGTGCCTGCCCTCCCCACAAACTCTTTTGACTTGGTGTTGCTATCACCGATGTTCCAGGTACTTGGACAGATTAGCTGTGTGTCCTATCAAAAAACAGCCAGAGAATCACCCCTGGTGTGAATGGGATCAAAACCATGGTTCTATTTCCATATTTCCCCCAAAATAAGGCCTGCCCAGAAAGCAAGTTCTAACATGATTTTAGAAGAGACATCCCCTGAAAATGAGCCCTTGTTTTCTGAGTAGATCTTATTTTGGGTGAGAAGGAGTAGTTAGGGTTACTCGGCCTTTTCTTGTTTCTTCTGGAGAATGGCCAGGGCTGGCTTGCCACCACCCGGGATCTGGGGACAGAGAGACATAGGACACGGAGAAAGACTTCTGCCGCAGGCCCGTGGTTTCCTCAGATCTGGAAGTGAGTTTGTGGGCAAGAGGCAACACTCTTGACCTCTGGGGAACGAGCAGAGGTTGAAGGTGGCCCGTGAGGCTGAAGTAGCAGCCGTGCTTTCCTTCTCTGCTGCTGACTTAGGTTTCACCAAAGTCCACTTCGTGGTCAGGAGAAGAGCTGTTCGTGGTAGCTCAAGTCCAGGAGTCCAGGAAGGGGCCTTGCGTTAGGGCTAGCCCAGGAGATCCTAGGACGCAAAAGCAGAAGTGGACCCCAGCACTGCACTTCTGCTCTGCCCGCCGCTCTCTCTGTCCTGCCCTCTGGCTCCTTCTGTTAGTTCCATCAGTTGGTGGCCGGTGTGAGCGCGTGTGCCTTGGGGTGCGGTGCCCACGTGAAGCCCCACGTCCTCGATCTGCGGCTGGGAGGCGTCTGTCTAGACAGCAGGAGCTGCAGCTGAGGCTGGCTTCTGGAAGGCCGTGTGGGCACATTGGTGGTGATAGGGCTCTCTCAGGACCCACGCTCCTGGAAATTGATGTCAGCATGGAGGAGCCACGATAGCTCCTGAACCCGCTGCCGAACGATCTCTAGTCATGGGTTTCCCAAGGGTGGCCCCCCTGTCCTGGGGGACACTGTGAAACACTCTAGAGCCCTGTCCCCACATCTCGGTGGGACTCAGAAATTGACATTGGTAATGATCACCCACCCAGATGCTGCGTCGGTGGAAAGTCTGAAGGTGCCCGTTCTCTAGGGAAGTCCCGCCCATGCAGAGACATTGTGTCCCTTTCTGGACGCCAAGTTAACTTAACAGAAACACAGAAACATACTGTGACTTCTTCCCCCGCCACCTCGTAGAGGGTTTTTTGTTTTTGTTTTTTTTTTTGTTTTTTTTGAGACCTAAAGACTCTAGGGCTGGAGGTTGTCTGGGATGGGTTTCAGGAGGCTGCTGAGGCTGGACAGGCCAGTCAGTGCTGAAATTCTGAAATTGGCGCTAGCAGCCCTGGTGGGGTTGACTGACTCCTGACACTGTCTCTCTTTCCTCCCTAACAGGTGTGCGCCTTGACCGAGTGCGCGGAGGCCGCCAGAAATACAAACGAAGGCTAGACTCAGAGAGCAGCCCGTACCTGAGCTTACAAATTTCTCCACCTGCTAAAAAGCCATGTGCGTACCAGGGCGATGTACGCGCCTTTCCTAGCTTCTGTACCTGGAATATCCAGCATCCTTTAAGGAAATGCCATCTCCTCGCCACTGGGTCACGGGACACTGTGGATCTTGGGGAGGGGACAACAGTGCCTGGCATTGTCACCCAGCTTTACTCAGGCCTCTCCACACGGATGGCACAGGCTGTGACCCCGTGTGAAGCACAGGCCCCGCCCAACAGCAGCTCCCTTCCTCCCTGACCCCAGGGTACTATGCAAGTTTCTCAGGAAAATTCCTTGGGCAGCTTCTCTTGGATGGGATCGCCTAATAGCCCAAATCACTGCCATCTGTGACTTCGTGGCGTTGCATGGGCAGGGAGATTCTGGCCGAATTGAACCTTCCTGGGGCTGGTAGGAGCCTGAGTTTTCTTCCTGACCACCCCAGGCTCCACACTGCCTGATCCCTCTTTTTCTCAGGCATTTACCTTTCTTTCTGGTCATCGCAGTGACCAAGATTGTCTCATACCTACTGGTGGCTGAACCAGACAAGCTGTATGCCATGCCTCCCGCTGGCATGCCTGAGGGGGACATCAAGGCCCTGACCACCCTGTGTGACCTGGTGGACCGGGAGCTCGTGGTCATCATTGGCTGGGCCAAGCACATCCCAGGTGAGTCATGAGGCTGGGAAGGTGTGGCCATGAGCTGTTAGCCAGACTCCCCAAGGTCTGCCATGGCTGTGGCCCTGATGCATGGCACCCAGGTGGCCTATGAGATCCTTCAAAGCCTGCTCTTCCTTGGGACCCTTGACTCTCCTGTAGGATTGAAGAAGAGTGAGTGTTTGGAAGGCTCAGGAATGCTTATGAACTGCTGCAGGCTCTAGCGAACCAGTTCTTATTTCGGAAGGCGCTATGAGAACAAGTTTCCTAAGGGACAGAGGGTAGGGTTCTCCTGTAGGCCTTATTGGACTGTGCTAGAAAACAATTTGCAAAAGGGATTGGCTCTTTTTCATTATCTAGAGCAAGGCACAGAGAAGCGTGGAATTGGGAACGAGATGGAAGTCAAATTGTGAGTTTACAGCTTCCTGGCTGTGTAACCCTGGGCAGATCCCTTGACTTCCAGACTGGGAGTACAAGAGCACCTGCTTTGTTTGGAGCCCTGGGCAGTTGCTTGCTCACTATTGCATTACCCCTGCCTGCTGTCTTGCAGCAGCTGCCACTTTATTTGGATTCCACCATTGCAGCAGCATTTTTGTTGTTGGAAGTACATGCAGTGTGCTTCCGGGCATGTGAGCTTCTCCACACTCCGTGTGGGTCCAGACCCCACTCTTAGTCTCTCTTGGTCTGGGTAAAGCTGTGAGCCCTTCTTTATTTTTGTAGACACAGATACCTACAGGTTGTTAAACTATGCACACCTTAGGGATCTTTCCCCTTTGCTTCAACAACCTGGCTCAGTGTGGTAGAGACAATCCTGTCACTCTTATGGCAGTGACACCTCAACCCCAACCCTATGAACCCTAGTTCTCTGTGACATGGGACAGTTTATGTTTCGGTCTGCAGATCCTGTTTTTGTTTGCCATGCTGTGGAAGATAAATATAGCATGCATGAAAAGTATCCTGGATGTTAAATGCCAAAGCCCACAGTTGGTTAAGTTGAATTAAAAAGTCCTGTGTGACACCTTGTGTGTGCGATTTACAGGAAGGAGCCTTCCTGTGGACAGGGCCTTGCAGAGAGAATGGGTGGTCTGGAAGTGCTGCTGGCTGCCCCCTGCCTGGCAGTAAGCCTAGGGGACTTCCTGGTGGTCTCGGGGTATTCTGACTTGGAAGTGGGTTTGCCAGGGGCCCAGCCAGTGTGCCCCTCGCTAAGGAGCTCAGCCTCTTGGGGATTACACACGCAGTAGTTTCTGAATCTGCCCAGTGCTGGCTCAGCACACATATGTGGGGTCAGGCCTCTGCTAAGACACCTCAGCCTGGATTGCTCCACTAACCCAGGGCCAAATTGGGCACACCTACGCCTGCCCTGGCTCACTCTCCTATTTCCGGTGGAGTAGATACTGCATCCTAGGGATGGCTCAGGAGTGGCGCCTGGCGGTCCCCAGGGTCACTGCTTCTTCCTTCCATCACCCCGCCCTTGTAACATCTCCAAAGGAAGGGATAGGACCAGGAGACCCTATCTCTTTGCCCCTGTCCTACCTGTGCCCAAGGGGCAGAGCACAGTGGATGCTGGGAACGTAGACTTTGGAATCAGGTAGCCTGGGCACCCTTCCCTGCTCTGTTCTTACTGGCCTTGTGCAAGATACTTAATTTTTCTAAGCTTTAGTGTCTCCATTGGTAAAGTGGCACTCCTAATAGAGCTCTGGGAGATTGCTGGGTGGATGCAGCCTGCTCATTGGGCGCTTGATAAATGCCAGAGACTGTTGCCGTGTGTGGCATTGTTACCAGTGATAAAAGCCCACTTTTCCACCATCATTTCTCTTAATCCAAAGATGAATTCCTTTGTCTGTCTTGGATTGTAATTTGCCTATTTTGCATAAATCTGCATGCTGAAATTATTTGGGTCTGACCTTCCAGTGTTTAAGGTAAAATTAATTAATGAAATCTCCTGCCACCGTGTATAAACCTCATATTCAGAGCAACGACATATCAAACGCCTCATGTTTTTAAACAAATCAACTTAGTCCCATCTCAGTACATGCCAAGCTCATCTACAGACAGGCTTAGCGGCCCTGGGAGAAGACGAGAGAGGGAAAAGGCTGGTTAGCAGGGAGCACAGAGCGGGAGCTCACCCGAGGCCTGGGCTGGCTCCTAAACATTCTGGTTCTGGGACAGACAGAAAGAAGGACCGGCCACTTCACTGTTTAGGATTAGAGTTCTGAGGAGGCCACTGTCCTTAGACAGAGGGACCATGTCTTAACGTTTCAGTGGCATCCAGCCTCTGGTGTACAGAAGATACTACACGCTTGCCTTTATGTTCACAGAGTAAGCACTCAGGTGTGTGTGTTAGGGTTTCTTGCTAAGAGCTGTGGCAGAGACCCACGATTCAGAGTGCCCCTTATTTGTGAAGGATATGTTCCAAGACCACCGGTAGGTGCCTGAAACCTAGAGGTTTGTATGCCTGAGTCCTCTGTACAGATCATGTTTTCCTGTATGCCTTGCAACACGGCCACATAGTGTCAGAAGCAAGCTATCCTTTCGTGTCTTTGCCCTGGTGGCTCCTACTTTTGTGTTTGGGGTCCATTATTAAGTGAAGCGAGGGTTGCTGCAACACATGTACTGTAATACTGTGACAGTTGACCGGGTCACTGAGTGGCTACCAAATGAGCAATGGGTGGGTAGCAGATACAATGTGGATACACTGAACAAAGAGATGATTCATGGCCTGGGCAGAACACAGCATAGCATGAGATTTCATCGTCATTCAGAAGGTTGCACAATTTTAAATTTATGGATTGTTTCTGGAATTTTCTACTTAATATTTTCTGATTGTGTTTGACCTGAGGTAACTAGAACCTTAGAATGTGAAACGGCAACCATAGATTAATTTCCATCTTAGGGAACCTCTTAGAACTAGGGTGAGTTCCATGGATCTTGGTGTGGCCCGTGGTGATTGCTCTGTAAAACAACCATTGCTTGGGTCCATTTGTCACCTTACTCCAAACCAAGATTTTTACCTTGAGTTGGATTTTTCTGGAGGGCAAGTCCAAGTTTCAGAGCATCTGTCTAATATGTCCTGTGAGCAAGAGATTAGAGTGAGAGCCAGCAGCCTCTAACAGGCAGGGAAACCCTTGGTGAACTTCAGCCTCTGCTCAGTATTAGCTGGATACCTGCCCGTCTGGCCAGGAAAACCTATGTGGGGAGTCGTCGCCACTCCTGCCCAGCCTAGGCCCCACCTGCAGGGCATCCCCAGAGGCCTCCTTGCCAAGGGTCCCCTGGGGAACTTGCTCCCAGGTAGCCGCCGTCTGGCTGGATGAAAGATGAGCCAGTGAGTGAGAGCAGCTGTGGTGTCTGAAGTGGCCCCAGACCCTGTAATTACGTCTCCCTTTATTACCTCTCTAATGGTCCTCCAGGTCCGTGCGGATGGTCATGAATTAACAGATTATGAACTTCACTTGCCACAAATTACGTGCTGCTGCTGCTTCTTTCTTCTTCAATTCTAGGAGCTTGTTGTGCTAGATCACTGGGGGTTGGGGACTGGGGTAGGGCCCGAGTGTTGTTACATCTGCCAGGCAGGTAAAGCAATTTCCCTGGGGCACAGAGCTCCGGGTGAGAAGCCTGGGAGCCAGGACCTTGGCATGGGCAGTGCCACTCAGGTCAGTTCTGCCCACCCAGGGGCCTGCTGGTTCAGATCCCTAACTACTCTGCGAAGGAGCGGCCGTCCAGTGGGAGTGGATGGTGCTTTCCTGAAGGGCAGGGAGGAGTGCCTCGGCCTCGGCCCCTTTGTTTGGTTTTTAAATTAAAAAAATAGGATGCTTCTAGTGAAGATACCAGGCAGAGGTGGCAGACGTTGGAAATTCAGTCTTTGAAATTCCACCTCTGATCGGCCTTCTGGGAATTTTCTGCACCTGTACAACCACCATGTTTGTGGCTTTTTTTGAGACCAGGTCTCGCTGTGTACTTCAAGTGTGCCTTGAACTCACTGTGTAGCCCAGGCTTGGAACTCATGGTGATTCTCCTGCCTCTGCCTCCTGAGTGAGTGCTAGGATTACAGACACGCACTGCCACAACCACTGCTCAACATCCCCGTTTCCTCTTAATTAGATAAAGTGGTACTGTGTTCTGTGCGCTAGGCGGAGTTTGAAGTGTTCCACACGGGGGCTCATGTAGCACGAACAGCCCCACGAGGAGAGTGCTGTCATTGTCCCCATGGTACAGATGGGGAAACCGAGGCTGGGGTTGTGGCTCTGCCCTGGGTCATCTCAAGTGGTCCACAGAATGAGGATTCTGACAGCCTGGCCCTGGAATCTGCTCCTAAGGCCAGCGCCCTCCTGCTGCTGAATGTCTTCGTTCGCCACAAAACGTTCTCCTTCATTTTTTCTGGCCATTTCTCGTGCGCTGTTTGTTTAGCTGAAAGTTGCATTTATGTAATAATTACTCCTATCACCCAAGTTACGTTTAGGTTATTTTCTGCTTTGGGTCATTTCAAACAGTGATCTAACTCCAGCCTTTTATATTTATCTTTTGCATATATTTCTTTCTGCAAGCCGTTCCTAGCAGTGGCTTTACTAATAAATTGGAGGTTTATGGTTATGACTTAGTTTTAAACATCTAAGGCATTGACAGGATCCAAAAGCCAAAAGTCAACAGAAATGTGTACACAGATAGCTCACCTTCATCCCTGTCTCCTCCTGGGCCCTCCTAGCAGGAGCCACGTTTGTTTCTCGATATTTTTTCTAGTGGTCCTTTTCACACATTAGAAAACATTGGAGTTATTTCAGTGTATGGCACAGATGGCAAACACACCCTCCACCTCCTTGCACAAAGCAAAGCAGCCTGTGTGTGCAGATCATCGTGTTAGGGTATACGTTTGGGTTTTCAGAGCTCTTTCCAGTACTTTGGTAGGAAGGTAGAGAGGACCTGGGGCCGAGCCCTGTGCTCAAACCAGCCTGGCAGAGGGGCTGAACCAGCCTCCCGTGGGAGCATAGCCATCGCCACCACCACAGCAGATCCCTCACTCCAACACGATCATGGGCAGAGGCAGCCAAACCTGGACTGGAGCCCAGGCACCTAAGGGGCTCTAAGAAGTGTTTGGGTGTGCTTTCTGCCAGGCACAGTCCAGGCCTTTGGTATTTGTCCGTTTTCTCCTCTGCTGTGAGCCCTTGTTGGACCCCTCTTGGGTACAGCCTGGCCTCCATGCTCCCTGTGGGAGCTCAGGGCTAGGGCTGGCAGTGGGTGCCTCATAGCCAGCGGTGCCCTCGTCTGCCTGCTTCAGAGCTCAGCCCCTCACGCGCCCCTCTGCAAGGCCTTCTGACTCCTTTGGGGACATTGCCTTTGCATGTCCTGAGAGCCTTCCATTCACTGTGGCTCTTCTTACCATCAGAACTTCCTGCTCACAGGACACTTGGTGACACAGGGCCTATTATTCACCATGAACTCTTGAAGGCAGGGAACAGTTCTGCTTAAACACAGCATGTGTCCCCAGTGCTTGCATGGACCTGGCAATAAGTAGGTGCTCAGTAAATATGTGTTGACTGACCACAGGGGCGGAATGTTCTGGTTTTATCCTTGTAAGGATTGTACCTGTATGGCTCACCTCACTGAGATCTTTTCTCCTGCATTTCCTGCCTCACCCTCCCTCTCTGGCATCTCTTGGTTCAGTTGTCTGTTAATTTTACCACCTCTGCCTTCCTCCTCCATCTTCCCTTTCAGTCTGTCTGCTTTCACACCCCCTCCTGTGTGGTCCAGCACCCCCCATCCTCCCATTCTGGCTGATTGGTATCTGTTAATTAATGTCGCCCAAGGCCTCTCTCCAACTCAGAGACCTGATAAGGGAAATTGGATGTCCATTTCTATCTATCTTTTATTACCTCCGGCTCCCCCAGCTCCCCTGGACGGCTGTGCACCCTCTCCTATGCTAGGAATATGGACAGCAGCACACACACAGCTGACCCCTGTATCCCAGCCTCTCCCCCAGATTCCAGCGGTAGGCAGAGAGCCATGGCCCATGTTGAACAGATGGGACCAGCACCGTGGTGGCTGCATTAGGAAGGCAGAGGATAAGGGTGGTCTGCCCCAGGAGCACAATGGTAGGCTGGAGTGCTGTACTGAACAGAAAACAGCGAGAGACGGGACGGCAGCTAAAAGGGGCACGGGCTGTAGAAGCCCCAAAGAGATGGGCCATGCAGGAGCTGGGGCCCCTGAGCTTCTAAGCAGGGCCTAAGGGGAGTGAGCAATGCCAGCGGCAGCATAGTGACGACCACCTGAGCCTTGCCCACACCCTGGCGCCAGTGTGTGCTGGGAGCACTGCTGAATGCTACTGTATATGCACCCTGTGTTCATTTTCACCTCACCCTTAAATCAGTGAGCGGCAAGCAGGCAGGCAGGGTTCTAAGGAGTCTCTCCAGGAGCAGAATCACCCTGGAAACATCTCTTTTCAGTTCCTCATGCATGGTGCAGATGTCTCTGTGGCTACTCTTCCTCCTTTTGATAAATCTGGCATGACTAGTGTTGGAATCAATCACTCTGTCTTCAGTTGAGGCCCCAGTGAAGTCACTGCCATGCATTTAGTGGTTACGATGTTTGAAAATCAGTCAACTTACTTTCTCTCTCCTATCCTCTTGTGAAACAAGTTAAGTACTAAGTTAAGACCACATACAAGGCAATTCCAGTGTGGCATCTTCATTTGTGATCACCTGCATAATCATCTCAGCAGCTGCACAGTTGCTTTCTTTGCCTGTAATGTTGTGCCTATTTCGTGGATGAGAAGGCTGAGGTTTGCAGCAGTTGCACGGCTTCCACAAGGTCCGGTGCAGCTAGCACATGGGGTATCGGGGCTCAGGGCCAGCCAGGCAATGTCTGCAGAGTATTGAAGCGTCAGTGTCACAGTTCTGGCTCCTTCGCTTCCTCCAGTCTCCTTTCATTGTGGAGCCAGCCTTCTACAAGCAGGGAGGGGACGCCCCAGTGATTCCCAGCTCCCCAAACAGCTCCTGGGTCATCATTAAGGGAGAGCGATGGCTGGAGGTGGAGAGTGTCTGACTTCTCTGGGGAAAGGCTGCCCTGAGAGAAAGTGGCCTGGTCTCCCGGTGGGCCCTGGCTTCTGCAGATGGCTGGGAACAGCTGAGTCCTTCCTGGATGGCTATGGGTCTCAACAGCTGAGACTTCTCAGAGAGGACCAGGTGTCATTTTAAAGCACGAAGCGACCCCACCACCTGATTTGAAGGAGAGAGGATCCTGGAAAGTCCCAGAGTAGAAGGGACCCTTTACAGCCACCTCCTGATTCAACTATGAATTCAGTAACTCTTAAATTACAGATGCATTTAATTAATCACGAAACCTCTCCAGACATTTGAAAAATACCCTAGAACTAACAATCACAATGATGATAACAACTGTCAACATTGACTGAACCCTTATTAGGTAAGCCTTTTCCACGAATTCCAAGTCTGACTCATCCTCCGAGGGAGAGCAGTAGTTTAGCAGCTCCGCAGCGATGCCCCTACCCAGAAGGATCTGGAGATGCCAGGAACGCAGCCTACTCCCGGCCTCCAGGGAGGCCCCGGTCAATCCTCCTGACTGCTGCTGCCCTTCTTGTCCCTCCTCTCCCACAGGCTTCTCGAATCTCTCGCTGGGGGACCAGATGAGCCTGCTGCAGAGCGCCTGGATGGAGATCCTTATCCTGGGCATCGTGTACCGCTCCCTGCCCTACGATGACAAGCTGGTGTACGCCGAGGACTACATCATGGACGAGGAGCACTCTCGCCTGGCTGGGCTGCTGGAGCTCTACCGCGCCATCCTGCAGCTGGTGCGCAGGTACAAGAAGCTCAAGGTGGAGAAGGAGGAATTTGTGACACTCAAGGCCCTCGCTCTCGCCAACTCAGGTAAGGGCAGAGTGGGGCCTGCAGGAAGAAGGTAGGGGAAAAGCTTCGGGTGGTCCAGGGACATCTCTGGGGGTGTGGAAACTGAGACTGGGAGAAGGTGAAGAAACGTCTGGGGTCACAGTAAAAATTTTGCATCAAATTCCAAAATGAACCCAAGCTTATCCCTACCCCCTGCATCTTCAACCAGATTGTCTGGGCATAAGAAAATGGATGATGGGTTCCCAAATGAATGGTTTAGTATGGCATTAAAAAGGAGGGTTCACTCCATTTGTTCAATATCCACCAACCTCCAGCTGCATTGTCTGGGGTGTGGGGCTAGGAACTGGGTGAGCTGTAATGTCATCTGTGCCCGCACAGAGAGCCTCCACGCCATATGGGGTTCTGGGCTGAGTGCTGCGGGTGCAGGAGAAACACAGGGTCCCTATCCGAGAGCACGGGTCAGGAGTGCACTCAGGTGGGAGAGACTCGCCTAGGTTTGGGGTCGGACAGATCCAAGTTCAAATTCTGTCTCTGATGCTAGCGCCAAGATCTCGGTCAACTTAGTACCCTCGTGCGTGTGTGTGCGTGCGTGCGTGCATGTGTGTGTGTGTGTGCGTGTGTGTGTGTGTGTGTGTGTGTGAGGTGGGGATGCTCCGCGTACCTTCCTCAGGTACTTCTGTGAGTATTAAAGACAGCAAAAGGGGACATCCTTAGCCCAGTGCCTGGCCCAGAGGAAGTGCTGACGTACTGTGGTTATGGACGTTCAAGGAAACAAAGTTTTAGCAGACAGAAGAGACACACACAGGATGACCAGCTGCTTTGCTCCACACTGCCCACCTTTTACTAACAGTGCCAGGAAGCCCTGCAGTACCTGGCAAACCAGGACAGCCAGTCACCCTAACACGGCTTCATGGTGCATGCAGGGGACACATGGATGCCTCACTGAGTGCTTTACCAGTTCATGCTCCCACCCCCAGCTTCTGAGTTTTGCTGCTGTCCCTTCACCTGACTCGCCTCTTAGCTATGTCAGCCAGTGGAGGAACAGCGTCTAGAGCAGAGCCCTCCACGGCGCAGGCCTCACCTTCCCTGAGCTCTCCGGCTCCCCACTTCCTTACTGCTGAACACACAGCCTGCCTCGGCCCTGGACTCCAGTCTCTGTCTCAGGCTCTGCTCCTGAGGGATCTAACCCAACACAGGGAAACATTTTGTTTTGTTCAGTTGCTTTTATTTAATAATAAATAAATGCAGAATAATAAAACTCCGCATACTTTCGGAGAGATCAATTGTACTTTCAGATTCCAAAGCTGTAACGTATTTGTTGGGGAAAACTCATGCTGTGTTTAAGTATAGTTCTAGATTAACAGAGTAACAACAGACAGTGTGTAGAATTCCATTTTTCACCCCATCTCCAGTGTAGTTTCCTCTCAACATCTTGCATTAGTAATTTGTGAATTAGAGAGCTGATATGGATGTGTTATTCTTAACTAAAGTGCATAGTTTCCATTAGGGCTTGCTCAGTTGTTGTACCCATCTATGGGTTTTGACAACTTATAATGCCATTTCTCCCCCGTGACACCAGGAGTGTCACCGGCCTGTGCTTCACGTCTGCAGAGGGAAGCACTTTAGCCACCCTGTAGAGGTTTAAAGCATTGACTTCATCGTCAGCCAGATCCGGGTTCAAATCCTGCCTCTGCCTCCTGCTTGCTAAGTGTCAAGCAGCCTGACCTCCCTGAGCATCAGTGTCTCATCTTTGAAATAAGGAGAATAACAGCTCATTACAAAGACAAATATGCAGTGCTACACCAGAAGCACTGGGGGTAGTGCCTGGCCCAGACGCTCTCCTTGTTCTTTGAGCTTCTGCTCAGCTCTGACGGAACTGTTATGGGCAGCCTGAGGGGGGCAGTAGATGGGCCCCTGCCCTGGGGCGAAAACATGGACACAGCTGCAGCAGAAGTAGGTGCCGCTCCCCCACCTGCCCCGCCCCCCAGGAGAGAGCAGGTGTAGAGAGCTTCCGGCCGAGCCTTCAGCTGGGAGGGAGCATCCTAAAATGCAGGAGGACTGAGCAGGCCCGGGAGAGGGAGGGGAGCTGTGTAGCGGTGGCCCCTGAGCACTCAGCTAGAGGCAGGACTGGGGGGCTGGTTAGAAGAGCAGGGTGGGGAGGCTGGGAAGGTCAGGGTGGGAGTGGGGCGGGCAGCACAGAATCAGCAGAGGTTCTGGGCCTGAGACCTGTCCCTAGACTTGGGGCAGGGAGTGAGCCAGGCCGCCAGTGGGGAGAGAGTGTGTCGGCTGGAAGAGGGGTGTCCCAGACCACTGAGAGGCTGTGGTGGCAGCAGCAGGGACCACTGTCGATGCCACTGCTGAGGCTGAGTGGATGAGGTGACAGCGTGAGTTCAGTGGCTTGGAACTCAAGGCAGAGGGGCAGACTCCTCTGAGACGGACCGTGGCCCTGGACCTCACCTCTTGGGAGCCTGTTGACCGACCGAGCACCATTCACCCTGCATCCCAACCATCTCCAGACCCGTCTGACAACAGAAAAAATTCATAGCTATTGATTTTGTAATTAACAGTTTATCAATGCCATCAATACAGACTTGCTGATGGATCGTGAAGAAATTAATCTTGCAATGTTATTTTATTTCACTTTTGGTCGAAGGCACCTGCCAATTCTGGCCTCCTTGGGGAGAATGGGGGTGGGTGATGCGGGGGAAGGGGAGCTGCGTGCACGGCTGGGGCCCAGACTGGCAGAGACAGCCGCATTTTGAGCACACACGGTACATGGCTGTGTATAGGAAGGGAGCCATATTTCATCTCAGTTGGCAAAGGAGGAGTCCTCACTAGCTTGGCAGCAGGCAGTTAAAAAAAAATCAGAGGTAGGGGACGAGTACCACCCCAGTCATGCAAGGGCATCACCCCCAGACTGAGTCCCTACAATAATTAACACTAGGTAATGTTACTGGGTATTTACCAAGTGCCCAGGAATGTGTTGTTTCATTAACCTTCACCACCACCTTTGTAAGTATGCATTTGTATTTGCTGCATTTTACAGATGAGGAAGCAGTCTCAGAAAGACTAAGTAACTTGGCTAAAGTCACACAGCATCTCTAAATGCTTTTCTACCTTGTTCTGCCATTCCCTACTCAAGAGGAAGAGGCAGGACCTCGGGAGGTACGGGCCTAGTGTAGACCCAGAGAAGGTCAGGGGTTCCTGGGGTCAGCCAGTTAGTGCAGCTCCCCTTGGCAGTCTGATCTCAGCTAACCAAGAGGCACCCCTAAGCCAGTCTTTCTGTTTTGGGAATTCATGCAATTTGTGCAGCCTTCCTGATGACTTGCTGCCCCTCCCCTGTTACCTCTGGCAAGCCTTGGGGTTGCAGTTCAGGATGGACCCTGGTCCTTCAGGAAAGGAAGAAGTCTGCTTAGTTTCCCCCGGGGAGTGGCATCCTGGAGATCCTCTTCGCTTTGGCTCATACACAACCTGTGCCCCAGTGGTCACCTTCCTGCTCTGCTGAGATTTCGGTAAATTTCCTTCAGACCCACCCACGGCCTGAGTTCAGAGCCCTCCCCAATACATATATTGATGCACTACTGGGGATCAAACCCAGGACCTCACATGTGCTGGGCAAGTGCTTGCTCTACCCTACCCTGTCCCTAAGATCTTAGAGGAGGCCCAACAGCTCTGTCCACCACCGTGCCCTGTGCCCCCCACCTCGGGGTGCCCCGGCAGAGAGCTCAGCCCCTTTCCTTGTCCGTAACCAGAACTGTGTGAGGGCAGCACAGCCTGGAGGAGTGGTACCTGGCAGCAGTGGGGGGCTGCGGAGAGAGTGATCTCTGTAGCCTGATGGTGGTGGGAGCGAGCCTTCCCCTCGGCATGCACTTCTTCTAAACCCTTAGCTGTGTAAGGAGCCATTGAAGTAGGTTCACAGATAAGGAAAGTGAGGCACAGAGAAGTTAACTTGCATAAGTCACACTCCAGAGTCCACTGTGAGGTCCACCCAGGTTCAGCCCCTCGACATCTGCGCCGCCTCCTCTTGGTGACTCTTGAGACGTGTCCTCCGCAGATGTGTGTCCTCCCCTGGGTCTGAGCCCCAGTTCTGTCTTCGGCCTCTCTGCTCTCCCTGAGCCTGGCTCTGCTCTGTAAAGTGAGGGATAAGAGGTGGCCCCGCTTGCTTGCGGGTCAGTACTGATGCCTGCCTTGCGCCTGCAGATTCCATGTACATCGAGGACCTGGAGGCCGTGCAGAAGCTGCAGGACCTGCTGCACGAGGCGCTGCAGGACTACGAGCTGAGCCAGCGCCATGAGGAGCCGCGGAGGACGGGCAAGCTGCTGCTGACGCTGCCCCTGCTGCGGCAGACGGCCGCCAAGGCCGTGCAGCACTTCTACAGCGTCAAGCTGCAGGGCAAGGTGCCCATGCACAAACTCTTCCTGGAGATGCTGGAGGCCAAGGTCTGACTGCCTGGCACACGGACCGACAGATGGACGCACCAGTGTGGAGACTCCCTGCCTCCAGCCTCGACCTCCGGCAAGGGACTTCCTGCCTCTGGGTTGTGTGTGCAGACTCGGGGGCAGGGCGTGGCCTCATCTGTCACCTGCTTTTTCTTTGGTACATTTTTCCTTCTCCACAGGCAGCCCTGAGGCCTGGGCCAGGGCTGACTCCCTTTGACACTGGAGACCACTGGAAGAAGCTCCCCTCTCCCCACCAGACCACCAAGAGGCATCGTGTGTACTTCCAGACGCACTCTGGTCTGAGCCTGGGTGGGCGGTTTGACACTCGGGATTCTGGGAACTCCCTCGGGTACCAGGTTCTTAGGGGTCACCAGCTGCCTCTTCCAGGGGTCCTGTCTGCCCTGAGGTCCTGTGGGACCCCTCAGGAGACCCCATACCTCCCACAGTCCGCACGGATCCATCCCTTCTGAGCCCCACACGTGCTCAGCTCCCAGCCCGGTGCACCTTAGGGAGCAGCAGCTAGAGCTGCTTTTCCCTGGGCACCCACCCCTTGGTGCTTCCCGATCACCTCCCGTTGGTGCGCCAGTGCCTACCTGTTCTCTCCTCTCCTCCCCCACCTCAGGGCTTACTCAGCCTGGGGCATCGGTCAGCTACAGTGTCCAGGCCTGGAGACAGGGATGTGCTGGCTTAGAGAAGAGTCGGTCCAGTCTGCTCCCCACAAAACCTGGGGCCTGAGGGAAGTTCAGGGCTCAACCCCCTCCAGGGATACATGGGGATTCTTGCTTGAGGCCAGCAGTCCTGGAAGAGTCCCAGCAGGATAGAGAGACCCAGCCACAGTGGGGTGCAGGTGAACTCTGCAGAGGGGACCAGGAGTCCACCCTGCCTGGTCCTTGACCTCTAGGTCAGTGGTATCCAGTGCCCTTGGTGGGGTGGGGGCAGCTGACAGTGGGAAGGAAGGAAGCAAGGAGAGATTCCCCCTGCAACCCATAGAAGCAAGGCACACCTACCGTAGGAGGGTGGCCTGCATCCCTCAGGCAGAGGGCGCTCTGGGCCAGCCCTGGCGGGGTCCCCACAGTGTTGCTGCTCTGTAGGGTCATCACCAGCCGGTTCTGCCAAAGACTTTCAAGTTTTCGCACAGCACTCTGTCCCGGGAAACCCCTCAGCCAGATGCATGGGACAGTTGCTCGCCTTGCTGCTGTGGGTGACTGAGAAGCCATTCTCACCCATGCTGGGGCCAACTCTGAACCTCCCGTTGGTGCTCACGGGCTGGCAGCACGGAGAACCCCCAGGGATCGAGGGGTTCAGTCTGTGATGGGGACTGTCCCTGCCACCTTTGGAAACATCAGAACATCTGGGCTTGGGTCCCCAGCCCACACTCTGCTTGCCCAGCCTTCCCTCACCAGGAGAGACTGGCAGCTCTCAGCTAGCACTGGGGCATCAGGCTCCTCGAAGGCTTTTCCGTTGGCGGCAGTTCTGCTGGTCTCACCTCCCTGGCCTAACACCCTGAGACCACTAGGCCTGAGCTCCTGGGCTGGGATTTTCTGAGGTCTTCGAGGCAGAAGGGAGGATGACCAGACCCAGCCACTGCAGACCATATGCCCATGTCGTCATGTAGAAAGTAGTAAGGATTCTGAGAGATCTTCTCCCCCTCACCTGTGGGAAGTTAGGTCTGAGTCACGGTCACACAGGGAGTCCACACTGGAGCACCAGTGCCTGATCCCCTAGCTCTCCACGCTGCCCCCTTTTTCTGATCCGGTGGTCACACAAGTTCATCATAAAAAGGTATCTTCTGGACCTTAAGAAACCCAGGCTAAACCTCAAGTCTAGCAATCCTGAGGGCCTGATCTGAAGGATGCTGGTGAGATGTTGGGGTGTGTTCGTTGTCATCCAGCATCACTGCCACCAGGAGAGGTGAGGGTGGCATTTCATCAGTGGGCACACAGCTGTATGGTGTCACTTTGTGCTCAAGTGTTACCTGTCAGCACCTGGAGGGGCTTGTGCACAGCTGGCACTTGCTGCCTATCTCTTGGGGACAGCATGTGGGCCCTGCCCTTGGCAGCTCTGCCTCCCTGGCTCTTATTTCCCCAGGTTCCCAAGTTTGAACCTTCTCCAGAGAGGGCTTGGTTCTCTGAGATGGAACTGCAGGGACATGCAAAAGGAGAGCTGCAGCTCGGGTGATGGTACCCCACACCCGGGCCCTGGTTCAGGCTTGCTGGGTGTGCAGGGCGTCTGGAGCAGAGGGGTAGGGGCCCACTTCTCTGGAAAGCCAGATGGGGACCTCCCAGGGGAGGGCAGGGCGCTGACCTAATGGGAATGTGGGCGGGAGGAGAGTGAATGCCCTGCACTCCCAAACAACAGAACCCGAGTTTGCCCCTCTAATCTGCCATTTCTGGATAATCTGTAAAGCGGACATATCCCTTCTCAGTTGTATACTCGTGATACAGGTCATTTGAAACAAACCAAGAAATAAAATCCAACCACGGAGAAAGTGGTGCCGGCTGGGTTTTGTTTGGTTCCCTTGTCCCCGTTCCTCCTGCTCCAGATGGCTTTGTCGTGTGTGTATGTGTGTGATAGCGTCTCCAGTGTCTGCATGTAGACACTTTGACAATTTTCCGAGGCCTCAGTTTGAGTAAGAGACTTGTGGAGAAGGGTTAGGAGGTGGTGGCAGGGGCTGAGAGGAACAGGGTGCCTGTCTGTGCTAGGACACCGTTCCAGACTCCTCCCCAGGCCAGACAGAAGTGACAGACGAAGGCCATTGCGACAGACCAAAGGGCCCAGGCTGTGTCCGTGCCCACAGAACAGCACCAAAGAAAAGCACTATGTGGAAAGATGGCTTTATTTTGTGATGATAATACAACTGGAATGGCTTCTTGAAATGTGTATATTTTTAAATGGCAGTCCCTCGTTGCCATGTTGCCCTCTGTATGTATTCACCCTGTATGTGTCCCCCATGGACCCCTGTAAATCATACACCCTAGTTGCTTCCATCCTGGTTCCACCCTGGTGCCATGTATCTGGAGTCTAATAAATAAGGACAGGCCTGTTGGAGAGTTCCTTCACACGTCTTCCCAGGCTCGCTGTCCTCTGGACAGCGCTGCCCCGCAGGTGTCAGGCTGAAAGCAGGCCGGCTGTCCTGGGAGCCACAGCCTCAGACTTACCAGGGTGGGAGGCGGTCAGGCATTTTGAAAGCATCATTGATCATTGCGTGCCTAGAATGCACAAGGCCACGGACGGGTTCAATCCCCAGCACTGCAGCCTAACAACAAAAGTGATCCACAGAGAAACAGCAACTTGAGACGTAGGGTGTGGAACTGAGGAAACCCTTCTACTGCTGTTTGTGAGGGGGGAGTCATTTTCAGTGGTGCTGAGAGACGTGGCCTCAGGTATGTGTGAATCACAAAGAGGCCTTAAGACTTGGAAATGTGTCCGTGTATGCACATATATAACAGCCACAGAATCGGGCAGAACACAACGTCAGTGAGAAGGAGGGGGAGAGCAGTGATCAAGGTGCCTTTTGTTGCAAGTAAGACACCCCAGTTTATAGTGGCTTAGGAGTATCTGTGGGGCTGGGGAAAGAGGAAGAAGAGAAAAATGGGGTTGCCATCAGGCAGGGCATGATCCAGAGATTTGCAAAGTCAGTAGAATTATGGCTCAACTTTTTTCTGATTCAGTTCTGTCCTCTTCTGTTTGCCTGCTTCATCTTCAAGCTAGCCTCGTTATATTTCATACCCTGGGGGAGAGGGAAAGAAAAAAAAATCTCTCCTTGCAACATAAATGATGCCTGAACTTCCGAGTCCCAATGATTTCAGGTGCTGGTCCCTTAATGAATCACTGCGACCAGCTTGGAGTGGGCCTGGCCCTATGTACTCAATACCATAAAGGGATGGAGTAGAAACCCAGAGAAGCCCACAGAACCCCCATCCTCAGAATCTGGTCAATTCTCAATGAGCCGTGATACCTCCCAAAGTTGGAGCCACCCGGAAGTCTGTAGTTCAGCTCAGCAGCACGTCCAAGGCTTGAAATCTGACAAGGATGGGGATGAAGGTGTCCGGGCTATGCATTATTTAAAAATAATTTTCAAATTCATCTTCATTCTATCTGATGCACCTGGGATGTGGGTGTGTACATGGATGTGCACACACACACGCACGCACGCATGCACGGAATACGTGCTACTTAAAATAGGAAGGAGAATCAACCTCAACCACAACTTCATGTAATGCAACTGAAAGAGATACCAGGTGAACTTTTTTTTTTCTCAGATTTTCTGTGCTGCTTCCATTTGTGCATAGCATTGTGATCAGACCAGCTAAGAGCTTGTCCTTTCAAAGACAACCCTCACCTGTGTTTTACCTCTGTTCCCCAAATGTTCTTCCATTTTTATTTCCTCTTCAAAGAAACAAAAGAACTCAACTGATAGTTACTCATTCACACGTTCATTTAGCACTTACTGAGGATCACTTACGCAGTGCCGGCCACTGTTCTGAGCCCCGGGTCTCAGTAGAGAGGACAAGCACGGAGTACAGTCTGTTGAGAAGACAGTGACAAGACCGCCACAAAAGAAGCGAATACACAGTTTATTGGAATGTGCTAAAAAAAAAGTTCCGCCAAGGGGAAAAAGCAAGGTCTGGGGGGGTCAGAAGTGCCGAGGCACGGATACAGTTTTAAAGAGTGATCGGGAAAGCGTCTATGCAAATGTTGAGAAAAAACTGCAGGTTACATGTGTGGGAGTCTGGAAGGAGAGCTCTAGGCAAAGAGGACATGTCGCCTTGCGGAGGACTGGGTAGGACCACGCTGGTCTGTTTAATGAACATCAAGAAAACGTGTGCGGCTGAAGTAGAATGAGGAAGGAGGAGGCGTGGGGGATACGATGCCCTGGAAGTGTGGCTTTCACCTCTCCAGGCACCAGCGGGAGCTTTGGAGTGCAGAGCGTCGTGGTCACCGGGCTACGCTGGTGCCGGCTGCAGGAGGATGACGTGGAAGCCGAAAACCACTGGCGAGACTGGATGGAGCAGGGCGGTGGATCCGCAGAGTGGGTCCTGCACCTTACTGGAGCCACTAGAGGCTGTTGGCAGTTTGGATGTGGGGTGCAAGAAGAAGAGGGGAGATGCGTGGATTCCCCAGTTTGGGGCCCTGGCAGCTTGAAGACTGAAGTGGGAGGGACTAGGAGGAGAAGTTTGGGGCTGGAGGGAGGACCAGCCACAGCAAGTTCGAGATGCAGTTGCACATCTGGGGGCAAGGGGACCCCATGAAGGAAGTCAGCAGTGGATCGATTAAATGGAGAACAGGAAATGTGTGTCCGGCAGGGGCAGCGCTGCCGTCCTTAGTGGCTGTGAATTCCCCTCACCCCCAGCTCACACCCGCGTCCTTCTCCGTGTGCGTCACAGGCAGCACACCCCTCTCCCAAGCCGTCTTCTGCAGGTTCAGTTACCCAACCACAGTCTGGAAATATTACAAGGGGATATCCGGAAGTAAACCACTCATGGTGGTTTTGTTGGCAGCACTGGGGATTAAACCCAAGATCTTCACACTGAGCAACATTCCCAGCCTTTTTTATTTTTTTGATTTTGAAGCAGGGTCTTGCCAAGCTGCTCAGGCTGGGCTCCAACTTGCAAACCTCCTGCCTCAGCCTCCCAGAGTGCTAGGATTACAGGTGTGCACCACCACCCCTGGCTACAATTCCTGTTTTAAATATCTTTTATTTCTTTATATTTTTATAACTGTTCTATTGCATTAGCACTTATTGTTGTCAATCTCTCACTATGCCTTATTTATTTATTTATATAGGAGATAGGGTCTTGCTTTGTAGTTCAGGTTTGTCTTGAGCTCACCATGATTGCCGCAAACTTACGGCAATCCTCCTGCCTCAGCCTCCCAAGTGCTGGGATTACAGGCCTGTACCACCACACCTGGCACTGTGCCTAATTTATAAATTAAACTTTATCATAGCTGTGCATGTATAGGGAAAACATATATAATATTCGGTACTGTTTTGGGCTTTCACTGTGGGTCTTGGAATGTGTTCCCTGGGGAGACAAAGGGAGCTTGCTATAAAGTTAATGCATCTTCCATAATGCTGATTTGTGGAGGGGAGGGGGCTCAGCAGCCACCTTTCATGTCACTGTTTGGGAGGTGAGAGAAATAAGCCAGAAGGAATCTCCCAGGAAGACCCGGTGGATACACCAGAGCTGTGACCTCTGCCCTGATTACAGCCAGGCGCTGGGAGGCTTCCTACACCACGGCATACATAGCTGTTTGTGGTAGATAAGCACTTCACAAATGTGCCCCTCAGAAGACATCGGCAATGTCCGGAGACATCACTTGTAGTCACGCTGAAGGGTCCTGTGACATCTAGTGAGTAGAGACAAGAGGTGCTGCTAGACACCCCTACAATGCACCAGACAGCGCCCCACTACAAAGGATTAGCCCACCCAAACATCAACTGCCCATAGCCGAGAAGCCTGGATGTATACATGCTCTGAGTGTTATCAAGGAACACCCGAAGCCATTCTTCTAGAAGGGCCCTGTGTTCCTCCCAGGGCTCCAGGGACACAGTTTGGGAAGTGGCAAGCTCCTCCTACTGCTTGATGCCAGCTCCACCTTACCTGGCCTTGCTGTGAACCTGGCACCTACCTCCCTGTGGGCAAACACCCACTCCCCTGAATCTGGGAGAGGCTGCGTCCTCTGGGTTCTCTGGGCTGCCAGACCACACCCTGGCTCCTTCCAAGTGCAAACTTTTGGTTTTTGAGAGGGAGACAGCACCTGTGGCTTCAGAGCTGAGCTCAGTGCATCCTCCCAAAAGATGACTCCTCGTCTTCCTCTTCCTTACTCCAAGCCCCCCCCACTCCTCACAGCTGGCTGCCCCTCTCTCTGCACGGCCTTGTCCTGGATTGGGCAGGGATCCCAGGAGCACAGCCGTGCCAAGCCCAGATCTGGGGGTGGAAGCCAAACCTGCCTCTCCGCAAAGTGTGGGGCATCTGTTGGGGCCTTTTTTCCGACTGCCCTTTCCTAAGGAACTGGTTTTACTTTGGCACATGCCCCTCCCTTGTCACCTCTTAACTCTCTTTACACCCCCTAGCCCTCCTCTTCCTCCCCCTCCCTCCATCTTTTGTTCTCCTCCCCATTTACAGAACTATCTCCCTGTTACCTAGTATGCATATTTTATTTGGGTCTTTGAATTATTATAGTCTGAGCTTCTCATATAAGAGAAACCTTGCAATATTTGTGCTTGTGTGTCTAATTTACTTCTCAGTATTATGGTCTTGAGGTGCATCCACTTTCCTAGAAATGACTCGAGTTTATCCTTCTTTATGGCAGAGTAGTACTCCACTGTGTGTAAATACCACATTTTCTTCATCCATTCATCTGCTGGAGGACCTATAGGGTTCTTCCAAGATGTACTATTATGAATTGTTCTGCCTCAACCTGGGTATGCATACATCCCTGTAATATGATGTCTTTAACTCTTTTGGGAAGACACCTTGAAGGGGAATTGCTGACAAATGGAATTTCTAGTTTTAGTTTTTCGAGAGATCTCCAAACCAGAAGTCTCTTTCAAGGAAACAACAGCTCAGCAGAGCACAAAACAACTGGAAGTGACCCGAGCCTTCCCCAGCAGCATTAGCACCACCGTCAGCAGCAGTGGTTTTCCTCATCTCTCCCACACAGTGGCTACTCCAGGATGCCTCTCTGAGGGTTCCAAACTGCCCCGGGTTGTCCCTGGCTCAGCCTTCTCAGGCTTCTCTTCAGAGGTGTCCCTCCACTCTCCGCTGATTTGCTGATTTAGCCTTGGAAATGCAGATCGGGTTAGCCTTTCCGGGGTCTTCCTCTTCCTCCAGGCAAAGGGCTGGAGGTTGATATACTAAGTGGAATCTTTTTTGTACTTTAGTACTGAGGATTGAACCCAGGACCCCATGTATGGTGGGCAGCACTCTACCACTAAGCTATAATCCCAGCCTTATTTGTTGGTTTTGAGACAGAGTCTTTCTAAATTGGCCAAGCGGGTCTCAGAGGTGTGATCGTCCTGCCTCAGTCTCCAGAGTAGCTGAGATTACAAGCGTGCACCCTCACACCTGACCAGGCTCCCTTCTCTAGCAGACCAGGTAGGATAGAGGCAGCAGAGGAAGACTGGACGCTTTACTGCCTCATATATTTTATTTTGCCTCGGTTGTCAATTCACCTCACCTCTAAGGAGCAGAAACCACCCAGAATCCAGAAGAACCTCTGCTTCTTCCCTGTCCTGAGGCTTTGCTGTGCATACTGCAGCTCTGTGAAACCAGGGGGACCCTCCAGGGACCTACCCCCGGGGACCACCCGAAGCTCAAAACCCATGGCAGGTGTTTTTCAGTCTTGTTTCCGCAAACAGCCAGGCGGGCAAATCCTTACCAAATCGAGTGTGCTGTCTCTCCCTGTGATGGCTCCTGGTTGTTCTGATGGATTCTAGTCCCTCTGAGGCTCTCTCTTGTTCTCACTTGTTCATCTCCTGTCAGGGAGCTAGGTTGTGTGTGTGTGAAGGGTTACACAGGGAGCTCATAGCAGAGCAGGGAGGTTGAACACTTAACTAGTGGTTTATGAGTGTACTGTACACAGGAGGCCTTCTGTGGGCCTGGAACCAAGCTGGCCTTTGGCGGGGAGATCATGGGGACTGATTGTCCAAGGACATCACTCCTGGGAGGGAGGCTGAGGCTGAGCCCTGACGGGAGACAGGTGAGGCAGGAGGAGGGAAACAGTAGGTGCTGATGTGTTCCAGGCCTGTTGGAGAAGCTGGAAGACCATCAGATTGGTTGATTGTGGCAGAGGGTGAGGAAGAAAGGAGAAGGCTGGAACCGGGTGGGCCAGATCATGCCAGGCTTTACCAGCCTTGTTAAAAGTGTTGCTCAACAACGGGAAGAATATGAGAAACACTGCAGGGTTCTAGGCGGGGTTGCCATGGCCGGATCTGCACTGCTGGGGTGAAACGACATGGGCGTTAGGTCCAGACTGGCCTGGACTCAGGAGTCTCGGCTCTGCCAGACTCCTCCCCTCCAACCTGGTGACTGTGCTCAGAGTAACATCAGCGGGATGCTTGCCGAGCCCCAGACACATTAGTAAGGCAGCAATCTTCCTGCTCCCCAGGAGGGTTTGTGCAAGCACCACCACCTGCCTGCAACGGAGACCAAAGCGCAGCCAGTTTATCAACCTGAACGCTAATCCAGATCTGTGCAAGTTCATGAAAAGCTCTCCTGTTTTCCCCCCACACCACATGTCAAGCTGGTCCTGTAAAGGGTGAGGTGCACCCTAGCCATCCAGCACGCGTCCCTGCCTTCTTCCATCCTCCTCCCACCACCAGGACCTGCATGGCCTCGAAGGGGCCACCGCCAGCCACAGATGTCTCCGCCCTCCTTCGCCACAGTCAGATGTCTCACGTCTCCACCAAGACAGGGAGGGTCGAGGGAGGGAACACGGTCACAGACTCGTAGGAGGCTCTGTGCACCTGGCAGGTTGGAAGTGACTTCGCCCAGGTCCTGTCCAGTTTAACTAAGCAGAAATGGTACTGGTGGCCTTCAGCCCACACTGCAGGGGACAAAACCCCAGAAACTTCCAACCTTATTCAGTATTATGATGGCACTCTATCATTATCCTAAAGGTCCCTGGGTAGGGAGAGGTTTAGACTCACCATAAAAGGAAAAAAAAACCTCAACTGTGTGACGCTGGAGGTCAGAGCTCAGAGAGAAGGAATCCCACGACTCCAACAAAGTGCAGGGAGATCTTAGAGGGTGCACCGTGCTGTGCACCTTGGGAAGTGCCGATGGCAGGCAGGTCTGCTGTGGGTATTAAGTATTCTGCAAACCAGGTCTCACGGGTGCTGGCTAAATCATTCTCCTTGCCTAGTCACAGGTTTCCCGAAGGGCAGGATGCAGGGACGGGGCCAGGATCAGGTATAGAGGAAGGCCCAGGGATCCTTGCCTGGCCTCGTCAGGGACTTGAGTCCTTCATCCTCCTCCCCATAAATCTACCGCTCCACGCAGAGATCATGGCACTGGGGTGGGGGGCAGGAGGCCAGTAGAAAAGAGACACCCAGGACAGACATGGAAAGTGCTGGCCAGAAAAAAGCAAATTGGACTGACAGGACACATTCCTAGAAGGAAACAAAGCTCCCCCTGCTTCTTCTGGAAATTGCTTTGTTTAATATGCAAAGTGCAGATGTGTTTAGATGACATCTCAACATCCATCACCCTATGCAAATGCCGACCCTGGGGAAGAGGAGCCCCTGTAAGTCACTCGGGTCCCTTAATCAGGTGTGTGGGGGCGACAGCAGGCCAGGGAAATGGTACAGGGGTGGATGACAGCTCACCACGGCCAGAGGCTTGATGAGGGAGGTGGGGAGGGAAACTGGTGCTGGTGGTCCACGTCTGTGTACAGAGTGGGACCAGCTCTGCCATCTGCACAGCCCTGCAGGCCGGTGGCTTTGGAACACAGGCTGCCACAGCTGCTGTAGGCAGCTGAAAGACAGAGCTCCGAAGAAGTTGCTGCTGGACGGTGAATGAAAAGCCTTCTGAGGGTAATGGAGGAGCTAGAGAAACTCAAAGTATGATGTATGCACGCATGGGTATACACAGTGGAGCCCACTGTACTGTACAGTTGATATGCACTTTTCTGAAAAGCCTTCTGAGGAAGTGCAGGGGACGCCCCTTGCCTGAACACTCCACCCCACGGAAAATGGCCGAACCAGAGCTCCACCACTCAAGCCTGCCTTCTGCTATCTCAGTCACTCCCCAGACCATGGTCTTCAGTGACAAAAACTCATTATCCTGGGAGCATTTCCAGATACGAGAAGCAGGTTAACTTCGAATTTCAGATAAACCATGCATACTTTTCTAGTATGTCCTAACTTTTTTGTTGGTTTGTGTTTTTTTTGGTACTGGAGATCGAACTCGGGACCTAACTTTTTAATGGGAGTATTTGTTGTTTACATGAAACTTAAGTTTAAGTGGGTGCCTTGTATTAATATTTACTAAATCTGGCAGCCTCTGCACTCTGAAAATATCTTCCTTTTTTTTTTTTTGTACATATCTAATCACAAAATCTTGAGCTGAGCCTGCTTCTCTGCCTTCCTTCCAGGCTGGCCTTGAACTCTCGATTCCCCTGTCTCACTTTCCGAGTAACATAGATTAAAAGTGTGTGCCTCTGCATGTGGCTGTCTTTATCTCTTTCTTTCTTTATTTATTATTTTTTGTTTTGTTTTTGTTGGTTATTTGAGACAGGGTCTCACTATGTAGTTGAGACTGACCTGGAACTCACTGTGTAGCCCAGGCTGGTCTCGAACTCATAGCGATCCTCCTGCCTCAGCCTCCCAAGTGCTAGGATTACAGGCATGCTCCACCACACCCGGCAGCTGTCTTTAAATAGAATAAGACATACTCACACGTAATCTCACCCACAAAAACAGAGCTATATATTTCTAAGCCTTGATTGGAAAATGCCCCAAAGGGCTGGGAGCTGACCCAGCAAGCAAAATCTCTTCTGAAGCAGAGCACAGAGGGTGGAGGCCGTGGAGGAAGATTGAACACCTCACCATCTATTGCCTCTGTTGTAAATTCACTTCAGACTCCAAGAGCAGAAACCAGTAGAATCCAAGACAGATGCCCTGGCCTGCCCGGAGGCTTTGTCACACACCTCACTGTTCCACAGAACCAAGACATGCTGGGAAACATCACGAGGGACAGAAAATATCACGCAGGGGAGCTCATTTGCGATTGAGCACCAGTCACAGCAAATTACATCGTGTGCCAATCCAGAGGACAGGTGGCTGCAGTCCTTCTAATTTTCAGGTCAGCAGCAGACAACCTTTTCTGAAATTCTGTGCACCTACCTCCACAGAAATGGCAGGATGCCTCCGGGACACCAAACGTTGAAATGGAGCCACCTCCAGAGGTGCTGGGACAGCACCTGGGCCTCTACCCTTGAACTCCTGCCCAGCTCTAAATGCCTGTCTTTTGTATGAAGCAGCTACTTGCAACTCACATGCAAATTATTTTCTCTCTCCAGTAACAAACCCAACAAACAGAAGGAAGACCATTTTGAAGGAATCCGTGTTGTGAACAAATTCTGGGAACTCTGTCTTTTCCTGACATGGATGGCTTCGTGTATCAAATATAGGAAGTCCAGATGGGATCATGAAAATCCTCTTTGTTATCCCCTTATTTTATTTATTTATTTTGGTACCGGGGACCAAACTCAGGTCCTTGTGCTTGCAAGGCAGGCAGCGGAACCACTGAGCTAAATCCCTGGCCCATATCCCCTTATTTCTCAGGCCTGGGTGCTGCCTTTCTAACTGTAGTGTACAGATTGCCATGTAGTCCTGTGCCATCTCAGCAGCTAGTCCAGGACAGAATAGGCCCCCAATTTCCTGTGGCCATACCAAGACGAGATTTTGTCCCCCAGTTTCCTTTGTTTGGATCAATAATCCCATCTTTTCATGCTTTACAGTTCTAGTGTGTGTTTGTTGGTAATGGTGATAGTGATTATTCCCAACAAAATGTCTACCTCCCCCTGACAGTCAAGGATGGAGAGAACACAGCTCAGCAGTGGGCAGCCATGATTCTTCATGATCTCCCAAGAGTGCAGGTTACCAGGCAATAGACTGAGCTGTCCCCTGAAGGTGTCCATGCTGTGATGTACCTTGGCCCTACATCCTCAGGTCCACCTTGGACCTTACCTCTAAGACTGGAACTCTAGAATCTTCCAGAGGCAATATATACAGGTCCAGTACATGAATGGATAAGACAACCTCTGGTCTGGCAGCAAAACCTGCTTCTGTTTCCCAGCGGGTGAGCTCGGGTTCTCTAGGAGGCAGATGCTGAGATGGAGTTAGGAAGCAAGAGTTGGGTGTAGTGGGTTGAGAAGTGTCCCCAAACTCATTCCACTTAAACTCCTGTAGTGTGACCTCATCTGGAAATAGGACTTTTACAGATGTTGTGAGTTAAGGATCTCACATTGAAATCATTCGGGATGTTGAGTGCCCTAAATTCACTTATAGAAGAGAAGACACAGAGAGACATCAGGAAATGGCCACGTGAAGATGAAGGCCGTGATTGGAGCGATGTTGCTATAAGCCAAGTGATGTCAAGGCTTGCAGGTTACCCCCAGAAGTGAGGAGGGAAGCCTGGGACAGAGTCTCCTTCAGAGCCTCCAGACAGTACCACCCCTGCTGACACCCTGATTTAGGACCTCTGGCTTCCTGAACTGGGAGAGATTAGACTGTTACTATTGCAGCTACTCCATTTGTAGTCATTTGTTTGAGCAGCCCCAAGAAACTAAGCCTATAAAAGATAAGGGGCCCAGGAGAAGTGGCCAGGGAGAGTCTCTGGCTGTGCCTAGTCCTGTTTTCCCCCACTTCCCATAGATTCATCTCTTACTCCAACCCCTTCACCTCCAAGAAAATTCTTGTACTCCTAGCTCCAGCTTAGGCCTCTGATTGCTGGAAAACCTCAGTGACAGTCTTGGCCACCCGGTAGGGTGCCCTGAAACAAACACTGTCCATCAGGGATGTCCCACATTGGCAGAAATGGCCAGGCCAGTGCTCAGTCTTTGACTGGAGCTGCCCCGAAAAAGGGTGGCTTTGACTCAAAACTGTGGAGTGGACCCAGTCAGCACCATGTGTGGAGGCTTCTGTAAGAGGTGAGGCACCTTCTGTCTGGAGGAAAGAGAAGAGAAGCATGCTTGCCTCAGCCAGATGCCCCATGTCCATCCTGCTTTTCCTCTAGCTTCCTCACTAGGGAGCATTTCCATAATTTCCCACTAGGACCCTGGATTTCCAATCTGGTTGGCCTCCTGTCGCAGCGCTCCTGCAGTCCCCGACCCCGGGGAGACCTCTCAGCCTCACCGAGGAGATCCACCAGGGACGCAGCTCTTCAGCGTTCATTCCTACACCCAGCAGTGATCACTGAGCTCCTGCCGTGTGTCTGATACCTAGCTAGACACGGAGGATACAGTAATAAACAAGACGGATGAGGTCCCTAGTCCGCCAAGGCTTGCACAGAGTTGGAGGAGACAGAAAAAGAAGAGAAAGAGGACGATGATAAAGGAGGAAGAGGAAGAGAAGGGTCAGGAAGAATAAACAAGTAATAAAGTAATCATAAGTGTGTTTGCTACGATGGAATAAAGGAACTGGGAAAGAGAAACATGGGAGATGGTGGGCGGTGTGCTTCAGATGGGACCAACACAGCTTCCTTTCAATTCAGAATTCACCTCTCCCTCCCCACAGCAATTTGTTCCTTTCCTTTGTTTGAAATAGATGGTTCTGCCGTCCCTGCGATTTGGCCTCACCTCACCAGTCTTTCGGGACTTTGCTCCACAATGATCCCTGCTCTTTCCGAGGCCGTCAGAACTGCCTTCCAGACCTGTGCTTTTTTCCCTAGCTCGCTGCACTTGTCTGTGTTCTGTCTCTTACTCCTGCCCAGGGCTTCAAGCTCTTTCCTTGCTGGGGCAGTGGGCAAGTTCTTTGCAGGCAAGAACTGGTCTTGACTTTTACCACTCGAGCCTCAAGCACAGACCTTCGCCCCCAGGAACTGCACGGCGAATGTTAATGAGCTGGGGTGTCTCTGGGGCTTCTGGGAACCACAGGGGAGTTTCCCTGGGGCAAACAGAAGAGGGCTTCCCGAGTGGTGGGGTAACAGGCAGACTAGGGAGTTCAGGGGGAAGGTTGCTTGGGGGAGGGTGAGAAGGGTGGGGGACAGGCAGAGGTGCCAGCTTCTACAGGAGAATGATAAATGCTAACAGCACTGGGAACAAAACCAAGCATCCTTCACTCTGTCAGGGCAATGAAGCCAGCACCCTTCCAGACACAGGCCCAGACACTGCCTCGCCACTACCTCGCCTGCAGAAGAGGCAGAAGCTCTCTGTCCCCTTCTGTTCTGAGTTAATGGCACAATCCATCTTCCTGGGGGTGTCCTCTGAAACTGGGGGCAGGAAGCTATACTGGGGTTAGTGAGAGGAAGGGAAGTCAACCTAAGCCAGCTGTCCTTCCCAATGTCCCCTCCCTGAGGCAAGGGGGTCTCCTTTGCTACTTCCGGCTGGGGAGGCTTTTTCATAGAAGAGTAAGGACAGGTCCTGCTGAGTACCACTGCCTGCCTCTGGAGGGAGGAAGGCACATGTCCAGAAACAGATCCCTTGAAGAATTTCAAGATAACTCTGAGGCTCCCCGAAAGCAGCCCGTGTACATTAGTGAGTTTCGCACCTCACCCTAAGTGACTTCCTCTGTGTCCGTGCCCAGATGTGTGCAGCAACTTTAACTTGAGTGAGGTTTCTGGTCCAAGCAGGTTGGGGAGCAAGAAACCACTAACTTCTTGAGCTGCATTTTGGAAAGAGCTCCTTGGCTCTTCTTCAGAAAACTTTCCTGGATGGGTCAGGCAGGGAGGACAGACTAGCAGGCCGCAATCAGTGAGAGAGATTGGTGGTCTGACCCAGGCAGCGGCCATGAGGCCCGATGGCAGTGGACAGAGGGATGGTATGAGGCTACCTGTCCTGGATGGGCCCAGTCCACCACTTGGGTTGGGAAAATATGTTTGGGAAGATTGGCTGGAACTTGTACTATGTGCTGTGTCTGGGGAAGGTCTGTCTGTGTTCGCTGTATTAATCATTGTCTAGACCAGCACAGGGCACAAACTATCCTTCAGTCTGCAGTGTTTCCTGTTTGCTGGTTCTGCACCAGATAGAGTATTCAGTGCTCATGAAGCCCAGCCCACATCTGGAGCAGCTCCTGGTTTCTTGCTGCTGTAGGATGAGGTTCACACCATTAGGATCATCATAGGGATAGCTGATCTTGCTTCTGTCTACCTCTCTAGCATCAGCTTTCACTGATTACATGCCATAACCTGCACACCAGCCCTATTCTATTCATCCCTGAAAGCATCTTGCCTCAGGGCCTTTGCCCATGCCATTCCCTCTGACTGGAGTGGGCTTTCCTTTTCTAATTCTTCATCACTTGCCCTCATTTCTCACATCACATCACCGCCTTCAAGGAGCCGGTCCAGACTTCAGTTGATTATTTATTTGTCTACCTGCCACATGAATCCTTAAAGTCTTTGGGACAGGGCCATGGCTTAGTCATGTGTGTGTCCCCAGAGCCCAGCCTGGTGATAGACGGAGAATAAGCCCTCGGCAAATGTTAAATGGTTGAGTAGCTGATGGTCACAGGCCTGGGAATGCTCACGATGAGGAGCTTGGGACCATATTTGTTCACCAAATAGTTCTAACTTCCTGCTTGTGGGGCACACGACAGGGCTGTACTCCTGGGCTCCCTTGCTGTCATTTTGGTCCATAAGGATGCGTGGATGTACCAAGTGCCACTTCTGCATGCGCCAAAGCATTTACAAGAGTGCGCCCTCTCTCTACCTCCTTTGACAATCTGCAGTAATCTGTGTAGTGGCTGCTTTCCCATTTCAGACTGTGGGGCCAGTGGTGCTGAGTACAGGCCCCCGCCAACCTGTGATAAGTGAGAAATAAGCCTTTATGAGAGTAAACCTTTGTTTTTTTGGTTTTTTTTAAGCAGCACAAATACATAGGCTGTCCCAACTTTTACCTGTCCCACAGGGCTCCGAGGTCTTTAAATTATATCTCCCTGCCCCCACTCTGGCCCAGGTCACTGTCCATGCTGACCTCACCCTGACCAGTCTGAGTCTAAACCTTCTTGCCTCTGTCCTATTCCCAATTCATGCACACACTGAGGTGCCCTACATGGATAGCACCCATGCGCTGGAAGGGAGCACACTTCCTACAATATCACATCCACGGGTCACCTACCCAGTGACCTTCCACCACGGGCTCGCACCCTTCACAGCTCACAAAGCGGCCTCTCTGCTGGTCTCCCCTTGTGCCTGCCAATGTTATCTGCATGGTTCCCCATGCCAGGAGTTACAGTGAGCGCCTGCTGGCCCCGATGCATCTTGCTTCAGCCTCCCATCTCTGGGGTCCTGCCATCGGGTCCTTGTGCTTCCTTCTTGGGAGACACAGACACTTGAAACTCTGTGTTTCAGGCCTTCTCTTATGTCCACTACTCTTCATTAAACCGCCGAATAATCATTTTATTCTAATGCACATGAAATGACTAAGAATAATGGTGACTTCCACTCCTCCTACGCTCTCTTGCCCTACTCCCTTTTCTCTACTCTCACTGAAAAGCCACTTGTTTGCTTCCTGAAGATGATTTGCCTGACTTCCTTTTATGGAGTACCGGGAAGACCTCCTTTGGGTAATGACCATCATGGTCATAACACTGGCATTTCTGTCACTGGATCCTCAGTGTCGGTCCCTGGATGTGGCAGGCAATGTTGCCAGTGGGGTGGGGACAGCACAGAGGCAGAGAGCATCCTTTCCGTGGTGCACACACTGAAGGCTGCTCTCCTCCACACATGCTGGTTTTGTTTTCATAGCGACCCTGCAGGCCAAGTGATATTGTAACTATCACCCCACAGTTTTACAGACAAGCAAATTGAAGTTTTGTCTCCTTGAGGTATGAGATCTTGTGGAAAAACCACTTCTGTTTGAAAAGCGTCACATAAGAGTAAAAAAATGATCATGTATTCAATGCCCTGGAGGCTCCAAGGAGATGCTGGCGGCTTTCAGGGACCAGAGCCTCATTCTACCTTCTGTGAGTGGTGTGCAAGTGATCATGCTCTCTCTCCCTTCCTCTCTCTTCCCTCTACTTGCCTCTCATCTAGCTCTCTCTTCTCTTCCTGCCTCCTCTGCTTATATAAGGCCCAACGCGGCCACTAGCCCCTACTTGGGCTTCTCAACTCTTGTCTCTCGTTGATAAGCTCAGTTCCATAACCTCACCCTCATTTCAAAACTCCCAGAGAGAAACCTGCTGTCTCAGTCCATCCTTTTCAAGTTTGTACACCAAGTCACAGATCACTAGCCCAGGCGGTGGACTGGGGTCAGGAGCCCATACTTGGTACACTCAGGAGCTGGGTAGGGTGGGGGCCAGACATTATGGTACGCAGATCTGTCCCCAGATGTTCTTATTTCCTGAATACAAAAATTTTATTTAAGCCAAGGGTCTTCTTGGCCTTATGCACCTACTATAGTCTTTTCCTAAGCAAAACAGCTGGAAGATTGTCCTGATTGGACGTCAGGAGCCTTGGTAGCTATCACAGACCATGCAGAGAACAGGGATGAACTAAGCTCAGCTGCTGCTCTAAAGTTACCTTGGATAGACTGAGGGGCTGGAGGGAGATAAGGCTGGAGGATGATCCCCAGATGTGAGGCATAAGGCAAAGGCTTCTGGAGCCTGATGGGTTCTGACAGCCTGGGAGCCCTGTCCTGTGGGTCTGCCACGTGTACTAACTCCTCCCACCTGCCATTGGCCACGGAGTGGTCTCTGTGGCTCTGGATGGTCATCATCATAGGAGTGAGGTAGAGAGGTAGCCAGAGGGTGAAGGAGAAGCTGGAGACCCTAACCCACCTAGGGGGCAGTGGACCCGCTTTCTGTGGCTTCCCACAGGACATGACCATGTGCAGAAAACTCTTCCTACCCAGGCTCCGGCCACTGTACAGACTCGCCCAGCCCTCCTGTGGAGAAGAGGCAAACTCCTGAGCTCCAGGAGTCTGAAGCTCCCTGTTTTCAAATAGGTAGCCCCTTGTTTCAAAGCATCCATCCTGTCTGGGCATGGTGGTGCATACCTGTAATCCCAGTGCTCTGGGAGGCTGAGACACGGGGACTGCAAGTTCAAGCCCAGCCTGTTATTTAGTGACAGTGAGATCCTGTCTCAAAATTTCAAACAAACAAACAAACAAACAAACAAATTAATTTAATAAAAGGGCTGGGGATGTAGTTTAACGCAACGGGCCTGGATTCAGTCTCCACTACCACAACAAAGTCCAACCTGAATACAACCTTGCGTAGAAAGATCCTAGAAGGTCTGCTAACAATAGGAGCAGCATCTCCTTGGTGTAGGGAGAAGAGTATGGACTGAAATCAGAAGGATCCAGGAAGGTCTCTTAGCCTGATGCACCCTCACTTTTCCCATATGTAAAATGAGAATATTATGCTTGCCTGCCTCATCAGAAGATGGGCATCTCAAACACAGGGCTGAGCACATAATGGGTGCTTACTGGAGGTGAACTCAGTTTTATTCCTACGAATATTGGTTACTTAGATTTTAATAGATACTTTGTCTGGGCATGGATTTAGGTTGGTAGCTGCTTTATTTCTGTGTATTGAAAATAATACCACTGCCTTTGGGTTTCCATTATTATCAAGAGTTTCCATTATTACTACTACTACTAAATATTATTTCCATTATTGTTAAGAGGTTCATCACTCAGTTTCTATTTTTTTATGATGTGTCTTTTGTCTCTGGCTATTTCTGAAAATCTCTTTTTCTTCAATGCTTTGCACTTGTGCTGGAGTGTGTTAATTATGAATATTTTGCGGGGTTTGCTGGACATCCAGGATGTGAGGATTGATGTCTTTCTACCAGCCCGGGAAGCCACCTTCCTTCAGCCCTACCCTTCCTCATTCTCACAAACCCATTTGGACTCCACTCTGCCTTCCAACCCGCTTTAACACCCGTTTCATCTTGTCCATATCTCTGTCTTCTTAGTCTAAATTCTGGAAAAGGTTTGAGCCTGTCTGCCATGCTTTCTAGCCTTTTTATCTTCAGCTGTGTCTGATCTTCTATTTAATCCTTCTATCGATGATTTAAGTTTAATGGTAATGTTTCCTGTTGCTTTGAGTTTCATTTATTTTATTTACATCGCTTTAAATTGTTTTTTATAATTTAATGTTCCTTGCTCTTATTAAAAAACTTTGATTTCATTATAGATATATTCCTAGTAGGTGGAACAATGGTCCCACTTGTGGGTCTACCCCTGAGATGGTTACTCTTTTCTTTTCTTTTTTTTTTTGGTACCAGGGATCGAACTCAGGACCTTGTGCTTGCCAGGCAGGCGATGGAACCACTGAGCTAGATCCCTGGCCCTGGTGACTCTTTTTTTCAATAACAAAACATTTATTGGTACATTTTAGGCACACATAATGTAACACTCGTCAATGGGAACCGCACCTGTACATAATATATCCCGTCTCTTTCTCCCTGTTCCCCACCTCCCCTCAAGCCTCCTCCCCCTCTATGTACAAAAGCTGTTTCCATTTTTTTCCTTCTATTTTTACTTTTTTTGTCCCTCCCTTCCTTTCTCCTTCCCTTCTCCCTTGTTCCTCTTCCCATTCGAACAATTTCATCCCATTTCCCAACATCCATTGCACATTGTAGTCCTTATTTCCACTTTTGCATTCTCACCCCAGAGAAACAGCGTGATATTGAAACATGTGTCCCATTTATTGCACTTAAGAGTAGGGTCACAAGGCCCGTGCATTTAGCTATGTGTGTCTGAGGCTCCTCCTCCTTTATGGCAGAGTGGTACTCCACTGTATTTCAAAACACACATCTTCTTTATCCATTCATCTGCTGGTGGGCATTTGGGCTATTTCCAAGATTGAGCTATTACAAGCTGTGCTGCTATAGAATGGGGGTGCATATATTGCTGTGTATGAGGCTCTCAATTCTTTTGGGAGGATACCAATAAGGGGAGTGGCTGGGTCAAAGGGAACCTCTAGTTTCAGTTTTTCGAGGTACCTCCACACTAATTTCCACAGTGGTTACCCCAGTCTGCACTCCCACTAGCAGTGGAGAAGGGTTCCTTTTTCCCCCTAACCCCTCCAGCATTTGTTATTTGCTCATTTCCTGATAACAGTCATTTTTTTTTTCTAGAATGAGATGGAATCTCAGAGTAGTTTTAATTTGCATTTCTCAAATGACCATTACTCTTGATTTTTTTTTTTTTTTTTTTGAGACAGGATTCACTATGTAGTTGAGACTGACCTGGAAATAACTAGGTAGCCCAGGCTGGTCTTGAACTCACAGCGATCCTCCTGCTTCAGCCTCCCAAGTGCTGGGATTACAGGTGTGCGCCACCACGCCCGGCATTCCTGATTCTTAACTTGATTGGCCTGAGAAGGTTCTAGGAGATTAGTTAGGCATACCTTTGGGTGTGTCTCTGTGGGTCATGAAGGGGTGACCAGGGAATTCCACCTGGTCCATGGTCCTTCCTCTCTGGGCTCTTTCTGTCCTCTGCTTTCTGGATGCCTTGAGGTGAGCAGCTTTCCTCTGTCATGATGTCTCTGCCTTGGACTCAGCTGACCATGGGCTGAATCCTCTGAAACTGTGAGCCAAAATAAAGCACTCCTTTAAGTGTCAGGTATTAGGTATTTCATCCCAGCAATGGAAAAACTGGCCAGTCCCAGTCCCCATCCATCCATGTCTGAAGCCTGAAACATTACGTTTCATGGCAAAGTAGAATTCAGATTACAGATATAATTAAAGCATTTGATCATCTGATTTTAATAAACATTATCCTGGATTATAGGATGGGTCCATTATCATTTTCATTTAGATAATCAACCATTTTGCTGCTGTATAACTTTTAAAAAATGCGAACTTTTAAGATAACTATTGGTTCACAGGCAATTGTAAGAAACAAAAGATTACCCTTCCACACTATTTAGTTTCCCTCGATAGTGACATCCTGCAAAACAATAGGATAATATCAGAACCAGGGAATAGACAGTGATGCAGTCTAGATGCAGGACATTTCATCCCTACACTGCTCTCTCATGTTGCCATTTTGTAGCCCACCCCTACTTTCTTCCCACCTCCATCCTCTCCTTAGTTCCTGGCAGCCACCAATCTGTTCCCCATTGCTATGATTTTGTAACTTGAAGAAAATTGTAGAATTGGAACGATACAGTGTGTAAGCCTTGGAGACTGGCTTTTTTCATTCAGCATAACTCTCTGGAGATTCACCCAGGTTGTTGCCCGAACCAAGATTTTGTGCCTTTTAATTACTGTGTGGTTGTCATGGCACGGGTGTAATGCAGTTTGCGTAACCATTCTGTCTTTGAAGGACATGCAGGTTGTTTACTCTTTTGGACCATTATGAATGAATAAACCTACTATAAACTTTGATGTACAGGCTTTTGTGTGAACACTCATCTTGCTTTCTCTGGGATAAATGCCCAAGAGTGCAATGGCTTGGCCATATGGTAATTGTATTTTAAGATGCTGCCAAACTACTCTCAGACTGTACTAGTTTACCTTCCTACCAACAATGTATGAGGGATGTAATTTCCTAGCATCTTGTCCAGTATTTGAGATTTGCCACTAATTTTTACTTTAGCCATTCGGATAGGTGTATAATTATATCCTGTTATGATTTCAAGAATTCTTCCCACAGCCCTAGATATTGAAGATTTTCTCCTCATCTGCTAGAACTTTTACAGTCTTATACTTTACATTTACATCAACGATCCATTTGGAGTTAATTTTTGCATGACATATAAGACACAGGTTGAAACCCTCCTCCCTCTTCTGCCTCCTTTCTCTCCTCTTCTCCTTTATTTCATTCTCCTTTTATTGTCTATGGATATCTGATAACTTGCACATCATTTCATTGAAAAGGCCACCTTTCCTCCATTGAATTTCCCTGGTATCTTTGACAGCAGTCATTTGAGCATGTTTGTGGGGGAGTCTATTTCTGGGTTCGTGACTCTGTTCCATTGACATATCTCTCCTTCCTCCAGCTGCTCACTTTGAATACTGAAGAATTGGTGCAAATACTTCCTCAAAAAAGACATCTCTGGTGAAATTATCTGGGCCTGGAGAGTTCTAGTTGGGATGTTTTGATAAAAATTCAGTTTCCTCAAAATTCAAATAACTAATATTCAAATTATTTCATAACCGACAAGTTACAATTTATGTTTTTCAAGAAAGGGTTCCTTTCATATAAGTTGTCAAATATATGTGTTTACAGTTGTATCAGTCAGCTTTCCATCTCTATGACAAATACCTGAGATAATCAATTTATAAAAAGAAAAAGTTAATTTTGGTTCACTATTTTGGACGTTCCAGTCCATGGCCAATTGGCTCCATTGCTTTTGGGTCTATGAGTCAGCACATCATCCTGACCTCATGGGCAGGGAGCCAAAGAGAAAGAGGAGGAGATTGGGATCCCACAATCCCCTTCAAGGCCACACCCTCAGTCACCTAGAGACCTCCCATTAGGCTCCACCTCCTAAAGGCTATACCACCTCCCATCCAGCTGCCATCCAGCCTCTAATACTTGGGTCTTTGGGGCACACTTATTCAAAGCATAACAAGAGTTGTTAATAGTATCTTCCTGTTAAGCCTTTCAAAGTCTATATCACCTTTAGTGGGGTCTCTTATTTCACTCCTGATTCTAGTAATGTGTATTTTTTCTTGTTTTTTTTTTCTTTAGCAGTTTTCCTAGAAGTCTATAGTTTTATTGCTATTTTCAAAGAACCAGAGCTTTAATTCATTGATTTACATTTTTTCTGTTTTTAATTTCACTGCTTTTTGTTCTTTACTATTTTCTTCCTTCTGCTTGCTTTGGGTTTATTTTGATTCTATTTTTCTAGGATCTTGAAGTGAGAGCTTAGAATACTGATTTAAGACTTTGCTCTTTTTAATGTAAAGATTTAATGCTGCATATTTTCCTCTCAGGATGGCTTTAACTACATCTCACAAATTTTATATGCTGTATTTTCATTCAGTTCATTTTTTTCCCTTGAGACATTCCCTTGGGGTTTGGGGGGCACTAGGGATTGAAACCAGGGCCTCTGTACTGAACTGCATCCTCAATCCTTTTGTTGCTTTTATTTTGTGACCTGCTTAAGTTGCTAAATTGCCTGATCTGGGCTCAAACATAATCCTTCTGTCTCAGCCTCCCAGATAGCTGAGATCATAGGTATGTGCCACTATGTCTGGCTGAGACATTTTTCTTTGCTCCATGGATTATGTAGTGTATCATTGAATTTCCCTGTACTTGAAAATTTTTCAATTTTCTTTTTTTGGGGGGGTACTGGGGATTGAACTTGGGTCCTTGTGCTTGCGAGGCAGACAGCAGAACCACTGAACTAAATCCCCAGCCCTCAATTTTCATTCTTATTAATTTCTAGTTTAATTTTAGCCAGATAGCATTTTGTTAAATTTCTTGAGATTTATTTTATGGTTCAGGATATGGTCAATCGCAGATATGTTCCTTGAATACTTGAAATGAATAGGTATTCTACATTGTGGGTGGATATTCTCTAGATACTGATTAGATTCTGCTGATTTATGATTTTTTTTTTTTATTTGGTACCAGGGATCGAACTCAGGACCTTGCACTTGTGAAGCAGGTGGCAGCACCACTGAGCTAAATCCCTGGCCCTGGTTTATGATCTTGTTGAGTTCTATATACTTTTTCTTTTTCTTGCTTTCTTTCTTTTTTTTTTTTACTTGCTAGCTTTCTATTCAGTTGTTCCATCAATTGTTGAAAGAGGGGTATTAGAGTTTCCAAATATAATGATGGATTTCTCTATTCTTTTCAGTTTTATCAACTTTTGCTTTATATATTTTGCAGCTCTTTTGTTTGGTGCATGCATGTTTAGAATTGCTATTTCTTTATTTTATTTTATTTTTAGAATTGCTATTTCTTCTTTAAAGGTTCCTCTTTGGTAATGTTCTTTGCTCTGAAGTCCATTTTATCTGATAGTAAAACTTCTGGTTTCTCCAAATTAGTATTTGTAAAGCACAGCTTTTTATCTTTTTACTTTTGACTTATCAATATTGCCTTATATAAAGTGAACTTTTATAGATAACATATTGTTAGACAATGTTTTCTTAGCTACTCATCCAAACTGTCTTTTAAGTGGTGTCTTTAAGCCATTTAATATTTAATGTAATTATTGATATGTTATGGCTCATTCTTTTTTCTTTATTCACGTTCCTTTTCTCTCTAATTTTTCCTACTTTTCTCTAGACTACTTGATTTTAAGGAATTTTTTGCATATCTATGATGTTTTTGAGCATATCCCTTTGTATAGCTTTGTTAGTAGTTGCTATGGATGTCATATTATATATACATATCATCACTTTATCAGTGCAAATATAGAAACTTTACTCTTCCTTTTGTTCTTTACTCTCTGCTTATTATGTGTATTAAACATTTCTTCTACATATATCTAAAATCAATTAAATTGTATAATTTTTCTTCAAACACAAACAATAATTTAGAAAAACACAAGCTAAGAAAAGTCAATTGTATTCACCAAATTTTTGTTTACTGTGTTTTTTCTTCTTGATGTTCTAAAGTTCTTGCCCTCAATGTGTTTGTTGGAGAAAATTCCTTTAGTCACTCTTTCAGGTTAAGTCTCATGACAACAAATTATCTTAGTTTTTCTTCACTTTACATTGTCTTCCTTTCCCCCTTCGTTCACGGATATTTTTGCTGGATGATGGCTTTTTCTTTTTTGGTACCGGGGATAGAATTCGGGACCTTGAGCTTGTGAGGGCAGGCAGCGGACCCACTGAGCTAAATTCCCGGCCCTCTTTGAGCCTTTTAACACTGTTGTGGCCTTTCTAGGTTTTGCTGATTAAGTTGCTGCCGTGCAATTTGTTTCCCCACTAGAGATCAGGTGTGGTTCCTCTTATTACTCTCAAGGTTTTTTTTCTTTGTCTTTGGTTTTCAGAAGTTTGACAGTATTACATATTGATCTGACTACTTTAAAGTTTCTTCATTTTGGATTTGCTCAAATTTTTCAATCTGTAGGTTTGTGTTTTTTTTGCCAAACTTGGGAGATTTCTTGCCCTTTTTCTTCAAGTATATTTTCAGCTTCATTCCATTGATGTTTGCAGGTTGCTAACTTGTTCAGATTCAAGTATGGAGTATTATGAGGCAAAACATGAAAAATAAACCAGCAAGTAAACAAACAGACAAAACCAGAGAACTCACCACCATGCCAGTGCTCAGGTCCCGTCATCCCTGGCCAGTCTGCCTCCTTCTCTTGACTGCTTCCTATACAATGCCCAGGGCTTTAATCATACTTAAGGAAGTAACAGGGGCAAGTATGATATGTGATAAAAAGTGTGACTATTTAAATTAAAGTCATTTTTACTGTAGAAACACATTGCCGTTAATCCTCCTTAAAGTACCCTCCCTTTTCCTTTTTCCATTGTTCTTGCCACTTCTCAAGCAGCTCTGAAAGTCTTATGAGTGTCTTTCCATGGCTGCCCCAATGTCCTGATTTGATTCAAAATATTTACGGCAATATCCGTCAAAAAAAACCCACTACAGAGTGTCCTCACAGGCCTTATGCACTGGGCCTGGTGTCATGCGACTGCTGGCTCTTCCTCAAAGTCAAAATGATCGTAAAAGCTAGACGTTTTGAATCAATTCAGGGCACAGAGGCAGCCACCACAGCATAACTAAAGACACTCATGAAAGGAACATTCAGAACTGCTTCAGAAAGTGGCAAGAGTGAAGGGCTCGGTGTGTTCAAAGGGAGAGGGAATATTTTGCAGAGATTAATGACAATGCCCTTTACTGCAATAATTTAAAAATTAAATACTCACCATATATTTTGATCATAGCGCACACGTCTATACTATCATTCTCAAAGCAGCCCTCACGGTTGGCCTGCAGGGTAGGTAACAACCCCTGCCCTGGAACTACAAAGACAGAACAAAATAAGTCTCCAAGAACCTCACCCTGGAGAGGAAGGCAGGACCAAGGTAACAAAGGTAACACCTGTTACGCTTGAAGTGACGGAAATGGGTCCAGGTAGGGAGGCCTGGTTGGATGTTCCTGGGGCCTGGCCCCATGGAGGAGGGGTGGTTGAGCTGAACCTACTGGAGCTTCTGATCTACTGCTAAAGGAGGCCCTTTCCTGGCCATGACGATTGGGACATTGCAGTGGGAGGAAGGGAGAACAGAGAAGTGGCTGTCAAGGCGGTTTAAAGCAGCACTTCTTAAGCATTAGGGTGCACACGAATCACCTGGGGAATCTTTAAAATGCGAATTCTTAGGGCCCAAGAGTCTGCATTTCCAGCAAGCTTGTAGGCGATGCTACGATGCTGCTGGTCTGCGAGATACACGGTGAGTAGGGTGCGGGCTTTGGGTTCAAACAGCGCTCCAGTTAAGTAAGCGGGCAAGGAGCCACTCACCCACGGCTTCTGCATTTTTAAAATGACAGTAATGAGTTCCGCCCCCTGGGCTTGCGTGGAGGACCAAGGCGGTAAGGTGTGCGCAGCGCTGACACCGGAAGCACAGTCAAGCCCAGAAAGCTGGGCCCGCTGCTCTGCCGCGTGTCTGTCTGCCCCGCCCTGACCACTGCGGGCTGCAGGGCTGCAGAGGCCAGGCTATGGCGTGCAGGGGGTTAACGCAGCTGCTCCTGCCTGAGACAAATGTTTTGTGTTGAAGCTTTGCTGCTGGGAAGGGGAGGAGGGGGAGAGAGAAAGCCCCTTTTTTATTATTCTGAGGTGCATTTTAATTTGCACAAGAGACGCTGTGTCTGTGATGGATGACACAGAGGGAAAAATTACAGCCCGGGAAGCCCAGCAAAGGGGAAAAAATAAAAGAGATCCAGCAAGGATTAAAAAACAGTCTGTGGTGATGCTGCATCCTGATTAGGGGCTGGGGGCTGGGGAGGCCAGGAGGGGCACCTGGGTGGGGCAGGGAGTGGAAGGGAGTTTGGGGACCAAGGAATCCACCTGGACACGTGCATCCTGCTGCCCACTGTGCTCCCCTCTCTGGGGCCTGGCCAGGTGGGGTGTGGCACCCGAGAAGGGAGGCGCCAGGCTGGTCCCGTCTGTGGCACACTGGAAACGGTGGGCAGTTGGTTTTTCTTGCCTTTGGCTCCCCCTTTCTCCTTTAGTTCCTGCCAGCCAATGGGGGGCTTTTAGGGGGCCTCATTGATCTCTTCTCCCACTTCCAGAACTCAAGAACCCAGGGTTCCCTCTTCCCTAAGGACATCGCACATCCTCACAGCCTACCCAGGGTGCAACCATAGCCGCCAAGAGTTGGCTAAGTTAGCAGTGCATTACCTGCTTGCTCATGAGAAGATCACGAAGGTCAGCAGCCAAGGGAGCTTCAGATGATTGTCCTTCTCTTTGGCTGCTGGTTAACAGTCTTTTGAGCACACGTTCTGCAATCAGATGTACAGACCTAGGTCTGAAACCTGACTTTTCTACTTAATGGCTGTGTGACTTCAGGCAACTTACTTAACCCTTCTGGAGGCTCCGTTTCTTTCATTCTAAAGATGAAACAATCACTACCTCATGAGGCTTTTGTGAAGATCACTATGGCAAAAAGAAGAAGACAGGCCAGCACGCTTGAGGAAGACGAACTCTTAGGAGGGTGGTGACACCAGCACTGTCACTGACTGTCTTCGGTACAGCTGAGTGATCTCTCTGCTCATTGTCAGCACTGTAAGGAAGGAGACACCAGAGGAGGCTGAACCAAGAGCCAGCCCAAGCCCCACACCCTGAGCTGGGGCCTTTTCCCCTCAATGAGTTCCTGGAGGTGAGGACAGCAACTGGTCACTGTCCTGTCTGGAGACCTAGGTGAAGACTAATAAAGGCTGATGATAGATCCAAACAAACATATCACTGATGGTAGATTTCACTAGTGAGGCCTCTCATCCTCTTTCCTTCTAGGTACAATACTCTGGCAAGTATAACATTTCTTTAGCCATCCTTTTTTTTTTTTTTTTTTTTTTTTTTTGTACCGGGGATCGAACTCGGGTCCTTGCGCTTGCAAGTCAGGTGGCGGAACCACTGAGCTAAGTCCCTGGCTGTATCACATTTCTTTATGCAAGACCCTCAGGCTGCAGCCTGGCTTCTCTGGGCCACAGCTGGGCAGGGAAATAATGGTAACATTTCACTGCAGCCAGCTCACCAAATATTGATGCTGTAGTCATAAAAGTGGCTGAGAACTCTGCAGGTACCCTCCTGGGACACCCTTGTTGCAAATAGCTGGGCACTTTTTGAAGACCATTTACTCACTCATTAATAATCCAAATAGCCATCATTTATCAGACCATATGCCAGGCCCTGTTTTAAGTATTTCATATGTATTTACTCGCTTAATAACCTCAACAAGCCAAGAACTTGTGAGCCTTTTATTCATACGGAAGAGGAGAGGTCAGCAGTCTTGCCCAAGATCTCAAAACTTGAAGCCACAGAGCAGGACTCACACCCAGATGGTCCACCTTTGCAGCCAAACATGTTTGCCATGACACACAGGTGCAGGAAGTGACCGCAACTCTCCCAGATGCGATGGTTCTAATTTACTTTGTGGTGATTGAGGTCCATCTACACTCTGATTGGGAGCATTAGAGCATGGATTGGAGCTACTCAGGTGATAGTTTAGCCTAAAGTACAGTTCATTGGTGTGGACAGCGAGAGGTATAGCTGCTACCAAGAAAGATCCTGTTTTCTGCAACATTGGGGAACTTTGTTTTGTGCATATGTAAGAGGCCACAGGCAGGGCACAAACGCACAGTCAAGAGACTGTAAAATCAATGACGTGGATGCTTTTAGAGTCTCTGTGGGACCAGTGTTCTTCCGTCTTCCTGGTGACTGGGCCATCATGGTCCTCATTCAGCAATTCTTTCAAGTCTTCTGCCCTTGACTCCCAGGGCCTCGTGCTTTCCTCCCGTTCTTTCCCTTCCCTGATGGACAGTGGTTCCCGTGTGGGTTTGGAGGAAGGTTTGGGATCACAGGGAGAGTCTTAAAGGAATGTGGCTCTGAGCTGGAGGAATGGAGTCCCTCAAGTACAGCCTGTCCTGTTAGTGCCTTTTGTTTCTTGTGGGGACAGAAGTGAGGGAATCTGGATGGAGCTGGAGAAGTAAAGTAGAGTCTTGCCCTGCTGTGTGACCTCTCTGAGTCTTAGTCTTCTCTGAACTGGGGAACATTCTTCTTCTTCGTGCCTCTCAGATTATTCCAAGGTTCACACAAGGTTGGAAATGATTACTGTTAGCTGAGGATCTATCATTTTGTGTCTGATTAGACACAGAGTTATTTAGTCAACATTAGGTGGGCCCCTCTTTCCCCAGATTCCCTTTTCTTTGTGGAGTCTAAAATTCTACCCTTAGTGATGTGCTTGCTTGGATCTATCATCACTCTGTATTAGTCCTTTAGCACAAGTGACCATCTTCCATTTTATCAGGCTGTGCCTTAGAGAAACAGTTCTTGAAGTTTTTGGAATGAAGATCAGACTTTTAAGACTGACGAAATCTGGGCCAGGGATGTAGCTCAGTGCCACCACACCTGCCTCACAAGCCCAAAGTCCTGTGTTCGATCCCCGGTACAAAACAAACAAACAAACAAAACAAGAAAGAAAGAAAAAAAAAGTGATATAATCTATGCCTGTCCTGTCCTGGGACATTCACAAATTTGGGGGTCAAGTTTCCAAACTCAGCTTCCTTGTCTAAAATGGATTCCATCAGAACCTTGGCAGCAGTGGCCATCTGTTCTTCATGCCTGCCCTGTACTCCTGACCTCTTCATTTGGCAACATCTTCCTGATTTCCCCTGGGACCACTGTAGAGGGTGTCACTGGACTCCCCATTTTCCTCCTGCACTGAACTTCCACGTGCACGGATGACTTCCTGCTGAGCACCTGCCTGAAGGCTCTCTGGCCACTGCAGCATAGCAGCCCCCGCTTGGCATGGTGACGAGTGCTGGAGGTAATGCCGGAGGAGCCACCCTCCGCTAAAGGTAAGTTGTCTGTGGGTGAGTAAGTGTGGAAAGGCTCTGCACAGTCTCCCACAGGGCCCAGGGGCACGGAGCCCCACCATAATTGAGCCGGCTCAGTAGTTTACTCTCTGTGGCTTTCTTCTTTTCCTACCTCACTTCTGTGTCCCTGCTGATGCCTCTTGGGTCACCTCCGAAAGCGCTACCTGCTCTCAAATGCTTGTCTCAGCATCTGTCTTCGGGGACCCAGTTGAAGATATCATCTTCCTGCCATTCTTAGCTCCTGTCCTTTTGGTGGGGCTGATCTTTCCCTGGGCTCCAAGATGGGCATTTGACCCAGGCCATGCCAGTGAGAGTCATTGCTGGGACCTTTGAGGAAAACCACTGGGAACAGGTGCAGCCTTTTCCACTGGGCTTATTACAGTCATCACCACCAGGATCGGTGGTTTCACTTCTGTCTTTTGGGGCAAGTTCTGACCACTCTTGCTTGGACCTTGGCAGCAACTTCCTGTATCTTTCTTATCACTCATTTTTCTGCCTCACTGCATCCAAACTCTGTCCTAAGGAGCTCTTGTCCCTCCTTACCAGGCCTTACTCACTGCCTTTCCACAGTAACAAGCAGCCCTACCCCATTGACTGCAGCTTAATCAGGGTGGTCTTGGTCTCCCACAGCACAGGCTGGGCTCCACGGGTCTCCGCTCCATTCACTCTCCCAAGATGCAGGCTGTGGACATCACGACCACTGGGGGGCTGGTGGTTATTGCCCCTTGTCTCTGAGATGTGTGGAAGCCAGTTGATGTGGTCTGGATCCATTGCTCATAATAGGTTGGCGGTCAGGGAGGGTAGAATAGGGTGGGAGTCAGGGGGAGATAACTTCCTCTCTCTCACCAGAGAGACACACACAGTGGTCCTCCAGAGGTAGGAAGTACACGACTTCCTGGTGGCTGGTGCATTAGCTTCCTGAAACTTTAGAACAAATCACAGCAAACCAGGCAGTTAAAAAACAGAAATTTCTTCTCTTACAGTCTGGGACCAGGTGGTTGAAATCAAAATGTCAGCAGGCCTGTGCTCCCTCAGAAGGCTCCACCAGGGACCACTTCTTCACCTCTTCCGCCTTCTGGTGGTTCCAGCTGCCCGTGGTCTGTGGCTGCATCCTTCCAGTCTCTGCCTGTGTCTGCACACGGACTTCTCTACTCCTGGCTCTTTTCCTCTTCTGTTATAATGACACTTGTCCCTGGACTTGAAACCCATTCCATGTCATCCGCTGATCTCAACTCAAGACCCTTTAAAACAATAAGGTCACATTTACAGGTTCCAGGGCAGGGGTGAGTCTTTCTTGGGTGCACCATTCAGCTCACTGTAGGCATCTACAATCTGGAGGTGAGCCAGCCTTTGGACAGCAGGAACATGTGTGACAAAGAAGTGAAGCCAAGGCCTTGATCATTCCATGCCTGAAGCTAGCCCTGCCTGTCTAATTCTTGTGAGATAAGTGTATCAGTTGCCTGGAGCAGGTTTTCTGTTCCTTGTACTCCCTTCCAGCTTTAGGGACCTGTGTGTACCAGCCTTGGGGATCTTTCAGGACTCTAACCTGGACTCTGATTTCTCCTGCCAGATAAATTTTGAGTCTTCAGGTCAACGGCCCCTTGCTGTGCAGCACATGTGAGTTTCTGTTGCTACTTCTGTCCTTGTGCATCTCTTGGATCCCCCCTCACCCTGTGAGTGTCACCATGGCTAAATTATCCATGCATTTTTAATGGACCAGCCCTGAACCTCACCTTCATGGAGATGTCAATGTGATCGTGTGTCTGCTCCTGCCCGTCCCACCTCTGTCTGCGGCAGCCCAGGCCTGCCCCTCACCCCTTGCCCCTCCACTTTGGGGTCCCCATTGATCACCCCCTGTGTTTTTTTTTTAATTTTATTGAGTTTATTGGTTCATTTTAGGGATACAGTACAGTTACATTCATTGTTGGGATCATGTACCTCTACATGGCAAGTCTTGATTCTCACTTTTTCCCCTTCACCCCCTGTGTTTATAGCCTTTCATCTGAGCCCCATCCCTGAGCAGGTCCCTGTCTATGCCCATTTAAATTGATTTTGTCAGTCAGATTTCATGAGACACTGAATCAAAGTCTTTTCTGAAATCAAAAGGCACTAAATCTTCAGTAGACCCTCTTCCCACTAATATTACAAATTAGTTAGAATAAAAAAGCACTGTGGTTTCCCGGCATGACTTCTGCGTAAACCTGCCAGTTGAGTTTATGGCTCAGGTCTCTGTTGCCCTCCAGCTGCTTACTGGATTTTCTAATCATAAAATTTATCGTAAATTTTTAATCATAAAATTTGTTCCATGGCTTGCCTACAAACGGAACTTATGGTTTCCCTGGGGGAAATTGCTGGAATCGGGTTTCCTTCTGTTTTTCAAGTCCAGTCCTGCATTTTCCCTCTCTAGCCTTCTCCCACGGTTTACCCTCTCTTTTTGAAAGTAGACGTCAAGAGTCTCTTAAGTTCATTAGCTAATTCTGGCAAGACCTTTCCATTTGCTTGCTGCAAGACCCCGTGATTGATGCATCTCTCCAGCATTTAATTTTTCTGAGTGACCCTTTACCTGTTTTTTATTATGACTTACTAATTGCACCCATTTCCTAACTTTATTTTTCTTATTAAAGACAGGTTTTAATAGGTAGTTCATTTCTCAGCCACTTAAGAAGCCTGATTAATTTCACGAGCCTCCTACTCATTCAGGAACAGATCAGTTTTCCTGCTAAGATTTCTGTTCCTGACCTGGCAGCTCGGTTTCTCTTCTTGAAAGGCAGAGTAAATGCATGGTTAAGTCCCTGGGCTCTGGTTCAAAATCTGCCTTCACCACGTCACTGTTGCATGTGGTTGCCTGGAGCTCGTGCGAATCATCCGCAGAAGGAAGATAGCATCTTCTCTGTTGACAGCATTGATCTGGGTGGAAGAGGGGATGGCTACAGAGCTGCAGGCTATTACCTGGCCCCTCCCCCTGCTGCTCTCATCCTGGTAAGAGGCTGCCAAACAAACAGCTGCCCGTAAGTCCAGGCAGAGAAATTTAAGTGATAGAACAGACCAAAGCCAAGTACGTGAGTCTCAGACATTTCTTTCTCAGAGCAATTCCAGTGTCGTGGAGAAAGCTGAGCTTTAGAGCACAGGTAGGTAGAGATTGCAGGACAGGAGAAAAGGACACTGCAGGGCAAGGGACTGACCTGGGCCAAGGCTCCAAGGTGTGAAGATGCCAGGGTTTGGGGGAAATTCTCCAGCTGGATGTAGCTGAAGACAGGGAAGTTGGGCTGGAGATGTAGAGGGTGGAGACAGGGGCAGCAAGGGAATAGTGGTTGTTAAGGGCCCTAAAGTTGTAGCTGGAGCTCCATTCTGTAGGGCAGTGATTCTCAAAGTGCAGCTCCTGTAGCAGCGGCAGCAGCAGCAGCAGTAGCAGCAGTCACACCTGGGAGCTTGCTAGAATTCAAATGCAAATTCCAGGCCCTGCCCTCGGTCCCATTGAGTCAGAAGCCCTGAGTGTGGAGCCTGGCAATTATGTTTTCACAAAGAATCCAGGGGATACTGATGCTAGCTCAACTCTGAGCACACTGCTGTTGCTAATGGTGGCCAATTAGGACTGAACACTAAGGCAAGGGATTAAAATGCATGATCCCCTGTCTTCATTAGCTGTGAACTTCTCCGCATACAACAGAAACCCAAATACAGTTGCTTAACCAATTATGGGTTTATTTTCCTTTCATAACAAGAGATCCACAGGAAGGGAGTCCAGCACCGTTGCCACTACGCTCCAGGAAGTCATCAAAGCTCTGTCTTAGCATATGACTTTCATTCTCATGGTTGAAAGAGGTAGTTGCATCTCCAGGTAGAAAAAAATGAAATAGCAGGAAGAAAGGCTTGTGTGTCAGTTGACTCTGTTTCCATTTAGTCACCCTGGAAGGGTCCCTGGATATCTCCCTGGAATCTCCATCCTATCATTAATTTCTTATTACTTAGAATTAGGTGGCATGGTCACTCTGGCTGCACAGGAGTTTGGGAGGGTGATTTAGTGGGATAAATTGCCACCTTATGTAAAACTAGGGTTCTACTATAAAAGAAAAATACGCCCTTAGTGAAGGACCAGTGTATTCCGAGCCCATGCTATACGCTCTTGATTAACATGGAAGCTGGTCGTGGGAGGGTTAGTAGAGTGATCAAATTTAAGCGCCAAAGCTAGATAGCCTGATTTTAAATTTCTCCTCTACTCACCTATGAAGTCCCGAGCAAATTACTTAATCTCTCTGGGCCTCACTTTCCTCATCTCTAAAACACAGGTGCATCACAGGGATTCTGTAAGGATTAAGTAAACACATGTGATCGGGATTGTGGTGATCCCTCAGTAAATACACAGCAGGAAGATGGGCCCAGTAGAGGTATTGACTAAGTCATCCCAGAAAGAACGAGAGCTGGCACTTGGACATCAGAAGTACAAAGAAAGAAGTTGCCAAGAAAACACATAAGCAAGGATACCTGGATACCCGGTGATATGATTTAGGTCTAAAATGTCCCCCAAATATCTATCACGTGTTCAGAGGTGGGACTCTTGGAAGGTATTTGGATCATAGAGACCCAATACTTATCAGTGGGTTCATTCATTGATGAATTCATAGCTGATAGTGCCGCCAGGAGGCGGGGCCTACTGGAGATGTCCTCAGATGCTCTTTTCTTTCTACTTCTGGCTGACATGTGTTGAGCAGCTGTCCTCCGCCAGGCCATTTCTGCTTTGGAACCAGCAGACATGCGTGGACTTGGCCCTTTGAAACCATGAGCCAAATAAACCTGACCTCTTTTAAGTTGTGGGTGTTGGGTATTCAGGGTATATATGTAGTTAATGCACCTGATATTCCCCTCCTCTTTCCAAGCATTTGGAAAATGTCTCAGTTCAACTTCCACAAGAGTCCCTTATGAAGGGCTCAGCTTTCTGAACCCCGCAGTAGAAACACTCCCAGAACTGACAGGGCCCTGTGACTTCCCTGCCTATTTTAGTTTGGTCTCCCACCTGTAGGAAAGAATAGCGCTCATCCTGTCCCAGCCATCATTTACATCTGGGATAACTCTTATAAAGCTGCAATGCCTCACTTGGCCATTTGTAGCCACGAAGGACAATGCAGCTGTGTAAGACTGTGGGCAGATGCCGGGGACCCAGCCCAGTGTGGAGGAGCCTGGAAAGCTTCCCAGAGAGGTGAGCTTTGAGCAGAATCTCAGGACTGAACCTTAGGAAAGCTAAGGGCCTAGTGGATGTCAAAAGAAGGCGTGTCACATGGAGGAGACATCTAGAACAAAGACTTGGCTGGTAACTCAAAGGGTTTGAGGGCTGGACTGTGACTTCTGAGGCTGACGTGAGGAGACAGGCTGCAGGGGTGGGCTCTGTGGGCTTTGGGACAGACGTGGGATTTCAGTAACAGACATTTCCAGGACAATCAGCCAGCAGGACAGCATGGAGGGGCCTTTAGTAGAGCTGGGGGCTGGGGCAGGGGGTAGATACCTGGAGCTAGATCAACAGGCAAGGGGCTGAGTCCAGCAAGACTTCCTGCAGCTCCTACCAGGGCCCTGCAAGAGTGGTCTCAGTCTCAGTCTCAGATTAAGGCACAGCTAAAGGGCCCCAGATCCAGATGGGGCAGCCAGGGATGCAGCTGGACATGGAGGCTGTCAGCATACTGAAACCCTCACAAAGCAGCCAGTGTGTTAAAGCAGAGGGGAAGGTTTGGCCTTTAGTCTTACGTCAGTTTGTAGGCCAAGTCCTGGGTTCTGAGTGAAAGGAAAACGAAGTGGGGGAAGAGGAGGGACAAAGCCCAGGCTCAAGATAAGCCTTTGACAAAAGAGTCTCTTGGTCCTAAAACTAACCTAGCAAGCATGGAGGGCAGCCCGAGGCAGGATGCTGCACCACGGTCCAGTCCTGTGCCTGCCCACAGGTTGTGCAGCAGTGGATCCCAACGCCGTTGCTCTGGGAACTTGTCTTGCTTTTATTACCAGGCTGGGGATCTGCTGAGCACCCTCATTTGGCAGTTACAGGGTCCCATTCCTGGCCACTGTGTCTTTCTGGTGGCCACAACCTTCTTCCTGCATCTCAGGATGTAGGCAGACCCTAGCCCCTTGCTAATGGGACGACCATCCCAGCAGGGGCATGTGATTGCCCCTGGCTAGATCTTCCCCTCCTCCCCAGGCTGTATTTTTTTCTACACTGTTTCTTGGTCTTGCCTCAATCTTTGATCACACTGTGGGTAGACATGGGTCTCAGGGAATCTAGTTCCCCCTTCATGTAAATTCTTGAATCACCTTTGGACAGAAGCAAGCCTGTCTTCCTCATATCTTTCCACAACCCCTTCCCTACATGTGAACATCAGCATTCTATTTGGATGGTTCTGCCCATTTCCCTGACCCCAGTCAGAACAAAGCCCTTACATTCGTGACTCCCTTTGGCCAGTTTCTGTTTTGTTTTGTTTTGTTTTTTTTTAAACCACGTCTTCTGTCTCCAAGTTGCTGCTGAGCTCCAGTTCCTGTCCTTGGTGTTTAGACAGCAGCAGTGGAAGCAGGTGAGACCCCAGGGCGGGACGAGGGCCCAGATGAGGCAGTGGCAGGTGCGGGCTGAGCACCTCTGCAGTCTCCAGTCTCCAATTCCAGGCTCCCATCTTGCTGCCACAGTGCTCCCTGGCCCTTACTTCTAAGCCTTCAAGCTGAGAAGAATTGGAGGAGCAAAGTAACAATTTTTAACTCTTGCCACCATGGAACCTATTCAGGGCATCCATCATTCAGGACACCGAGCTGGGGTGAAGTCTGAAGACCTCTGGCCTTCAGGGTCAGGGCATCTCAGCGTTGGCCACGCTCCAGGATCACAGAGGAAGCTTCACACACCCCAGTGCCCAGGAGTCATCCCGGACTGGTTCAGTTAGAATTCCCGGGGCAGGACTCAGGCATTGGTCATGCTTAAAATGCGCCAGGTAACACCAACGTGCAGCCGCGGTTAAAAACCACTGACTTGAACGAGTGCTTCCCAAGTTTTGGCATCTGTCAGGCCACCAGAGGGGCTAGCCCAGCCTTAATGGTGGGCCATGTCTGTTTCCGGTTCCCTAAGTCTGGGGGAATTGAGTTACCAGGCTCCTCTTGTTGCTTCTTGTCTTGAGAAGCTGCTCTCAACAGCTTTTTGTTTTGTTTTGTTTTTTGAGACAGGGCTCACTATGTAGTTGAGACTGACCTGGAACTCACTATGTAGCCCAGGCTGGTTTCGAACTCACAGCAATCCTCCTGCCTCAGCCTCCCGAGTGCTGGGATCACAGGCATGCGCCCCCATACCCGACTTGCTCTCAACAGTTTTGTCCAGTCTCACCTGACATGCTGATGTCCCTTGGCACCTGGATACGACGTGTCTCTCCCTATTGTCCTCAACCAGGCTGGAGGCCTCCCCACGAAGTGCTATAGGGATCCTAGGCAGACAGGAAGAGATAGCTTTAATGAAACAGGAAACATTAAGAAATCTGGTCCTAAATAAACAAGGTTGGTTATGTAATGAAAAGGCAGGGGGTGACATAGTTAACTTGGATGTCTGTGGCACTTGCCTCTTAATAATAAGAGGAACTTTTCACCCGGGACCACAGCTTTGATTTTACAGATGGAGCAGCCAAGGGACATTTTAGACAAACCTGCTCTCCACCCCACCAGCTATTTAATGACTTATTGGATTGTGGCCCAGTTGCTTGACATTTCCAAGTCTCAGTTTCCCACTCAGAAAAGCGAGGGCTATGAGATGACTTGCTTTGTGGAATAGTGGTGGATTTAATATTCATGTGGATTAACATTTGGGGCGCCTGCCCATTGTGTGATCTCTATGATTACTGCTGCAACCTCCTCTTCGTTGGCTGGGCTGGTGTCGGTGCCCCTCACATGAAGGTGCAGGGACAAATTGTGCTCGAACTTAGTGCTGGGGAAGCTCCTCTCACTACCTTGAGGGCGTGCTGAGTAACAGCAGTTGCTGTGTTTACCAGGGAAGCAGTTCTGAGATGTACGACAATCACCTCCAGCCCGCTCTCTGCCCTAACTCTTTCTCCCCCGACTATGCAGATGATCTTTTCTCCCTGGCACCATCTCCTGCACACTGACAGCTCTGAAAACTCTGTTTTCACCGCCTCCTAAAATCCCCATGTGACTTGGTGGCTCTTTGCTGTGCTTGACGGTGGCCTACTCAGTGGTGTGTGCTGCTGGGAGGTGCAGCGATCGCAGTGAATCCCAGTGATAGAAAATCCTTTCTTTGGCAGTGAGTGACTTGAAAGTCACACATTTTTAAATACACAGAAGACATGAGAATTCTAGCTTCCATTTAAACTCATCCATGAAGTGAAATCCATTCTAAATTCTGTTGTTTTGAAATTTTGTGGTGCTGGGGACGGAACTCAGAGCCTTGCAATGCTAGACAAGCATTCTACCACTGAGTCACATCCCCGGCTCCAGCCCTAATTTCATTAACACTTGATGAAAAAGTAAAAAATCCCTCCCTCCATCTCTCCCTCCCTCCTTTTTCTTCCTTCTTTTCTTCCTTCCTTCTTTCCTGCCTCCTTTCTTCCCTTCCCCACTTCCTAGCTGGCTCTTTAAAGTGTCCCCAGGTGTAACCTGACAATGACTTCTCCATGGAGGAAACTCGTGAGACTGGATGCCCTCACACCAGGCTTTCTCCTGTGTGTGCTGTGGTCTGTTGTTTCAGTCTTATGATGTCACCCTGACTTACCAGCAACCCCGTGGCTTCTGCAGAGCCAGAACCACAAGAGTCAAACACTTTAGCCAGAGAGTGGTACATGGGCGGTAGGTGCTGCTCAGGATGATGTCAGTTATTATCCAGTTCATGGCTATAATAGCTAAGCATTTGTTTTCATGACTATTGGGGAAAATATATCATTTCAAATGCATGCACTTTTGCTTACGACAAAGTTTTTGAAAAGTGAAGCAATTCAAAGTTGATTTTAAGAAACTATGGTGCATATGGCACTGAAACGTAGTAGTAATTGTGCAGATGATACGTTAGTGGTCGAGTCTGAATGATTCTATGTTGGAGTGGAGCCTGGGCTGGAGGCCTCCGGGGCTTCCTCCCTCTGCCCCTCAATACTGTCAGCAGAGGATTCAGATCACCATGATTATTTATATGACTGTTGTCACCATGCAGGGGCTGGCAGGAGTATAAAGCTTTAATCTTAGGGAGAATGAGTTGCCCTTCCCAATAGGTTAAGGGAGCCCCCAACTTTAGCTCTGTTCAAATCTGTAGACCAAGATGCAGGCAGGTTGGGGATGGGCATCCAAGGAGCAATTCAAAAAGATGAGATGTTGTCCTTCTCACATCGTCCTGGAGGCTCCTGTGCCACTGCCACTTGTGATGGCCCTTCATCCCCCTCCCAGTGGGCCACTGCAGACGACCAGGCTGGCCAAAGCCTGGAAACCCTGCACAAGTAAGCAATGACAGAGACAGAAAAAGAGGAGAGAGGGACAGAATGGGAGCCTGGGGGAGGGGGAGAGACTGGAAGAGAAAGAAAAAAGAAAAGGGGGGAGCATTTGTAAAATTAAAAGGCAAGGCCCCATCAGATGCTGTTGGTCAAGGAAAGCGTGTTACAGGCAGGAGTAATTGGTAATCGGGGCTGATGTGAAGAAGGGATGATTTATGGGCGCATGCAGACAGGGGTGGAATAATTTTTGGAGCAGAACGGGGAACTTACTGAACGCCTGAAACTCAGCTACTTATCCACTCGTTCCTGTGATGAATTAGCTCTTGTTTAAAGTAACCACGGCTCCATTTTTCATTCTGATTACTACACTTGATATCTTTCTCTCCCTCTGTTTCCCTCTGACCACTACCCCCTTGCCAGGTTCTGGGTGCAGAGACACTGGGTCTGTAAAAACTCACCCCCCTTTCCTGCCGGTCCCTGCTTCCTTGCCCCATCCCCATAGCAACATTAACTCTAAATAGCCAAGTCTAAAAGCCAGCCACTTGAAATATTGCAAAGATTAAGAATATACAGAATTAGGGGAGACTTTAGATGCGAGACTGGACTGCTTATGCTTCCTGAGTGATTACAATTCCTTTGCCCCTCTGATGTTGGAAGTCTCTTTCTAGGACTGCCTACAATCTACAGAAAAACAGGAAGTGCACCCCTTTCTACTGGGGGGTGGCTTCCTGCTGGAGGTGGAAAGGCCTTTGAGGGCCTGGCAAGGCTAATAAGAAGTAAACTCACGGTCAGCAATGTTCCATCCCTTGTCGTCCTCCTTGCCAACATTTTAAAATAAGTTTTAAATTCACATCGCGCAGAAAAGGGACAGTTCTAGGCATGGGTATAAGTATACAAGTATTATATCCTTCAATGATTTTCAAATTTTATTTTTATTAAATGTACAACCCTCAAAAATTCAAATTCCTCTAGGACCCAGTTTCAATACAAATTTCCATTTAAAAAACAAGTCTGATTTTAGAAAAAAATGATTAAGGGCCAGAAATGCAGCTCAGCAGTAGAGTGCTTGCCTAGCCTGTATGAGGTCTTGGGTTTGATCCCCAGCACCACAAAACAATAAAAAATTTAAATGGTGTTTAAAATAATTTATTTATTTACAGCAGTTCCTTGTAAAAACAACAAGGAAGCCAGGGATTTGGCTCAGAGGTTCTGGTGCCTGCCTTGCAAGTGCAAGTTCCCGAGTTTGATCCCTGGTATATCCCTCCGCAAAAAACAAGGAAAAAACTTACACCTAATGCCCAGAAAAGACTCCTAGGGTACTTGCAGCATCTTGTTCCTTCTCCAGGGTTCATCTCCAAGCCAAACAGCCCTGCAAATCCCAGACACGTGGCTCTGGGTTCGGGAGAGCCTATGCCCTGAGGTCGGGCACCCAAACCTTTAATCATGGCTGTCTGTGATTTTCCTTCCATCAGTAATGAGGAGCCGCACCTCGCCCCTGGACCTCCCACTGTTCCCAGGTCTCTCTGTCCTCACCTGCTGCTGGCCCTTTCCTTATATTCCTTGGTGTGTCTGTCTCCGGCCCCTGTTGGGATCGGGCCTGCTCAGGAGACCCCTGGCTCTCCCTGCTTCTGTTCCTAGTTTCCCAAGCCCTGAGGCCTTCTGGCCATTGTCCTTGCTGACTCCAGGACCCTGACCCTTGTGGGGCCCCAGGGAGCTGCACCATGCTCCCAATAGCTGCTCTGTTGGCTTCTGAGTCTTGCTTCTGTCTTCTAAAGCCAGCTTCTCGGAGGCTCATGCTTATGTCTGTCTATTAACTTGTTTTCTTTGGCAATACTGTGCTCATTTTCTGATTCTGGCTCTCCAGGCTTTGTTTCTGTCCTGGCCCAGGTTCCCCTCTCTTTGCTATTATGATCTTCCCTGGGCTTGGAGGGACATGGGAGAGGAAATGAGAGTGCAGGTCTCGGTGACAGTGTGGCATAGTAGAGAAAAGCTCTGGGTTTGGAATTTGGAGTCTGCGAATCCAGCCCGAGCTCTGCCACTGATTCTAGGCAAGGGCTTCTCTTCCTGGGCCTCAGTTTCCTTGTGTGAAAATAAAGAGATGGGGTGACTGTTCAGATCTTCCCAGAGTGTGGATAAAGCCTATCTCAGCCTCACTGCTGGTCTCCCTGGGCCTGTGTTACACCAACTTCCAGGCTTCTTCTGAGGATTAAATGACAGATGGAATACAAAATGCTTGTACAGTGCCTGGCACATAGTGGTCACTCAGGGTTTACTGTTGCTATCATTATTATTATTTGTCACTATCATTGAGTTCATTCCAGACAGCTTTTCCTGGTTGGCCTTTTACTTTGATTTACACTATCAGCCTTTTAGAACAGGGTCTCTACTATTCTCTGCCTCCTCAAATGCGCTGAGTAAGAAACCCCCTGCCCCCCAGTTCATAGCCGTGGCTCTTGGTTCAGCTGGCAGGCTGGTCAACAGCCTCATGGGGAAGAAGCAAAGACAATCACCATTTTAGACTTGTGCCTCCCTTAATAAGAAAAGCCTCAAGAAGGCGCTGAGCTACTCGATCTGCAGCACAGCCAGTAGGGGCAGCCCTCACAGAGCTGCCAGAGTCCATTCATCCTCCCGGCCCAGATGACTTTTGGGAAGCATGGTCAGGGCCAGGGTAGGGCTGGGCCGGTCCTGGCTGGCAGAGAATGAAATCAAGAGACTGGAAGGACAGCAGCCAGGGCTGAAGCCAAAAGGGAGAGGTAATGAGCTAGTCACAACCAAGTTTAAAAGGCCTGGCTAGAGGGATGGAGACCGGAGGGAGGCCAGCCAGTGTGGGGAAGCCTGGCGCCTACCCTCCTGGGCTTCCTTAGCACCTACCTGCAGCTTAGGCGTTCCCCTAGGCAGAGTAGGAAACTGAGCCCAGAGAGAGTGTGTGCCTGCAGTGACCATCCCCTTCTGCTGCCTGGCAGGCTCTGAGGACATCCGGTCATTAGACAGAAGTGCCAGAAAGAAGACGATCACTTTGGCTCTGCTGGTGGCAATGAGGACTCCACTGCCTAGCTCACAACCAGAGATGATGGACAACTCTTTTTTCTCAGTTGTCGCCTCTCCTCACTGGGGCCTGGGCATGGGCGTGGACGTGTGCCCTGAGCTGAGCCAGCAGCCTTTGTTTCCTTGAAAGCAGGCCCCAGACGTGTGGATTCAGCCACTTACACTTGTCCACCAGGACTTAACATCCCCACTTTGATCATCCTCTTTCCACTCCAGAAATATCAGCTGGGCTCCACTGTGAACACACACTGGATGGGAGACGGGGCTGACTCCCCCCCAGGGCTGGAAGGCCAGTGAACTACCCGACCTCAGGGAACAAAATCACCCAGAGCACTGCTTCTCTCCTTTGGAGACCGTAGGTTGGTTCTATCAGATGCATAACTGGAGAACAGAAACTAAATCTGTGGTGCTCATTGTTGTGTGCTCAGCAATTAGCACTGTGCTTGAAACAGCCGGCACTTGGGAAACATTCAGGAAGAAATGATTCTTCCAGGAAGGATTATGCGTGGGTGACCCCAGAGGGTCCCAGACAATATTGGCAGTCCTCCAAATCCTTTGCAGAACAAATACCTGGCAATTCTGATGGTTGCCTCCGGCAGAGGGTGGAGAGGGCATAGGGGTGTGGTGAGATGGAACTGGGATCCAGCCGTGCAGAATTACTCCCAAGTAGTAGTGAGCAGGATAGAGAGGTCAGGGTCATCTTTACCAAGTAGGGCAGCATGGGGTCCAGGGCCACGGCTGTTACGCCACAGGCCCTCAGTGGATCTGATCACTCAACAAGCAGACTCTCTCCTTCGCCAGGAGCCCTGCCCCTTTGACGTGAATTGCATATCTTTAGTTAATAATTAACTTGTCACAAGCCCCATCAATGCCCCATCAAGAGAGTGTCAGACAGAGGGGAGTAGGGGGAGAAAGGGGCCCAGCCCAGCACCCCAGCCGGGCTGCAGCCCCCTGCTCATCTGGCCCATAATAAATAGGATGAAAGGCATTCCTGATAAATGCCCGTGTCAGGGAGAGATTTTACCTTCACTCAGAAACAATGTAATATCTCGGCTATTACCCAAAATAATTTATCAATGTGTAATAGCTTTGTGCAGGCCTCAGATAGGAGGGGAGCCGCGCTATCAGAGATGGATGTAGCCTACCTTCGGCTTTTAATTTTTAATGTTCTCAGCCAGCTTTGCATTAAAGGCCAGGTGTCATATAAAGACTTAATGTAAGAGGGGAGTTCATGAATTCTAATCAAGGGAGGAGCTCTCCGCGGCTGGCTGCTGTCACTTCCCTGCTGCACTTATTGATCTTTTGTTTTCGCCCCACCTGGTTTCGTGGACCGTCCTTCTCCTCTCCCTCACTCTACCTGACTCCCCCTCCCCACCTGGTCCTACTTCTCCCTGCCCTGTACGAGGCTCTCCTCTGCCCAAGTCAAATCTTTCCTTGCTGGCCTGGAAGGGAGTGTCTCTGGTCGGCTGGGCCAGCAGAATGCAACATTCAGACAAGATGCTCAAAGCCAAGATGGCAGGAAGCGAGGCCTTTTTCTTTTCTTTTCTTTTTTCTCATTAAGTTTATTGGTACATTTCAGGTATACAATATAATGATATTCACTGCTGGAAATTTGTACCTTTACATAATCTATCTTGGTTCTTATTTTCCCCCCATTCCCTTGTCCTCCCTTCAACTCCTCTACCTCTCCCTATTTACAAAGACTTTCCTTCCATTTTTTCATTTTTCTCCTATTAATTCCATTCCCTTCTTTACTTTCCCCAATCCTTCCCACTTCCCCTTCCCTGTTGGACCTTCTTTTTCCTATTTCACATTATCAGTTATACAATTAGAACCTTTTTTACACTTTCAGTTTTTCACACCAGAGAAATTATTTGGAATTTACACATATGTGTCCTATTGACCTCACTTAAGAGTACGGCCTCAATGTGCATCCACTTAGCTATAAATGTCTCTAGTTTCTCATTCTTTATGGCTGAGTAGTACTCCATTTTATATTTTTTTAAAAACCCCACATCTTCTTATCCAGGCTCCAGTTGATAGGCAATTGGGCTGTTTCCAAGTTTTAGCTATTACAGACTGTGCCACTATGAACATGGGTACACATATATCACTGTGGTATGATTCTTTTAATTTTTGGGAAAGATACTCAGCAGGGGGATGGCTGGGTCAAACGGGACCTCTAATCCTAGCTTTTTGAGGTATTTCCATATTGATTTCCATAGTGGCTGCACCAGTCTGTACTCTCATCAACAGTGGAGAAGGGTTCCTATCTCCCCATGTCCCCTCCAGCATTTGTTATTGGTTGATTTCTTTCCATTTGTTATTGGCCATTCTTTCTGGGATGAGGTGGAATTTCAGCACTGTTTTCATCTGCATCTCTCAAATGACCAGAGATGTTGAACATTTTTTCATATATTTATTTGCTACCTTTACTTCTTTGTCTGAGAAATGTCTGTTCATTTCAGATGCCCATTTTTGAATTGGGTCTTTATGTTCAGGGGGTCTAATTTTGGGGGGTTCTTTTTATATTCTAGATAGTAGACCTTTGTCTGAGGAACAGCTGGTAAAAATTTTTTCCCTCATTGTAAGTGTGTCTTAGCTCTGTTGGTGGTTTCTCTTACAGTGCAGAGGCCTTTTTGGGGGGGGGTACTGGGGATCAAACTCGGGTCCTTGCGCTTATGAGGCAGGCAGCAGAACCACTGAGCTAAATCCCTGGCCCTAGAAGCTTTTCAATAAGATGAGATCCCAGTTGTTGATTCTTTGTGCTAGTTCCCATGCTACGGAGGATTTGTTCATAAAGTCTTTTTCTGGGACTGGGGATTTAGCTCAGTGGTGCCTCTGGCTGCCTTGTAAGTGCAAGGTCCTGAGTTCAATCCCCAGTACAAAAAATAAAATAAAATAAAGTCTTTTCCTATGCCAATGTCTTTGAGGGTTCTACCTAAACTTATCTCCCAGCAAGTTTAATGTTTCTATTTTAATATTTAGATCTTTAATCCACTTTGATTTTAGTTCAGTACATGGTGAAAGATAAGGGTCTAGTTTTGATCTTCAGCAGGTTGAAATTCAGTTTTTCCAACATCGTTTATGAAAGAGGCTGTCTTTCCTCCAGTGAGGATGATTGGCTTCTTTGTCAAAGATGAGGTAGCTGAGTATGTCTAGAGTTGTTCCTGCAGTTTCTGTTCTATTCCACTGACCCTTGGGTCTGTGTCTTTGCCAGCACCATGCCGTTTTTATCACAGTGGCTTTGTAGTATAGTTGCAAATTGTGATACCCCTGTCATGTCTTTGTTGCCTAGAATTGCTTTTGGTATTCTAGATCTCTTCTGGTTCCAAATGAATTTTTTTTTTATTGTTTTCTCTAGTTCTGTGAAGTATACTGTTGGGATTTCAGTTGGGTTTGCCTTGAATCTGGATAGCCATTTTGGAAGTATGCAAGGCCTTTTTCTTACTGATTCATTCATCCCATTTTTGTTTACTTATTCATTTATTTTTCATTCCCTCTCCAAGAAGTCTTTTTGAATATCCAGAAGGGGCTCAAGGCTGTGGTAGGCCCTATGGACAATAGAGGAGCCAGGACCATTTCTGACCCTGGAGGAGGACTTTGCAATGTTGCTGGTGAAATAGTCCCCTGTCCAAGCACACATGTGTAAATGGGACACAGTTGAGTGGAATCCAAAAGAAACCCTCAAATGTCACCTTCTCAATGCAGCCTCACCTAATTTGTGTACCATCTCACACACACACACACACACACACACACACACACACATCCCTCCCATTCATGGCCCCTCCTAAGTCTCATTCTCCTCCAGTGTACTTATTGCCTTCTATTACACTATACAAATAGCCCATGTTAAAAGATAAACTTAGGCACATTAAACTTTTAAAGAATTTATTTCAGCAAACAGCAAGTGGCGAATGGGACAGCCCAGAGCCCAAGCAGTGCAGGGACAGTGTTTGACAGAGGGACATATGGTGAAAACTTTGTCTCTGGAGCAAGGCAAAGAATGTGTTTGATTGGTCAACATGAAAAGTCAGAGGTTAGCAGGAAGCTTCTGATTGGTCAGGCTTAAGCTTCCTTTTCCTGGCCAGGACACACACTCTGACTTGAGTTTCCATTAGCACCTGTAGGTGCCCCAGGCATTGGAGCCATCTCAGCCTAATGGCTTCTTAAATTATCATAACATCTATCTTTTTAGGGTCTATCTCTTCCTATGAGGAATTCTGGTTTATTTTTTTCATTGATGCGGCCCTATAAACACATAGAGCGTGCTTGACATGTAGTGGGATGGATGTTTAGTAGTCATTGGGTTAAGTGACCAGAAGTGGTGCTCAGAGGATTGGAGCAGTGGTATTGCTGTGCATCGGGAGGGGAAAGGAAGGAGAGAAGGGAGGAGAGAGGAAGAGAGACAGAGGGAAGGGAAGAGAAGGAAACTTTCAGCAGTCAGCCACTCCAACTCTTGTGCTCACTGTCTGGCCCCTTCCTCACTCCTCTAGAAATGGCCCCTGTAGGTCCCTCTCCCCACTTGGCTCAAGCATAGATACTCACATGTGCCTCTGTTCGCTGGGCTCCTAGTGGTGTCCTCCTCTGCCTGTCCACCTTCCTGACTCAGACCACAGGCTGCCAGAATAGGAAGGAGATGGGATGTCAACCTGTCCAGTGGCTCCTCTGAGTAGGGCTGAGCCTGTACGCCCTTGGGAACCCAGAAGGCAGGTACTGGCCCACATCAGGTGCGGGGCTCCAGGCAGACCAGAGTTATGTAAGGCGCATTCCTGAACATTTCTCCTAATTTCAAACCCACAGGATTTAGGACCATATGAATAGGTATAAAGTAGGATCTGGATTATTTCAAGTTTTGCATGAGTTGTTCGTATCATCAGACTCACCTGAAAAGCCAGTGGTACTCTGCTGCTGTGCTGAATGTTGAGTGATGGTAGGGAGAGTAAGTGTCTCGTTCTCGTGCCAGCCTTGCTGACTCTTCACCTTCTTCCACTGTTTCTGCAGTCAAGTTTCCTTCCCTAGAGCTTCTTTATGACCCACTTCGAAGTGGGTATGGGACTCCTCCGTCCTCTGTGCTTTCAGGGAACTCTGTGCCTGTTTCAGGCAGTTACATTGTGAATGGGTTGCTAATGAGAGAGTCCCCCTCTTAGATATGGACTCATTGAAGGCAGAAACTGTCTAGGTCATATCTTTGATCCCAGCACCTTGTATACAAACAAATGGATGGATGAATGTTTACCCGGGTCATTCCCTCAGATATCCTCCAAAGGTACTGTACATTTTTAAGGTGTTTTCATCATAATCAACCATGGTGCTTAAAACAACCAATCCAACCAAACCAAAATGATGCAGATTCTTGGACTCTACCCTAAACCTTGCTTAGAAAGCTCCCCTAGTCCCAATCCTGCCCGGAGATTTCAAAGGCCAGGTGGGAGCCACTGCTCTCAGCAGGTCTTCCTCACATTCACCCTGTGGTACTTCTTAGGGGCCCTGAGTCCCAGGCTCCTCTCAGAACCCAGGAGCTGGATACTGCATGGAGAGAGATCCTGCTGAGCAAAGGACTCATGAGTGCAAAAGTCCCACAGGGAACCTGCCCTGTGTTTAGCGCCCATCTTCCCTAAGAGATGCCTGGCTAGGACTCAGGCTTCTTTACCCCCTTGGCAATTGTTAAAGACCACAAAGAGCTTTGTTCAAGGGGGCAATATCTGCCAACAGACACCATAGTTGTCAGTTTAGAAATTAAATCTGAGAATCGGATACAGCAATAAACAGTTTACTCCTCCTTTTTTGGTAAGATCCTACATTGATCATTTGGAGAGCACTAATTCACCAAATCCTTGATCTTCTAGATGTTGGTGTGCTTTATAGCACAATATAAAAAAATTGCAATCAGTAGTATCACTTTGATCTTGCCAGAGTGTCTTTAAGTACTAAAAGCTGTCAGGCTCATGGTGGAGGATACAAATTTCCCCAAATTTTAATTTTCAAATGTAATTATGTCAACAAATACGACATTTGCTTTCCTTGAAGGGGACAGCTCACTTCCTTTATGAGAACGCATTTGCTCTATGCCCAAATATGAATAACCACAGTTTGTCTGCTTCAAGTAAAAGTAGCGCTCCCTTAAAAAGTAGCGAGTTCATCTCCCAACTCTGACAGGCGCATGTGTGCTGTCCCTCTTGAGTACTCAGCACAAGGGCCTGATGCACAATTCCCATTTCATTGTATAGTGTTTAAAAGATGGGAGAACGCTAGGGTCAAGGTTTTTAAAAATTAAAAAATGTACTGCTCTATCAACAATATTCTTTCGTAAGACTGCACTTTCCCTCGTGAAACGCACAGCAGTGAAGGACAGAGTAGCAAGGAACGCAATTTAAGGCCACTGTCTTGATTCTTCACCGTTACTCTGACACCGTCGGAGCATATGCTCTTACAAATGGCAAATAGCACAGTAGTGACCCGAAATGGTTTTGACCTTGAAGTCCTTTTTTGGAAGTAGCCCAGGAATGGGGAGAGGGCACTCTGAGGATGGCTGTTCTAGAATTGCCCCAGGATTGGATGTGCACATTGTATGTTTACTACTCCCTTCCAAATGGTCCTTCCAAGGTCTTCTGTCAACTCCCCTCCCATGGCAAGGGTGGGGTGTTCTCAGTTCCCCACTGTTTGGGTCATCACCAGCTTATGTTTGTCCAGTCCAGCGGGGAGGGAATGGTGTCTTGTCACCACCACAGTGATCAAACGTAGCATTTCAAATATTTTAGGAATCACTTTTGAACCACACATAATTGGATGCAGTCATTTGCTGCATTCACTAATAACTGAGGTAATTTATAAGGGTATAGATATTTCAAGCTATGTTTAAAAGTTTGTATGTGTGTGCACATGAATGTTTCCCTCACTTTCATGTTGGCAAAACATTTTTCACATCAGTTTTCTTTTGCAATTTTCCAAATGAGAGAGCTTCTTGAGAATGTTATTCTAGAGTTTTTAGTCATTTATTGTCTGTAAACATTGCTAGCCCCTATGTGATTTGGTTTCCAGATTGCAGTTGATTGCACAGCAGATCTGAGCCTGCTGGTCTCTGGGTTGGCACTGCTGCCGACAGCAGCTCTATGCACCTTGCATGTGGACTTTGTAGAAATGTTCAGCACAGATTCTCAGATGCTGGTAAAACTGGCTATCCTGGACTCGGTGAGAAATGGCACATCGGTCTCCACACAGCAACTTTCAAGAGACTATGACTTCTGCTTTATATGTTGGCTTCGTACATGAATCCTGATACAGGGAACAAAAACTTTCTAATAGTTGTGTATGTGAGCCTGAATCAACAGGCACCAGGTTTCTTGTTTATTTGAGTAACATTTAGCTCCTCTTATAGATTTGGCTTCTCAGCATCATCTCTAGACTAAACTTTTTCTGTGAAAATCCAGACAGTAAATACTTAGGCTTTTGGGGCCCTGTATTCTCTATTACTACTCAATCTTGCCATCGTGGGCCAAAGTGGCCATCGAGAATAAACATACCAACAAATGTGTGATGAGGCCCCATAAAAGTTTGCTTACCAAAATGGGAGAGGGTTGTAGTTTGCTGATCATGAATCTAGGCTGTGTCTTCATCTGGTTCTCTGGAGAAGGCCTTTGCTAATCGGTTGGGGTCTGCTCCCATAGCAGGATGGTCTGTGGTTTTCATTTCATTCAACTGTATGTGTCCTGAATCTCAAATGAAAAAAGTAAATACAAGAGGATGAAAATGAAAATAATAGGGATGATAAATAGGCTTATTACTACTATAAACTACAAAATCAAAACTACTCAGAGAGGAGGACTTAATGAAACACATGCCAACCAGACCACATGATGCTGAGAACACGCCTGGCAGGTGTCCTTTGGAGGCCCTCCACAGCACTCCAGAAAAACCAAATTAAATCGGCCCCAGAAGTGTCCTCAGAGAAAAAGCTCTTTCCTGGTCTGGGACAAGGAGAGTACACGAGGAGGCTAAAACATCTGGTCTGCCAGACAGTAAGGTGTGCTCAAAGAATAATGGGGACACAGGAATCAGCTGAAGGAATCCCTCTGGCCAAATGTGGGACAATTTGAGCATCAAAATGAATAATAATAGTAATGAATTATAACTCCCTGAATAGAACAAGCATCCTTAATTCCATACTGATGTAAATTAATAAGTAATTGAGGGAGAAGGGATAGTTCTTCCTTCAGTAGAATGCCAAGTAATAAATATAGAAGGAATGATGGAGTAGAAAATCATCAAAGGATGAGAGAACTAGTGGGTGAAAGAAGGCTTGATGAGAAGCAGGATACTTTCATAGCCTCGGAGTATCTTCCCACGAGTGATTTATTTCTCACAAAGGGAAACATAGTAACTTTAAACCTGGCAGACATCACTCTACCAGTGTTTAAATTATCGGCTCCAATGCAACATCCTGAGCCTCCCAACAAGGCACTGACAACACAGCTTCACTTCTGTGAAATTCCTGTCTAAATACATAAACTGAATCTGATCGTGAAAAGCCAGCAGGTTAACCCAACATCTGCAAAATAACTGGCTTGCTCATGTCAGAAATCACATGAAGGTCAGGAAACAGCAAGAAAAAGACTACAGACCAGCAAGGACAAAAAGAACTTAAGACACTGGACTTTTTCCATCTCACAGCCAGAGGTGGAGATGGGGGAACTGGAAACTCCTTTCTTTCTCCCTTGGGCCAGGCTGAGCCAACAGCCTTTCCTTTAAAATTTCCTTTTCGAAGACAGATGCATTAGGGCTTCAGGGTACAGAGTTCCAGGACCATATTCCATACCAGCTCCTGGCCAAGATCTCCCTGGCTTAGGGTCCCCAGGACTCAGGTTCCCCACCTGAGTGCATTATTTCTAAGAGCCCTTTCCCTCCATCACTTCTGGGCCTTCTCCTTTCATAGCTGGAACATGGGTAAATCTCCTTTTCACAATATCTTCTACCTACAACACTGCATCACTACCCAGGCAGGCAAAACCTCTCTGGATACTTAGCTATATGGGGGGCATGAAGGGGTCTCATTGCTCTCTCCAAGCTCCCGGGACCCTGGGTCTTTGGTCTTACTGTGTGTCAGCCAGCACCCCCAGAGGGCACCCCCCTGGACTGCGTGGTCCTGGCTCGGATAAGGTCGTTGCTGTTCCTCTGATCCCCTTCCCAGGTCAAGGCCATGCGGGAGAGGCCTCCGAGGTACCTGCTGGTGCCAAATAGCCCTGAGCTCCTCTAATCAAGGTCTCTGGCTGCTGAGCCCCCGTTGCTAACACAGTGACTCTAACTGCCGTGTATTACAAATTAATTCATTCCTTTAGGCCTTGCTGTTCAGTAACTGGCTGTCACAGCAATCGCCCCAGGAGCTAATTGAGAGTTGCGATCCGTGGCAGTATTTCCATTAGCAGCACAATGACAGGCAGCCACTGCACATACACAAATACACCTCACACACAGACACTGGGATGTGTGCATGCGCGCATGCAAACACGTACACACACACACACACACACACACAAATGCTCAGGCACACAAACACCCACATGCTCAAGGTGATTTGCCCAAGTTTGCTGGCACAGAGATGACTAGGAGACCATGCTGCCAGGGCAGCCATATTTTGGGATCCTCTGAAAGGAGATGGGGCTCCTGTAAACATGGGACACTGGGGGTGGATCATCTGGCTACTGGAAGAATCGGAGAGTTCCCTTGGCCTCAAGCTGCTGCACATGGACCCAGTGGTGTTCCTGTAGGCCATGGAGACCTAGGTGGACTCAGGTGGCTTCCTTTGGCCAGGGAAGGACTGGCTGGTGCCCACAGCAGCCCCTGGATGTGTGTGCCCCCCGCAGTGGTCGGGGATGGGTAAGTGGTCACTGCTTTCATTTCACCCCAAGTTCACTGGCCTCCATCTCCATGTGAGATGCACAGATGAGGGCACCCGTTAGCTGGTTCGAGACATCTTAGTTTAGCTGCAAGCCCGGGACCATCCTCTGCTCTCTGTGGTGTCTTAGGCTAGGTTCGCAGAGGCACAGCCTGCATCACTTGGATGTGAGGGAGGTCGTTTAGTGGGACATGGACCTGGGAGGAGAGAGGGCAGATGAAACAGGAAGGGAAGGCAGGCAACACGGAGAAGGGGCAGTTCACCGCTGTGGGCACCTAAGGCCCATGACACCAGGGACTCTGAGTGTACAGAACTAGTCGCCATGTTCCCTGGCCCTGCCTCTGGGTAGAGGAGCTGGAATACCGGTGGCTAAACATTAGTTGAGGGCTGCTCCCAGGCCTTAGATCTAGGTACTGTATCCTAACCCTTGTGGAGGCCAAGCATGCTCCCCCACCAAGCAAGCCTCGGTCAGAACAAATGGTTCTTCAGGGAATCCTGGAAGAGCAGCATGAGGAAGGGGTGCAGTAGGAGAGGGAATGGAGAGCAGAGAGAGTTGTGGGCCGCACCTGCGGCATCTTCTCAGTGGTACACAAGACAGACCCAGTTCCTCCACATAAGAAGAAGCCTGTCTCAGGTGTACAAGACCAATCCCTGCCCACAGGAAGCTCAAGTTCAGAAGTCAGGACAGCAGATGGCTCAGGGCCATCAGAAGTGCCAAGAGTCAAGGAAGGACCATTCTCTAGAGCCTGGGAAGAGCAAGGTTTGCCAGAACCTCGACTTTGGACTTGAGCTCCAGAGCTGTGACAGATCGAATGTTTGTAGTTTCAACTTACCCAATGCATGGCACTCTGCCACAGCAATCTTAGAGGCCAGTACGCTGGGCTGGCCTTTATTCCATTCAACTTCATTCCCTTAACATCTACCACGGGCAACCACCATCACAGACACAGGCGTTTGTATGAATTTGGAGGCGTTTCATTCAGCTGCATATAACACTCACAATTCTAAGATGCTCTGATGTCCTTTTCTCCACACTGTCTTCCCACCTTGTTCTCTCAGAAACTCAACTTCTTCACCTTGTCACACAGGTCCACCTAAAGCCCTGTGTCACCTTCCTCATGGGTCGTCTAGGCCACCCAAGTCCACTGCCCTACCCTGCAGTGATCAGTTACTACAGGACTCTCCTTCAGTAACAGGAGACGTGCAGGTCTCTGGGCCATGTCTCCCTTCTCCCCTGTCCTGCTCTCTTCCCCACGAGCCCTAGGTGGAGGAAGAAAACAATGGAGGGATTTCTTTGTGTACTCATTCATTCAGATTATTCTTTACTCCTTAGAAAGGGACAACTGCAGCCTCTTGTGATTCTGTGTGACATCTCTTTTTATCAAAAAGCCTGCAAAGGTCATTTTCTGCTCACAGTGATTGGGGCCATGGCTACTTTTTCATTAGCTTTGGTGGCTCTTTACCCGAGTGGACCCACCTACATGGCTCAGCGGTTTCCAACTGCCACAGGTAAGTGGATCTCAGCTCCTGCTGGAGGATCTCCCTCCCCATTCACAGACATAATGACAATCAGAGCCAAAGGATGTATTGGGAGACCTCAGAGGACATCTATTAAGGTCACTAAACAGCCAGAACCTGAGTTTCTTGTCTAGCCCAGTCAACAGCTCTTGGACTTGTGAAGAGACAAGCGGGCCCTGCTTACAAAGCACAGTGTTCAAAAGCACTTGCCTCCCTGCTTGTTTGGACCTCCTCCAAATCCTTACTGTTCATCTTTGAGCTCAGTGTCTCTCCATGGGGTTCCAGCTAGAATGGACATACACTGCGTCAAAGGTAGGATATTTTAGCATTCAACAATATTCATTAAAAGAATTATATCTTCCACCTTTAGGTTTACAGAGTGCCTTCCCATAGGTCTTATCTAGATAGTCATCTGGGAACATCTGGCAATGTCTAGAAACATTTTTCATTGTCACAGTGGGGGTTGCTAATGGCATCTAGTGTGTAGAGACCAGAAATGCTGCTAAGCATGGTACAAAGTGCAGGATAACAAAAGAGTTATCTCTGGCAAAATTTCAGTAGTGCTACAGTCAACAAACATGGCCTTAGATCACACGACTTTATCCTCAACCTTCAAAGCAGAACTTTCCAACTAGGGCACAGAGGAACAATTGGGTTGCATGTGTGAGATCCTCCACAGCTTCTTTGAGGCAGAAAAGCAGGGCTGGGCTGAGTCCCCAAGGCTCAGCTGCCTCTGCTTCTTGCCACCTCCTCAAGGACTCTTGCCAAAGTTACCAGACCTGAGCATCACAGAGCTCAGCAGGCTTTCTTTTAAAGTTTACCTGGTCAAAATTATCCCTGTTATAAATGTAAGCAAATGAAACTCAGGAAGCTTGTCACTTTTGAAGTCACACAATTTGTTGCTGACTTCAGGCACAGAAATATTAAAGCATATTTTCGATGCTTCCTTTAATGTAGAGAATTAATGGCTATTATTATCTTATGAATGAAAAAAACTTGCAGACAGATTAATTTTCCTGGGTCACTTAACCAGTGAGTAGAATTGGACCCAAATGCAGACTTGTCCCTTTTCTATAGCTCTTGCCTCTTTCCTGTCATATAACACCCTCCTTCCACAACTCCCTCTCTAGGTAGGTGGTGGATCTTATTCTTCCGGTGGTTGGGCTCAGCACACTGGTACACAACAAGCACTCGATAAATGTTTGTAAATTGAACAGCACCATCATCTCTTCCATCCCTGATTTAAGTAGAATTCCTGATCGAACCCAGCCATCCCCTTAGCAGCTATCAGGGCCACCAAGCCTCACCCTTCCTCTTTTTTGATGCACCAGTCTCATCCCACCTCTTTCATGACAGCTCCTCGTTGTTACTTGTTTCCTATTCTACCTGCAGCACTCAAGCAAGTGAGAGAGCAGGTGTGACTGAAAGCACGTGAGGCTACATGCCGGGAGATCTCTTCGGACTTCTGTTTCTTTTCTTTTCTCCTATAATGTTAAAGCTGAAAACATTACAGGTTTTCCTCAACTTTCAACGGGTCTATCCTCTGATAAACCCATTGTAAATTTAAAATATTATAAGTCAAAAATGCATTTAATTCACTCACCTCCTAGCGTAGCACCACAGGACCCTGTAGCACATCAGTTATTCCCTCTTGTGATAAAGTGGCTCGCTGGGAACCCGGCTCACTGCTGTCCAGCGTTGGGCGTGTCGTAGCACACATGTGTCACTGGCCTGCAGAAGGATCAAAGTTCAAGTATGGTTTCTACCAGATGCATACCACTTTCACACGGCCTCAAAGGCTTAAATTGCAAGAAAAGCCATTATAAATTGGGGGCTGTCTATTGGTAAGACCCCTTCTGTGACGGGCTGAACGATGACTTTCCTACAGATGGTCTTCTCTTAATCCCTGGAACCTGTGAATATGCTATTCAGGATGGCAAAGGAATTTCACAGATGTGATTCAACTGAAGTTCTTGCAACAAGAAGGTTATTCTGTATTATTCTAGTAGGCTCAATGCAATCTCAAGGCCCTCGGGAGAGGGAGGCAGAAGATCAGCGTTGGAGAAGGAGGCGGGGCAAGGAGGCGGGGCAACGGAAGCAAGAGACTGAAGGTACTCGAGGAGAAAGTCTTAACATGATGCCAGCAGGTGGTTTCTAGGGTCTGGAAAAGCCAGCACAATGGGTTCTCCCTTAGCGCCTTCAGAAGGAAGGATGCCCTGCTGGCCCACTGTAGGTTTTGGACCTTCAGAACTGTGTGATTTCTGTTACATTTGTGGCAATTTGTTACAGTAGCAACAGGAAACAAATACATCTTGTAATTTCTGAATAATTAGGCTCTGTCCAGCTCTTACCTTTAAACTAGACAGACCTGGGGTCCTATCCCAGCTTTGCCACCAACATCTGTGCAGCTTTTGGTGAATTATTTAACCTCTTTTGGTTGCACTTTCTTTATATCTAGGCGGAGATGATATCGACTTGGGGATCAACAATTCTGGCAATATTGTGGATGTGGTGACCTAAACTCTCTTGTAATGAAACACCTGGAAATAGTGAATGTAATCATCACACAATCTTTTAAATAAATGTGCTTATAAATAAATGGATAAATGTGCTTATAAGACAGAGAAACTCATAGGAGCCAAAACTGAAGGAGGAAAAAAGAGAAAAATAGAAATTGGACCACTTAGCGTATGGATGATTCCCAGAGTCCCTATCCCACCTTGGTCCCTGCTTAAGCACCCCAAATAAGCCTGGGATCCACGGGAAATGTGCCATTGGAATTGAAACCTTCTAAATACCCCCCCAAGCTACCATTTTAGTAAAATTGGAACAAAAAGAAAAACCCTCTGGCTAGGACAGGGTGATGGGAAGGAAGCTTTTAGGATTTATTTCCTTTTCTGTTTTCTTCCTCTGTTGAGTACTCTAATTTGTCTAGACTAGTGGTTCTCAACAAGGGGCCATGTTGCCCATCAAGGGGCTATTGGTAATGTCTGGAGAAATTTTTGGTTGCGAGGACTGGAGGGAAAGGTGCTGCTGGGATCTAGTGGGTGAGGCCAAGAGGATGCTGTTTATTAAACACCCTGCACACACAAGTCAGTGCCTCATACCTAAGAATACCTCACTCGATATGTCAGCAACTCCAGTGTTGAAAAATCTTGATCAAACTGTAGGATCTCTGTGGAGAGAAAAATGTCTTCTCTGAGAATTAGCAACCATAACTTTTCTCTTCCCCGAGTTTGGAATTCATGTTCATTCTGCTCCCATGGTTTTGGAGCTCTAAACTAATGAATTAACAACAAAACAACAAGGACTCTGGGGCCAATTTTAACCAATGACAAGTGCCATCGTCCCTCTGGACACATTTTCGGCTCAACTGATGCAGGATTCTTGCATGCAAAGCCTCCCCGAAGATGAACCCACAATCTAAAATTATAGAATGCACAGATGATAATCCACTTTGTAAAGGATGGCAGATAAACGAGACAATATCGATCCTCAAAAAATTCAGATTTAAAGGACTCTGGGCATGACTCTGAATATACAAAAATCCACTAAATTGTGGATTTAAATGGGTAAATTTAAGAGTGTGTGAATTACATCTCAATAAAACTCTTAAAGCTACCATAGGATGGACGCCATAATATTACATATGTTTAAAATGATTAAAGTCACATTCTTATCTTTGTGAGCTTATTCAAGAATTAGAGAAATGAAAAAGGATAAGAAAGAAAAACAAACAGAAAAAGAATTAGAGAAAATATATAACTGACATAAAATAAGCACTCTCTAAGTAGTATTTATTATGATCGTCCCGGTGATTATTAATTTATCTTCATTCGTGCATTTCTCAAGCCCCTTATCATCTATCAAAGCATATCAGTGCTGTGTCCCATTCTATTAGAGCCCTAAAACTGTATTTCCTTAATTCCAGGGTGCCATTGATTGTAACACTGATCATCAATTCAATAAAATGTTTTAATAAAAGCAATCTATCAAATGTACTTATCTGCTGTAAGTTGCACTCTGATTTTAGAAATATTAAAATGAGAAAAATACATTTGAGTTATGTTACCTGATGAAATTATGTGTGGTAATGTGATCATGGGTGCAACGGGGGAGCTGATGATGTTTTATGACTAAATCGGGGATTGTGTGGGGCTGGAACTCCGTCCAGGCTGGCAGCTAGACACTGGGGATGCTAGAAGCTAGAACATGGGGTTAGCCCCCCGGCCATGCCCACTTGGCCAGAGGCAGTGGGGTCCCGGAGTCTGAAGGAGGAAGGCAGCCACAGTCACAGGCCCAGCAACAGGACATTATTCTTGTATATGAGCCTTACTTGCTCCAGTGCTGAGTCTTCTTATCAAGAGCCAAATATTTCTCAGGCTTTTGCTATCATCACCCTGTCTGGGGTCTTCTGGGGCCTTAATTTTTCTAGCTATAAAATGAAAATAAAGGACAGTGACTATTTTTCAATGGGTCATAATAAGGAAAGGCTTATTTGGCTCGAAGCAAATGTGAAGCACGCTGATGAACAACTAGACCCATGGAAGACAACGAAAGTCCCCACCATGCCAGCCACCAGAAATAGGAAGGAGCCTAACATGCCCACCCCCACCAGCTCCTGGGCTGCAATGTGAGCAGTGGCGGAGTGTGGGAGACAAGCCACACTCACATGCAACAAGTTGTCTGGAGCAGGCTAATTCCTCCCGGATAGGCAGCAAGACACAAAAATATGGAGGTTCCATTGTGCATCAAGTTCTCACAGCTCAAGGAAGCTGCAGGGGTGTGTGTGGGGGGGTGCTTCACTGCCTCTGTCTCAGTTGCTCCCCAGTCAAGGGATCCTGAAGGGCAGCCCTGCCTCAGTTATGCACTGCGGGGTCCCAGGACTCACTGGGCTAAAGCTCTGAAGGAGGCCCTGCTTCCAGCAGAGAGAGGAACCAAGTCTGCAGCTCCTCCTAGCTCAGGAAGTTGTGTGGCTGTTCTTGAGGATGACAGAACAGAAACAGGGAAGAACCAATTAGCCCAAGGTCACCCAGAGAACAGTCCTACCATGAGAAGGGACCAAAGCATGCAAGAGAGCACTGCGGTTAGGGACAAGAGCCCAGTCTGGAGATTTCAAGGCCCCCGTTATCAGTCAAGGCTACAAGGCTGGGATCTGCAGGGCAGGGGAAGGGGGCAAAAGGAAAGAGGGAGGGAGGCCCAGAGGGAGGGGCTGGCAGGTGCCCCTGCGTGGCTGGTTCAGTCCACAATGGAAGACTCTCTAGGGGTGGTAATTTGACAGTGGGACTTAATGTGCATGGCACAAAGCACCATCACAGAAGGAAGTTCATCCTCCTTGGCCCAGAGTGATGAAGCAGGAGAGGCTGGGCCATCCCGGCAAGCAGCCTTGTATATACAACAACATACTCAGACTTCAGCATTGCGTGTGTCACCTGCAGAGGCTGTTCAAAGGCCGACTCTGATTCACCAGGTAGTGGTGGCCCTGGGATTGTGCATTACTTACAAACTCCAGGGTGCTGCTGCTGCTGCTGGATTCAGGGATTGCAGTTTAGTAGCAACAACATAGGAGGTACGAACCAACGTTTATTCACTTAATCAGGCAGTGGACAAATATTTATTGAGGACTTACTACAGACTAGGCAACGTTCTAGGTATTTGAGATACCAAACTGAATCAAAAAAAGAACCTAGAGTTTGAATGCTAAGTGAATGAACATTATGATCTAACTAATTAATTAGTGGGAGAAGCTTGTGACTTCCCGCAGTATATGAAAATATAACAAAACAATTTCTCCTGTGGCAATTTACCTTGCAAACCCCGATATCTGTTAATGGAAGAGAGCAGGAAGGGATGGGAGGAGAGAGGACATCCTAAGGCCACCAGCAAACAGAGTGCCCCTGCACATGCTCTTCCTCTCTGGCCTTCAGGCTCTTCATCGAATAAAGGAGGAGCCTGTTCCAACTTTATTTCATCACTCTGATATATGGCAGCTGCTGTCATTTCAGCGTCACTCACCAAAGAGCGGAAGTTCAGCTGCTTGGGCCTGCGTCTCCCTGTTGGTTCCCCCACCCGTCCCACTCCATCCCGGGTCACCTCGGCTCCCGGCTCGCGGTGCCACAAGGCTACCGTGATGAGCTGTGCAGCTTACTGTGAAATGCGCTGCATTTTCTCCCCAGCTGCCTCCTGATTGTAGTATTTACTTTTAATCTCCCGTGCCTCGATGCCCGATAAAAACTTTGTCACATTAGATGGTGACAGATGGGAGAGAGAAGGGGGGTAGCCCTGGGTAGCGTCCTGGCGGCTCAACAATCCTTCACCACGCCAATTACGTCCTTCAGCGCTCCCCGGCGTGGGCACCCCTGTCAGCGCACAGGGAAATGGAAAAGCATAAATAAAGACAAAACCAGGCTTGGCGAGGCTTTAATCTGCAGAATAACATTTCTCATTTGTGTGAAATATCACTGGATTCTCTCCCTCTGCTCCGGGGGCACACATGAATGCTCACGCACCCCTGGAGGGATCCTGGGGTTCCCAGGCGCCCCGGGCAAAGTCGACTGTGTACAGCACTTTCTCGGCTGGCGCTGGGTTAACCCATCCCTCGTCCCTAACTGGGTTGTCAGGGATGGTTCCTTCTCCGTGAGGATGGGAGAAGGGAACTGACAAAAAGAGGGATGCGAATGGTTAAGAAGTTATCAGATAGATACAAGGGAGAAGGGAGGCCGGTGGTCAGAGATTGCTTCTGTTCTCCCAGTGATAGAATAATTATCTCATAATAACATGTGCTCGGTGCTTAACACTTTCTGAGCCTCTTTCTTTCACAAGCTTTACCTCTGGGGTCCTCAACAGCTCTGCAAAGCAATTAAAAGCACACCCTCGCGTGTTAGCACAGTTTGGATTTTCAAAATCTGTCTATCCTCTCCTTTTACAGTTAAGGTTCGAGTATATTAGTTTCCCAAATCAAAGTGCCACCAAGGGGTGGCTTTAAACAACAGACATTTACTCTCTTAGATTCTGGAGGCCACATGTCTGAAGCCCAGGTGTAGCCAGGGTTGCACCCTCTGGAAACTCTAGGGGAGCGAAACTTTCCTGTCTCACCCACCTTCCGGCAGCCCCAGGCAGACTGAAGCGCAGAGCAGCCTAACTCTGATTTTTGCCTCCCTGTTCCATGACCACCTCTGTGTATCTGTGCCAAAATTTCCCTCTTCTTAAGAGGACACTGCCCTAACTTGATATATCTGCAGGGGTTAGGACCCAAACGTGCCTTTAGTGTAGACACAACTCAACCCATAAAATAGAGGAAGGGTGATTTAAAAGCATGATTTGAAATCAGACAGGCTCATGCTTGAACTCCAGCCCTAAGATCAATGGAGGCATCTTCTGGAGTAGAGGGAGGAGGAGTGAGTTCCCTAGGTCATGAGCTCCTGTGCATGCACTGGAGCCCCTGCCAGCTACACACGTGTGCTCAGCATCGCAGAGGAAGAAAGAGGCTGGAGCTTTGGGAGGGGAGCTCACAAGGTCAGCTCGACAAAAGCAGAGGCTTGTATCAGAGAGGCCCAGTGATGGGAGCTGCAGAGGTGAGGGCTGAAAGCTCTTTTAGAATAGTGAGTGATCCTCAGAGCAGGAAATGACCAAGAACCCAGTGAACTGTGACAGTCATGGCTGTCACTTGATGTAGAATAGGATGGTAGACAGCTAGACCAGGAAACTGAAAATAAATACAGGGATATAACGAGATAGGGCTATAACTCAGAGCTAGAGAGCTTGTTTAGCATGTACAAGATCCTGGGTTCCATCCCCAGCACTGAGGAAAAAAAAAAAATAGGGCTGAAGATTTAGCTCAGTGGCGCCATGCTTCTTGCCTGGCAAGCACAAGGTCCTAAGTTCGATCCCCAGTAGGGGGTGGGGGTGAATACATTTCCAACCACTCCTGGCAACAGACTTCAGCAGCACTGCCGCAGGGTGAGGTTGGTGGTCAACTCCAGACCTCCTGGGTTCGGGTGAAACTGTGTTGAGGGAGGAGGGCAGGATTGCTGAAATTTGGTCACTGCACGGAGGCCAGAGACTAGAAGCAGAGAGAGCCAGAGGGAGACAGCCGGAGAGCTGAATTCCAGCTCTACCTCTGACTGAGGGGCATGAAGAGGGTAAGTGAGTTACAGAGTGGGCCTGAGGATATAATAGCCCTCCCGGTTGGAGGGTGGGGCTTGGAGGCTGCCAGAGAGCACTACAACAAGATTCTCATACCATGCAGTCTCTCCACTTAAAACATGGAGGTGAGACCCACACAATGTAAGAGCAGCCATTGGAAAGTGCTCAATCCAATGACACGTCAGCTCTGTCTTGTTGCAAACATTTTTACCACCCTCAAAAGAGACACTGCGCTCCCTAGGTGGTTTTCCTCTTGGGAAAACATTCTGAGCTTCATCCACACCATGGCATGTGTGGGAACTTCATTCATTCTTTCTTTCTTCTTTTTTTTTTTTTTTTTTTTTTTTTTTTTTTTTT
>NW_022900933.1:18557560-18567736 GCF_012274545.1 Fukomys damarensis
TTTTTTTTTTTTTTTTTTTTTTTTTTTTTTTTGGTACTGGGGATCAAACTTGGGTCCTTGCTCTTGCAAGGCAGGTGGCAGAACCACTGAGCTAAATCCCCTGCCCAAGAACTTCATTCTTTTTCATGGCTGAGTGCTATTCCATTGTGTGGCTATATCACATGAGTTTCTCCACCTACCAAACATCATTTGATGGGCATTTGGGTTGTTTCCACTGTTTGCTTATTATGTATGCAATGCCATTTGTTAAAGTAGCTGCTTGTTTCAGCTAAGTGGAAACTGAAAGGAAAAATGCATTTTCTCTCACCATCTTCTTTTTCTTTCTCTCATTCACTTATTCAGTAACTATTTCTGAGAACCCCAAAAATTGGCTCCACTAAAGAGGAAGCTGTAGGGTCCTGAACAACATCACTAAGGCAGCCACTGGTAGGCCAGCCTCAAGCCATAGTCCCTGCCCAAGCCTGAGGGGGCAGCTTCGCCTGTGGCCTTCAGAGCAGAGAGATGATGGTGGGCACCTAAGTGGGGGCTCCCAAATTTGGAAATGGCAGTTTCAGGAGGCACAGAGCCCTGGGGAATCTGTCAAGGCCTAGCTTCTCACCTTGGGCCTCCTCAGTGGGGACAGACTGCCTGTCACCCCAGCAGGCTCCCAAGAGCCTCTTGGCTTTGTTCTTTGATCCTTTGGGACAGTGAGGCCTTCACTTGTTCAGGTCCCCAGCGTTGGGGGCAGCAGTGTGGGCTCCTCTTTGCTGTCCACAACCGAGCACCTGGGGCCTGTCTGAGGCTAAGGGATGAGGCAGGAGCCCCAGAGTGGGGCATGTCCCAAGTTGGCAAGACCACGAGTGAGAGAAGGATCTGGAAATAGTTGAGGTGATCCCACAGTGTTAGAGTCATCACTTGCATTTCTATGTTTAAGCTGTCCACAGTTTATTCTTGTGTAGGCTGCGGTATTATGAACTAATCCTTTCCTGCTCTCACAAGGCCTGCCTCAAAATCCACCTTCAGGGTTGGTGTTGAGCCTTCATTTACTCAGATAAACTACACCCACCTGCACAGTGTTCTTCACACGGGGTCAGGATGAGCCAGCGGCAGTGCTGCTCGGACACAGATTCCTGGGCATCCTTGGAAGAGGGCTCTTTCCCAAGGCCTTGTTGGTTCCATCTGCTGACTTGACCCGGGTGCTGAGCCTGAATCCATCACTGTGGGTGGGGATGTGGCTCTGCCATCCATGCCCAATGGAGACCAGGGGTTGCATTTCCTGAGGAGAATTGGGTGCTGCTGGTGGAGAGAGGGGAGAGCAGAGAGAGAGGGGAGTGGGAGCGATAGTGACAGAGGTTGGCCGTTCACCGCATCATCAAAGCCGAGCTGCAGGAGCCCTGCCTGTTCACTGTCCCTTCATAGACAGCTCTGGAGCTGGTATGGTGCCTGCGCTGGCCACTGAAGAGCTGACATAAGGAAGCCAGGTATGTGGGTCCCCAGGGAAGAGGTAGGCCATGTGACCCCATGAATGGAAGTCCTGAGAGGTGGATTTTGAGCCTCTGGAAGAACCTTCCCAACAGCGGTGTCTACCAGTGTGGGACAGGCTACATCCTAAGAAGGGCACTCAAGGTCAGGACTTCATTCAGAGCGAGGGGGAGGGACACAAACCAGGTGTACAGGTGGTTGATGCTGCAGGTAAGGGGCTGGGATGGAAGAGGAGCCCAGCTAGTTCTCCACCGCTGCTCTGATGAATCCTAAAACTTAGTAGTGTACAACGCAGATGACGTATCTCACAATTCTGCAAGTCAGACGTCCAATCGGGGTCGCCAGGCTGGAATGAAAGCATCAGCAGGCTGTGCTCCTTCTGGAGGCTCCAGGGAAGGTCACCATCCTTCTCCAGCTTCTAGGGCCTGCCTGATCCCTTGGCTTGTGCCCTTCCTCCATCTTCAAAGCCGGCAATGGTGGGTGCAGTCCTTCTCACTCTTACTCCTCTCCCACTTGTCTCTTCCACCATTAAGGGCTCATGGTTATATGGGGTCACCCAGATACCCAGGAGAATCTTCCTGTATGAAACTCTGAGAGGAGGAACCTTAATTCCACCAGCAATCAAAACTCTTTTGCCAAGTAACAATATATTCCTAGGTTCAGGGAATTAGGGCATGGGCACTTTTGCGGGCCACTAGTCTGCCTCCTCGGGACTTCCCCAGTCCCTTCCCAGCCAGAGAACCAATGGACCTACGTCTTCTCAAACAGGGCAGACACATGGACACAGAGCGCCTTCAGATACCCTGAGGATGTGGTGTGTGCGACTGTTTGCTTCTAAGCCAGAAGGCAGGTCACACTGTAATTACCTCTTGTCTATTAGCAGCAATTACACTGGCATTGGTAGGAGGTCTACGATTACTGTGGACTTCACCACCCTCTCAGCAAATTCTATTAAGTGTCTGTGTAACTAAAAAGTCATTAGAGGGCGCTTGAAATTACAGCAGTACCTGCGTTAGATACATCCTGCTGTGTTCTGGAGAAACGGAGCAGCAGGTAGACAGTGGGGGTGGAGGTGCGTTGTCTTCTCTTGCATCTTTATGACATGGTGGGGGTTCCTGTAAATCTGGAGCATTATAGACCTTGGCAGAGTGGAAATGTGGTGATAGCTAAAAACAGTAGCTACTCACTGCTCCTTCCTGGGTGACAGGAATAGAGCTGGACCGTTACACACTGCAAAGCCAGATTCCTAGGTGACACCCACTCCCTCACACCCTCCCAGGACACTAAGGAGCAGTGATTCTGATCCTGGATCCCTGTTCCAAGGACAGAGGGATTGAGACCTCCAGGAATGGGGCTAAAGGGCAAACAGGGAATGGGAACAAGGTTCAGGCTTCAGCCTGCTAGAACTATCCCAAGCCAGCCTCAAGTCTTTGGCAAAGGGTAGCATAAGGACAGCTCTGAGCAACAAAATGGCGAGAAAGATTAGGTTTTCTACAGCATGAAGCCTGTCACATAAGAGCGAGGCTGTGTGGGCAGAAGCCAGATCTGGGGGTCCACATCAAACAGAACATCACTGAAGAGGTGAGTGGTGACATCATGTGTCCTTTGGACAGATCTTCTGTGGACTGAGAGCAGGAATCAGTAAACTTTCTTGGAAAAGGGCCAGGTGGCAAATATTTTAGGCTTTGTGGGACAGAAGTGCTCTGCCATACCTACTCAAATCTGCTATTGAAGAAGTCTTAGGCAATATGTAACTGAATGTACACCTCTGTTGCAATAAAATTTTAGTTATAAAAACAGGCTGTGGTCCAGGTTTGCCAACCCCTGGTCTAGACAGTGGATTAGAAGACCGTATGTGCCCCATGTTCCTGACACTCAGGATCCCCAGGTTCTGCTCTTTTATTCATTGGCTTATTTGTTTTCTATTTATTTATTTTTGAACTAAATTATTATATATTTTTAATCTTATTGAGTTTATTGGTACATTTTAGGTATACAGTACAGTTACGGACATCATTGGGATCTTGTACCTTTACGTGACAGGTCTTGGTTCTCATTTTTTCCCCATACCCCTGCCCTCCCTTTTCCCCCCTCCACCCTTCCCTATTTACAAAGACTTTGTTTCCATTTTTTCCTTTTCTCATATTTTTCTTGTCCCTTATTTCCTATTCATTGGCTTATTTAAACTCATCGTTGAACTGGATCAAACAGCAACTTATCATATTAATATAATCTTTTTGGTTTATAGACCTCTTTCATATAAATGATTCCACATGCTCCTCACACAATTTGGGGACATAATAGGTCAGAGAAGTTAAATGACTTGCTTAAATTTGCCCAGCTACTGTGTACTTGGGGTTCTGTTTGAAGCCAGTTTTGCCAAGGTTCATATTTATTTCCCAGCTCCACATTTTCATTTCATTCATAGAAAATGTGAGGGTTGATTGGGGAGTTCATTCTTGGAGGATGTATTGGTATGCACCGGGTAGTACAGCAGGAACTCTTACCAGGTTCCAACTTCCAGAGAACTGGCTAGAAAGTAGCAGTACAGTGTAGGCATGGAGCTGGGTCTCACAAAAGGCATGCCCTTTGGATTGTATATTAGCCTCATGTCTTCCTCCGTGGCAAGTAGAGCGAATGATTCTTCTCCCATGATGATGGTGGCTATACCCAGAAATTCAGGTCCCAGCGCCTGGCACCAAAAGGCCCATTCATAAAAAGAATGCTGACATGGATGAGGCTAAAGGAAAACAGATTTTAAGGAGCATTTGCAGGGAGAGGGCATGAGAACTATTCCCTAGAGTTGTCGGCACGTAGGAAGCCTGGCTCTATAAGCCCAAGCTCAAGATAGTGTTAAGAGAGTCTGTCCCAGTGTAAGGAATGAGGAGGTTGACCAGAACCCTGAAAGCATGGTGGCCCTCAGTGGATGTTTCTTTTCTCTACAAAAAGGGTAGAAGGGTGGCTCTTCCCATGATTGGAGATGGTGTGTGGGGGAAGGCTGGACTCTGGAATCACACAGGATAAACCTGCACAGCAAAGACTATCTCATGACCCATGTGAACTTTGAACATCTACCAGTCATGCGTGTATGTGAGAAACCTGATTTGAGGAATCTTGAGTCTGGCCCTACCCCTTTTTTTACATGTAAGCACAAAGCAATTTTGCAAAGTTTTAGTATCACCAAACTCTCCAATTACTCAGTCATTGCAAATCAAGGTAAAACCGGATTTTGTATTGCTCAGGACTTCAAGAACGGTTTACCGTTTTAGAAACTGAAATCATTTATGGCACATTTGGCCATATGTGTGAGCCTACATTTGTAGCTACCAGGTTCACAGGGAATTGGCAAATAGGTGCAAGCCTCCAACTCTTTTTAAAATACTTTAAATTTATCTTTTTCAAGAACTTATAGGTGCAAAAGGAGGCACAAAAATTAGAATATTACCATGGACCGATCACTTGCTACCCTTCATCTTACACAGCTGTAGTTCATTGATAAAATAAGAAAATTACAATATCTACAGACTTCCTTCAATTCTCATCAACCCTGTCCTTTACATCTTCTAATGTTCCTGCATTTGATTATCTATAGATTAAAATGTTACTGGTTACTGGTTACTTGTACTTTGTTTTTCCTTACATTATACTTAAAGTCATTCTCTTTTATACTTAAAGTCATTCTCTTTTAAGTAAGTTACTTTCATTTTTCTGGTTCCTATTATTCTTTGGAGCTGTGACATTATTTTTAAATTATGAATTTGTGTAAGTTCCATTATTATGGATTTTATTTTAGAGTGGAAAAAGAACTACTGAAATATTTGTTCAGAGGGTAACTAATCTTAATTATTTAGTTAGAGTTGTAAGTGCTTAACAAATAATAACTGCCTGGGTCTAAGACTCGCTAGGTGCTTACCTAATTATAATTCTTATGAATTGGTTATTATAATCCCTATTTCCCAAGTGAGAATACCAAGGCTCAGACAGGTATGTGGTTTGCTCAAGATCCTGAAGCAAGTGTTAAGTGATGGAACCAGGCACCTCCTGAGTCTGCAAAACCAAGCATGAGCCCTGGATGTTTCCAAAGCACTTTCATTACCTCTCCTGATAATGCTGCCTTTATTACAGTGACAGTCATGTCCACTAATTTAATTCTGACTCTGTGTCAGATAGAGAGCCCTGTGTATTACATAGGTTGTCTGACACTCCAGTCCTATGAGGAAATAATTTCTTATCCTCATCCTAAAATCAAGATGCTGAAACTACAGAGGTTAAGTAACTTGCCCATATTTGCACAGCAAGAAGTGATAGAGACAGGATTCCAACCAGGTGGTCCTGCTTCTAAGCCCAGCTCTCCACGCAGGCTCCATGCTGCCCCTCCAGTTTTGAGCTAACCTTCTGAGTTCTGGGTTTGAGTTGTGTTTTTTATCAGGCCTGCCCTTAGCCCAATCAGTGGGGTCTCTGTCCCGGGTCTCTGCTGTCCCTCTTTTCTTGCTGTGCTTCTCCTATGGGACGAGGAATCCTGGAGTCCAGTTTGTACCCTCTGTGTTGACCATACTCTGCAATCTCAGAATTCCCCATGCACTTGACAGCAAACAGCTTCCAGTGTTGGCGTGGGCCTCTCTCCAGGGTCCTCTCTTGGGAGGAAGGGCAAAGCTGACCTCAGGTCTGATACAGGGTGTTGAGGCAGCTATTGGGAAGCAGGGTCAAGGTTTGGGGTAGGGACTGGGGTGCCAGTGGGAACGCTGCAGTTCAGAGCCCCCTGCAATCTTGTCCTTGGCCATACCTGAGGGCCAGGCTGGGCCCTTGTCCTCCAGTTGTGTTGCATCACCAGAGCACTGATGAGCGCTCTGACTTCAACTCCTCTTGGCTGCTGCCTTGGCAGAGCCTTGGCAGAGAACTGAACCCCCTAGGAGCACACTGAGCCAATACTGTGCCCAGACCTTGCTACTTTAATTCTGAGCCTCTCTCCTGCTCATTCCCAGGGGTGAAGAGAAGGGGATCTCTGATTGTCCCCAGGGCCCTGGTCCCAACATATGGGTCCCAGATGGAGACCGCTGAGGCCAGCCCCCCATCCCTTCCAGAGCCTGCCCACTGCCCTGCAGGCAAGAGGGGAGGTGAGGGCACAGCCCAACTGGATCCATGAACAATGCAAAATGCAAAGTGGCACAGGAGGGGTACTCAGAAAGATTATCTCCCAGTTTGAACTCGTTAATGAAAGAAATAAATTAACCAAGCTCATTTTTCAGGGAATTCTTGTGTAAACTGGAAATTTTCCAGTCTGTGAGCCCTGTGCCAGGCCCTCCCATAAATCACAGCAAGTACGCTGTCGTCTCCACAGAGGGGACAGAGCGGAGGGGGAGCGCACCAAAGAGAGGGGACACCAGCCACCAGCGAGAGTGGCGCTCCTGCACCTTCTCCCTCTGTGCCTCACAAGGGAAAGAGCAGCCATAGCCAGAGAGCACTGCCAGTAAAGAAGGCCACACACATCCTTAGCACCCCAGCCCCCCATGCTCTCAACCTGGAAACAGCCCCCCAAAACAGGTCATTTTTAATTGAATACAATATTAATTACTGCGTGCACCATTAACGGTTTGTGGGATTTGACTAATTAATGTAATAGTTTTTGAGTCACGCTCATTAAATATGAAAATTACGCTGGTGAAAGGTATTGGTTTCATTATCAATCTTGTATGGAAGGGATGTGGGGCGGGGACCAGCTGAGGGACAGACCCCTGCCTGTCTGTTATGGGCTCCACACTCAAGGGAAGCCCCCAGTGGGCTGGGAGGAGGGAAAGAAACTGGGCCTCAGAAAAGTTGGGAGCAAACTTCCCTTGGGTGTGGCCCAGAGGCCATACTAATTCTGAAAACTAGGTCCCCAGATTCCCTTGTGGCCTTGCCTAGGTAGGAGCCCTATCTTAGATGATTGATTGATGCGTTGACTGATGGAATCAGGTATGGTGTGGCAGGCACTGTCGGTAGGCCACCTAACATAACGCCCATTTCCAGCCCCCTCATTCCTAGCCGGCTGCCACCTGGCAAGCTGTGAACAGGAAATGTTTCTATTCCCAACTATCTTGTTTTGACTGGGGCTTCTAGAACAAAATGCTTTATCCTGGGTAGCTTTTTCACAACCAGAGGCTGAGAAGGTCAAGATCAAGGTGGGAGCAGAATCAGTGTCTGGTGACAGCCTATTGCTTGGAAGGCCACTTTTTCCACTGGAACCTCACACAGTATAAAGGAAAAAAAGGGCCTCCCTGGGTCCTCATTTCTAGGGCTGCTAATCCCATTCATGAGGGCTCCACTCTTATGACCAAATCACCTCCTAAGGCTCCACCTCCAAATATTATTACAACTTGGGTGAGAATTTCAACATACGAATTTAGGGAGGTCATAAACATTTAGCCCTCACACAAACCTCCCAAGAGGCTGACACGGTCATGTGACACCATTGCGGCCAATAAGATACTGTATTAGGGAAGTAGGGTCAAAGGGACAGAGGCTGGTGACACTGTCCCTTCCCTCCCTTTCCTTCTGTGTGGAGTTTTGGCAGCTGATTTTGAACATACGGGAAAAGACACAGAAATACACAAGAGACACAGAAATGCTGGACCTGATGCTGCTAGCCGTAAGTCATGGAAGATTTGAGAATATTCATCATTCAAAACAGCAACATCCAGTACCAGCTGAGCGGCCTCGGAGCATCCTTGTTCAGTGGTGAGCCATGGACAGAGCCTTCTGGTTGCTTAGGTGTGGATCCCTTCTGACCAGGCAGGGGCATGACAGCTGGTTACCAAGCCGTTAGATGATCACCCCTGGGGAGGGCAGCTAAGTTAGTTTTTCAGAGGAAGCTCAGGTGGGCTGTCCAGGAACACACCATGGTCATGGATGTATGGGCAGGGATCTGACTTGGGCTCAGAAGGATGGGTGGGATATCCAAGGCAGGACAGGGGAGGGAATGAGGGACAGTGCCTTCCTAAGTGGTAAAGAAGGAGCAGCAGGCAAGGCTGGAGGTGGGAAGGAATCCACTGCATGGAATAAAAATACCTCCAGTAGGGCAGAGAGAGGGAAGAGGGTCTCTACTCTCCACTGTGCCCCATTCCGGCCCTCATAGGTCTCCTGCACTGTTGTAATTAATTGATGGAAATACAAGCTTAGTAGCTGCCAAGGCCTTGAGCACAGGGTATCTGTCTCTCATCTTTGTGTCCTTCCTGCTCAGCACAGGAGTTGACATATGTATAGATGCCACTGGGTGGATGGTGATAGAATAAATAGACATAAATTAGGGCAGCAGAAATGACAACAATAATTATCATGAGTGAGAGCCTGTGTGTACTGCCTCAATTCTCCCAGGTGAGTCCAGGCTCCAAGATTACATTTTGCCAAGCTCTGAAATCTCAAGTGAGCTAAGTGACCCCTTTGAACAGGTGTCTTCGGCAGCAGAATGGTGAGAGTAACAAACTCTTCAGAACACTTACTGTGATGAGTAAAAACACCACCGCCAATAAGGACTAATACATAGTGAGTGTGTGCTGCATGTCAGGTACTGTGCTAAATGGTTAATGGTCATTACCTAATTATTCCTTGTTGTGGCTTGTGTGTAAATTCCCCCAAAGCCTCATGTAGTCGTAGGAGGGGCTTTTTCAGAGGAGGCTGGATCTAGCGTGTGTGACACTGGGATTGATTCATGGTGCAGTGCTAGGCTCAAGGGCACTAGGATTAAGTGTGTGAGTCTTGCCAGCCTTCCGCAGTATTATGAGCCAGTCCTTAAAATAAATCACTATCTCTCTTGGGATATCCTCTGTCTCTTAAAACACACACATTTATGTACACACATACATATACACACGGTATCCTACTGATCCTGTTTCTTGGGAGAATCCCAACTAATGCAGTTATATCGAATCAATCCTGATTATCCATGATAATCTCATTTAAAATCAGCTGACTAACAACATCAATTCCACCTGCTACATTTATTCTCTGATGCCCCATAATCTAACATATCCACAGGTTCCAGGGGCTAAGATTATGATCATCTTCCTGTGCCCATCGTGACAACTTAAATAGAGGCTTATTTTTCTCCCATAATTAGAACCCTGAAGGTGGGATTTGAGATTTGGGAGCAGTGCCCATGACTGAGGTCCTCTACTTGCTGTACTATATTGGCGATCCTGTAATCTCATGCTCACAAGATGTTTGCCTCAGCTCCCGACATTGTATCTTCATACCATGATACCAAGCAAGAAGAAAGAGGATGGGCAGAAAGGCCTTTTAAATTTAAATTTTATTTTATTTTATCAACCATGACCAAACTTCCCCGTAGTTGCCTAAAAATTTTTTGCATGCCATCGGGGGGATCTAGGTTTCATGTCCAACTCTAGCTGCAAACGAGACTGGGAAAGTGAATAGGTGGCTTCCCATCTTTCACTGGGGAAGATAGGTTTCCATGTCTGCTGCACAGCTTTCCAAGGGAGAGCCGGGACCGAGCTCAGTGGCCACCTCTGTCCTCCCCAGTCCCATACAGACAACGAGGATCATGGTAGCTGTGTCATGCTGGAGCACCCTGGACTGCTTGTGGCTGCCTGAACTTAGACGTGGCCTCATTGGTGAGGCTGAGCTGCTCTGGGGATGGATGAGGAAGCCACACAAATTCACATGGGAGCAGAGCAACTTTCTTTACAAAAAAAAAAAAAAAAAAAAAAAAACAAAAGCTCT
>NW_022900933.1:18568001-18660584 GCF_012274545.1 Fukomys damarensis
AAAAAAAAAAAAAAAAAAAAAAAAAAAATCACAGCCTGAGGGTTGAGGGACCCTGGAGGGAGACAGCAGAACCGGATGTCTGTCCTCTGTCCTCTGCCCACTTGCCAGCTTTCAAGCTCTTTATTGGTCCTGTGGATACTTCTGGTTACTGCATTTGGTGAGTGGAGAAGAAAAGAGACCCATTTGGGCCCAGAGCTCTTTAAAACCAAGTCACCAGCTGGCCTGGAGCAGGGCAGTTCCGGTTGCACAGGAACCAGGCAAGCGAAGCTTCCTCCAGACATAAAAGTTCCCTTCACTCTGGACTCCAACCTCCCAAGAACCACGAAGGAGTTGGGGACCGGGGCCTGTTGGTGATAGTGAGTGACTGCCATGTGGAGCCCTTGGGAGGGGACTGTGCCAGCTCCATTATGGTTACAGCCCTGGGCTTGGCATTCAGGCTGGCTCCCTGGTGAGTTGGGGTGGCCGCATGCCAGGGGTGCTGGGGAGGCAGCATCGTGGGGGAAAAGAGGGAGAAAGGGCAGAGGGAAGAGAGAATTCTGGCTCCAGAGTATGCTGCTTTGGTTTTTAAAGAAAGGATAAAAGGATGCTGTGCAAGGAGAAAAAGAAGAATAGAAGGACAGAAAGAGAGACAAGGAAGAATGAGAGAAGAGAGACAGGAAGGGACAGGGTAGGGACCGGGAATAACCAGGACTGTGTGGAAAGGGTGGCATGCCTCAGAGATATGGGAACAGCCCAGGGTTCAGCAAAGGCTCTGAACTTGGCCTCCGAGCTCGAAGGCCAGGCTCCTCCATACCGTGATCCAAAGTGATCAGGAGACTGGAGGTGGGTTGTGAGGACAGAGGCTCTGGAGACCTGTAACAATACAGGGACAGCAGACACTGAGGGTGAAGCCCCATGTGGAGAGGAACCAGAAGGCAGAGGACCTTGGTACCCAGAGCCAAATCCTGACTCCACCACTTGGGAACAGAACTTCAATTCCTTATACCTCTGCTTCCTCTCATGGAAAAGAAGGTAATGATTGTTCCCATTTCATGGTCTCTTTCTGCAGCTCCAGTGAGGTGATCCAGAAAGCTCAGAAACAGGCCCAGCATCAGGTGAGCACTTAGATAATTCTCTATTAACAAATTCTCCACATTTCTGAGGATGTCAAGTGCCCATCTAAAAACTGCCTTTCCTGGTTTGCTTTGCAGTCAGGGTAGCCCCTGAAATGTTACAGGTTTATTGTGTGGGGCTTCCAAGAAATCTCTTTAAATAGTGCTGACTCTTCTCTCAAGATCATCTCTTTCTTTCCTCCTTCATGATGAAAATGTGGACATAATGATTTGGGCTGTGGCAGCCATTTTGAAGCCCTTGAGGTAACTTTAAAGATGGACACCATGTTCTGAATGTGTTAAGACAGCAAGGGAGAAGAATCCTGGGACACAGGCCACATTGTGGGACTACCAGTCCAGCCTTGGACCTCCTATCTCCACGAATCCTTTGAGAGAAAAACAAATCCCTAACTTGTTTAAACTCCTGTAGCTGCAGGTTGCTGTTAACTAATTCTACTAGGCAGAGATTGAATAGGTAAATAGGTTTTAGACAAGTTAGAGATATGCAGACTGATAGATCCAAAATGAGTGGCTTGTGGACAGTGTGTGTGCTGGAGACATGTTTGAGAGACAGGTCTCAGAGGTCCTGTGACCTGTCCTCTGGTCCACATTATCTATCAGTGAGTCCAAGTCAGCAGGTGATTCTATTATTATTATTGTCTTCATCAAAGCAATGAGAACAGAGATGTTCTAGATGCCAGCACTGGACACAGCTCCTGGGAATCAAAATCCTGCTGTCTGGAAAGGAGGGAAGCCCTTACACCAACTACCAGAGCCAGGACTGCTTATCAGCAGCCTACAGCCACATGGGTGGACACCGATATCACCTGCATGGGCTGATGCAAGCTTTTAAGGATGACACTCAGCTTCCTTGTCTACACAGTGGCCCCAAAGACCCTCAAATGGCCACTGCTATGTCAGGGTAAGCAGAAGGAGGCTGAGGGGTGACTCTTATCCCTAGACCTCCCTATGTCCCCTATGGCTGGCATAGGTCTTGACCCTGGGGTGGAGTATGCCCTGCCTTGCCAATGAAGTCCAGGGTGCAGTGGGCATTCTGGCCTCCTCATGCTCCGGCTGGTTCCCTCTGGCTATGAGATGGTGAATTTTAGATGTCAACTCAACTGGATTAAGAGAGAGCCAGAAACCCAGTAAGGCATTGTTCCCAGGCATATCTGTGAGGCTGGATCCTGAAGAGCTCAGCCTTCCATTCAGTGGACTTGGTGGGAACATCCACCCGACGCAAGGTGGGGTGCACCGTTCAAAGGACTGAAGGCTCAGATACAACAACAAGGCAAAGGAAAGGTGAACTCTTGCCCACTTCCTTTCCTGGAACTGAGACCTCCTTCTTCTGCCTTTGGGCTCAGGACTCCAAGCTCTTTGGCCTTTGCACTTGGGGTCCTACACCAGCATCCTCCAGGGTTCCCAGGCCTTCAGCCTTGGACTGAGAGCTCTACAGCTGGCTGCCCCAATTCTGGGGCCTTTGTACTTGGACTGAACCATACCACCAACTTCTCTGGTTCCCAAGCTGCAGAAGTCATGGGACTTCTCAGCCTCCATAGTTGCATAAACCTAATAAATCCCTCTCATATATACCCATATCTGTTCTTCTATGTATGTCTATTTTTATGGGTCCCATTGGCTCTGTCTCTGGAGAACCCTGACCAGAACAGGGTGGATGGGGCTCTCTCTCCAAGGAAGTTGGGAGGGGCTACTTCCTTCTGGGGAGAAGGAGCAGGCTGCTTTCTTACTGTTCCCAAATCTCAGCTCTTTAAAATGGACAAGAAGAAAAGACCCAGGGCTAGGACAGACCCCAAGAGGCTACACACAGTGAGCCTCCTGTCAGGGTGTGCCAAGGCCAGACTGCACATGCCTGCTTCAAGGAAAGACACCATATCTGCTTGAGTCTATGGTTGACCCAATATAACTAAAAGCCTCCATCCATTTATTGCAAATTTGTATGCATCTGCCACATACCAAGCATTCACTACATGTGGCTTTTCTTGCTGGCACTGAGAACCCACAGAATGGCTGAGATACATACACAAGGAGGGTCTTCAAAATAAACCTACAACAATGGCACCAGAATTGGCACAGGCTTAGAATCTCTCCTACCCTTCCTAGGGAAATGGGTGGAGTAACTAGGATAGAAAAATGAAGATCCAAATCTATGGCAAAAGTCAGTGAGGAAGAATACCGACAAACCCCCAAATGCAAGTGGGTGAGGAAAAATCCCAATCCCCAGGAAGGGCTGCACGGTATCAGAGGAAGCAAAGACAAAGCCTAGGAACTCCTGGGGACTGTGAGAACCACAGAAGCTCAAAACCATGACTGGGCCAAAGCTGGGAGTGACCTCAGCAAGCCCTGGATGGTGTTAAGGACACCCTGGGCCAGCCTAGACCTGGTAACTGCTGAAACTAACAGTGGGTTTCTGGGTTTTTTTTTCAGGACAGCAGTGCACACGAAGGAGAAAATACAAACTGAGACTTCAGATGGAGGAAGGCTGGGACAAGGAGAGCAAAGGAGAGGGGAGTCTTAGAACTTTGCACTGTTGCATATGGAAGCCACCAGCTACGGATGGCCACTCACATGGAAGTTCAATAAATTACTTTTTTTTTTTTGGTACTGGGGAGTGAACTTGGGTTCTTGAGTTGCGAGGCAGGTGCTGGACTAATTTACTTTTAAAATCGAGTTCTGTAGTTGCACTCACCACCTTCCAGTTGCTCAGTAGTCCCCTGGATAGTATGGGGCTGCCATACAATGGAAGCCATATTGGACAGTGCAGCAAAGAACACCTCTGTTGTCCATTTGACTGTGTTTGCCCTCAAAGAGGAGGGGCAAGCAGCGGTCTCTGAAAGTGAGGGGCCGTGTTTTGTATCACTTCAAGGGAAGAGTAAAAAAACAAGGTCTTGAGCAGAAAGCCAGAAGGACACCACACCGTGCCCATTTTCCCTACCCAAGAATCAGGCACAACTCACAGCACGGGGACACAAAGTCTCAGCCAAATTCCCCTACAGAAAGGAAAAGAAAACTAAAGTGTTATCAGACCTTAGAGCAGCAATTTCTCATGCGAAACAAAAAATTTAAATCAATAAATTAAAGCTAGGGCTGGGGATGTAGCTCAGTCGCATCACATCTGCCTGGCAAGAGCAAGGTCCTGAGTTCAATTCCTGGTACCGGAAATTAATTAATTAATTAAAGCAGTCCCAGGAAAGAAAAAAAATGAGTGAAGGATTTTATATCCACACAAACCGAGTTTAGTACAAAGGCTACAGATGAACTTCTAAACATATAAGAAGTTCTCATGAATCCCTCCAAAGGAATCTACAAAAACTCAAGGTAACATCAAAATGATTAGTGTGACATCTACCAAGACCAGTTCTAAGTGTATTTAGTACAAGTGGAGTATCCCTTACCAAAATGCTCAGGACTGGAAGTGCTTCGGCTGTCAGAATCTTTTCAGATTTTAGAATATTGGCACTTAATGAGATATCGAGATGAGTCCAAATATAAAATTCATTTGTTTCATTTATACTTTATATAATAGCCTGTTTCATATTAATCTTGAACATATAGCCAAGTTAATTTCACAGAATACTTTTAGTGTGCTATATTTGACTGTGACTTGTCCCATGAGGTAAGGTGTGGAGTTTTCCACTTGTGGAATTATGTTGACTCAAAAACTTCTGGATTTTGGAACATTTCAAATTAGGGGTTTGGAATTAGAGATGCTCAACCCATATATATAGATAAACATATACTTCCTTTACAAGCATATTTTAGGTTTAAGTAAATATATATAAATATGGTCAAATTATCAAAACAGAGGAGACCGTAAAGAATATTTCAAAACTAAACCAAGCTCGCTAATGACAGGCACTGATCAGAGTAAAGGGTGCAGCAAGGAAAGAGTACAGGTGACCTTGAACAGGCAGCTGTTACCCCAGCTGGAAAAGGGGAAGGAAAACTTTCGTTCCTTATCCTATGGGTCATGAAAATGTGGTCTGTACTCTGACTATCAAGCTCCACTATTCCAAAACTTAGAAAAAGCTTTGGCTTACGCCTCTGAGAGCTGAGGAGGCGAGCAGTTGAGGCTAAGGTGTAAGCTGGAAAGGGAAGGAGCTCCCAAGCCTCTGGAGTCTGCACTGCTCCGCAGAAAGGGGTATCCCAGGATGCACCTGAGCCCGGGCTGTGGAGAAGGCCCCAGCCAGGCTGCTCCCCAAACGCACCAGGCAAGGTGTTAGGAGTGTGGACCCCTCAGGGACCTTGTGCTGCTCCAGACACAAAGTGAGCTAGGGGCAACCTGGGGATGAAAAGGGCAAAGACCCACTGATGGGCAGCATTTCAGAGGCTGGAAGAGAGAGATCAGCTAGGGTGGTGGTCATTTTTGGAGGTCTATACCTAGCAGCTATAGGGTTAAGTAGCTCCCACAGGACCAGAGGAGCCAAATCTAGTTTCCTGGAGACCTCAAAGAGCCATCTCAGTTGGGTGTGTGGTGCACATCAATAATTCTAGGCCTGTGGGAGGCCGAGGCAGGAAAAGCACAAGTTCAAGCACACTCTAAGCAATGTAGTGACTTAGAGAGAATTTGTCTTAAAATCTTAAAAAGTGCTGGGGATGTAGCTCAGTGAGAAGGCCCTGGGTTCAATCTGCCATACTGAAAGAAAATAAAGAAAGAATGAGGAGAAAGAGAGAGAAAAGGAGGGAGGAAGAAGAAAAGAGAGACAAAGGAAAAAGAGAGAGAGAAGGAAGGAAAGAGAATGGGAAAGAGCTATCCTTCTTCCTTCCCCAGTAGGAGGGGATGTGACTGTCTTATGAACCAGCCAAGTCACACTGACCAAGGCACACTCAAGACCTTCGCAGAAGCTGGGTTCCCACCCTCAGGAGCACAGGTACTCCAAGAGCCTCCAGCACTGAGCTGGTCTGTGACACCTCGACCATCACTGTGGCTGTGTCCCTGATTCCCTCTCCGAGCAACTCTGCTCTCCATTTGTCAATTTTAAGTGATAATTTCTATTCAATCTGATACATATTATAAGAATATAAACAAATGCCTCTCCCCCTATCGGCACCATAATCACTTTCTTTTATAGCTATCATTTATTACAGGACGACAGATGGCCAGTTTGCGGAATTCCAAAGAGGCTACCCGCCAGCCAGTCACCTGGGAACACGGGTGCATTTACATTTCTCCAAAACAGATGGGAGAGGGAGTGGGGGAGGAGGAAAATTCCTGTCAAAACTTTGGTGCTTCCCAAAATGCGTTTCTTTTGCCTTTCCCTCTGTCCCCCTGCCTTTCTCACAGATGGTACTTTGCCCCTCGTGCTCATACCACACCTCCTCATGTCCTCCCACTCATGCATGTCCCACCAGTGGTAACTGAAACCACCAATATGGCGGCCTGGATGGGTGGAGACTGGGTGAGCTCTTAGCAGGCCACGTTTAGGGGACTTCCAGCCTCGCTTCCTGTCTTACCACTTAGGATTGGGACTGAGGTAGAGGCCAGAGAAGGGTAGGACAGGAGTCATTTCACAGACAGATACTGGAGTTTGCATTTTCCACAAAACTGCAGAGCAGTGGTTCTCAGCCCTGGTACGTATGGCGTCACCTGAGGAAGTTTTAAGAAATATTAATGCCAGAGCCCCACCCAGATGATTACATCAGAAAGCCTGGCAAGGTGTTCATCTGCAGTTGGGATCCCACTGTGCCAGAAACAGAGGAAAAAAAAAAAAGAGATAGTACCAAGGCAAAAACTGAAGAAGCAATAGAGATGAGGAACTACTGTGTGCCAGGAGTGGTAAGGGCTACAAAGTTGGATCTCAGTGATACAAGATCCTTGCTCCCGTCCCAGGAGTCAGTAAAATGCAGAGAGTAAGTTCAGGGTGAGATGGGAGAGAGCCCACTGGTGGGGTCTCAGGGATGTCTCCCTACAAGATGATGGCATCCTGAGTGAAGGAAGCAGAGAAATAAGAGAATACCTGTGTGACCCTGAAGTAAGGAATGATTTCCCTAGACACAAGGAGTAGGAGCCATACAGCAAATGATTGATATATTTGCCTACATTGCAATCAAGATCCTTTGTCACAGTGAGAATGAAAGGAAAGCCACAAACAAGGAAATACTTGTAACACGGGTAACTAATGATAGAGGATTAATATGCAGAAAACGCAAAGAAGAATATGAATTAACTGGAAAAAAACACAGCCCAGTCAACACGTGGGCAAAGGACATGGGAAAGAAACAAACACTGAAGGAAACAAGAAAAGACCCGTGAGCATAAAAGAGAAAAAAACCTTAAATCAACAGTGATCTGTGAAATGCAAACTACAGCCATGAGAAGACATCATGCTATACCCACTTACTTGGCAGAACGGGTCTGACATCATCAAGTGTGCTGATCATATAGAGGGTGGTGGGTGTGTAAGCTGGTAGGACCACATCGGGAAAGCCATTGTGTGGCGCCCGCTAAGGCTGATCGCTTGCACGCTGTACCACCCAGCCCTTTTAATCTCTGTACATACAGGGAAAAAAATTTGCATATGTGCCCAGAGATGCACATAAGATTCTTCATAGCAACATTGTTCATAATGGCAAAATACTAGAAGCAACACGAAAGTTCACTGACAGCAACACGGACAAATAAATATTGGCAAAATCAAACAGTGAAAGCCAATACGATTGTAAAACCAGACAATAGCCACAAGCATCAACAGGGATAAAGTGCACCACAGTGTTGAAGGAGAACAACGAATTACAGGAGAATACATTAACCAGACTTCTGGCACGTAAAATTCAAAACCAGGCATGATTAAGTCATGTATTATTCAGGGCTACACTCAGATGAGGTAAAACTGTGAAGTCAAAGAACACAGAACACAAACTCCCATGGTTCTCAGAGGCCATGAGAATGCCATACATATGGTGGGCAGTGATCAAAGATAGTTCTTAAACTGAGTAGTGGGTCCATTCTATTATCACTCCCTCAATACTTATATGTATGGTCTATCTCATAAGAAAAAGTATTTAAACAAAACAAGAGAAATGTTACATGCCAAAGCTCCTACTATAAATATTGCTCTTTATTCAGATTAGACAAGAAAATCACCTGGTTTGGTCTCTTTTTCTTCCATCTTTTTTTCTTCCTCTTTTTCATCCATCTTTCCTTAGCTCATGGAAATGTCCTCGGGGACTGGTATCCAACATAGTAGACACTATAGCTGATTTCCAGCTGAGGCCAGGCTCTGGGGTTTGGAAGAGTCCATGCCCCGCAGATCCGTCTGGACTGGGTGTGCATCAGCCAGAGGGTCAATACGAACCTGTCTTCCAACCATCCTGGGTCAGGCCTGGGAGAATCAGTGGCCAGAGCCTGCCTGGAGCACATAGCCAGCTAGTGCGGAGCAGGACAAATGATCCATCAAGGTAGCCACTAAAATAAACATCAAGAAGAGACAGGTACATGGCACTGCACTTGTGTGTTGGGAGCATTGCATGTGTTGATAGCTGGGATGTTGGCAATGGGGACTACACATGATATTCTTATTTCTTGGGATCTGTTGCAGTTTATATGTAGATGTCCCTCAAGAGCCTCATGTGGTCAGAGGCCCGGCTTTTGGGAAGGTGATCGGATTATGGGGCTGTGATAGCTAAACATAATGTTAGGAGGTGGATCTGTCCTGCAAAGGCAGGTCATTCGGCGCATGATCTAGAAGGGCACATGACCCCTCCGGCTCCTCCCTCTGCTCTCTGTCTGCTGGCTGCCATGACATGAACAGCTTTTCTGGGGCCATTTCCCTCTGCCACGCGTTCTGTCCTGGAGCCCTGACCATGTCCTGTGCTGTGAGGCAAAATAAACATTTCTACCTTTAATGGTGGGCGTTAGGTATTTTGTCACTGCAACGAGCAAAGTGATGGAGAAGTAGGTCTGACTTCAGACCTCTCACTGTTTCCTCTCCCTCGGCTAACTGGAAACTCCCAACAGGCTCCTGAGTGTCATTAGAAAATGAGACCGTATTTTAACCATCATTTGCTAAAAAAGCTGAGACACAAATGGAGTGACTTTTCTACATCACCACATGACTGGTTAGTAACAGAGAACTTCCCACAAGATGGGCTCCTCTCCTCTCCCGGAGGCCTCTGGCTGGCAGGAGGGTGACGCCTAGTACAAGGTTACTGCTGCCTGGTGGGTGGAGGGAACCAACCTCAGTTCCAGCTGACTGAGGGAGAGGAAGACTCATGTACTGAGGGTCCTCTTCTGGGACTGTCCAAGTCCCCAAACGCCAGCTGATGCCAGTGACAGACAAAGAGAAGTGAAACCTAGGGAGCAATTTCTTCCAGTGCTGTTTAGACATAAGACCAAATCTCTCACTGTGAAATGTGCAGCGTCACCAACAGATGGCACCAGCATTGTCAGAGGCAAAAACCTCTTGTTGAGGCTCCATTCACATCACCTAGCAGCCTTGGCCCCGAGATGCATGATGATGGTTAGCCTTTAAGAAGCACTGGCGCTCTCACCAGCCTCCGGTCTAAGTCAAGGCTCCACAAACTGCAGCCTGCAGGCAAACGTAGTCCTCTGCCTGCTGGTGTGGCCCACGTTCCACTGGACCCAGCCACATCATCCAGGGATCCTTTCCCTTTGGGCCTTGGCAGTGCCGACCAGGTAGCTGTGACAGAGACTGGCTGGAAAAATCTGAAATATTTGCTGTCTAGCTCTTCCCAGAAAGTTTACTGACTCCTGTTTTAAGCACTCGGCACTCTTCGTCTCCCTTAACCCACACTGTATTCCTAAAAGTAATACTGTTAGCCCCATTAAACAGGAGAAAGAACTGGGGCCACCGAGGTAAAAAGAGCTCGTAACTCAACGTCTCAATGCTGCCGATCCCAGGCCAAAATCTGGGATCTCCACAACCTTGCTGGGTGGGAATTCTCGCCCTGATAAGATTGAAAAATTTAGCAAATAGAAATAAAGGACATCCCAGTTCAATTGGAATTTTAGATAGACAACAAATAGTGTTGTGGTGTATTCTCACGTGATGTTTCAGACACGCATACGCTGAAGAACTATTCACGGCCTACTCACCCTCAGATGGAACTAGACACCCTGTATTTTAAGCGGCAGTCCTCCTGAGGACGAAGGCGGACTCAGCACGGAGAGAAGTCACGGAGGACCCCAGAAGAAGCCAGTGTCCCTGGGTCTCTTCCCACAACCTGATCCCTTCCTGGAGGTGGGACATGGGTCCCCCCATGCATCTTGATCCCATCATCCCACCATGAGCTCTCAGAGATCTCAGGACCCTAAGATGGTCAGGATATTTAGGCCTAAGCATCCAGGAGCAGGGGGAAGGCCTTGGGGGCAATGCACTCATCCCTTTTCTCCAGTCCAAGGCCAAGAGTCCATCTTTTCCCCTGAGGACCTCAGATGTCCTCCTCTTCTCTCTTCCCCCTTCCTTGAAATTGCATAGGAGTTTAATAGAGGGGGAAATATGGCAAACCAGAGCTACAGCAATCCAGACCAGAGGCCTGGGGCAAGGGTGGGGGAGAGAGCAGTATGAGAGGTGAGGGATGGGAGAGGGCCACCTAATTTTAATGGACTGAGACATAAATGCAACATGATTCACTTTGAACAGGCCACCTGGATTAGATGGAAGTTAATTAGAACAATCCTACATTTCTCAGCATTTAAAACTTCTTAAGTCTCACTTGGGGAAGGGTGCGGCAGGACTTTTTATTACTCTTAGATGGTGTTCAGAAGGCCCATAAATACATCTCCTCTTCCTGTGATCCCATTAATCTTGCCGCCTCTCCTGCTCCTCTCTGCCAACAATCAGATCCCAGTAAACAACCTCAACTGAAATTTGCAACTGTCAGATAAACATTAAAAATGCTTCTCTTGTCCTTTCCCATTGATAGTCCCATTAATATTGTAATGGAACAAAAAGTTATGAAAATGAATGCATGCTGGTTTTGGAAATGAATGATGCCGGCCGATCCTGGGCTATAGACACACATGCATATGGATGGGCTTGGAGGAGCAGGAATGCTGCCTGCATCCATAGGAGGCTGTGTGCCCACCGGACCAGCCACAGGCAGGCCAGGGACCAAGGACACCATGCGCAAGTCTGGGGACACATGGGCACACCCATTGCAGGGCAGGCAGGGCTCACACACGGCATAAAGGAAATCCATCCCAGAGAGGATCGCTGACACACCCTCACCCCCAGCCTCATGCAGAGTAAAATATTACCCCCTTTTCTGTTTTATCGTAGCTTCTCTCCTTGCTTATCTTCTGGCAGTCAGTGGCTGGATCCTCCAGAGATAGCGAGATACCCCGAGTGATAAGGCTCTCTTGACATTCCCTCCTCATTTATTTTCCATGCAGGGACCTTTTTAATACACATGCGTACTTTTGTGTGTGTGTTTATCTTTCTGATGAATGAGGCCTTAAAAAGTGGAAGGTATTATGCATGGGATCTTTATAGCACAAACTTTCTAAGTGTGTTAGGTCAAACAGGAAATGAGTACGGGTTTTATGCATATTTAAATTTGCTAGGAAAGAAGACCCTGAAACAACAACAGCCACAACAAAAAGCCTTTGACCATTTCTCCCTTCATGGGTTTGTACGACCATGAGCTCAGACCTCGTCAAGTGGACAAGGACCACTTTTGGTTGGAGTTATATAGCCCAGCGCTGGGAACACAGAGGCGCAAAGGCAGAAGGAGAGGACTGGGGGAAAGAGGGGAAAGGGAAGAGAGAAACATCCATTCTGCCCCTCCTCTGTGGGGCAGCTTGGCTCCATCTGTCAGCCAGAGCCAGGCAGGCTGTGACGCTACCTCTGGGAAAGCCAGGCAGAAGGTAGAGCTGGCGGGGAGCAGGAGGGGCCGTGGGGAAGGGCTTGCTGTCTCAGGTATTCACACTCCTTTTCCTCACACTTTTGTGTCACAGTGGTAAGTGTCACATCAGCGTTTCCCCTTGAAGGCTGGACAGATTCCACCGAGAACAAAATCCCCACAGACCTTGCTCAATCTTTTCCCGGCTAGCTCTGGCCCTCACTTCAGCCTGCTTTGTTGCAGCCTCTTTGGGCCGCCTGGGGGACCTCCCTGACCCCTGAATGCCCTACATCCCTCTCTGCCCAAGCCCCTATGCATCCCTCCACGCTCTAAGCATCATCGTGGCAGTGCCTGGCTCCCAGCACAAGTCGGTAATTATTTGCTAACTGACGGATGGAGTCACCATTTAAAGGGTTATGAGCACTCTCTGGCCTAACTTACCTATTCAATATCATTTCAGTATATGGAAGTACGATGTGTGTGTGTGTGTGTGTGTGTGTGTGTGTGTGTGTGTGTGCGCATAGAGAGAGAGAGAGAGAGAGAGAGATAAAAAGAATACAGAAAACAAGACATGAACAAGACCTGAAGGAGGAAAGAGAAACTGGGAACAGTGGGTAGAGACTGCTGGCTTCTGGAGGGTGCATAACATGGCTGTGTGGGCAGCAGGCTTCATCACAGCCTTTGAGTTGTGGAGACATTGATGCTACAGTGTACCTGGGCAGTTCTAGCAGGAATTAGGGGCACCATGAATGACTGCCAGATGCTGTTCTGTGCTAGTTTCTGTTCTACGTACTTCATGTATGGTAATCTATTTAAGCCTCACAACAACCTTTTGGACTTTATTATCTGCATTTTATGGACAAACAAACCTAGTCTTAGAGCGATTCAAGGAACTGCCCTGGTAACGAGGCATATAACCGCCAAGACAACCTAACTCCAGGATCCACACATTCTCCTGAGCTAGACGATTGCTTTAACCTCTCTTTAATGCTAAAAGAAAGGTGCAGAGAGGCTGAGTCTTGTCCCAGATACACAGCTGACAAACGAAAATGGTGATACTTTAACCCAAGTTCTTTTGTGCTTAGCTCTGGGCAGCAATAGACATCCAGGAGTTTTGGGTTCCTCAGGAAGGACCTTTCCTCTTGATTTGCAAATCACCTGATGCATCAAGAACCCACATTTTGCCCCTAATGTTCAGCTGGGACCGAGTCTAGGAACCCATAGTGACTAAAGGGAACCATATTTCTATTTAGTGCACTGGTTCTCAATAGTGGCTATACTTAAAATCACCCAGGGTGCTTTATAAAATATCGATGCTGGAGTCTTTGTGTCAGATGAATAAGTGAGAATATCTGTGGAACAATGGTATGCTAGAAAAGCCACCCAGATGAACTTAATATATAATCAAGACCGAGAACTACTGCCTTAGCTAGTCCCAGTCACACAGAGGACGGAGATGATGCTGTGAAATGCTTCTCCACTTTCTCTGTTACACAAACTCTGCCCTAGGAGGCCCCAGGACTCTCTTCTTCCTCGTTTTCTCTTTGTCCTCTTATCTTACCCAAGCCACCCTATCTATCATCTCCCATGAGAGCTCCTGGATCTTCATAGAGTGGACTCTCACAGCAGGAGATAAGTTTAACACTTGGTCCTTAGGGTGAAGCAACCACTCTCTCTTGCTAACACGGACAGGCGAGGGTGATCAGGTACGATGAGTTCTAAGAGGAGAAAACACCATCCTGCTACACTTGCAAACTGTAAAATTCCATTGAGGGAAAGCCAAAGCAACATGAGCAAAGACAAGACCATCCAGGGCTGGAAGGCCTTCGCCTCCTCTCTTTCATGTTACTACCTATCACATCAGACTGCAACACCTAGTGCCATGACTCAGTGGGCATAATCCACCAGCTCCTTTCTTCTGGCCCACGCCCTCAGTGCTCTTCACTGTGTGATGATGCTGGTCCCCTCCCCGCAGGGGGGACATTTCCATACTATCCACAAAAGCCTATTTATTACTCGAGCAGAAATTTTAAAACACAGTTATCTTTAATATAAAGTGGCAAGTGCCGTGGTTTGGATGTCATTTGTCCCCCAAGTGTTGATGTGTTGGAGACTTCATCCTTGGTTGTGGCCATGCTGAGGTGGTAGAAACTTTGAGAGGCGGAGCCTAGGTCTTTGGGGACACTGCACTATGCTGGGAAGGGATTAATATGGCTCTTGCAGGACCCCAGTTGGAAAAGACTAAGACCAGCCCCTCCCACTGTGACATCCTGTCTCTCCATGCCATTTCTCCCTTTGACTTGGAGCCCTGTAACAGCGGCCACTCCTTTGCAGGTTGTCTCTCACAGAGCTACCTCCCCTCCCTTTTCCCAGCATACTAAATTCTAAAAGAAGCTGCACCTACATGATTAAGGTGTTAACTGCTAAATAATCATTAGATTTACCTAACCCAGAACACACTGTGACCTTCAGATTATATCACGACGTGTAAGATGATGCTTAACTTGCAGACCAGCAACATGTTTGTCTAAAGAGCTGGCCCCAGGAGGCTGAGGTTGATCGCAATGTTCCAGACAAAGGGGAGGAAAAGACATGGGCTCTGGGTGACAAAGACCCTGCTCAGCATGTAGAGTCAGCCTGCATCTCCTTCCCCTCCCTCTAAAAGCCCTCCTTATGGCTGAATTCCCCAGTATGGTATTTTTGCAGGGAGGACAACAGCTCTCCCCACCTTCTCCAGGTGCTGGCCCTTGAGCAAACCTGATTCCCTCCCCAGCAACTCGCTTTCCCTAAGTATTAGCTTTGAGCAGTAAGCAAGCAGACTTGGGTCTGCCAATGTACTCATGATACGAGTAGCTAGCAGGGCCCTCTCCAGAGGCCAAATCAACGAGGCGGCTCAATCTTGGACTTTCACCCTCCAAAACTGTAAGCTAAACAGAATTGTTTCTTTATACATTATCCAGTCTCAGGTATTTTATTACAGAAATAGAAACAGACTAATACAGCAAGCATGGGGATGTTTCAGAGATTTACAGAAACAATTCAAAAGGTATTTTCTGAGTCTTTATCTGGGGTCAGACAATATAATAGAAGAGAGGGGTAGATCTGTGTCCCAATACGTATCCCGGGCAGCAGTTACTCTCAGGCACTTGGTAGCTGTCAGAGACCATGAGGCTTTTCCATATAAACCAGCCCCTTGGAGAGCAAGGACTGTGACAAGACAGCAGCCACATTTATGTTTCTGGTATGGATGATGTAGGAAAAAATAGTTTTTCTATATCGTCGACACTTCTGACCCCAAGATGTGCTTCTTCATATCAAGCAATTTGCCAAGTAAAGAATATCCTATATAATTTCACAAAATTCTGATACTAACTACCCAGAGGTAGCACGAATCTCACAGTTAGGGGCTTGGGCCCACAAGCCTGCTCTCACTTCAGATGCCAACGATCGCAAGTAGCCCACACTCAAGATGCCTGCATTTCTGTTTAATGGGTTTCCATGACCCCTTTCTTGTGTTCAGTAATTTACTAAACAGCTGATAGAACTAAGGGAAATGCTTTACTCAGCCCCAGTTTGTTATAAAGGCTCCAACTCAGGAGTAGCCAAGCGGAAGAGATGCACAGGGCTAGGTGTGGAGGGAGAGGTGCAGAGTTCCTGTGCCCTCTCCTAACATACCACCCTCCCAACAGCTCAAAGTGTTCCCCAGCACATGCTCCCTGAACCTTTTGTTTGAGGGTTTAGGGGAGGCGCCAGTGATCGATTGGCGCACTCACAGGGTTCCCCGGAAAAACGGAGACGTCTAGTGATGTCTGGAGTGCAGCAGGAGGAGGGGCTGACGTCCCTGTGCCAGCCTTCATGGCTGCAGAGAACTCAGAGAGCCACTGAGGCCCTTTTGAGAATTCGTTCATGGAGAGTTCATTTACGTCGCAAGGGTCTAAGAGAAAAACACATGGGGCAGGCACTAAGACTAAGGTGTCCAGGAAAGAGCAGTTTGGGGTGCAGACGACCAAGCAGCTTTGGTGAGGGCTGCACTAGGCAGGCTTGGTTCAAAGTTAGTGCCTGCAGAATCAGTTGTCTTTGCCCTGTGTGACTCCAGGAAGCAGTTCCATGCTCCTCCCAAATATCCAAAAGGACAGGCAACAGGCTGAAGAATGTTTCCGCACTTCAACAAGGATCAAAATCTAAGCTAAAGAAGCATCGATGGGTGACTAAGGGAATTTCCCACCCAGGCACATTTGAGCAGGCATTAGTTTGCTTGGGCTACAATAACAAAGTCACACAAACGGTGCGGCTTAAATGATAGGAATTTCTTCTCTCACAATTACAGAGGCTGGAAGTCGAAAATCGAGTGTGGACAGGATGTGTTCACGCTGACTTCTGTAGAGACGATCTTCAGGCATCCCTTGACTGGTCCTAATCCTTTCTTCCCTTTTCACTTGGCCCTCTCTCCCGTGTCTGTGTCTGTCTCTCCTCTTCATATTGGATTAGGAATCACCCTTATTTAGTACTACTTCAACTTTATTACACCTGCAAAGGCCCTATTTCCAAATGAGGTCACACTCACAGACAACTGTTGTCCCAGGACAACTTGGGAGATGAGAGGTGTTACGGTTTGAGTGTGTCCCCCAAAGGTTCATGTGTGGAGGCTTAGTTCCCACTATGGTGGCAGGGAAGTAGTGGGACTTCTAAGAGGTGAGGTCTAGAGGGAGATCCTTAGGTCTCTGGGGGGTTCCACCCTCAGAAGGGATTAGGGTAGCTGTGTAGCTGTTGGGGAGAGAGCAAGAGACAGACGGACAGACAGACAGACAGACAGGGCCAGAAAGAGACAGAGAGAGCAAAGGGAGAGGAAGAGAGGAGAGGAGAAGAGAGGAGAGACTGTTATGAGACTGAAACTTTTTGTCTGAACCCCTGCATCACTCTGGCTTCCTGTTTCTGGCTGTGATGTCTAACCCCTACATACGCTTCTGTCATTGAACACCAGGGCCTCGCAAGAGTCTGTTCCATGCTAATTAAACTCTCAGCCTCTAAAACTGTGAGTTAAATAAGCCCTTGCTCTTTATAAAGTAAGCCTGCCTCAAGTATTTTGTTACTGTAATGAAAAGTGGGCTAATAAAGGCAAAGAAGACCTTGTCAGTTTGGGCAAAGTCAGCTCCTAAAGCCTCAGCCTGGAAGAACTCTGCTCCCTCCACCCGATGCCACCTTTTTCCCCTGTGGGCAAAGCCTTTACCAACGGGGCCTACACCAGGACCTCAGTGTTCCTCTTAGAGCCAAAGCCATCCTGATCACACAGAGGTGAGTGAAGCCCTAAAGCTTTCTCTCAACTGTAAAGTACACTGTCAGGCCCACAGCACGTGATCATTGTGAGCCTTACTGTGGGGGCGCTCAGGGACCTGGTCAGAATCCTGGATCCCTGTGTCCAGTTGTGAAGCCTCAGACAAATGACCAAACCTCTCCGGGCCTCAGCTTCCTCCTCCAGAAGGGGCACCTCACAGCATTTCTATCAGGGTGAAATGGAAGGATAAATTGAAGTTTCACAGAGAAGAATGTGGGGTAAGGTAGGTGTGGCTCTGTCCCCAACAGTGTCCGCCGAGGCACCCGGCCCATCTCTCTGCTTCATCGGCTCAAAACATAAAATAGCCCAGGAACGGAAAAAACCTCAGAGATGATGGACCCAATTTTATCCTCTATCACCAGAGGGGAAAGGAAGACAAATAAAAGGACCATTTAAACTTATATCCTCTGTGTTAATTTTCAGTTAACTGCTGAACTGACTAAATTCTTTTCTTTTCTTAAGGACTTTCATAAATTCCATCATTAATAAAATCAGACAGTCAATTAGAATGAAAGTCTGATTGGTAGCTGATCGTTTCCTTGATACCTTTCTCTTCCCTCATCCTTTGCAGACTCCTGGATTTCCAGGGCTTTTCCCTGCTGATGTTCCATTTCCCGTTTCCCCTTCTCCACCCTTCTTGTCTCTCAGAGCCCCTAACAAAAGCCAGGGAAGAACACAGGCTGATTTCATTAACCTCTGTCATTGCTTAAATCTCTCTCTTAATTAACATGAGTTAATATGATTAATCAAAATAATGAGACAAACCTATTAAATTAGGGGGCTCAAATGACAGAACTCAGCAGGAGCAGAGAAGGCAAGAGGCCAGGCGGGGGCAGCAAGTCGAGAGAGGAAGAGGGCAGGGGGCCAGGTGGCAGGCCCAGTGGGCCTGGGCAGGGGGAGGATAGAGGCAAACATGCACAGTGGCTTGTAGAAATTGCCTTGGAGGACATATTCAAGCACTGCATTAATCCTGGCTAGTTATGACGGGTGCCCATGGTTGTCAGGGGCCTCCTGGGCTCCTTAGCCATCCCCAGCTTCTGGATCCTCAGTACCCTCATGGGGTGTTATCCAGCCCCTAAGTTTGTCTCCTCCCTCCCGAGGCCAGACTCTGGGAAACAGCTGCTTCTCCTAGGACACCCCAGCCATGCACTCCATTTGGTCTCTCTGAGACCCAGTGAATCCACCTGGAAGAGTGGGATATATTTCCTGCTTGAATAACTGCTATGGGAATTCAGAGAGATCTATGAGAAATGCTCAGCATGATGCCAGACCTACCAAGGACATTGTTCCTCCCAATAAAAGCTATTCCTTCTTCTTATTCCTTCAACAACTAGGACAACACCTTGAGACTCTATGGTGATTTTTAATTCTAAACATTTCTATACCTATTGTTCTATAAAAAAAAACTCTTGGAGATGAGGGGACAGACATTGGGTCATGAGGTTTGCAAATATTACTGAGCTCCTAGTGTGTATCTGCCATTGTGCAGGGTCACTGAAAGTCCCGTCCCCTGCCCGGGAGTTCTTCTAGAGCCCAGTTTCCAGGCCAATAGGACTGCTATTACCCCAATTCCAAATAATCAGGATCCCACTGTGTCCCAGAAGCTCCTTTCTCACCTAGGGTCATTGCCAAGTGGTGGCAGAGGCCACTCGAAGCCTGTGTCTCTGTGGCCTCCAGTTTCCAAGGTATTTGAAGTCCACCCAAGAGAGTAGTCTCTCTCCAGCACAGCCACCTGATGTCTTGAAGACAACCTGGCTCATCATCAGAGCTTCTGACTCCAGTAATCCTGGGTCTTAGAGCCTCTCCTGTGCTACCTCAAGGGGCCACTGTGCAGGAGAGAGACCTGCAACACTGACCTCAACAGTCACACTGCAGCAAGCAAAGCTTGTGTGGAAATCACTGGGGGAGGAACCTACACTGGGCCTGAGACCCCCTGACACCTCTGGGTAGGAAGGCAACAGACTCATAAAGAAAGAGCATGTCGGTGCACCTTCCCAGAGGTAGGCTGAATATTTTCAACAAGTGAGAAAACATAATATCCGAAAACCCTACTAAAATTCCTATTTTCCTAAAGATTCCTATTTACTCTTGCTGTTTCTGTGACAGAATAGATAGAAATGTGCCCCTCCACATCCCACTGAGGTAAGAGCAGAGATCAGATGTCACTTCAAGCCTGTAGCTCCACCTGGAAAGGAAGACACACACACACACACACACACACACACACACTTAAACCGGTCATTCCATACCCTCTCAGCAGTCTCCCAGTTGCTTCTGACCACCTGGGCTGCACACATAACCTCACCCAGCCATCTTGGGACAAATCCCTCCTCTATACCCAGACAGTCGAATGATCCACCATCAGACCCAGGGGCCATCAGGCCCAGGAGCCACCAGACACAGGGACCATCAGACACAGGGGCCATCAGGCCCAGGATGCAAACGGCCCTCAGCATTCCCAAGCTCCTCAGCACTGCACTTCATAGGGAAGCAATGGGGTGTAAGTGAGATGAAACCCTTGGACCAGGTCTGTCTCCTGTCATCCTGTGATGCCCATTTCACTATGGGTAAAAGTGAGAGCAAAAATATATATAACAAAAATAGCAATAACAATGGAAGGGACTGAAGACGTCCTCTGTTTTATTTTGTTTTTTTTTTCCTGTACTGGAGATTGAACCCAGGACCTGTAATTGTACTATAGCCCCATCTCTCTTTATTTCTTATTTTGATACAGGTCTCACTAACTCACTAAGTTGTCCAGGCTGGGCTTGAACTTGCAACCCTGCTGCCTCAGCTTCTCAGAATGCTGAGTTTACAAGTGTATGCCACCATGCCTAGCTAAGACAACCGGGGAATTTCTGCACTCAACTGCCTACTCCAACCTTCCTCAAGTGCCACAAACTTCCTCCTCACCAGCTGAGTAAGGGCTCTCTTAGTTGAATGAAGATGCTGGACCCTGCCTCCCAAATGGAATCTGTTCTCACGATTCAGAGAAAGGAAACTACACCCAAACACAGGGAAGTTTCTCATTAGAAATTCAGACATGCTTTAAACCCTGATCTCACACAACAGTATGCTGGTAAACCTCTCAGCTCAGTAAGTGGCTGTCATATGTGACTGATTATTCCAAATGCTGGCCTCCCTTAATCCGTAACACCCAGTGATCTTTCAAAACAGATTTGGAAGCCTTAGAGTAGCCAGTGCCAGACACTCAAGCTTGGTCTCCAGGCTCTGTGTATTCCACAGCGCACACACACACACACACAGGTCCTACAAATCGCACTGCGTCTGTCTTCACCAGGTAATGCAATAGCCATTCCTGTCCCTGCCCTGTTGTCCCTGGATGCCTTCCACTATAGTCTAGAAAACCAAGCCCTTTACTTCTCAATCTGTCTGGTAGGTAGAAGTCGTCAGGTTTTCAAATTTCAACTATTACGATGGGTGAAATATATGAGGAATCATAGAAAAACTAACTTCCTTTTTTTTAAATGGTCTTTCCCAGATGTGGAATTCTTTTTTCTTTCTTTTTTCATTGAGTTTATTGGTACTTTTTAAGTATACAGTACAGTTATTTATCATTGGGATCTTGTACCTTTTCATGACAGATCTTGGTTCTCATTTTTTCCCTATACCCCTGCCCTCCCTGCACACACACCCCCACCGCCCTCCCCTATTTACAAAGACTGTTTCCATGAAAAACTAACTTTCTTAACTAAAGAGACAGGTGAGTCTTCCTACTTTTTTTTTTTAACGTGAATAGCCACGTGATGCCTCGGGCCTTAGCAGATTGGGATTAATGGCGAGAGTGTGCATATCGTGAAAATCAGCAAAGGTTATCACTCAGGGCTTTTATTCTTCTTTCTCTCTTTTTCCTGGATGCCAGTTTGCCAGCACATCACCCTCAGTAACAGTCAATGCTGCATTTGCCTTGTGAGTGGCACCTTCATTTCTGCAAAACACTATCATCCAGTGCATTAATTTAATGTTGACTTTTATTAGTTTGGTGTTTTTGTATTTAATTTGTAAATTGCTTTTGGTTTTATGATCCATAGAGACAACATAAGCATGAGAGTTGTGTACTAGCCAGGATTCTCTAGGGAAACAGGACCAATAGGAGGTAGAGAGAGATCTACAAGGGCATTTATTGTGGAAATTGGTTCATGCAATTATGGAGACCAAGAGGTCTCACTGTCTGCTGTCTGCAAGCTGATGGCACAAGGCCTAGTCAGGGCACCAAGGCTGGGAATCAGAGGGAGTGGGGTGCCAGTGTGGATCCCAGAGTCCAAGACCCAAGAACCAGAAGCTCCAGTGTCTGTGGACAGATGATGGCTCTCTCAGCTCAAGGGGAAAGAATCATCTTCCCTGTGTTAGTCAGCTGTCCATTGCTGTAACAAATGTTAAGGATAATCAACATACCAACAAAAGGTTTATATAGTTTTAAACAATGTTTGAGGATTCAGTCCATGGCCTGTTGGCCTTGTTAGTACGTCATGGTGAGAGCGTGTGGTGGAGGTGTCCAATTCCTCTGGTAACCGGGATACAAAAGAGAAGAGGAACAGACTGGGGTCCCAGTACCCTCTTCAAGGACGTGTTCCCATGACTGGAAGATCTCCCACTAGGCACCACCTTTTAAAGATTTCACCACCTCCTTCTAGCACCACACACCGGATGAAGTCTTTAACACACAGGCCTTTGGGGGACGTTTAGCCAAACCGTCCCATTCCCGTTTCTATTGTGCTCTGTGCAGGCCCTCAGCTGAAGGGCGGCGCCTGTTCACAGCGACTGTATCTCCCTTCCTGGCTCCCGTGAGCAGCTTTCCTTCACCAGACTCTTGCACTGTGCATTTCTGCCTGCAGCTCGCTGACCACGCAAGGACTGAAACTTCTAAAACAGGAGCCAAAAATGAACCCCTCCTACTTTAAGCTTCAGGTGTCAGGTATTTGTCCCAGCAACAAGGAAAGCTACTAAGACAATTTGAACCCCAGACTGGTACATAAGACCTGCTAGGAGCTGATCCTGGCGAGACTCAACTCGCCATCTTGAATTTCCTTGCTGCAGCCAAACTTGCTTCCTCCTGTTCTTCCAAGACACTGCACAGGGTTGCAGCATTTTAGTGAGATAGTGGAGACGGAAATACACTACTCCCTGCCACCCTTTACCCTAGCACCATGCTTTCTTAAAAACCCGACTCAGCTTCCTCCCGTCTCATGGAGATACTTCTAACTACTCTCAGTGAAACATCCTTCTCTTCTAGCACTTGCCACCCAGTGGATCTGGCTTTACCGAGGGATGCCACTTACATCCTTGACTAGCTGTGGGCAGGAGAACTCTAAGTCTCCCTCTGCCAACTTCCCTCCACTTCCAATGCTATTTGTATTTTTATGCCTCTTTCCCTCTGTTCCACAAGGAAGTCTGCTTATTTCTTTCTATCCATCTCTGCCCGTGGTATTGAGTACCATCGTTCCCTCTGCTCCTGGAAATTTCATCCATCAGCTCCTCCCTTACTCTTTGTGTCTTTCCTCTCTCTCTTCTTTCAGCTTTCTCCTTTAGCCCTGATTGTCTACCACTCCTCAAACAAATAAAATCCACTGATATCCAGCAATGACATGTTCAGATACACGCAACAGAAAACCCAACTAAAGTGGTTTAAACAATCATAAAATATATTATCTCACGTGAATGAGAATCCTGGGTGTCAGGCCATCTCCAGGAGCAGTTAGGATCAAGGTTCAGCTCTCAAGATCAGCTCCTCTCATGGCAATCATACGGCCTTCAGCAGCAGCCAAGGCCAAATATTTTATTATTCAGAAAAGCTGTTCCTTCAATCGGTCTGATTATACCATAAGGTCAAGGGCCTATTCCAGGACAATGAGTCAGTGGCCAGGGGAACACCTCACAGCAGTGGACATAAGCCTTTAACTCATGAGCCCATCATTGGCAAAGATGAATGGGATTAACACGATTGGTTTAGATTTACCAGCATGCACCCTTGTGACTCTGAGCCATTCTGTTAGGAAGCAAAAGGTGGGGGAACAGAAGTTTGGAAGAAACCAGTGGGTCCATCATTCCACTTTCTCCTATGCCCAGGTATTATCCTCACTTCTATTTCCTCAGATCCAACCCATGTATGCAATTATTGCATTTGCTCCCTCCACTGCCAAGAGCAATGCAGTTTGCTGCTCATCCTGCCGCTCTACTAAAACTACTCTTACAAAGGTATTGGTATCCTAATTTACACTCTGTAGGCTTTGGCACCTCCACCAACCCCCTTCTTCACCTCTTTCCACCCACCCCCCTACCCAATAACCCTCAGATGATCAATCTGTCCTCTCCCACAATAGGTTCCCCATCATCACTCATCAGTGTTTATCCCACGAGCATTTTGTGAGCACCTATTATATGCCAGTTCAATACACCCTGCACAGAATGCCTTACAAATGACTGTTGGATGTGAGGTTTAGTCTCCCTATTTTTCATTTTGCAGTAACTTCCCAGTGGTGCCCTGCCCCTAGTCTCACTCCCTCAGCAATCTGTCTCCCTTGCTCACAAGTGCGATCTTTCCAAATAGAGGTCTGATCGTCACATTTCTCCTGGAGGAGAGTCTTCAATCCCCATCTCGGCACCCACAGCACGGCAGTCAGGCCTCACCCTCCTCTCCTAATCTCTAGTCCATCGCTCCCCTCTTCCCTTTGGAATTCTGAGCATTATGACTCAGTCTCCCCAACACACCACGAGCTTTCTTAATTTGGAGCTTTGCTCACTGTCCTCTAACTAAAACGCCTTCCCCTGCTCCTTCTTCTGAGGGAAAGCTTACTCATTTTTCAAGTCCAGATTCCATGTCACCTTCTCAGTGAAGTCTTCTCCGAGGCCAAATCAACACGTCCTCTGTGGTCCCAGAGTGTTTGTCCCTATCAATCATGAGCATGTCTCATAGCAGGATAGAGTTAAGTTTACAATCATGAATTTGTGCAGGGCAAGGCCTGCAGCTAAATCATCATTCTGTACTAAGACTAAGCACCTGGGAAAAAAGTTCCTCAGGGAACCTGAGGATGAGACGGGAAGTTATATGCAGTGGTCTTGTATGTATTTAGTCAGAATTCTTTCATGACAAGTAGGGGAAAATGGCTTGAATCAAAAAAGGAATTTTTAAAAAACAATTTAAAATCTCTTCAAGTACAATTTCAATCTAAAGATTCAGGAACTATCATCAAGACTAGATTTCTCAGCTCTGTTTTATTCCCTGTTGGCTTTATTCTCTCCTTCTGTGTCCGAACAAAACTGTTTCCAACACCTCTAGCTTAGATTATCCCACCCTCAGGTTCATATCAGTGGGAAACAATACTTTTTTGTGGTCATTTGAGCCTAAGACCCAAGATTTTTTCTGATTATGACTTAAGTCACATGCAGTATCACGATTGGCTATTTGTAAGTCATGTCCTCATCCGTAATTGGCCGACTGTAGGTCACATGTTCATCCTTAGGTGTGTGGGAAGAGTCTTTTCCACCAAAGCATGGACTGAGGATGGGAGGAATAACTTCCACCAGGTAAATACTACTCAAGAGAACTTTTTGTGGTAAGGGGACTCTTCACATTAACTAAGTGTGTGGTGGCTCTCGAACACTTGAAATGTGATTAGCGTAACTGAAGAATTGCACTTTTAACTTTATTTAATCTTAATCAGATTTAAGCTTAAATAGCTTCATGGAACTTGTGGCCTCCGCTGAGCTACACAGTTCTGGGACAGAGGAAGTCTATACTGTTCAGCATGTGTAGACTGTGTGCTGCCATGGTTTCACAAGGAATAGATGCACCTGGCTTGCTCTAAATGTGAAAGTCTTGAGAGCGGGCTGCATCAGCATGGCCTGGTTGGTTTTTTAAATATCCAGATTTCCAGACTCAACCTGATCTAAGATGCTGTGTTAGTAGTAGTAGGGTCTGAGAATCTGTAGTTTGAAACTTCCTATGTAACTAGGATGCACCACTAATTTGCGGGAATCGGTGATGTTTGGGCTGTGAGTTTAAAGGACACGGAGGGTGGTCTGGGTGCATCCTTGTGGCCGTATCATTATTCTGAGTCATCCTAGAGTTTCCAAAGCTAAAGAATACAGGAGCCATCTTCCTGCCTTCCTCCCCTCCCCTTCCTTTCATTCTTTTCCTTCCTTCCTTCCCTCCTCCCTTCCATTAGCCACATCTTGAGTATCTCCTAGGTATTATCTCCGAGGTTGGATACCTCACGTCATTGACTCATGTGTCTATTCACTTATTCACACATTTCTCCATTCACTCATCTCCTCTATACCAAGTGCTCATTCATTCATCCAGTCATTTGTTGGAATGAAAAACATGGAACACAAAAGACGGATTCCTTTCCTATCAGGAAAGGAACTAGTACTTAGGAATACGGGAGGTATTTTTAGAGAGGGGCAGGATAGGCACCTGGAGTCATCTTGCTGACCTTATTATCCTGAGAATAGGGAACAAGGAATATGACAGGGCTGGTTAGCTGGGTAGGTGCAGCAGGGAAGAGTTTGAGGCAGAAGGCTGACCTGCTCAGATTTACATTTTTAAAAGATGCCTCTGGGAATCATGCTGAGGGGGAAAAGCCAATCCTAAAGGGGGCGCAGTATGTGATTCCATTTGTATAACATTATTAGAGTGACAAAATTACAGAATAGAGGAGAGGTTAGTGTTTGTTAGGGATCAGAGGTGGGGTGGGAAGACAAGAGTATGGCTACAAAAGGGCAAGGAGAGCTGTTATGGTCTACACATTTGCTCCTCTGTACCACATTCATATGTTGAAGCCCTAAACCCCGAAGTAACTGCATTTGGAGAGGGTCTATGAGGAGATAATAAAGATTTGAAAAGTGTGCCAAGGTAGGGTGCTAATCCCACAAGGCTAATGTGCTTATAAGAGGAGGAAAAGACACCAGCACTCACGTGCTTGCTACCGCATGAGAAAGCAACCATCAGCACCACAGTGTGAGAGCCCTCATCAGGAAATGAATAGGTCAGCGGCTTGATCCTGAGCTTCTGGCCTCCAGAACTGTGAGAAATCAATTTCTGTTAAAACACCTAACCTGTGGTGTTTTCTTATGGCATCTTGAGCTGACTAATATGCAAGTGTAGTGAGAAATGAAAGCATCTGTCCAGACCAAAACTTTGTGAATGTTCTAAGATCTTTTATTTGTAATAAACAAACACTGGAAATGGTTCACATGTCATCAGCACATGAATGGACGAGCCGATCCTGACAATACCCCTACAATGGAATACTAGTCTGTACTATGACAAAATTAGCAGTTTAAATTTCTTCACAGTAAAAAGTGAAAGAAAAAAACAAAGAGTAACAACAAACAATAACAAAATTAACAGTGAATACATACTACAACAAACCACAAAGTTATGCTGAGTGAAAGAATAAGACAAAAGAAGGAAATGCATTGTCTAATTTCACTTACATAAGATTCTAGTGAACTAATTTACAGCAACAAAAGGCCAACCTGTTTGTCTGGAGAGATAGTGAGGAAGAGAGGGGTGTAAGAAATAATCACAAAGGGATATTAGGAAATTTTGGCAGAGGATAATGCATATACTTGTTGTCTTGATTGTGGTAATAGTTTCACAGGCATACCCACCCAGATGTCAAAACTCATCAAATTATACATTTAAATATGTGCCATTTTTTTAACCAATCATATCTCAGTATCCAGAAGGAAGGTAGGAAACCAGTGCCTTTATCCCCATCTGTGTTCCATTCCCTTCTGTCCCTGCTCACCACTGAACCTGCTGAAGAGTGTAAACATGTTTTCTGCCCCCCTCAAGCCTCTCACCTAGAATTAAAGAGCAGTCTCATGGAAGATGAACCTGGCTATGTGACAGAAAAAGATTGGCAAAGGATTCTTTATCAAAGTCAAGGCAATTCTTGGACAAAGTCACCTTTCAAACGTGACCAGGTGCCCAAAGAAAGGGGAAGGCATTATGAAATCTGAATGCAGAGAGCAAGTTCCTATGATCAGACAGACCTGACTATAAGTTCTGACTCAAAGACAGCATGATTATTGACTCTTGTCCTCTCTAAACCTGTCCCCTTACCTAAAAATGGGATCATTACATCTCGCAGAGGGCTAGGAAGACTTAGTGAGGTTCTACCTGCAAAGAGATATACACCAGCCTTGATTGGAAGGCAGCCTCTCCAGAAGGGAAGGGCATGTAGTTCAAGCCCCAAAATGTGGGACCCAGTCCTAACTCTGCCACCACCCTGATATGGCCTTGCTTCCAACCTGTGTGGTCCCTTCGGTGCTGAGGGTGGAAGGAGGGGGACATGTAGACAATACATCAAGTCTCCATTCCAGTAAACCCTGACTGAAGGTTTGGCTATATCAGGGGTCTTCCAACCATGAGCCATGGGCCAGTGCAGCCTATTACCTGTTTTTGCATGGCTCAGGAGTTAAAAATGGGTTTTATGCTCTCAAATGTTTGAAAATATTTAATAATATTTTGTAAGATGGGGAATTTAAATGTTCATTTTTCACCAGTTAATTTTGGCTAAAATACAGCCATGTACGACTGGGACCATTAGTTGTAAAACGTCAACTTATACAAAGAAACATCTAGGAGATTAGTAAAGCACACTGCTGTTGTGTCTGTGGGGTGTTTCCAGAAGTGAGTGGCATGCGGGCCAGTAACCTGAAGAGGGAGAACCCACTCTGACTGTGGGTGGGCCATCCAGTGGATTTGCGGCCTGGTTTGAATAAAGGGAAAGGGAGCACGCTGTTTCATGGAAGCTTCATCTGCTTGGCTGGGTGTGTGTTTTGCAGTTGCTGTCAGACAAGCACACCGGACTCCAGTTTCTTCAGACTCGCAGCGAAGATTCACAGAAGCAGCCCCCTAGGGAACTTCGAGGCCTGAGCTCTCAGACTGGCCCTGCATCCTGACCCCTCGTGCTTTGCAGCCTCCAGCTTTATGGATTGAGCAGCTCCTGGATCCTCTGGCTCTCTAGCACTGCAACAGCCACTGGGGATGCTCTGTGTCCCATCCCATAAGTCTACCTGATTGCTTTGCATAATTAAGTGCAGTGCAATTGACAAATATAATGAATGTTTAAATTTTTAAAAAATTTTATGGTAAAAAAAAATTGCCATTTATCTCCCTGAAAATACTGCCTCTTACTTTGAATACACGTATTGCGTCATCCTTGTCATCTTCTGAAGCAGCTCTGGAAATCTTCTTTTGAGTGTCTTCAGTTGCACTGCGGGGGCTGTTTTGACATTCTGTTTTTTTGTTTTTGTTTTGTTTTTGGGATTGAAGTCCGGTCCTTGCGCTTGCAAGGCAGGCCACCGAACCGCTGAGCTAAATCCCTGGCCCTGCTTTGATAATTCTGAATCGACTCAAAACATTTAGCTTTCGTGGTCATTTTGACTTTAGGGAAGACTCAGAAGTCGCAGGGTCCCAGATCCAGTAAATGAGACAGATGAGGAGACATGTTAATGTTTTTACAAGCCTCCCTTTTCATTGGGTGGCAAAAGGCCAGCAGCATTCTTTGTATTTTTTATCACACCTCAGAAAGACCTTGGTGAAAGAGGCCTTCCTGAACTGCTTCAGAAAGTACCCCAAACAATAGGATAAATGTTCAAGGAGTCAAAGATAAGGGGAGTATTTTGAGGGGGATGAATGACAATATGTATTTTACTATAATATTTTTTAAATTTCAACATTCACCATATATTTTGATCCTGTGTGTTTGTGTGTGTGTATGGGTATAATATATATTCTATTGATTCTGCTCCTCTAGCAAATCCTAATCGATGAGACTATGTAGAGTAGTTGCAGCCAATACCGTGGCCTACAGAGCACCATTTATTCCTGGTCCTTTAACAGAAAAATTTGAAACTCCTGAGTTAGATCATCAGGAACAACATACTTGTTTGTGGCTCCCTCAGATCCCCAGAGAATTATTCAGTGTTTAAGATTTAATGCTATGCCCTTAGCTTTTATAGGAGTTCATGAGAAACAACCACTTGAGTGGAATTGTGTCTTTTGCAATAAATATTTCCTTGAATTTTATGCCAGGGAAGGAGTTTGTCCTCAGTTGACCTTATATACATCATTTTATTACCTCACTGCAACTGGCATACCATAGGTGGTAGACAGAATAGTTTTATATGATATTAAAAGACAAGGATTCTTTATTTTAATGATTACTCACTTATTGATGTGATTACTCTCGGTTGGTGGTTAGTGGTGGTGGTTTCCATTTACAAAAATAGGAAGTTTTCTGTTGATTTAAGAAAATGTCAAGTAAAGAACAATTTTGGTAGAGCCACAGGAAAGGCAAAAACATGACAGCTGTTCAAGAATGACAGGAGTTTGAGAAGTACCATATTAGACAACAGAGACAAGTTTTTTCTTTTTACCATGGTTGCTGGAAAGTTCAGGATTAAGGGCGGTGCCGTTTTGCAGAATATCCAGGGTTCTGTTATTTTTCTCATTCTACTTCTTTGCATCTGCCTTTTAGAGCACAGATCCCATCGCATAGCCTCTGTTGGCTCACTTGGCTTTCCAAGAAAAACGGGAGCTTTGTACCCTGGCATAGTCACTTTCCTTATTGTTAGGACAAAATACGGAACACCCAAAGCTTAAAAGAGGAGAGGTTGATTTTGACTCCTGCCTTAGGAGTTTCCTTTGGCAACATGGTGGAAGGGCCTGGTAGAACAGAGTTGATTATCTCATGGCTCCCAGAAGCAGAGTGAAGGATGGGGCTGGGAGGGAGATACACCCAGGTCATGCCCCAGGGACCTGCCTCTTTGGACCAGATCTCACCTCCTAGCGCAAGGCCAGCTGTGGCACGCCCAGACCCAGTGACTTTCCACAGGCCCCACCTTTGACCATGGGAAGCTTTGGGGGGACATCCAGATGTAAATCATAACATTCTGCCCCAGCCCCCCAAAAAGCCCAAGAGCATCTCTTTATGCAAAAATGCATTAGTCTGTCTCTTAAGAGTTGCCAAAGTCTTAACAGTTATAGCATTGCTGAAAAGTTCAAGTCCAAAGTCTTCCCTGAGACTCAGAGCTAACTCCTGGCTGTGAGCTACTATAAAAATCAAAAAGAAGGGCCAGGAATTTAGCTCAGTGGCATCACACCTGCCTCACTAGCGCAATGTCCCAAGTCTGATTCCCAGTATTGGAAAAACAAAACAACAACAAAACACACACTGCCAACATACAGTGGCACAGGATAAACATTCCCATTCCAAAAGGGGGGGTGCTATAAACATGTACCAATAAAACTTTTAAAAAGAAATAGGAGGGATATAAAAGGGAATGGGACCCGGACCAAGGAAAGACTGAAATCCAGCAGGACAAATACTAAACCCGTGCACAGCACCCATGGCAAGTTGTAGTGAGATATAAACTCGGAAAGGGCTTGGGTGGCCCTGCCCCTGTGGCATTGCCCGTGGTTCTAGCCTTCATTCCTTCTGTTCGGGCTGGTTTTTCTCACTCCTTACAGCATCCCTCAGACGCTCCATGCTGCTGCCTCCCCTAACTTTCTGGGGTCTCCACCGCACTTTCAGCTGCACTCTGGCACGTAATGTTTACATTATTTGAGATCAGTCTGTTCCTGTACATGGCACATCTTCTGCTTATTTCCCCTTCCCTCTCCTCCCCCTCACCCTTATTCTCTTGGACCCCTTTTCTCCCCCCTCCATTAAGTTTATTGGTACATTTAAAGCAAACAATACAGTTACATTTATCATTGGGATCTTGTACCTTTCCATGACAGGTCTTGATTCTTATTTTTTCCCCATACCCCGGCCCTCCCTTCACCCTCTTCATCCCTCCCTATTTACAAAAACTTTGTTTCCATTTTTTCCTTTTTTCACAATTTTTTCTTTTCTTCACAATTTTTTCTTTTCCCTTCTTTCTTTTCCTTTCCCCTCCCCTTCCCACTTCTTTAGCCATTTTCTTCCTATTTCACACTATCAATTAGCGTTAGGGCCTGCGCAGAGGAAAGCTGGTCACCTCATGTCCTCCAGGAGGCAGAGAGCAAAAGGCAGAGCCATGGGTAGGAGATACCCACGTCCAGATACAAACTGTATCATACCCTAACATCTCCATAAAATGCCCCCATCCACAGTTTTCCTGTCCTTGGTTTCAGTTACCCACAGGCATCCCGTGCAAAACGATTAAACAGAAAGTTCCAGAAATAAGCAACTCACAAGTTTTAACTGCATGCATTCTGAACTCTGCCCCATACTGTCGCTCCCACAATAAGAGCCAAGACTTTGTCATATCCGTGTGGTATATTCTTCCCCTCCATTGGTTGCCTGGCAGCTGTCTCAGTTATCAGACCAACTGTTGCATGTAGTACCTCAGTGCTTTTATCCCAGTAACTCTCATTCTACTTAATAATGGCCTCAAAGCACAAGAGCAGCAATGCCATAGAGACAGCAGGGCAGAGATGAACTCTGGTCTTACGTAGCCATGATGCAAGGTCTATAGGAAAAATGTGGTGTATAAAGGATTCAGGGGCTGGGGATTTGGCTTAGTGGTTTCGCCACCTGCCTCGCGAGTGAAGGGGCTTGAGTTCGATCCCTGGTATAAAACAAACAAACAAAAAGCCAGAAAAGGATTCAGTACTGTCTGAGGTTTCAAGCATCCACTGGGAGTCTTAGGACATTTCTTCCCAAGGATTGGGGAGGGGGTATTATGCTCAGCTCTGGCACACATTAGAAACACAGAAAAGGTTATGAAATTGAATAAGGAAACTAAGGGTTGCTGAACAGTGGTGTTCATTTCCTTTCTTTTAAACAACTAACCGGGGGGGATCCCAGAGAACCAGAGAGAGAGCAGGTGGGGCCCAGCAGACAGCTGCCTATGGGGAGAGAATATTTGTGAAGCTCCATCTGCCTGACCTACTCTGAACTCTCAGAAGCAAGTCATTCAGCCATGATGGTGGGCCCTCTTGGTGACAAGTACACTGCAGTGTGCCTACCTGCAGTATTTCAATTAATCTACATATCAGCCCTGTCCAAGTAGATACTGTCATTTCCATTGGGTGATGAGACTCAAGCTTAGAGATGTTCAAATATCATGGACCAACATGATTTCCAAGACATCAGGAAGGACATCCATATACAGTTGCCAACATTCATTTTCCTGAGTAAGGTGAGTAGGAAATTCTCCCTTCTACCATCACCATAATTTCATAACAGAAAGGACATTTTAACAATTAAAACAGGGGAGGATATGCCATCGAAACAAAGAACAATTCTTCTATTAAAATAAAAAGTTAGCTTATAAGAAATCATCACATTGTCCTTAATCTTATTTCCCCACCAGTGAAAGAAAACTTGGACATTGAAGGGGCCAGAATGAGATTAGGAGCCCCAGAGATGGACCCCAAGAAGGTGTACGCAGTGCTGAGCCAACCCTGCAGGGAGGGCCACATACACAACTGAAACACACTAAGCACAAGGTCCCAGATCTTGAAAAATATACTGAAGATATAAGAGACTTTTATCTACCTAAGTTATTGCCCAAACATCCTTGAGAGGCTTCAAAACCAGAATGTATCAGCGAGACCAGCTGATCCAACTTCCCCATCTTGCTGAGAAAGATGTTCATTCAGTCTGGGTTTCTATAGTCTGACGAAACCACAAGGCTGGGAGGATTACACTTCTAGAGCTTTCGGGGTGGGGGGGCTTGCACATTTCCTACCATATTCTGGAACCTGCCAGAGAGCAAGAGCTCATGCAAAAAGGATACTGACACTGTCTTTGAAAGCATCTGCCACTAAGAACGGGGCATTGTTTCTGCCTGTCTAAAAAGTTCTGGAAGGATACATTTTCTGGAAAAGGACAGTCGCTCCTCGCCATAAATGTACATAAACAACCCTAAATCCTCAAAGTATCAAGGATTTCTGTGGAGAGAAGAGTAAGGCTGCCAATATCCTATGTCCCTGGGGGAGTTGTGCTAGCACTGAGGCTCTGACTAGGAAAAGACTGTACATCCAGAGGTTTGCCCTGGAGAAGAGCTTGTTTGCCTTGCCAGGCCAGATCTTGGGGACCCTCTTGGTTACCTAGTGCCATTTCCTCTCGAATCCACAGGCATCTGGCTCCCATTTGTTCTCTGGAAATATTCCCACAAAGGGCATTCATTACTTTCAAAGACCAAGTAGGATGCTGTCCTTCCAGCCCACAGTCCACTGGCCCTCTGCTAAGCAGTTGACCACACTCACCTATATTTTATTATAGTGCCAACACATATGTTACGAAAGTAACATAGGTTACTATAGCAGTCTAGAGACGCTCCACCCTCCAACTTTTCAAATCAGACAGATCGCTTTGTGACTCCTCCCTCTGCCCTTCCTGTCCACACCCTCGGGCTTTCTTCCATTGTGCTTTCTTTTGCTGACCTGTCTGGATCTGTCCTTGAACATTCTTCACCTCTCTAGGAGCTCCACCGCTCCATCTCAGGACAACTCATCACTTCCCTGAACATGCTGTCAACTTCCTGAATTTGACTTCTATCTACCTTAGTCCTGCATGCAGCTCCTGGTTAACTTTCTAAAACAGGAGTGGGGAGACTAGGTCTGTTTTGTTTTTGCTTTGGTGCCAGGGATCAAACTCGTTTCCTGGCCCTAGTGAGGCAGGTGCATTCCGGAACCACTGAGCTAAATCCCGGCCCTAGGTCTGTTTTTATATTTCTCAGTGGTTACATGTTAAATGGTAATATATGTACCTACAGGTATCCTCAATTTCCCTTGTAGCTCAAAAGGCCTTCAATATTTATATCTGGCCCTTTCTAGAAACATCTTGCTGATGCCTGCCATCAGCCTGGAGTTGCTTTCTGTCCTACTTCTTGCCGAATCCAACTTCAGTGCTGGTCAGAGATGGCCGAGGCACTGGCTGAGATGCCATTTTCAGATTCTGAGATTCAGAGGGTCAGAAGGTGAAGCTTGGAACATCGCCCAAATGTGAGTAGTTCACAGTCCACACCCTGTGATCGCTGAGCCAGCCCAAAGGCAACACCACGGGTATGAACGCAGCTCCTCTCCTTTGCCCTTCCAGTTCAGTCTGCCTGGAAAGCTTTGGAAAATTTGTCTTATGCAAAGGCCCCATCTTATCCCATATTCCCACCCCAACAGCAGACAAATGCTGTTAGTTCCTCCTCTGTCCTGCTCCATAAAGCACCTGTCCCTTTCCAACTCAGATGCCCTGCTTAGGTGTCTGTCTCAGTAGCCAGAGTGTGAGCTCTTCCAAGGTGACATCACTGCACTGTCCCCCCAGCCCTTGCATAGGCGGCACATGATCAATACCCAGGGAATCAATGAATGAACACATAGCTTTACTCCAAACTGCTGCATGAATGAAGCAGGACAAATTCAGGGCTGCATCTAGACACCAGGTCCCCTGTCAGGTGACCTCTATGCCCAGAGTGGTACAGTCAGGGGCTCGCCTGGGTATGAATCCAGCTCCACGCTTGGCTGTCTCTGTGACCTTGGCCAATGTGCACCAGCCTCCTGACATCATCTCTAAAAGGAGAAAGATGATCCCAGTAGCACTTACCTCATAGAGCTGCTCTGAGGTTTAAATGAAATAACCCGGGATGCTCTTCAGCGCAGAGGAAGCATTTGATACATGTTAATTCTGGTTGCTGTTCCATCCTCTTCCTCTGTCCATGCCAAGCATTTGCCCAAGAGGCACCTGACAGGAAGCCTCTTTCTTCCAGAGTGAGAGGATGACAGGGACAATGCAGACTTGAATCTCAAGGTGAGCCAAGCTCATCCCTCTTGTCACTGGGATCCTACAGAAATCACCCACAGGGAAGTCTTGTCAAGTGAACCAGTGCCCTTGGAACACACGGACTCTGAAGTTTGGCTCCTAAGGCTCATGAACCCCAGCTCACTGCCCACTTCAAATAATGACTCACAAACATCCTTTTTCCTGGTCACCAGCCAGAAAGGTTGAGGACACTGTTGCTTCAGGAGACAGATGGCGCTCAGTAGTGGAGGAAGTCCCCAGGGCTGGATTACAGCTCCTCCTGCAGCAGCTGCAGTGACAGGGACACCGCCTCCAGCCCTTAGGACTGTAGACTCAGAAAGCCCCGAGTCATGTGTAGTATTCTTTCTTTGTCCATTGCATGTAGTACTTTGCAATATACTAGTTTACTTACTAACTAGTTTACTTGGTTATACTTAGCACCTTATCTCCCCTCTCTAAAATGCAAGCTCCACAAGGGTGTTTATCTTGTTCACTGAAAAGTGCCTAACATCTAGTAGGTATTCAATATATATTGATGGACAGATTCTCCATGACTGCCATGTCCTGTCTGAATGACTACACAGCTTCCGGCTTGGCTACCGTCACCTACTCTGGTCCATTCCCATCTATTCTGCAGTGTGGTGGTTCCTCAAAACGCAAGTGTGATCGTGTGCCCACTTGGTGCTGCCCCAGACTTCAGAAACATTGATGGCTTCCAGCAGCTCTCAGGATAAAGCCCAGTGCCCCTGGCACGGCTCACAAGGGCCCACGTGACCTGCCCCTACCCTCCTTTGCCCTGCGGAAGCCCACTGGCTTGAGGTAGCAATACAGCCTGCCATAGTTGTCCCCACCACAGGGCCCGAGCCTGTGGTGACCTGTGCCAGAAGTGCCCTTCTCTCCCGCTGCATCTACTCATCCTTAGACCCCCGGAAGTTTTCTCTGGCATGTTCTCCACCCTCATGAGATCAACTCCTCCCTAGGATCACACATGCCCTTGGAGACTCCTCTGCTGTGATTTTAAATATGTCCCACAAAGCTCATGCATTTAAACTTAATCCCCAGTGTTAAAGATGGGACCTTTAAACAGGGACTAGACTACTTCATAAAGACTATGCTTTGTGCATGGATTAAGCCATTAGCACAAGTGCATGCTCGTGGGAGCAAGTCCCTGATAAAAGGACAAGCTCAGCCCCCTCCCTTCTCCCTTGTGTGCATGCTCTTGCCATTCCTTCGTGCACCATGAAGTCCTTTCCAGATGTGGGTCCCTTGCTCACCCCAACTTGAACTTTACAGCCTCCAGAACTGTATTTATAAGTTACCCAGGCTCAGGAATTCTGTTAGAGTAGCTTAGGCCTAAGACAACCTCTGCAAAGCCTGCCATGGTTCCACTTTTTATACAACCATGGATTTGTGGGTTGTTTGGTAACATCTTTTTTCCTGATTACACCATAAACTATTTTGTGGCAGGACTATTTTCATTGCTCACCATTTTACTGCTCTATTTTCACTGCTACAATTCTTAGAAGCATGCCAGGCATATAAGAAGCACTCAGCAAATGTCTGTTGTTGGTTAAATGAATTACACAAGGAAACCCAGGCCCAAGGAAGGAAGTGATGCATTCACAGTGAGTGACTTGGAGGTGGCCATACTAGACTTGGAGCACAAAGTTCAAGACTCTGCCCAGAATTCATGCCACACTTTGGCAGGGCAGGGACAAGGGTCTCCCAGCCAGTGGAGAACCCTGGCTGGCCAGCACAACTGGACAGGAGTGGCACTTGGGCCTGCATTAGGCTCCAAGCGCTCAGGACAGCAGGTCAGTTTGGGGAAACTGTACCACACTACATGCCCATCTTGGACACTGTAATCCACATCTGCATAGGAAGGCTCTGGAAAGTCTCCAAGTCAAAAATAAATTTTAACAGTAACAAGCAGAGGACTTCCTTTGCCGGAGAGGAATATTTCTGCACCTGACCAGTTAACAGGTCCCTGAAGGTCACCTCCAGGCACAACCAAGTGGACACGCCTTTCTGAGAACATTTATCATCAAAAATCTCAGTACTTGATGGCAAGGAAAGAGCAAAGGGGAAGCCAAGCAAGGACCTTACCCTCAGGGACCTTACCTTCTAAGGAAAGGGCCCAGCATAAAACCAATGAAACTGAAATACCCAAACGCCCATTGACTAAAGTCACAGCAAGTGCAATAAGACGGACATGCAGCCTGATTGCTTGGGATAAACTCTGAGAAGGTGACTACCAGCTGAAGCTTGAGGCCCCGTGGCCAGCTGGAGAGGAAGGTAAAGTTCAGACTTTCCAATCCCCTACCAACTCTACCCACCACTGCCAATCTGCTTGTGATAAAGTCCAGTCCAGTAGCCACCATGTGAGGGAACTGCAGTTCTCCCCACCACATGGCTTAGAGAAGGAACAGAAGACCCCTTACAAAATTTCGAGCACATAGATCCTGAATGGTTAGCCACACACAGAAAGGACAATGCTAGATTAAGGTACTGAAAGTGGCTAAAATGTTTTTGGAAAGTAGAGGAATTACTTAAGTAGAAAATAATTGTTGAGGAGCCATTATTACTATTCAAGATGTGTCCAATGACATTGAGGTGTTCTGTTTAATGTACTGCCATTACTATCATCTTTGGAGATTATAAAAATGAGTGTTCATGTGATGACCTGAATGACCCCACCTATTTCCCACTTAATATCTTACAGTCGATTATCCACCTGGAAATTCTCCAACCTTGGGAGTTTTCAAGAGCATAGCCCTTGAAGCTGACTGGAGAATGTTACGCACATCCTGGCCATAGATGGGTCTGAGGTTGTTGGAAAAGGCAGGAAGGCTCCTCCCGGGTTTGGGAGCCCATGCTCTCTTAGCAAGCAGCTGTCCATTTTTCATTGAATAAGGAGGACAAAATTGGTTCCCTGGCCCAGGATCCCAGTCTGGCAGCTTGTCCGGTTGGCCCTTGCCAGTGGACCGCGGTGCAGTTTCCGACACTGAAAGGAATCCCAGTACTGATGGGATTGAGCAGCAGAAAAATGAGGCTCGCCTGACCCCTTGTGGTTTGCAACTCTCAGTGCTCACTCTCGGCTGTCCACTGAGGTCTGGCCAAAGACTGGGTGCAGTGACTGTGAGTTCCTGTCAGCACAGGAATCAATCCAGCATTGAATGGTGCCCCCCCGCCACGTCTGTTCCCCTGTGTGACCTTATCTGGACAAAGGCTGTTTGCAGATGTGACTAAGGATCTTAAGATGAGATCATCCTGAATTACCCAGGGTGCTCCTAAATCCAATGACAAGTGTCCTTATAACAGACAGAAGGAGATACTGGCTCACAGAGAAGAAGGCCAGGGAAGAAAAGGCAGAACCTGGAGCGATACAGTTATAAGCCAAGGAGTGTCAAGAATGCAGGCAATCCCCAGAAGCTAGGAGAGATGACACGTTTCCCTTAGAGCCGCCAGAAAGAGCCAACCCTGGCAATATCTTGATTGTGAACTTCTGGCCTTAAGAAATGTAAGAAAAGTAAATGTCTCCTATATGAGGCTATAAAATTTGGGGTAATTACAAAAGCCCTATGAAAACTATACAGTGCCATGGTCTCGAGATGGAGTTAAGGGACAGAAGTGCTCAAAGCTAGGGTTTTCAGATACTGATCTGTAGAAAGAGTTTGTCAGAATCACCTGGGTATTGTTGAAACAAAGCCCTGACTCTGATTTGATGACCGTAGGATAGGGGCTCTGGAACTGCACATGTAACAACCTACCCCTTGTCAATTCTCCCCAAACACATTTCTGGGAGCTGCTGCTCTGAACAACTCAGGGGAACATTCTCGTTAATTATTGGAGCTGTTCACAGAATAGTTCTAGCTCTTTACCTTCCCAGCTCTGGGCAAAAACATGTTTCCTTCACTTCCAGGATTTTAAAGTCTCTGAAATGTCAGGTTGTTTATTACTGCAGCATGAGTTAACCTATCCTGACTGACTTAAATGCCAGAATGTTTTGTTTCAACTTCAAATCACCCTCCTAAGGCATAACTTGGATACTGATACTTTTTTTTTTTTTTTTTTTTGAGCTTGTGGACAATTCGCTTAATGTACCTCGGGCTCATCACTGTGGATACTTCTTATATTGGGGAGTCAGTATTAACTCCCAAACTCTAGAACTTTTTTTTTCTTGCTATTTTTTAATTCACTAAAATGAATGATTTTCTAGCTAGTATCAAACTTTAATACGCATCCATTACCTCAAGTTCTTAAGTGTACAATATTAAAATTCAGTAGGTCTAGTACTGCCTTTGTTCAAATGCTAAAACAAATACTACGGACTGTGTGGCTTAAACAACAAACATTTATTTCTCATACTTCTGGAGGCTGGAAGTTCAAGATCAAGGTCCTAGGAGATTTTGCATCAGAGGAGAGGTCTACTTCCTGGCTTATAGTCAGCTACTTTTTTGCTTCAGTCTCACATGACAGATGTCACATGTCGGAGATCATTTCTTCTAAGGGGACCAATCCCACTCATGAGGATACAATTTTCATGACTTAATTATTTCCCAAAGACTTCAATGCCAACTACCATCCCATTGAGGATCAAGGTTTTCACATACAAATTTTGGACAGATACAAACATTTGGTCCATGGCAAATACATTCTATAGTTTAGAACAAACTTGGGTGATGCCAGTTCTGCTGGCTTGTGCACCACACCTTGAGTAGCAAGGTTGTAGGCAACACTTTGCTATGAAATTAATTGTGAAATAATGGGCAAGTTAATTTCACAACATCCACAATTGTAATAAACTACATCTGTAAAACCATCTCTGATTTCACAGATGTCCAATTTCAGCCTTCTCATGGGCCTTCCTGTGAGGAAGAACAAGCGGACATTCTTATCTCTACTTTGCAAAACTGAAGAAAAAAAAAAAAGCTGAGCGGGATGAAGAGATAGCCTCAGGCTGTGTCACTAGGAAGCGTCAAAGATCTGACCAGAAAACAACTGTTTATGCTGTACCATGGCCTTGTCGTGGTCCTCCAGACTCCGCCAGCGTTTGGGTGCTCAGCAAGATGCTAAACATCACTCACGGACACGTGTGGTGCGCAGAGCGTGTGAGGGGGTGTTTATGTGTGTGTGTTACTGAAGACCATTCCAATTCAAATGCTCCAGTCACTTCCAAGCTGGCCTCCCAGCTGCGTTCTTCACATTGGCTTTGGAATGTCCTTGTTCCTGGAGAAAATATTGCCATCTGGTGGACTTTCAAAGCGTTAGCTCTTAGAACATTGTCTTTCCAGATCTTAGATTGTGTTCCAGTGGACCGAGAGGACTCGACACATGTTCCAAACCATGTAGCTGCACTAACTCAATTCATTCTCATAGGAATAATTGTTATTGTCACTTTATAGATGCCCTGTTTGAAACACTGAGAGGTTTCATAACTTGCTATTCACATAGATAGGAAGCAGTGGACTTGAGAGTTAAACCAAGGCTGCTGGACTTCAGACCTGTGTGCCTGACCACTGCATCCCTCTGCCTCCCCAAACCTGTCTCCATCCCATATCTCCTTCTGGCTATTTTGGATATTCTGACCTGGGGTCATTTCAGACTCAGTGGTAAATACAAACTTTCCATCCTCTACCCCAAATTAGCTACCCACTTTATCTCTCTCCATGGAATCACCATTCTTCCTGGCACCTACGCTTAAAATCCTGGCACCATCTTGGAATCATGACCTTCTCCATTTCCTATAACATCTGCATTCCCAAGTCTTGTTCGTTCTTAAGATAATTCTCTCTATCTCAGTGACCCAGATGGGCAAGTTTATTTATATTCTTTCTATAAACTGAGGACCAAAGAAGTTGCATGCCTTGCCTAAGATCACACAGCTTCTGACCAGCAACTTTATATAATGAGTTCTGTTGTTTATGTCTATGTCTCTTAATGCCGAGTGGATGCTCAGTAAATAGTCATTGAATGAGTGAGCCAATGAAGGAATGAACAATCAGCCCAGGGATGATGAAAGGAGGTGCCATTGTGGGGAGAGGCTGAAAGGAAACCCACAAGATGTTGCTCAGAATTAGGAGCTGAAAAATCCTCTCAAACAGCAGTATTTTTAAACATGAAATGGTGGTTTTCCCACATACAGAATGAGATTAGTGGTTATCAACACAGACAGTATCTTGAGAGGCATTTTTGGTTCTTGCAGTTGGAGTGGAAAAAGGACTAGTGGCATCTAGTAGGTAAAGTTAGGGATACTGCTAAACATCCTATAAAGCATGCGACCTCTCTAGCCACAAAGAATTCTCTCTCCCCAAGTGTCAGCAGTGCTGAGGCTTAGGAATCCAAAAGATGACTCCAACTCATTACGTTTCTCACTAACTCTGTGACCGTATCAGTTACAGATCTCCCTGAATTTGTTTGCATTGGCTGTAAAATGGAATATTAATATTAAGATAGGGTTGTGATGAGGGCTAGAATAATGTCATCACAACCCCTGTCACACAGTGGGCCTATGTTAAAACCTACTATTTCTATTAGTTAAAACTTTCATGAAAAGATGCACCAAACAATAAAGTTTCATGTTTTGGTTGAATTACTGAGACCAAGTTCTACTTATAAAGCTTGATATATGTTGTGTAGAGAAGCCAAATTCGCTGGTTCTATTTCCCACCATCCTCTATACAAAAGCAAGGGTGCTAATATTGGTTGTGCTCCTCCTTTCATTTGTCCTGAAGACATGGACAGTGGCGCAGACCTGGGAATGACCTTGGTCTTGCCATCCAAGCTCAAACAGGCTGCAAATCCTCTACTTATAATCAGTTCACAGTCAGCTCATAACCTTGACAACCTTTTATGCATCCCACGTCTGAGCCAGATATAAGTTAGCAGGACTCAGCCTCCTACAGTCATGGAGAGTGTTAGGGGGGTGCGAACTACTGTGGTTATGTTACAGTGATGGACAAAGTAATCACCATGTTTGCCGCACTCCCTCACTCCACAAGCAGAAAGTAAGCAGCCACGGTGGGCCCGGCCCTACCCCATCATCTGGCTCCCCTTTCCTATGTACCTTAGAAGCATTCTTCGTTTTGACCTAAGAACGTGCATGAGGACAGGAGACTCCGAGTGGGAGAAGGTACGCATTATGTTGGGCTGGCCAGCATAGCGGGTCTGGAAGAGGCATGACTTGAATATTCTAGAAACTGTCAAACACTGCTGTTATGGTTGAGATCTAGAATCTCCCTCAAAAGTCTCACATGTTCAAAAGTGAGAGTGGGAAGGTGGTTAGATCAAGGGAGTCCCACACTCATCAGTGGGTTGATCCGTTCATAAATTTATAGCCAAATGCATCGTTAGGAGTAAGGGCCCGGTTGGAAGCGATGTGTTGCTTGGGTATGTGTCTTTGAAGGATGTGTCTACCTCCCTGGCTCCTGTCTTCTTTCTCTGCTTCCTGGATGCAGTGGATTGAGCAGCTTCCTTCCACTACTGCCTTCCACCATGCTGTTTCTGCCACGGAGCCATCCAGTCACGACTGAGTCCCCCAAACCATGAGCCAAATTAAATCTCTCCTCTTTTAAGTTGTGAGTGTCGAATATTTCGTCCTAGTGGTGAAAAGACAATAACACCATTGCTAAAGGCTTGTGAAAGACTCAACCTTCACAGCAAAGAAACAAAAGTCTGTGCAAATGCTCGTGAGGCCGCATTTGCTTGCAAAGTAAGTATGTATGTTAATGCGTGTACAGATGGATTAGCCTGGCACATGTGTGATATGTGCACTGAGCTCCCAGCTTCCTGAATGCACCCCCATAATACTTCCCGACACGTATGGTTGAATCCCAGCTGTCAGAGTGGCGACACTACTCAACACGTGGCTTTTCCTCTCTCTCCAGCCTCAGTTTAGAGTTGATGCTGGCCTACCCAACTGCACCTTCATTTTGTAAGGCAGCCTCAAGCATCCTAAGGGTCTCATAGAGGTCATGTTGGGTCAGGAAACAGGTAGGGAAAGTGGGACAGTAGGAATAGGCAAGAAACACATTGCTGTGAAAGAAGAGAGTGGCTCAACCAATAATTAAAACCAGCTGACATTTTCTGAGCATTTACCAGTCACTGTGCTAAATATTCCATGCGTGTTATTCAGTATTCTAATACTCCCATGAGCTGAGTGTAAGAATGCCCACTCCCCAGAAGTTTAGCAAAGAATGCTTCAAGAGTTATATCGCTTCAGGTTCACTCATTTATAACCTTACCAGCAATATGGCCCTAGAATGGAATGCGAGGTGGCTCCACAAAAAGACCTGCTTCACCGGGGATCCTTCCTATTCAGTGTGTGCATTGTGCGAGTGTGGGTGTGCACACGTGTGATGGGAGGAGGCATTTTCTCCCTACTCAGATGGCTAACCAGTGGTCACAGTGACAGGATAGGGATGCCACTTGGATTAGGGGGGAAGCCAAGGATGATAAACAACCCATGTTGTAAAGAACAATGCTCTAGTTGGAAAATCTTAGAACGTGATGACCCTTAGCTCCCCTACCTTTATAAGGCTGATGATATCATGTAAGCTAACAGGTTACAATGAAGATTAAATGACACACCATTGGGTCTCTCCACTTCTCATGGTACAGCAATTCTGCTAGCATCTTCACCACACCCTATGGTAGGGCATCATTTCTGAGCAGGCTGGCCTGACCTCCACTTGCCAGTGCCATAACTCTTCCATAAGCTCCTCTGGCTATGAAAGCACACTGTCCCCTCCCACAACAAGACAAGCTCAGGGCATGCTGGGCCCTTACCCAGTAACTCTCTCTCCGGAGAGGTGAATCTGAGTGTTGTGTTCTGCCCTGAGTACAGAATTCCCCAGTGTTGCTGAGCCCTAGCTTCCTGCATCGGTGAAACTTTCCTATAGACTCCTTTCCTTCTCTGCCTCACGCCTCCACCCTCGGTATTTTGGGGGCTTACCTCCCAGTGAAACCACCTGCCCTCCTTATCTTCAGCTTGCTTCTTGGGGAACCTGATCTAAGTCAGACTGAACAGTTCACTGTCATCTCTTTTCCTCTGTGTCCTGGTTGGCTTGTATGTTTTTTCAGTCTAGAACTCCCATCATGAAGGTTGTGTACCTTCTTGTACTTTCTGCTCATTTCCATGACTGTGTGTTATGAGTTATGATAGCTCCTCTGGCTCATTAGCAACATTACTGAAAATTCAGTAGGGAGGGTGGCTTATAAAACCTCACAAAAGGGAAGTAATTCTTTCCCACACAATGTGATCACTAGCATTTCTGCTTTGGGACTGAGAATCCCCGCCCTCTGCCTTGTGCAAGCCAGGGAAAAGAGGCTGTGCTTGGGGAGTTCTCTATCAGCCCCCACATAAGTGATAATGCTGCCCTGGCCAAGTGGTCCCCTGAACACGGTAGGTTTGGAGCCTGGCTTAGGGGATACCACTCAAAGGAAGATGAGAGGCCCTGCCATTGTGAAGGAACCAAGGTTCTCATTATTAATGGGACGAACAAGCAGTGATACAACCCCAAGCTTACCAGTTCTCAGTGAGTTCAACCTGGGCAGGGCCAGGTAGATCAAGGCCCCTTTGATCTTGAAGTGCATCATTTTGCCCCTTGAATTTGTGCCTAATTTACTTTCATTCTCATCCTTGGGCCTATTCTACATCTTCTAAGTCTACATCTTTTGTGGGGAATTGAAGTTGCTCCCAAATAGCTGGGAAAATACCCTGAAGACTGACATATCTGCCAGCTCACTGTGTTTTCTCATGCAAAGGAAAGGCTACAGACCAAAGCTACCCTGGGGACCTCTCAGCCCTATGCCTGTGATGTGTGATGGCCATGGAAGGTAATGGCTGGGGACAAACCCAGCCATCTCACATTGACATGCTTCACTGCTGTACCCATCGGGGCAATGGCCTTGCCTGCAATGACTCTCCGTGTGCTTGTGGGCACAAGTCTCCAATTCTTTCAGGCTTAGACTTCACAAGTGCTAAGCAGTCAGAATAATAACCCCCTCTTAGCATGGTTTTAAGGCTTAAGTAAGGTACAGTACAGGATACATGAGTTCCTGAAGTGTAGGATGAAATGGATGAATATTTGCTGGGAGTAATAGAACACTAGCAAGCAGGCCAGCCATGAGGGGGAAAAGCTTGGGGTCCAGTGGTTTCTCGACCCCTCTAGTCACTGGCACAAACTGCACACAGTGCATGGTCAATAAATATTTGCATGAAAGCTTGGGTAATCTAAGCCAGGCTGATGGTGTTTGTTTCAGGGAGGTTCTGTTTGCTTTTGTGGCAGTACACCCCAGCCCTCTTTATTTTATTTTATTTTGAGACAGGGTCTCAATAAATTGTTCGGGCTGGGCTCAAACTTATGATCCTCCTGCCTCAGCCTCTCATATAAGCAAGCACTACCACGCACACCTTAAAGATGTGTGTGTGTGTGTGTGTGTGTGTGTGTGTGCGCGCGTGTGTTTTAAGCTGAAATTTACTAGCTGGGCATGCATAATCTTAGCACATGGAAGGCTAAGAAGGTTGGATTTGATTTCATTGCCAGCCTGGGCTATATAGTGAGTTCAAGGCCAGCCTGAATTACATAGTGAGATCCTGTCTCAAAAACAAAAAGAAATTTTAATTTATGTTTTAAAAATAAATGAAGCTGCTCTTCACTAAGCCTTTTCAGATACCAGGTCCTGGGTTGAACATATCATGTCAATTTTTTCTTTCATCTGTTTGGAGTATTCCTTACTTCTGCAGTTTCCCTTCATGTGGAGTGAACTCCACCCACTGCCACACTCCTGGGTCTCCTTCTCCCCTCCTTTAGGAAACAATTCATCTGATTGGTGAGTGAGGAGGGGAAACTGACTATGTGCAGTCCAGCCACTTCCCATCACGTGTTCCTTCCTGTGGGGTCCGGTTCCTAGGTACTCCTGTCCTAACCAAGGTACTTTATAGCCAAGGACTGGGAAAGTCCCAGGATTCCATTGGCCAGGGAGCCCTGTCAGTTCTAGGGATCTGTGTCCAAAAGTCCTCTGCCCTGCAGATATAAGCTCAGTGTTACAACCTGGCCTTCATCAGTAATAATAGCGACTTGGTGCCTCCACACGCTGACTTGCAGGAGTTAGGACCCAGGTGGGGAAGGGTGGCCCTAGTTTTGGTTCTTCTATATGACCTGGACATAATCCCTACCCCCACCATAGACGTAAGTAACATGACCTTTTCTTTTAAACTTAGAAGGCAAATGCCTCTCCCAAGGTCATGAAGGGGAGCTGGGACTAGGACTTGGCTGTTTGACCTGTGCTGTACTTCTCCCCGGAAGGTCGCCACGCCCACCAACCACAGCAATAGAACACATTTTCAGTTTTGTGAGAAGAGGGCAACCAGGATAGTTTGGAACCCCCTGGGCACCTGAGCAGTGCCTGCCATCTGTGCTTCTGGAGTCGGTCTTAACCAGGCCTTTCCGTTGGCTCCACTTGCTGGTTGGGCCTTGCTTGGAGCGTCCCCCTCATTTCACAGGAGTTTTGCCCACCCTCACGCTCTCTACTCTCCACATTTCATCACTGTCCCGAACTCCCCAGCTTGTCCTAGTCTCTCCTGGTTGGCTCCTTTGTTATTCTTCCATTTATTCCTGGATGCTCTTAAGAGGAATGGCTTTCAGACCCTCTTCATTTGCCAAATGACTTGTTGACACTGCTGTGTGGCACCATGCCTAAGAACGGAATGCACCCTTGGCTCTCTCCTGTGAAATGTCCCCTTCTGTGTGTCAGAGAATGTCCTCACAGGCTCCCGTTCCACCGGGTGTCTACAAAGGCAAGAGAGTCAGAGTCTGACAAAGGCCTTGCCTGTTCCTTCTTCCCTCCCTCCCTCCTCCTCCTTCTCCTCTTCCCTCTACTTCTCTCTCAAAAGGTGGCTTCTCTAATCTCTACTTTCTCCTATGTATCAACTTCTTTCTTTTTAAAACCAATGTATTTTTTGCCAATTCATATGACAGGGCGTGGCTGTTGAAAATTCCCAAGCTTGTATATTTATTTATAGGTCCAACCACCTAAAACCTAATATTCCTCTCTCTACCTCAATTCCAATTCCCGTGGAAGGATCTCCGGCCCCTCTGAGTCAGGGGTCCACTTCTAAATCAATTGGCCAAGAGCAGGGAGGTAGGATCATCTAGGAGAGGTGAATATAAAGGGACCACAGGTAGGAATTAGTTATTGTGACCAATTGGATGCACAGAACATTGTCCACTGTTTGCTTTTCTGATATTAAACATGATATGAAGGAAACAAATGTCTCCTTTACTTCAGCTTTTAGAAATTTATAGAGATTTCTTCAAATATGATTTTGTTCTCATTTACTTTTTTATAGGCAAGTGGTATTCCTATTATTATTGTTTCATCCATTTCTTAATATATTTTAATACTATGTTGTTTGGCACATGGAGTTTCAAATACACTGCATTCACTGTAATAAGTATATTTTCCTTCTCTGGGGTGCTTAGTGGAATCATAGACTCTTGGGGCTGGAAGGGACTTCTCTTAAAATCCATTCATCCTTCAGAAGCTCGGATGCTGTCCCCGGCATGTCAGAACCCTGTGCTTCCCACTCCCGCTCAGGGAATCCATGCCATTGCTAGACTTCTCTCACAACCCAGAGGCTCTTTCTCAAATAAAAAGGACTCTTCTGTCACCCTATCATTCTAACCTTGGTGTCCAGTCCTCACACTGAGCACCCTCTCCTGTACAGCATCCCTTCACATTTCGGGGTTCCATTTCTAGAAATTCACAATCTGAACCCCTCTCGCCAGATGCCGTCCTTCCCTCAAGACTTCAAACATACTAGATATGTTTCAAAATGATATTTGGGAAAGAACTACTTTCATTGTGAAAGTCCTCTTCTTTTGGTTCCCCTTTTATAAGGGGTCCTTGTAAAAGTTAGGCGGTGCTTTCTTCTTGTTTTCCTCCCCTTCATCAGAGGTTCTAGAGGAAAGTTTACCAGCAGTGATTCTGTGGGATGTGGGAGTCTGCTTTACTTCAGCTTTTAGAAATATATAGAGGCTTTCTCAAATATGATTTTGTCCTCATTCACTTTTTTATAGACAAGTGGTAAGGGAGGTGCCTTCAGAGCTCCACTGGGGCAGCCTCGGTGCGGGATCAGCCATTTGGAGAGAAAGTTGGTCATCGGCGGAGAATTCCCTGTCATCAGTGGGTGAAGGTTTTGGAGGTAAAAGTAGATGCCAGGTCTTAAATCACTTTCTTGTCACTGAGACACAGTACTAGACACCCAGTCTTAAGAGAGGAGAGGTTTGTTTTGGCTCATTTCCAGAAGTTTCAGTCTGCGGTTGGCAGACTTAACCACAGAAAGGGCTGAGCTGGAGAAAGCTGCTCCTTATGGCCAGGAGAAGAGAAAACGAAGGAAGGAGCCAAGCTACACCCTGCCCCTGTGACCTGCCTCTTCCAGCCAGGCCCCACCTCCAACAGTGCACTCAGCTGCAGAACTCACCACTGATTCCACCTAGTACAGCACCCCCAGGATTCAAACCTTCCACAAGCCCCACTTCTGAGCGCACAAGGCCAACTGCTAGGCGAGCTGTCTCTGTTAGAGGTGACGTTCACGTTGTCTGTGTGTACCTGCCTCCCCCACCTAGGATGTAAGCTCCAATACCGGGGATGTTTTTTCTACCCCTACCTTTACCTCTAAATCCCCAGCACTTAGAATAGTGCCTGGCACAGAGCAGGCAGCCAATCCATATGTGCTGAATTAATGAATGATTTTATGAAGCTCAGCCCTCTTAAATTAATTATCATCCTATTCATTTAGTCAACAAGTTAACTGGCTATTTCTCCTCCTCTAATGCAAGGAAAACCCACTTCAGCCACACATTCCCCCCAGATTCTGGCTTCAGCTATGCCTTCAGACCACCCATAGCTTCACAGAGGAAGGACACTATTTCTAGAAAAAGAATGCAAATGTAGAATTAAAGGATGTTTGAGCTTCCTTGATTCTACTCTCAAAAAGGTGATTTTTCTAGTGACTAAACTACCCATGTTACTAATGGATAAAGACACCTGTATTAGTTTCCTGTGCAACATTTTATCATGAATTCGGTGACTTAAAACATCAGAAAGTTATTTTCTCACAGTTCTGGAGATCAGAGGTCTGAAATGCACATCAGCGAAGCAATGTTCCCTCCAGAGACTCTAAGGTCGAAGTCAGCTTCTCATGGCCAACATTGGTTTGTGGAAGGATACACAGAATTAGACTTAGGATCCACCCTGGATACCCAGGATAATCTCCCTATCTTGAGATCTTTAACCACATCTGCAAAGAGCCTTTTTCTTTGTGTAATAGCATTTACGGGTTCGGTGGATTAGGACCTACTATCTTCGGGGTCCTTATTCATCCTTTACAAGGCCAAAGGCTGCCAGCTAAATGTTTGTTCATTCAACATTCACTGTGTACCTGCTCTATGCCAGGCACTCACAAGCAGGGACTAGACGTGTGTCCTTAAGCCCATGCTCTAGCAAAAGACATGGCACGACAAGCAAGGTCATTAACCCCTGGTGTTCATCAGCTAGTCAGTGTATAGCAAGGGTTTGCCTGCATAAAATCCCAGGACAGATAAATTTTGATGTGTCAGGAAGACCAGCATCCTAGGGATTTTTCAAGGAGAAAAAACAGCAGAAATCTCAGAAATAAATGCAATCTACTCAGTACTTAGGAATAAGGTCCTGTCTCAACTGCCCTAATACATTACTTAATCTAGTCCTTAGAACAAGCCCAGGTTATAGGTCTAATTGTCCCCATTTTACAGGCTGAGAAAACTGAGGCTTGGGGTTTAAAATGGCTAGAGTCTTACATTAGCAAATGACAGCTGAAACTTGAACCCAAACCTGTCACGCTCTAGCATTCTTAACCAGCCATGACCCAATCTAAACTGTCTGATGACACCGGGTACCATTCAGATTGTGAGCACTAAAAATGAGGTAGAGGCAGTGTTGGGCAATGGGATGAGCTATGCTCTGGTCTTGATCGCTCTGCTTCAGGTCTGTGCGTTGTTGGGGAAGTCACCTCCCCACTCTAGCCTCAGTTTCCCCATCTGTAATATGAGAGGATGGGCCCAGATGAGATCAAAGTCCCCATCTAACTATGTTACATTCTCTGCATCTGTAGTGGAAAACTGAAAAAACCTTTACCATCCTCATGCTTTTGCCTGAGATGGACTCACATCAGGCATCAAAAGCTGGAAACTGGTGGGCACTGTAGAAACAGCGGGGCCCATAGGCTTCTCTGCCTGGCTCTCCATGGGGTCAGTGTCTCCCCTGAGGGAAGATCCTGGGATGCTCAAGGGCCAAATGGAAAGCAGCGACCTAGATCCTGTGTGAATCTTACTGATTTTAGGGTGAGGACAGCGGCTGTGGCATATGGAAAGTCATCCCTTCTTTGGCAATGTCATTAAATCTCAGAGTGCTCTATCTACCCAGAGACCTGCCTGTAAGCATGCATACTACTGGCACGTCACCAACCCTTTCAGGAACACCATGTGCAGAGCCCCCGACACAGAGGGTGAGCTTTCTGAATGGACCTGATGTAGGAACACATCAGCCTTAAGTGCTGAGGAAAGAATTGAGACCACAGAAATCACTTTGTTTTCAAATGATCTCATGATTCAAAAGTTGATGTCTTTGTTTAGAAGAAAAAAAGATGGAGAAGGACATTTAAAACATGTGCAAATCATTCTAAACCAATGATTTTTATTTTCTTTATATCTATCTATTGATCTATTGAACCCACCTTTATTTTGATCTGGAAAATTTATTCTAAAACATGGGTCCTAGGAACAATATGGTCAAAAGCAAGAAAAGTCCTTTCTCCCCCATGATGGCTTTCCTTGCATTCCAATAAATCTTGGGGTGTCTCACCCCTCTGTCTGGAATCTGTTTTCCAGCCCACACACACTGGGATAGATTAGCAGGACTCCAAGCTGTCAGGAGAGGTCCACCTTGCAAGACCACGTTTGAGACACCATGGGACTCAGTGGATTTGAATCCTTTGGAGATTACTAATACCTGTGATAATCTAATAAAGCTACACATCCCCTCACTAAGAAAATATGCAATATACACAGAAACAAAAACTTACAACCAATTTCAAGGGGTTCCAAGTCTCCCTGAAGCTCACCTGTGAATCTTCTAGAGCTTCCCAGGAAGTAATCACAGGCCAAACGTGGCTGGCCTGCATGAGGAACTGCCATAAGTATAAAATATGCACTGGATTTTAAAGACATATGAAAAAAGGAATATAAAATATCTCAATATTTTTATACAATTATATGCTGAAATTACAATATCTTTATAGATTGGGTTGAATAAAATATATTATTCAAATTAATTTCACTTGTTTTATAAGCCTTAGGATACCCTAGGTTCCCAAATTACATATACTTATTTTCCGTACTGGCCCATATTTGATGTAGTCAGGGTGGCCTTGCTAAACAGGATTTCTGATGTCATATCCACCCTCCGTCCTCTCTAGCAACAGCCTCTATCTACCCAGGCACCAAGGTGTTGCTTCCCAAGGGAGAAGAGCCCTGCCAGGCACTAGAAATGTGTGTCAGTCTCCAGGCAGAGGCAGAACACTCAGACCTTGGCAGCCTGCCAGCTTCACATGGAAATCCTGAGGCCCAGGTCCTGGGGTTTGCAGCCCTTGAAGATTAGGGTTTGCAGCACAGCTGTCCGCATAAAGGGTGATACACTTGCCTGGGAAGACTCAAAGACCAGGTGGCAGTTTCCACCATATCAGCCAAGAGGAAGTACAAATGTCACCTAGTCATCATTTTACAGGCAGAGAAGCGGATTTAGATGAGTCAAGTGACATATCCAGTGCCTGGTTTAGCTCAGAGGATGGACACATGCAGCACAAATGTTCCAAGCAAGGCATCCACTGACTCAGGAAGGGAAAACAGATCTCTCTCTGTAGTCCAGTGCCCTCTTCCTACCTCGCACTGATATAAGCTCATCCGCCTTCAGAAGATGGGGACTTCACTTACCTTATGAGTAATCACAAGGGAGAGGGTATGGGAGATAAACATAAAAAGCAGAATTCAAAAGGAGAGATGTGACTTGAGAGAGACCATTGGCTCCCCTGGTCCCCAGCACTGCCACTACCATGGGAGATGCAGGGACTCTGCAAGCTCAAGGTATCCTCACTTTTAGAGACCCCTCTGCTCATCAAACATATTCAAATGCCCTACGTCCTACATTAAGTTGAATTTATACCTATTTAACAGTTGAGTTGCAATTAGCTATGTGACATAATTCATAGTGCGATGACATAGACAATTAAAATATTATTAGTGTTAATATTTGTTTTGCTTTTTTTCTTAGGTCTTAAGCATTTTTCATAGAAGCTTACAAAACTCTAGACTCAAAGACAGGGCAGAGAGTCACAGTCACATCCGATGTTTACTTCTGGACCCTTTTCTGTCTAATTGGTTAGAGTCCATACGCACCAAAGAAGTCTTTTGAGCATTACCCTTACTCTCATGTGCTTATTTTCTCATGTTGGTTAATCAAAAGGCTTAATTAATAAGCTCCATCTAATTTTTTTTTCAGTACTGAGAATTGAACCTGGGGCCTTTTGCTCTGGGCTACATCTGAATTTGGGGGATTTCTTTTTGTTTGTTTTGTTTTTGGGGTTTTTTAGGTTTTTTTAAGACAGGGTCTTGCAAGTCACTCAGTTGCCCAGGCTCAGCTCTAACTTGCTCTTCTCCTTTTTCAGCTTCCCAGAGTTCTGGTATTTCAGGTGTGTGCCCCCCCACCTGGCTTCTATTTGATCCTTTCCAGAAAGAAATAATCAGTCACAGGACGTCCCAAATAGTAACAACAGATTCCAGAAATCTGAGGTGCAGTTGGGTCCCCTTACTAGTCAGGAGCAGGATCTCAAGACTACTGACCACACATTACAAAATGATCATTCGTGGACACAGATGTAGCTCACATACACCTGTTGCTGTGAAGGATGGAGACATGTATGACCATGCAACATGGTCACCTTCTCGGCCACCACCCCAGTGTAAACATCTGGGCTCCTTATCAGCTGCAGGGAAGACTACATCCCCTGGCCCCAGGCCAGCTCATCTGGTGCTCAGGTCTGTGGAGGGGAAGTGTGCGCTGTAAGGACAAAGCCATGGGCCCCAGGCCACCAGAACATCCCACTGCCTGTGCGAACTGCTGGTACGAGGAGGGGCAAGGAGAGCCTGGGCTATGGGGTCTGAAATTCCTGAGAATGAAACCCGAGCTATTACTTTTTAACTGTGAGACTTGGGGAAGTTTACTGGATCTTCCTTCCATTTCCTTATCTTTAAAATGAAAAGAGTTTTCTCTCAAAGGGGTGTTGTAAGCTTTTAGGAGGACATTGTTTGTAAAGTACCAGCCAGATAGTAGCTTTTCTGTTCTGTGTCATATGTTGATTTGAATACTTCCAGTGCAGCCCAGGAATGGAGGTACACAGTTAAGGGTTAAGAATCTGACGTCAAGGTGGGCCATGTTCCATCATCTGTACTTTGTGTGACTTTTATCCAGTTACTTAACCTCTCTGAGCCTTTTCATCTGCAAAGGGGAAATTAAGATACTTTATACCACTAAGGGTAATTGGGAGGATTAAACAAACATGAAGTATTCAAAACAGTGCCATACACAGAGAAAGTCCTCATTATTTACTATCGTTATGTTTATAGTAGATACTCAATAAATATTATTTGAATCTAAATAGATCCACAGGTATCCTGTCAAAGAGATGGAAACTCATTCATTAGAGGTAGAGGTGCCTCCTATGTAATGAAGTTCTCAGAGTACTTTCATTTCTTCAAAATCCACTCTTTCTTAGTAGAAAACTCTCAGGAATGTGAAAGTCAGAATGCTATCTGGATTGTCCTCAGTGGAACACTTATCATGGAATTTACTGACTTAGATTTCTCATCTTCACATCCCTATAAAGACTTTACAGGGAGGGGAGGAGGGGGTGAAGGGAGGGCAGGGGTAAGGGGAAAAAATGAGAATCAAGACTTGTCATGTAGAGGTACAAGATCCCAACAATGAATGTAACTGTACTGTATCCCTAAAATGTACCAATAAACTCAATTAAAGCTGAAAAAAAAAAGAATTTACAAAGTGATGTGTTATTTCATTCCATTTCTTTTTTCAGAAATGGTGTCCGAGCAAGAAACATTTCTCTTTTCCTTTCACAATTATTTTTCATCAAGCTTCCAACTCCCCATACTAGAAAAAGAAGCACTCACATGAGGGAAAATCAAGGAGGGTCCTTGAAGGAGTGTGACCTGCTAAGGACTTGCAGCCTGATCAGGATGGTCCATGTCTACACCAAGTCACCATGGTTTGTAACATCCTCACATGAAGTGTGGCTCGTGGGTCAGCAGCTTCAGCATTGTCGAGAGTTCCCTAGAAATGTAGATCTCAGTCTCCACCTTAGGACTACTGGATCAGAACCTGTAATTTAACAAGAGTCCAAAGTGATATTTTTCACATTGAAGTTTTGAGAAGCTCTGTTCTAGTGGATGCAATGGTAAGTTTGTCGTCTGGAGAATTGAGTTTTCATCTTGGTCCAGCCACTCCTGAGCTGCATCACTTTAGAAAACTTATTTACCATTTCTGAGCCCCTATGATCTCACCTAAATAACTAAGAACAATTGTAACACCCTCCCTCCTCTCATATGTTGGGAGGATTATTGGAGCATGTATGTGGAAGTATTTTGTAATGTATTAGGGGGTAGATAAATACAAGATTTTATTTCTTTCTATCACATGTATTTTTTTTCCAAGTAGCTGCAGTGGTCCATGGCCAAAAGGACCACCTTGTAATCTGAAGGTAATCTGAAGAGCCCACCTCGATGTGAGCCCATTCACATTGGAAACATGACAGGTGCAACCTCTTTTCCTGCTTGGGCTGAATGTTTGTCACATTCCCCAAGACTCTCACATGGGCAGTTTCAGTGTGTCCACAAAATTCCTGGGAGACCTGTCAGTCAACATTTATTAGGCCTCAAAGAGGATGCCCTTGGGCAAAGAATAAGAATGCTAAAAACCCACGGATCTAGCTTTAAATCCTAGCTCTGCCACCTCCTAGGTGTGATCTTGAACAAATCAGTCTAGTTTTCTAAGCCTCAGTTTCCTCATTTGCACAATGAAGATAAAATACAAACTTTGCCAGACTGTTCCAAAGATGTTGCAAGAAAAAGTGTGTAAAGCATCTAATACAGTGCCTGACACATAGGTACTCAATAAGAAGTCACTGTTAAAGTTAGTAAAAATTATTATAATGTCCTTTACAGATTCTTGTTTTCCAGTGACCAGGAGGACTTTGCCCTAGGCAAGTACTTTGGGTGGAAGCTTATAAGAAATATTCAGTCACTGACTCCCATATTCAAGCACTTATTAACCACCACATGTATGCAAAGAAGCTTAGTATAGTAGAAAGAGCATAGACTGCTATCAGAGGGCGTGGTTTCAGTCTTGAGGGCCTTTTCTACTCTTGAGTGCTATAATTTGTCAAAAAGTAGCCCAGGCAGGACCCATGGTGAGTGTTACCAAATCAGAAACAGTTGTCTCCTCAGTGAGAGAAAAAGTCAGGATTAGGCAGAAAGGTATCGAAGGAAGAGGAAAGAGCAGAATCTCACTTCACAGGGTGTCAGAGAACAGAGCACAGAATGGTGTCCCTTTCCCCAAACCATGATATTGCTCAATTTTATATTCTTTGAGCAACTTGAACCTGCCATAAATTGGGATAATGCCTAAGAACACAATTCCCAAACTTTAGTACATTGGTCACTCAGAGAGTTTGCTAAGTACATAGATTACTGGATTCTAGGCACAGGTCTTGGAATCTGAACATTTAACAGGTGTTTCTGACACATGTGGAAGAAATTCTACAGAAGAGATTGACATCCAATTCTCCTAACTCCAAATCTTTTATTATTGCAGCAAAAGATCCTTAATTGGCTAGATTGGACACATGGACAGATGGATAAATTGATGGATGGATGAATGGTTAAGTAACACAGGAGCACAGGACTAAGGATAGGCAATAGAGCCAGGACTCTGAAACTGTTTGTCTCTTACCATGGTTTCTAGAAAGGGGCTGAGCTCTAGAGCGCTAACCAGATGATTCTGGGTTATTGATCAAAGACACGTTAGCACTGTAGAAAGGGAATGAGTTACAGAGTCAGAATACATGAGTTCAAGTCTAATTGCTGGTTACCCCCTTTTCGTGTGACCACGTGGAATTCATGACTACATTGAACTTTGCCTTTCTCAAGTATCCAAGCTACAAAGTTGTTAAAACGTATGTGTAGCTAATTTCTCCAGCTAAGGACACATCCCTAGTTCTGCCCTATTTTTCCCTTCTGATCTGAAATCCTCTCAGGGGATCCAGTAGCCCGCATACTTATATCCATGCTGCTTATAGTGCATGGTCTCACTTGAGTCTCTTCTAAGCCGTGTGAGGGGCTATAGTTTCCAATTCACAAATAACAGAGGCAATCGGAACACAGAAGAGTAAGTTTGAGGTCACCTGCAGTAATAAGGAGCCACAGGGCTCAAGGGCATCATCTCCTGGTCAAGACCAGAAGTTTCTCAGTAGCCTCCACTATCTCCTCCTGCAGAGGGCAATCTCATAGTACTTCCCCAAACTACACATTTGACAATGGAGGAAAGAGTCGTGGTTATAATTAAATTCATTCCTTACATTGGAAACTAAACGATTGTAACTAGAAACATTAGAATTTTCAATTTCTGGGTGTCAAGATCATGCAATGTGTGACTGGTTAGACTGAATGCACTCTTGGGAACTGTTTTCCTTTGAAGCCTTCTCTTCAGGCTATTTCATGGAGTCTTTGTGTCCTGATTTCTGATAGAGGAGGCACTATGAGGGAACAGAACCTATTTATTCTAACTTGCTCTGTCGTCTCTAATGTGCTGTCACACAAGTGACTTGCTGTGCGATGCTAGAAAAGAAACAATAAAATGCACAATTAAGAGTGTGGCTCGTGCCTCCTGGGGAGTCAGGCTCTCTGGAGGTCACATTTCCTGTGAATTCATTTTCCATGGATGGTTTCCCTAAGGTCTTCAGAGGGCTCAGATGTGGGATATCTACTTTGCCCTTTTTCCATTGTTCCACATTGAGCTGGGGGTTAGGTGGAGAGTTGGAAGGGATAATTGAGGAAGCACTGGTGTCCATCCACTTGGTGCCCTTCCTGGTTAGAATGGATATGGCACTCCTTTTCTGTGGGCCTCTCACTCAAGGATCCAAACTATGCTGTAAGAAGCCTGTCCAGGCTCAGAATGAACTGAATCCAACAGATCCTCCTGTGTTTTATTTATCTGATTTTTAAAGTAAATCCAAGTAAAGGATTAGGGTTTTCCTGGAATTCTTTTTTTTTTTTTTCTTTTTTTAAGAGAGGGTCTTGCTATATAGTTTAGGCTGGCCTTAAACTCATGGCAATCCTCCTGCCTCAGCCTCCTGAGTGCTGGGGTTATAGGCATGTGCCACCACACCCAGCTTCCTGGGATCCTTTTAACAAAACCAATTGACTTGTCATTTCCCTCCAGCCACACAGCCCCAGAATCAGAGCAATGTCACCCTCACCTTGTCAAAAGATGGAGGTGATGGTTCCTGGTATATTGGCAAAGGTTCTCCAGAGAAACCAAACCAGTTGGAGAGATAGATAGATAGGGAACTGGTTCGCCTGATTATAGAGACTAAGTGCTTTCAACAGAGGAATTTGTTCTCACTCATAGGAGGATCAACTTTTTGTTCTATTCACACCCTCAACCAATTGAAACAGGCCCATCCACACCGGGGAAGGCAATCTGCTTTGCCCAGTTTACAGGTTCAAATGTAAATGTAATCCAAAAGCACCTTTCCCAGGCACACCCAGAATAGCAATTAAACAATATCTGGGAACCCCATGACCCAGGCAAATAAACATCCTAAAATTGACCACATCACTGTATAAAAGTTAGGAAAAAGAGCCAGCATGGATTTCGTGTAGTAAGTGCCATTTTATATTGCTCTCTCTGAGGTCACACAACCGCATGCCACAGATCCCTAATTTGACTGATTCTAGGGTAGATTTTCTCCACTGTGCCTTGCCTTGGATGATCCTTAATGCAGCCTTCTATAGGAAGGCCTAGCAGGTAAGATACGGTCCAGGGGCAACAAATACCCAGGGCACCATTTACAAAAGGACTGCATGACACAGCCCTGCTGGATACTGCAGCAGGGACATCAGACCTTATTTTAAAAGCTGCATCCAAGTTCTTGTAAAATTGTCCTGATTGTTCCCACTCTTGGAGAAAGTTGTATGCAGAATCCTATATAAGAAGAGAAGCAGGTACTGGGTATGTTCTACTGTGAAGTAGACAAGTTGGTTTTAAATTCCTTTGCTCTCCAAGCCTAGGAGGCTAACATGCCCGCTGCCTGGAACTTGTTGGCATGCCAGTCCTATTCCTCAGGTTCCTAGGATCCAGGTGTATATGATTCTCCTGACGCAGATGCCTGAATCTCCAGAGGTCAACAAGAGCCGGGGAAGCAGCCTTAATTGGGGTCCTCTGGAGCCAAGATCAGCCTCTATCATGCAAACTTCAAGAGGCTCCTAATCTGGGAACTTCAAGCCAAAGGGGACAGGGAACAACGCATAGAGACAAGGGTCCAGCTGATGTCCATTAAGTCACATTCTTGCAGTACTAGAAATTACATTTTGGGGTCCCATGTCTCCTGTTTATCAGGTAATACTTGAAAGAATTTCCTTACCACCTCTCACTCTTGAACACAGGCTCCCCCAAGGCTTGACTGGAGGTGGGTCTCTATGCCCTCTGTGTAGCCAGTGGCACCATACAAGTGGTCCTGGGGGCGATTTTGCTGCTTCTTTGGAGCCTCCCTATATGTCTCAACTTCAACTCGGGACTACCACTACATCAAGCTCTTCATAGAGGAGGTAAAAGTTCAACCTCAGTTTTCCTCCTAACCAAAGACCCCTTTCAGAATGTCTTCTGCCTTAATCCTTAAAGGCTGGTCTATCCAGGAGATCTCATCCCCGAGTAGGGCTGTGGTGAGTAGCCCACCTGTAGGATAGAAGAGGTTGGGATCTGGGTAAAACAAGTTCCCAAGAGTTCAGCTCCAAGCTGGAGAAGTGGTCAGAAGGAGGGTGGAGGGCTCAGGATGGGGTTCAGTCCACATGGACACTCAGATACCCTTCACTTCAAAAAGAGATCAATTCAGGACTGTCTTATGAATAATAAAGGAAATCTGCATTTGATGCATGTGCATACGTGTGTGTGTGTGTGTGTGTGTGTGTGTGTGTGTGTGGTACTAGAGATCAAACACAGAACCCCAAGCATACTAGGCAAATGCTCTACCACTTAGCTACCTCTCCAACCCGCTGCATTTTATTTTTTTAAGTGTCCACAGGGTTCTCTGAATAGTGAACCTCTCTGCTCTGTCCATATTGCACCACCGAAAGCACATTCTGGCTTAGGGACAGCTCTCCAGTTGGCGTTTCTGGAACCCATCTCTGGCATCTGTGCAGGGAGACCAGGTACCTGAGGACACTTGGCTCAGGGCGAGCCAGGCTGGATGACTCTCAAGAAACTGGACCTGCTAACCATACCCAGAGAGGATTTTCTGCAAGTGACAGTAGAAATGCTACCATGCAAATTGTGACAAATTGAACCAGCCACTGGCAAACTGAGAACAGCATCTGATTCTTTCCTACTCCATTGTTTATGTATTTGATATTTTAGCATCTCAGTCAGTGTAGGATAGGGCAGATTTGACAGTATAGTGAGGGAGGTGGGCGAATGTCCAAAGAAAGGCACCCAAGGAGAGACACCCAGGGAGAACAACAAAGCAGGGGCTCGAGGGCTGGCTGCTCTAGAGCTGAACTTGCAGCTTTGACAAAGCTGACTTTAAGCCGACCTTCAGCAGCGCTCCTTAGCAATGTACACCAGGCAATCGCTGGTAAATCTTTATTAATTTTAATTGGCGGCACCCATTTATAAGAACCATTAAAAAGGATAAATTAAGCCCATCCGGCGTAATGTCTTTTGTTAATTAGTTTGTCAGCACTGTTTTAATATCCCCTAATGACTTCATATTTCAGACCTGACATTAAAGGAGACGCTGCGAGAAAGGAAATGGTCTTATCACAGTGTACTGTACCGTTTTTCTTTTTTGAACAAAAAATGTCCTTCCAAGTGCTGACCAAGGTTAGATGTCATTTAATTCTCAAAGGCAGGTGCTTGAGGACTTTGGAGGACCCTGCTTCTGTGTTTGCTACTCCTTTGTTTATCCGCTCTCCTCTCCTGGTCCCCCCCAGCACTCATTCATTTCTTCTTTCCCTTCTTCCTTCCTTTACTCAACAAATACTTACTGAGCTGCTCAGCTTTGAGGAAATAGTTGGGGTGAAATTAAGCAAAGCTCAAGATACTTTCTAGAAAAACAACCAAAAAGCATTTCATTCTCCATTCCACCGAAGGGCTTCTCCCCCAAATTCAAGGGCACTTTTGTTTTGGTAGAAAACAAACTGACAGGTGGGAAAGAAAGACAAATAGATAAGGTAGGTGTTGATTCCCGGTTCCAAACAATTTTGCTCTAAAATCAGATGAAAATCAAAACTGACACCAAGGCACCCTTCCATGGGAGCAGCAGGGATTTCAGGGGTGAGAGGGAGAAGCACGTTTGACTCTTACGCCCAATGCTTTACCAACCCCCACCATAGGCCTCAAAGGATGAGCCACAAGGTGGTGCATTGGAAGCTTCTAGAACTATTTGCATACTTGCAAACTCTAAGCAAAAAAACAAAGTTTTGTTATTAATAATAAAGCTTGTGATTAGTAAAAATGTTTCATTGTCACTGTACAATCCCAGAGCACATCCCAGAGCCACTGAGGCAGGGGCAGGAGAAAGAGGGCATCATAAAGAGGAAGGAAAGTAATATGGTACTCATGTGGGCCCCATGGCTTTATGTGCGCTGGCCCCCAGGAGGCACCTTTACCTGATTAAGTAAATTTACAAGCAGTATTATCCAATTTTAACTGAATTATTCCTATGAAAAAGACAATTAGAAATCCATAGTTTAAACCACAAGTTGACATGAAAAATGAGAGCTCTAACTTTGCCACTTCTGCTACATGCTCTTTGTCAATTAAGAGATAAAAATAATATTGATCTAATCACATCCTACAAGCAACTGGCCAAAAAAAAAGAAAGAAAAATTGTCAAGAAGACTATTTGAAATGTGGACTTACATCCACTCTTACTCACCGTGAACTTTGCCCAAGGCAGACTCTATGCCTTCAGATATTAATTAATTATGATGATACTACTTTATTCTTTATAGACAAATAGGGAGACATAAATGGAGGTATACTCCTGCCCCCCAGAGTTCTCACAGATAGGGTATGCAGCTATGAAAGCATGCCTGGAAATTCCCCAAGTGTGGGACTCTTAACAAGTATAAAATTCCCTGGATCCTCAATTTCCTCACCTTTAAAATGATAATTTCACCTACTTTATAGAGTTGTTTTAATAATGAGGTACAAAGCATTTAAACGCCCATTGAAGACCTTGTTTCTGGATATGGACACATCACAGATTGGATATATCATCATCACTACCATGACCACTATCACCATGACCACCATCACCGTCACCACCACCAACACCGTCACCACCACCATCACCATCACCATCACCACCATGACCATTATCACCACCATCACCATTATCACCACTGACACCATCACTATCACTACCACCAAACTAGCAAGCACTACTCTCTGATTCCCTTCAATACACTGTGCAGCAATCATTGAGTCATAGAAGACAGAAACATACACACATCCCCTTCAATTAGGCACTAAAGTTTCTTGCAAGTGCTTGGTGCTTTCTGGATGTCTTGACTCGGGAGAAGAACTTTCTTGTCCCTCCTATGCTTTCTGGAAGCTATAGAGCAGGACCTCACCAACTCCAACAGATAAAAAAGCATACAAGCGAAGTGTGGGAACTGGGAAGAGTTTCAGGGTGTATGGTCTGCGTAAAGAAGTAGCTGTTTCTCAGCACCATGTAATAGTTGTTGTATATGAAGGTGAGCACAATGGGCCCATATCATCCAATTTTCAAGAAATTGAAACTTACATCTTTCCATTTTCTGTATTGCTTCTATCTGCTTTAGTGTCTAAAATAGCACTTTGGGGCTGTGTTCCCTGACTTCTTACAGGTTTTCCTGACTTAAGTCACCTTACCCCATCCTGCCTTCTGTTGAAAAACAAATATTCATGAGTGTGTACATTAAGTCTCAACTAACATCTCCAGGGAGATTCAGATGTCAACTTTTGAGAATGAAATCAAAGACAAAAGAGGTGGGGCAGAGAGCCAGTAGAGTGGAAAAGAGGAGGAAGGGGACTGAAAAACTATGGGGTGGGAGGGGGAAATCCTGAATCTATTTAACTCTACCTACCCCCCAGCTTTGCTGAAATTGACTTAAGGGGATGATTTCTTTTAAATGCCTATACTCTGTCTGTTTCCTCTTTACAGCTTCTCTCCCTTATTATCCCAACTCCCCATCCCAGTGCTAACTGTAGCATTCACACACACACACACACACACACACACACACACACACACACGGGTTTACCATTTAGGTGGCAACACCAATGAGTACACGACTGATAAGTAATTTATTACAAGTTATTAAAGAGGTGACTCTGTGGTACACAGATGAGAAGGACACACACAGCTTCCTCTGGGGAAGTCAGTAAGAGGGAAGCTTCTTAGGTGAAGTGTCTCATAAGCTAAATATTCCTTAAAACATTTTTGTTACGCAATGTATCATATGGAAAAAGTAGAAACGATGCTCAGATACCACTTAAAAATAAGAAACACCTGTGAACTTATCAGTGAATCTAAAAAATAGAGTGGCTTTCATATCTTTGTAATCCCTGTTTGTATCCTTCCCCAAATCCACCCTAGTATTTTACAAATCATTCCTCTGTTTTCACTTGTAATTTTCTATATATATATATATGTATCACTAAACTATATGCATTTTTGTTTGCCTGGTTTTGGATTTTTATGTAAATAGAACAATACAGTATTATTCAGAAACAATTTTTTGCTTGTCTTTATGTTTTTTGAGAATTATCTGTGTTTATATATACAGTTACAGCTCATTAGTGTTTAGTGATGTGCAGTTTTCTGTTGTATGAATATACCCTGGTTCACTGATTTCACCCCTGCTAACAATTTGGTTGTTCCCAGTTTTGCAATTATAAACAAGCACATTATAAACATCCCTCTATAAGTCCCCTGGTACATGTCTCCTACAAGAGACTCTCTTTGATTGTTGCTGATATATATAAATGCAGGTGGCTTGAACATTGATTTTGTATCTAATCGCTATGGTAAATGCTTTATTAGCTCTAAAATTTTATCTGTAGTTTGGTATTGCTGGATGCATCTGTAATCCCAGCTACTCAAGATAATGAGGAAGGAGGATCACAAGGATCACTTACCAAGATCCGACCTCAAAACAAAATAAACAAAAAATAAAATATGGAGTGCTGCAACACAGAAGAAAGCAGGCTGCTACTTGTACGTAGTACGACCACCCACCAACTCCAAGCCAACTCTACACATTGCTTCACCTTGGAATGGGGCAGCAGAGGTATGGACTAACCAACCGATCTGATCCGGGATGAGAATACTGCCCAGGGAGAGAAGGTAATGCCTGAGGGCCAGCAGTCCAAGGGAGAAAGTATGCACCTGGCCAGGAGCTTCAAGGACTCAGGTGTTATCCTCCCAAAGTACCTGGACAAGAGACAGCCATGAGAGACTGCCATGGAGAGGGGGTGAGCCAGATAGAGACCCCCGAGATGCTTAAACTCAGGTTGGGAAGAACACAGGGCCTGCCATCCATAGGAAGCAACCTGACCCAGTGAGTGTCCACAGTAAATCCAACAGTCCACTTGAACCCCTGCCCCACTGCCTACATCCAGCAGAGAGCAGAGGGATGATCACTTTTCCCACCTAGCCAGGACACTCCTGGGCTTGGACGGTTACCACAGTCTGGAGTGAATAGACAGGGGTCTCTGCTGCATAGGGAGCACCTCAAAGCCCATAGGCCCTAAAGCTAGGCAGAGGACATGACTGGGGATCCTAGAAAGATGCTACTCACTCAAAAACACAGAGGAGTCTTTTTCTTTGACTCAATTTTTATTTAATTTTTCTATTTTTTAAATTATTTTTCTCTTTTCTTCATGAGTTTTATTGAGGTTTTGGGGTTTTTTTCCCTCCCTTGTTTGTCCTTTTTCCTCTTTGTTTCTTTTGCCTTTTTTATATTTTCCCCTTTCAACTTTTTTCTTCTTTCTTCTGATCTTTCTTTTATTTGTTGTATTTTGCTCTCCTTTTTCTTCATTCTTCTTTATCTTGTTTGATCCTTCCTGTCATTGTTTTCTAGCACTATTAATTTTCTTTTGCTTCTCAATAGGACCTTTATCTCACTTTTCCCTCCTCCATCTCATATTCTATTGATTAATTTTTCAATTTTTCCTTTTTTGATTCTTCAGTTCTCTGCCCTTTTCTTTTACTAGTATAACTACTGTTTTATGATTCACTAGATAGCTAGTAAAATTTATGCTATTGCTGCTGAATGCTGTTCTATTGTTAATAGAGGTAAAGTTGTTCCATTGAGTAGTAATTTATTGTAGGTCATTAGTAGGTCAATATCTGGTTTGTCTTAGTCTTTATACTACAATTATAGATCTCTTCTATTGTTAAGAATGGCACATTATTGGTCTTTATTGTTTGTCAATATCCAGTTTGTCTTTGACACTGTTATAGGTGCTGATTTTATTACTAAAGCCAAGATGACATGATTGTTGTTATTTATATACATGGGATGCCAATATCTGTATTGCCTTGTGGGTCATTAACAATACTGCTATAGGCCGGGGATTTGGCTCAGTGGTTCTGCTGCCTGCCTCACAAGTGCAAGGGCCCCAGTTCAATCCCCTGTTACAAAACAAAACAAAAAAAATACTGCTACATATTCCTGGACAACTGGATACTGGGTCAAATATTCTGCAACCTTCCTATCCCAAGTAAATGGAGGTAGTTGGATCCTGGAGCAGAGGAAAAGGCCAAAAGTTGGCCACATGCAGAGGAGGATACCACTGAAAACTAGACATTAATTAAAGAGGTCTCCATACTAGCAGTAAATCTTTCCACTATAATCAACCCTCAAGCCTCAACACACTCACACACACACACACACACACACACACACACTGACACATACACAATAGAAACATGAGAAAATGAGGAAACAAAATGCCTCAAAGCTGATCCATGGGGCATTGAAGGGGAGGAAATCAAAAGTCACATAGGCAAATTATTTGAAAGGGTATCAGAGGAGACAACAAAACTGATCAAAAAAGCATCTAACAACCACCGGGTGTGGTGGCACACTCCTATAATCCCAGCACTCGGGAGGCTGAGGCAGGAGGATCACTGTGAGTTCGAGACCAGGCTGGGCTACATAGTGAGCTCCAGGTCAGTCTCAACAACATAGTGAGACCCTGTCTCAAAAAAAACAAAAAGAAAAAAAAATCATCTAACAAGCTCACAGGAGACGTAAGTAAACAGATAATGAACAAAATAAACAAAATGATCAGTGAGTCAGCAGAAGCTAGAAGTGGCACACGCCTATAATCCCAGCATTTAGAATGCTGAGGTCAGAAGGATCACCATGAGTTCAAGGCCAGCCTGGGCTATGTAGTGTGTTCAAGGCCAGTCTGAACTACATAGCAAAACCTTCTTTCAAAAAACAAAAAAGAAAAAATAGAAGAGCTAGATAAAATGGTGCAAAAAATGAATTACTAGCATAAAAAAAGAATTAGAGTCCATAATAAGCCTCTAAATAGAAGCAAAGGAGATTAAAAATTCTATCCGTTAAATATTCTATTGAAAGTATGGGCAACATAAGTGACTAGTGTGAAGACAGTGTCAGAACTACAAGCCAGGGCTGTTGGTGGTGACTAATTAATGAGCAATACCTTAAAAATGACAAGAGAACATGAAAAATAAATCCAACAAATCCTACATGAGGCAAAGAAGATTAACCTAAGATCAATTGGAATTAGTGAAAAAACAGAAGATGGTACAAATAGCATAATAAACCTACTTACTGAAATAATAGTCAGAAACTATCCACATAAGGGGAAGATTTTAACATACAGACAAGTGAGGCATTTAGAACCCCAAATAAACACAATCAAAAAATAACCTCCCCATGACACACCCTAATCAATATCTTGGAAGTCCAACACAAGAATAAAACCTTAAAAGCAGTTGGAAAAAAGCAACCAATAGCTTATAAAGATAAACCTATTAGAATTATGGCAAACTTCTCAACACAAACTTTAAAGGCAAGGAGAGCTTGGAATGAAGTGTTTCGAGCCCTAAAAGAAACAACTTCCAACCCAGACTGATATATCCTGAAAAACTATCTCTTAAAATTGATGAAGAAAGGTTTTTCCATGATAAAGAGTGCCTAAAGAATATTATGACAGCCAAACCCATTCACCAAAAACCTTGAAGAATATTCTAGAAACAAACAGTGAAGCTAACAATTACAAAATGCATAATAGAATGAATATACCAAGTTGGGTAAGCAATCAAGTAGAAAGGAAAGAAAGGGAATTAGCAACAGAAAAATAAGGCAACAACAGGTATAAATCAATATCTACTAGAAATAACTCTCAATGTTTATGGTCTCAATTCCCCAATCAAAAGATGTAGATTGGTAGAATGTACCAAGAAACAAAATCCCAAAGTGTGCTTTGGGATGTAACCCAAAAAAGGAAGTTATAAACTAAAAAATCAAAAGATGAGAAACAATATTTGATGTAATAGGAAACTGAAAAAAGCAGATGTAGCTGTCCTATATTGAGACGAAGTGGACTTCAAGCCAAATTTATTGGAAGTGGCAAAGAAGATCACTACATTTTGACTAAGGGAATAATCCGAATCCAACAGGGAGAGAGAATGATCATTGACATATGTGCACTGAACAGCAGTACACCAAGTTCATACAAATACTAATGGACGTAAGAGGCAAAATAAACATAGAAACAATTATAAGGGGGACCTCAATATCCCACTAACAAAAAAGACCTACTAGACAAAAAAGTCAAGAGAGAAATAGCAGAGTTGAATGAAAAACTTTGAGCAAATGGACTTAATAGATATCTACAGTGTTCCACATAACAACAACTGAAAACACATTCTTCTCAGCAGCACGTGGAATTGTCTCCAAAATAGACCACACACTTAACTAATAAAGAAAGCTTATATAATTGCAAAAGAATTGAAATTTTACTATGCATATTATCAGATGATAGCACAATGAAACTAGTAATCAAAGGCCAAAGAAATCTCAGTAATTATGCAAACACAAAGAAACTGAACATTACACTCATAAATAATCAATGGGTTACAGAAGAAATCAGAGAATAAATAAGATGATAGTTTCTAGAACTAAACAATAATGCCAGTACAACATACAGTATTTACGAGACAGAACAAAAGCAGTTTTAAGCGGGAAGCTTATAGCTGTGAATGTCTATATCACAAAAACAATGCACCTCAAGATCCTAAAAACACAAGAACAATCCAAACCCTAAGCTAGTATAAGAAACAAATTATATAGTATAAGAGAAGAAACCAATGATATGAGACTCTCCCCTCCACAAAAAACAAAGAATGAATGAATCAAAGAGCTGATTCTTCAAAAGAATAAAGAAAATATACAAATGCTTAACCAATTCTACCAAAAAAGGAAAGACCCAAATCAATGCTATTTCTAAAATCTTTAATGATATAGATGCAAAAATCCTCAAGAAGATCCTGGCAAAGAGAATGCAACAAATCATCCAAAATAAAAGATCATACATCACAACCAAGTGGGCTTCATTCCAGGGATGCACGATGGTTTGACATAAACAAATTAATAAATGTAATACACCACATAAACAGAAGTAAGGACAAAAATCACATGATCACTTCAAGAGTTGATTTTCTTGTGTATGGTGCAGGATCAGGAAAAAATTCTACTTGGAATTTCAAATTCCATTTGGGACAAAATTCCATTCGTCTCATTTTGTTTTTTTTTTAGTTTAGTTTGATTTGCGTGTGAATATCCAGTTTCCTGGCACCATTTATTGAAAAGACTATCCTTTCCTGGGCCAGGGATTTAGCTCAGCGGTTCGGTGGCCTGCCTCACAAGCACAAGGACCCGAGTTCAATCCCCAGTACCACCAAAAAAAAAAAAAAAAAAAAAAACTATCCTTTCCCATTGTATATTCTTGCCACATTTGTCAAATATTAGTGACCATACATGCACAGATCTGCTTCTGGACTTTCTGCTCTGTTTCGTTGGTCTACATGTCTGTTTTTATGTTATTTTTTCATACTGTTTTGATTATTATAGCTTTCAATATAACTTGAAATCCAGAAGGGTGATGCCTGCAGTCTTGTTCATGTTCAAAATTACTACAGTTCTGTATTTCCTATTATTTAGAACTATTTTATTTCATTCTTATTTAGAACTATTCTTTTTCTATTTCTGTGGAAAATGCCATTGGAGTTTGGATGAGAGATTGCATTGAATGTGTATTTCACTTTGTATATTGTTAACATTTTGACACTACTGATTTTTCTGATCCATGTAATTATCTATTATTTGTTGGTATATTTTGCTTTTGAATAAATACTAGAACTTAAGAAACTTTAAATTCATTCCTCCTCCTGATTTGCATGCCACTGCTACAATGTATTTTAATTATATACATATAATTGAATGTTATTATTATTTTAATATTTACTTAGATTTATCCATATACTTTAACATGTTCGTTGTTCTCTATTCCTTATTTCTCTGAGCTTCTTCTGGGATCATTTTTCTGCTGCCATAAGAATACTCCTTGGGCTTTGTTTCAGGTTCTGTGGTAACATATTCTCTGAAATTTGTTTGTTTGAAATACCAATATGTTACCTATGTTGTTTTTCTATAAAACTTTATTGGGCTATAGTTGAAATATAATAAAATGTTCATATTTAAGATATTTAATTTGATATGGTTAAGAAAATACATACATCTAAAAGATAATGAACATATTTATTATCTCCAAAGTTTCCTAGAGCCTCCTTCATCTTTTTCTTCTTTCATTGTTGAGCAATAGTGTGTTACCTCATCTTTGTCAAAAGAGACAACCATCCTCACTGGAGGAAAGATAGCCTCTTCAATAATGGTATTGGAAAAACTGGATTTCAACTTGCTGAATATTAAAACTAAACCCATATCTTTCATCATTCACTAAACTAAATTTGAAGTGGATTAAAGGTATAAATATTAAAACAGAAACACTAAAGTTACTGGAAGATAAATTAGGTAGAACCCTCAAAGACATTGGCATAGGAAAAGACTTTATGAACAAATCCTCAGTAGTACAGGAGCTAGCATAAAGAATCAACAACTGGGATCTCATCTTATTAAAAAGCTTCTGCACTGCAAGAGAAACCACCAACAGAGCTAAGAGACAACCTACAATGTGGGAAAAAAATTTTACCAGCTGTTCCTCAGACAGAGATTTACTATCTAGAATATATAAAGCACCAAAAAAAAGGACCTCCCAAATATAAAGACCCAATTAAAAATGGTCATCTGAAATGAACAGACATTTTCTCAGACAAAGAAATAAAAGCAGCAAATAAATATGTGAAAAACTGTTCAACATTACTGGTCATTCAAGAGATACAGATGAAAACAGTGCTGAGATTCCTTCCACCTCACCCCAGAAAGAATGGCTGCTATCAAGAAATCAACCAATAACAAATGCTGGTGGGGTTATGGGGAGAAAGGAACCCTTCTCCATTGTTGGTGGGAGTGCAGACTGGTGCAACCACTGTGGAAATCAATATGGAGATGCCTCAAACAACTAGGATTAGAAGTCCCATTTGACCCAGCTATTCCTCTGCTGGGTATCTTCCCAAAAGAATTAAAAGAATCATACCACAGTGATATTTGGGCACCTATGTTTATAGTGGCACAGTTTGTAATAGCTAAAACTTGGAAACAGCCCAATTGCCCATCAGCTGGATACTGGAAAAATAAGTTGTGGTTTTTTGTTTTTTTGTTTTTTTAATGAAATGAAGTACTACTCAGCCATAAAGAGTGAAAAACTAGAGATATTTATAGCTAAGTGGATGCACATTGAGGCCATACTCTTAAATGAAATAAATGGCCATACATGTGTAAATACTGAATAGCTTCTCTGGTGTGAAAAACCAAAAGTGTAAATAAGGATTAAAAGGTATAATTGATAATGTGAAATAGGAAGAAAACGTCTAAAGGAGTAGGGGAAGTGGAAGGAGTAGGAGAAAGGAAAGAAGGGAAAATAAAAATATGAGAAAGGAAATACATGGAAATGAAGTTTTTGTAAATAGGGAAGGGTAGAGGAAATGAAGGGAGGGCAGGGAAATGGAGAAAAAATAAGAATCAAATACATCATGTAAAGGTACAAGATACTAATGATGAATTTAATTGTATTGTATACCTAAAATGTACCAATACACTTAATGAAAAAAATAAGTAATACAATCAACGTATTTTTAAAAGGTGTATTTGGTTCTGCTTTTGGAGATTTCAGTCCAGATCAACCTAGCTAAGCCACACCCATATTCCTATCCCATAGAAAGTAAGATAATAAATGTAATGTAATTAAAATCTCAAACTATAATACATCCCTTCCTTCAATCAGAACAATAAAAATTCAAGTATGAGTAGTCATGAAAATCAAAAATCCCCAAATTAATTATAGATGTGCACTTTATAATTATTTGTTCCATATCTTTGCTTTAGGCTGCATATTATACCAGGGAAAGACTCTGTGTTCCTCACACCCAGAATAGGGCCTGAGTTCTGGGAAATGTTTTTAAAATCATTTAAAAATAGTAAGTAGCTAATAGACCAATGATGATCAGTCTTCATATCTTGAAAACCATCAATTGGCTAGCCACATGATATATATATATATAAAAGGGGACGAAAAGGAAGTAAATAGGACACATGTGTAAATACTGAATAGTTTCTCTGGTGTGAAAAACTGAAAGTGTAAATAGGGATCAAAATGTATTCTAGATAATATGAAATAGGAAAAAAGGTGAAAAGGGGAAGGAGAAGTGGGAGGGGTTGGGGAAGGAAAGAAGGGAATGAAATTAATCTGAGAAATTGAAAAAATGGAAACAGAGTCTTTCTTAACTAAGAAGGGTGGAGGGATTGAAAGGAGCATAGGAGAATGTGGAAAAATAAGAATCAAGATACATTGTATAAAGGTACAAATCTCCAATGATTAATGTCATTATATTGTATACCTAAAACACACACACACACACATATATATGTATTGGTTTCTTCCCAAACTCAAGGCTGGCACTGCCGCTATTTAAGTGTCCCCAGCCAAGCCTTCATCACATCACGCAGCATCCTGTGCACTGTACCAGACACAAATGGATTGTCTGTTGAGCTTGTTCTCCCTCCCTGATTCACTGCAACAAGTTTGTGAGGGAAAGGGATCTGACCCACTGAACCCACGGAATGGAATGGCTGTGCTGGTTCTCATCTTTGCACACCTAGCTTCTGGTCATGCTCTGAAACTAACCTGCCACTTCTTCAGTTGAAACAGGCCTTCAGCGCTGCTCCTAGCTGACACCCTCCCTGCCCAGAGTCTTTGCCCAGGGCCCATGTTTCCTTATATCCCATCTCATGAGCAAAATATCCAAGAATCAATGGGCTCTGACGATCCCCCTTTAAAGATATGCTCCAAGAAAAACTCCAACTGGCATCCTTCCCTGTAGCCTGAAGTCTGGAGACAGAGACAGGAGTTAATGGACACTTCAAGTTTTAACTAAAAGTGTGCACTGAGGGTATGGCAAAACTTCAGGCAGAGTTTTGGAGCAATTAACTATGAAAGCAAAAGGCCTCCTGGCTCACATGGACAGCCAAATCACAAGTGTGTTCCCTTTACTCATTATTATGTAGATAAGACAATTAAGTATTGTAACTGTGATACAATTAAACCTCCTATAATTGAACAAGGTGGGGGTGAAGAGGAAAGGAAGGGCTCTGGTTCTGAAAACTCAGCCCAAGAGGTTGTGCAAAAAGGCAATACATATACTCACCACCAGATGGCAGGCTTCTCACTTTATTCCCTGTGCCCAATTCTATGTAAGAAATGATCCTCAAGCAGTGTTCAAACTACCCAGTCTTCAAGTATCCAAATACACTTATACTCGGAATATTAAAGGTGGACAGAAATTTAGTGCAGTTGTTTTTTGTTGTTGTTTTTAGTTTTGCCAAATCTTACATTTACAGAAAAGAAAGACCTCCAAAAGTCAGTAAAGCCCAGGTTTACAAATTCTCCCATGTCAGCTGGTCTTTCTGTTACTTTACTCTGCCTCTGGACAAAAGCTACTCAAGCAATCACTTTTCAAAGAGGTATGTGTTCTGTTTCTGAAAAATGTACACAGCAGTATTAGGATTTGTGCACTTTTAAATAATTGGGGGAGAGAAGAGATTCTCCCATAAATGGAGCACAGAGTACACCATTCACCTACTTTCTCTCTAATAATTACTTCTGAGCCTGGCTAGTCCTTGGCTAGGAGCAACATACAGTCTGGGCTCTTCGCTCAGTTCTGCATCCCCACAGGACTTGCCTAATGCCTGGTAAAAGGAGAGATGAGGTATCCAGGTTGTTCAAGTAAATTCAAGTAAAACCCTGCAAATGGCTGGGTGACGTTAGCCAAGGAATTTTCTTCGCAGGTCTCTGATATCAAAAAAGAAGATCCTGAATTCATACTATCATCTACATCTCAAAGTGCAAAATATGCAAGAGACAGGCCTTATAGTAATGTAGGACAGCATTCTCAAAGTGTGCTCCAAGGACCCTAATGGTACATTCTTCTAGCCACATATCTGGACCAGAACAGGTGTTCTTCACGTAAACAAAACAATCTATCACAAGAGAGTGAATGAAGAAGCAGATATGAAAATCTATAAACCAAACTTAGATTTGCAAAAAGGTAAAAAAACAGTGCCATTCTATAAATGTCATCTGTTCTGGAAGAGACAATTATTATTAATAAAAATACGAATTTTCAGTTCTTTATATATAGTTTATATCTTTTACATAATTATTTTAAAATATATTAACAAACAAGCACCTGAATTTATTCATAGGTGTAATTTCAGCATTATTCGGAAGAGCCCACTCTGGCACCCCAGGCAGGTGGAGGAGCCTGCCCTAGTGTCCCTCGCTGATGGAGGAAGCCACCCACTCTCGCCAGGCAGAATCTGCACTCTCGGATTCTGCCCACTGGCCACAGCCACTCGTGCCTCCAAGCTCATTCTGTGTTTTGTTTCTTCTCAACGTCAGGCAGCAGAGGAATGGACTGGCCAACAAACTTAGTCATAGACAAGGCCATCTAAGGCTGCGGATTTAGCTCAGTGGTTCTGCTGCCTGCCTGGCAAACATGAGGTCCAGAGTTTAATCCCTGGTGCCACCAAAAAAAAAAAGCTGGCAAGGCCATCTACCATCGAGCAAAGACACACCTCAGATGAAAAATTGGCACAGGCTGGGGTGTATGGACACAGGGGCACCTGGAACAGGGAAGACATTTCTCAAACCCATAGGCCATAAACCTAGCAGAGAAAATTATGACTTTCTGGATTCCAAGGCTGCAAAGCCTGGAAAGAAAATACTCATACAAAAGGAATTTTTTAAAGCGACCCAGCCCTCTATGTGTGTGTGTCTATGTGTATGGCACTTGGGATTGAACCCAGGGCTGCTGCACTGAGCTACATACAACCCTAACCCTTATAACAGGGTCTTTCTGCTAAGTAACTAAGCTGCGCAGGCGGGGCTCCAACTCTCCATCCTGGTGCCTCAAGCCTCCCAGAGGGCTGAGAACACAGGTGTGCACCCCATTCCCCAGCTATCTATATTTTTTAAGCAGCATTTTCAAATTTTCATGGGGGGGGATGTGGGGCTCCCCCAGGTCGCACATTGGGAGCAAAGAAGCCCTTGTTCTTTTTCATTTAACAATCCAAAGGACTTCCCAACTTTGAGCACCACTTTCTCCAGCTTACCCCAACAAAATTGCCATCTCCAAGGCCTCTGGGAAGAAGCCCTGACAAATGGCAGCTCTGTACCAGCACACAAGGCCCTGGATGCAGCTGCCGTCACTGCCTGCTCACAGAACAGCACCGCATGGGAAGTTCCAGCGCTGGACAAAGGGGCTTTGTGAAGGGAACAAAAGTGCTTCTCCCCCGTCACCAGGAGATCTTCCAGCACCCTTCCTCTTTTGCACTGCCCCTCCACACACACACAGGCACTCGTGTACGTGTGCACACATACAGGGTAGATTTGGGTTTGCTTCCTAGGCGTGCTGATGAACTCCCTCATAAACTCATCACTTCTGGGGTTTTGACACGAAATATGTTGCCAGAAGGGCTTAGGCATCCTGTACCCTTGCTGTCACCCATCAGCTAGGTCCCGCTCACGTCTTTCCTGATACCACATAGGGTAATTCCTCGCTGAATGTCAAAGGCATTGATGGTTTGCTCTATTGGAGACTCCCAGGATTGGCAGCTTGGGCTAGGAAAGTACCCCATAATCAGGGCAATGACTGTATCCAAGCTATTGCAATAGAGAGAGAGCATTCACTGACGCAGAGAAAGGTCTCAGAGAAAAAGAAGGGAGAGGGGCTGGGGTTGAATAGATGTAAGTGCAGGAGTGGGTGGGGAAGAAGCCTGGACCCTAGGTGAAGGGTGGGACAGGATCTACCGAACCCAAACACAGCCTGGTCCTTGCTTTCTTTACCTGACATTTGAGCACAGGGCTCAATAAAATCCAGCATAGTCAAAAGGTCACCCCAGAAAGCTGGCTCCCCTTGTAGCTGGACCGGGAGGAAATGCTTACTGAGCGCCACCGCATTTGCCTGTAGGGGAGGTGGTGCTGGGGACAGCTGCAACGACCACAGGAAGGGTGAGAATGGGTGGGAGGAACACGTTGCTTTGTGCTCTTTTGGCTGAAATTTCACTCCTCAAATTCAGAAATCTTTTCCTTCTCCCATTATATTCTTTTCTCCTCTTTCGTTTTTCAAATGGCAGGAGAATGAGGACATGGCTGCAAGGAAACTGGTTCAATTCTTTTTATTCCCCCAAACACATGGGGCTTTTTTCTAATCTCTGGAAGCTTCCAGGGAATTCCGGCCAAATATTTGGGGTTCCTTAAGGATTTTCTTTTGAAAAGAAAAAACATGGAGGTGTTGAACAGCTATAGTCACAACAGAAAGGTATAATTATGGCAGCAAGAATAGCCTTTTTCCTAATGCCGTCTTTGATAAAAACAGGCCTTTCTCAGCCCTCCTCCTCAACCTACCCAGCCAGCTGCATGGATGTTTTTCCACTTACGTGGCACAGAGGCTAGGGTGGAAGAAAGGAGGAGCTGTTTCCCCATTAGCAACTCTTTCCACCCCAAAGAGACTTGTCTCACTGTGGAGGGCTTGTGCTGTTGCAGTAGATAAAATTATCGGGGTGAGGGCTGCTTTGGAAACTGGGGGAAGGTTAACTTTCCATCTGGAATCACAAGACTCTGGGTAGCAGGGCCAGATGGAACCATGATCTATCTGTGGAGACAAAGCTTCCCTTGAAACTGGTCGTGCCAACAAGAATATGAGGTTCTGACACCATGCCAAGAGATAAGCGACTGAGATTGGTTATGAAAGGCCAAGGGCACATTGCTCTGACATTGGGGAAATAAGGCCTGGATATAAATCAGCAAGGAACTTCCCTGAGCAGCAAAACTTTGCACTGGAAGAGAGAACAGTAGAAAAACGACCTCAGAGTCAGCTGGTCTCCATCCTCTTCAGTCATCTTTCAACTGGGCCAAACATGCTTCCTTAATACACCAGGACAGTATTGGGACTTAAATTACTATAAAGAATGTCATCAGTGCTGAGTGTCCCTGTGAACACTATTAATGAACATCCTCTAAACTGTGCTCAAGCCAAATTCCAAGGTATAATTAGAGATGCTGAACAATGGTATAATGCAGATTACAATTTGCTTGAAGCTCCCAATGTAATTAGAAAGATCATACCAGGTTTCCTAGAGCACAGAAGATGAAAACCATCTGTCCTAGCCTGTTTCCTAAGTCCTTCCGCCCACAAAACCTCATGGGTCACCTAATAAAGCCAAAAAGGAATGTCTTCTGGTTCTCAGACTGGCCTTCCAGCCAGAGATCAGAGCACTCTGTGTATCCTGCCCCAGCTCATCCTGTTCTCAGAATCTTCATTTTCTCTTTTATAAAGTGAAGCTGTTGGACATGGCTTGGTGGCCCTCAAGCTTTTGTGAAGTGGTAGAACCTTTTGTTTTTCCAAAAAGGAAAACACAATGTGAAGTTCAACTTGTAAATATCTATGTCACTGGGAGAAAATATAATAATCATGCCACTAATCAGACTTCTAGAGGGAAATCGCTCTTTGTGTCTTAAATCCCCAAGTGGATTATTGATCGCCATGCACTGGATCGTTATCTGCAAGTATTAAGCTTAATAAATGTTGTGTAGGGAAACCCGTGCTTCAGTGGAAAACCAAGTGTCATTGAATCACAACCCTCCCATTATGGGACTACGGTGCTATGGAGGCTCCAGGCCTTTTGCTGCCTTTGAGCTTTCTATACATCTGCAAGCTGTAGATAACTGGTAGCATTACAAATGATTCTTCTCTGTAGGCATACAAATAACTGTGTCCCAGGGAGGTTCGATTGACTTTCCTCCTGCTAGCCCAAGAGAAGAGCCAGTTTCCCACTGCAGACCATCCAAGACATTTGACTGTCTGACCTACAATTCTGTACTTTACCCAGAGTGCAAATGACTGTGCTAATGCAATATGCATTCAGTAGAAGCTGTACTTAGAATTCTGGTCTTACACAGGCTTGCATTATGTGGCAGCATAATTATATTCTATCTCAGTGCTGGGCAGCAGAGATGAGCCACAGCTCCCAGGAATCTTTACAATCATCAGAGACACAGCAAATACTCCGCAGTAGACTCTACCACCAGCATTATTTGGATATTGTGTTTTGTATCTTCCTGTCTCACTGTGCTTAAAAATATCTGTTTCTCTGATACCCCTGCATCTGTTCTGTCTTATATTTTCAGTACAATAGTCAATAAATTACAATAGGCAGTCAACAGTTTATTATCAAATAGGCTTTTATGAGATGCTTGTGACAGAACATGTTTCTAAAGTGTTCTGAGAATGTTTGAGGTAGGCCAGGCTAAGCAAGGATGTGTGGTAGGTGTTAGGTGTAGTAAATGCATCGAAGTGTACACCTGTAATCCCAGTTACTCAGGAGGCTAAGGAAGGCAGATCACAAGTTCAAGGCCTGCATGGCCAACTTAGTGAGACCCTGTCTCAAAAAAAAAATCTATTGACCTACAATATATTTATCAAGATGTAACCCCATCATAAGTCAAGGAGCATCTGTATTTATAAATTTAGCTCAGTACCACTTTACTCCACATAAATATATGCTTTTTTTAACTTTTCCTTTGAACAGGCTGCAGTATCTTACTAGTTTTCACTAACGATAGACTAAATAAAATCCTTAATGTGTTCATTTTTTGTTTTTCCAGTGCTGGGGATCGACTCAGGACCTTGCACTTGTGAATCAGGTTCAGTGCCACTGAGCTAAATCCCTGGCCCTCCGTTTTAAGTCTGTTAGAATGTCAAGATTTTAGATTTCTTTGAAAATCACATTAGCTTGAAAATGTATTTAAAAAATGAGTAATTAAGCTAGGCACAGTGGTATATGCCTATAATCCTAGCTCTTTAATAGGCTGAGGCAGGAGGATCGCAAGTTTGAGTCCCTCCTGGGCAAACTCCTCCCAGTGAGACTCTACCTCAAAATGAAAATAATAAAAAAGACCAAAAGTTGGTTCAGTGGTATAGGACTCCTGGGTTCAATGCCATCAAAAGAGAGAGAGGCCAGGCATGGTGATGTATCCCTGTAATCCCAGCACACAGGAGGCTGAGGCAGGAGGATCGCTGTGAGCTCAAGACCAGCCTGGATTACATAGTGAGTTCCAGGTCAGTCTCAACTACATAGTGAGACCCTGTCTCAAAAAGAAAAAAAAAAAAAAAAAAGAGAGAGAGAGAGAGAGAGAAAGAAAGAGAATTTGATTCCTTTCAAGTTCTCCAATAGCACTTATACTCTCCACACAATTGACTTTAAAAATAAAATGCTATATGTATGCCTTCCGAATAGCAACACAGCCCCTGAGAACAAAGAATCTGAGGGAAATCAGCAGGCAGCTGGCATGAAAGGGAAAGGGAGGGACAGTTAACCCAACTTGAGAGAAAGTGTCTGAGAAGCCGCCTGGGGGGAGGTGAAGAAAACAACAGCAGAAGGAAGAGGCCAAGCCCACAGCCCGGCAGGAAGAGCGTGGAATGGGTGTTTCAACCTCACTCTCTTCCTGCCGCTCTGGGTCAGACCTACACTAATCAAGAGTATCCGACTTGCTGGAGGTGACCCAGAGGGACCAAAGCAGGGTGTCATTCAAAGAGCCAACAGGTGGCTAGGGGTGAGCATCAGGCCACCCACAACTGGCGGTCTGGCTAAATTCCTTCACTGTTATTCCAGCAGACAAGGCCCCAGGAGGCAAGAGTTGGGAATAAACTGCCATCCATCCAGGAACTTCTGAACAACACATTGTCTCTTCAATAGGAAGCATCCCGAAACAGTTTACCCCCCAAAGGTCTTCCAACTCTTCAGCTGGAAATCCTCACCATGACCCTTACCGACCCTGGCCAACAAGCCATCTCCGTGCTGAGAGACACTTCACACCAGGGTCAAAGTCCCCGTCAATCTCCTAGCTTTCCTCTGCAGTGGGAAGCCACCGAGGCACACAGTGAATTCAGCCTGGCCTTAGGAACAGTTTGCTTGGGTAACACTGGGGACAGCAGGGAAATCTATTTGGAGGCACCAGTGTGTGTGTGTGAGCCTGAACTCTCCAGAGGGTGGGGAGGGGGTGGCTTCCTCATTGAGTGAGACGATGGCCTAAGTATTCTTTCTTTTTCCTATGTAGATCCAAAATCCAGAGTGTCAAGGCTGGAAGGAACCCAGCAATGATTTCATCCAGCTTCCTTTATGGATTAGGTCATTGGAGGGAGGTCAGCCAGGGGCTGGGTTGGGGGCTCAATTCCTCAGCTCTGAGACAGGGTCCTGCATGTGCTCACCCTCTTGCCTGCTTATTTATGTTTTAATGACCATTTTGCTGCACACTGGGCGTTGTGCCATGTGACAAGTGGTCAGAAGGGGTCACATTTTTTTTAGAGATTTGTGCCTTTTTTACTTTCCATCCTTCTAAAGCAGATCCTGGGCTCCCACGCTCTTTCCTGAAGAAAGAAGCAGAAGGACAGAAAGCTAAAACTAATCTGCGAGAACTCTCAGCTTCTGAGCCCTGGGGTCTAAACACTTGGGAAGAAAAGAATACAAAGACTTAGTGACCAAGAAAAGGCTTTTCCTGGGCCTGAGTTGGAGGAGAGAAAACAGAAAAGGGATTGGGTCCCAAGAAGAATTTGCTGCACTCTGGGACAAACCTCCAGAACCACCCACAGCAGATCCCCAAGAGGGAGAGCCTATGTAGACAGGACTCCAAGATGTGCAAAGGTCTCTGTGACGAGAAGCAACAGAGTAGTCATGCCTTCTTAGGGCTCTGTGGACAAGTCTGAGGGGCAGCTGAGGAGTGACCAGTAACCAGAACCAAATGCCCTGGCAGCACTAGGGTCTGGGCACCATTTAGACCTTGGCACTCTAAAACAACCCATGGGGAGCTGAAGCTGCAGATCAGAGAGGCAGATGGCAGCGCTGAGGAGATGCTGGAATTTCTCCCCCAAACTGGGTCAAGAGGACAGAGTGTCCGCTCCCCTCCTGACCAGCACTGGCAGTGGTCTCTCCAGAAATGGGGGGAGCCCACCCTCCAACACATTCTGGTCTTCAGAGAAAAAAGAAAAACTGCTTCCTGTGTTCGGTCCTTAACGAAGAGCAATCCTGGGCAATGGGATGTAGAGTGAGAGATGCCTTCATTGCTTTTAAAATCAGCCACGATCTCCTCCACAAATGAACTATCCTCTGAGGGACTCAAAGAAAGCTTCTTTTCTCCTGGCACAGGAGAGCATCTTCCACATAAGAGCATTTGTCTCCTATTTTCAGAAACAGATGAGAATGCCCTTCATACTTCTGCTTTTTAAAGTGTCTTTAGGGGCCGGGGATTTAGCTCAGTGGTTCTGCTGCCTGTCTTGCAAGCACAAGGACCCAAGTTCGATCCCCAGTACCAAAAATAAATAAATAAATAAGTGTCTAGTACAAAAGTATCCTTACAGCAAAGGGACATTTGGGGAGTAGTCTGCCACCCTTCCCTCAGAACAAGGGTGGGGGTGGTGGGGAGACAGGCAAGTGTGCCTCAGGAAGAGGTAGGAAGCAAGTGCAGTCTCACTTCCTTTCTCCAGGGCTACTGATAACGACCTGAGGTGATCTCACAGTTCCCCCGCCCCACCAAAGGAAATTCTGTGAAGCATGGTCTGCCTTTGAAAGAGACAATAACCAACCTTCCACTTTAAACTTGTCCCTACCTTGGGTCACCTCAACTGCAGGACACTATGAGTCAGTATTTTCCACAATCTGTTGAAGGTAAGCCTTTATAACACTGTTACAGATTTTCTTTTTTGGAAAAACAGTGTGTGGGAAATGAAAATGACAAAGAGGCACCTTGCCAGCCTCCTTTGCAGCTAGAAGGAATCTTGTGACCCAAGTCTGACCAATGAGATCGAAGGAACACTCTCCTGGGTGGCTCTTGGAAAATGTTTTCCTCTCTGATAAAACAGATGCAAAAGAGCTGCCTTGCCCACCTCTTTGATTCTGGATGACAGAGTATAAAGATAGCTTGAAGTCATCCTGCTTCTTTGACCAGCAAGCCGGGGGACAGGAAGTGTGTTGAAGATGGAAGAACAGGATAGTGTTGAGCTGTTGCACCAACCCCTGGACTGTCTACACCCACACTTCCTCGTTATTTGGGATAAGTAAATGGCTTTTTAAATTTAAGCTATTTTATGCAGTTATTATATAACTTGCAGAAGAAATGTTGCTAGTGGCCTAGGCTGTGCTAGGACTGGTAGAGAATACAGCAACGTCTAAGACCAGGCCTCTTCCTTCTCTTGGGAAAGCTTACAGTCAAAGTAAGGAGATGAGACACATGTACCTTGTTCAACATCTTTCAAAATGAAACAACTTAGAAAATGATCAAGTTTTAAACGCAAAGTAACAGGAGTTTCACTCTTGGGAATTTTTCCCAAGAAAATATATTTACAGATAGCTACCGAATTGCAACAAATAATAGAGAAAATGTGGAGGCACCCTACAGTGGTCTGCATATTTGTGTCCCTCTGAATTCCTGTTGCTAATGTGATAGTATGGAGAGGTGGGGCCTTCGGAAGATGATACAGAGGGCTCTATATAGCACCACTCTCCTTGCATCTCTCCACTTCTTCGAGGAGACCTCTTTCCAGAGCGCTGACCTCCCCTTATGCTGCAGCACAGGCCCAGTCCAGATAAAGCCTCATTCTGGTGGTCCTGTAAATCTGCTTGTTATTTATTTCTCTGCCAGTGTGGGCTTAGAAGGTCCTGTAGATCTTCTCAGGATTAGCATGAACAGAGCAGGTCACATTAAAAAGAGCTACCAAAAGACCTCGGAGGGGGTCTCTTCAGCTGCCTGCCTGCCTGAGATCACCCGGCGGGTGCGTGACCTCCCGGACTGCGCGACAACAGACCCAGTAAGGAATGAGGAAGGTAGCCACGTGGGCGCCCTTGAAACACCCCACGACCTGCCCCCCCCATTTTCAAACCTCCTGATTGGGCCAGTCCTTAGACCAACTCTGCAGAGGACAACGAAGTTCTCAATAACATGAGGCCCAACAGACCAAATCAAATAGGCAAGGCAAGAAACTAAAAGGAGATGGGAGAAAAAGTAAAAAGAGTCAACAAAAGGACAATAACATGACAAGAATAAGTCAAAATATATCAGTTATAACTATCAATGTTAATGGCCTCAATTCACCAATCAAGAGAAACAGATTGGCAGAATGGATTAAGAAGCAAAATCCAACAATATGTTGTATACAAGAAACACACCTAGTGCAAAAGGAAGTCCATAGACTGAAAGTGAAAGGATGGAAAACAATTCTCCATGCGTCAGGAGCCCAGAAAAAAGCAGGGGTAGCAATCTTATTCTCAGATAAAGTAAATTTCAAACCAAAACTCATTAAGAGAGACAAAGAAGGACACTACATCCTTGTAAAGGGAACAATTCAAGAGGAAGAGCTGACAATCATAAACATATATGCACCAAATATAAATGCCCCCAACTATATAAAACAAATATTAAGTAACATGAAAAACCAAATAAGCACTAATACAATTGTAGTGGGGGATTTAAATACCCCACTATCACAAATTGACAGATCTACTAGGCAGAAAATCAACAATGAAATAATAGAACTGAACCAAGCTTTGGAACACATGGACTTAATAGATGTTTATAGAGTATTCCACCCCCAAAAACCAGAATATACATTCTTTTCGGCTGCACATGGATCATTCTCCAAAATAGACCACATACTGGCTCACAAAACAGGTCTAAATAAATGCAAAAAAATTGAAGTCATCCCCTGTTTATTATCAGATCATAGTGCAATCAAACTAGACATCAATAGCACAAGAAACTATAGAAACTTCACAAGCACATGGAAACTGAACAACACTCTCCTAAACAATCAATGGATTACAGAGGAAATTAAAGAAGAAATTAGACAGTTTTTACAAATAAATGAGAATGCCAATACAACATACAGGAATCTTTGGGACACAATGAAAGCAGTTCTACGTGGAAAATTCATAACATTGAATGCCCACACTAGGAAAACAGAGCGGGCTCAAATAAACAACTTAACGATGAAACTTAGACTCCTAGAAAAACAAGAGCAAGAAAAACCCAAAGCTCGAACAAGAGAGGAAATTATAAAGATCCGAGCAGAAATCAATGCAATTGAAATTAAGAAAACGATACAAAAAATAAATGAAACAAAGAGCTGGTTTTTTGAAAGAATAAATAAAATTGACAAACCCTTAGCTAATCTTATCAAAAAAAGGAAAGAAAAGGCTCAGATCCATGCAATTAGGAATGAAAAAGGCGAAGTCACAACAGATCCGAAAGAAATCCAGAGGATCATGAACACCTACTTTGAGAACCTGTACTCTAATAAAATGGAAAACACAGAAGAAATGGACAGATTTCTAGATACTTATGAATTACCAAAGTTGAACGAAGAAGATAAAAACATTTTAAACACCCCAATCACAATCAGTGAAATTGAAAATGTAATTAAAAACTTACCAACAAAGAAAAGCCCAGGCCCTGATGGATTCACTGCTGAATTTTACAAGACATTTAGAGAAGAACTACTACCATTACTCTTCAAACTTTTCAATGAAATTGAAAGAGAAGCTATACTTCCAAATTCATTCCTGGAAGCAAGTATCACTCTGATTCCCAAACCAGAGAAAGATACAACCAAAAAGGAGAACTACAGACCAATCTCCTTAATGAATATAGATGCAAAAATCCTTAATAAGATACTAGCAAACAGAATACAGAGGATTATTAAGAAGATCATCCATCATGACCAAGTCGGATTTATTCCAGAGATGCAAGGGTGGTTCAACATACGAAAGTCAGTGAATGTAATACATTATATTAACAAAGTCAAGGACAAAAACCATATGATCCTCTCAATAGATGCAGAAAAAGCATTTGATAAAATTCAACACCCATTCATGATAAAAACCCTGCAAAAAATTGGAATAGATGGTCTATACCTCAATTTAATAAAGGCTATTTATGAAAAACCATCAGCCAACATCATATTGAATGGCCAAAAACTGAAAACCTTCATGTTAAAATCAGGAACAAGACAAGGATGCCCACTATCGCCACTTCTCTTCAATATAGTTCTGGAAACATTAGCCACAGCAATTAGACAAGAGAAAGAAATTAAAGCAATAAAGATAGGAAAGGAAGAAGTTAAACTATCATTATTTGCTGATGATATGATACTCTACATTGAAGATCCAAAAAACTCCACCAAAAAACTTCTAGACTTAATTGACAGATTCAGTAAAGTATCTGGATACAAGGTGAATACCCAAAAATCAATAGCCTTTCTATACACAAATAACAGACAGACAGAAAGAGAAATAAGGGAAAAAATTCCTTTTACAATAGCATCCAAAAAAATGAAGTATCTAGGAATCAATCTAACAAAAGAAACAAAAGATCTCTACACTGAAAACTACAGCACTCTGAAAAAAGAAATCGAAGAGGATATAAAAAAATGGAAAGATATCCCCTGCTCCTGGGTAGGAAGAATCAACATAGTGAAAATGGCCATACTACCGAAACTGCTATATACATTCAATGCAATGCCAATTGAAATTCCAACACTATATTTCACAGAACTAGAAAAAAGAATCCAAAAATTCATTTGGAACCACAAGAGACCTAGAATAGCAAAAGCCATTATAGGCAACAGTCACATGGCACCAGGTGTAACAATTCCCAATTTGAAACTATACTACAAAGCCACTGTGATAAAATCAGCATGGTACTGGCAAAGAAATAGGCCTGAGGATCAATGGAACAGACTGGAAGACACAAAAACAAATGCAGATGTACTCAGCTACCTCATCTTCGACAAAGGAGCTCACCATCCTCAGTGGAGGAAAGATAGCCTCTTTAATAAATGGTGTTGGAAAAACTGGATATCAACCTGTCACAGATTAAAATTAGACCCTTATCTTTCGCCATGCACTAAATTAAAATCCAAATGGATTAAAGATCTAAATATTAAAACAGAAACATTAAACTTGCTGGAAAGTAAGTTAGGCAGAACTCTGGAAGACATTGGTATAGGAAAAGACTTTATGAACAAATCCTCAGTAGCACGGGAACTAGCAGAAAGAATCAACAACTGGGATCTCATCTTACTAAAAAGCTTCTGTACTTCAAAAGAAACCATTAGCAGAACTAAGAGACAATCTACAATGTGGGAAAAAATTTTTACCAGCTGTACCTCAGACAAAGGACTATTATCAAGGATATATAAAGAACTCAAAACAATCAGTCCCCCCAAATATAAAGACCCGATCCAAAAATGGGCATCCGAAATGAACAGACATTTCTCATACAAAGAAGTGAAAGCAGCAAGAAAATATATGAAAAAATGTTCCACATCACTGGTCATTCGAGAGATGCAGATGAAAACAACACTGAGATTCCACCTCACCCCACAAAGAATGGCTGCTATCAAGAAATCACACAATAACAAATGTTGGCGGGGTTGTGGGGAGAAAGGAACCCTTCTCCATTGTTGGTGGGAGTGCAGACTAGTGCAACCACTATGGAAATCAATATGGAGATACCTCAAAGAGCTTGGACTGGAGGTTCCATTTGACCCAGCCATCCCTCTGCTGGGTATCTTTCCAAGAGAACTAAAAGAATCATATCACAGAGAAGTATGTGCACCCATGTTTATAGCGGCACAGTTTGTAATAGCTAAATCTTGGAAACAGCCCATTTGCCCATCCGTTGGAAACTGGATAAAGAAGTTGTGGTTTTTCTATAAAATGGAATATTACTCAGCCATAAAGAACGAGAAAATAGATTCATTCATAGGAAAATGGATACATATTGAAGATATACTCCTAAGTGAAATAAATAAGTCACACATGTGTAAATACCGAATAGTTTCCCTGGTGTGAATAATCTGCAACAATGCATAAGATTCTAATAAGATTACTGACATTTAGAAATGGGAAGAAAGGAGCTAAAGGTGTAGGGAAGGTGGGGTGGGTAAGGGAAGAGTAAAAAGGGAAAAGAAAAAAATGTGAGAGAACGAAAAGATGAAAATAAAGTGTTTGTAGATGGGGAGGGGAGGAGGGGGTGAAGGGAGGGCCAAGGTAAGGGGAAAAAATGAGAATCAAGACTTGTCATGTAGAGGTACAAGATCCCAACAATGAATGTAACTGTACTGTATCCCTAAAATGTACCAATAAACTCAATTAAAGCTTTAAAAAAAAGAGCTACCAACGTTAGTGACTGCCAACCTGAAGTTCCTGAGATAGTGGCAGAGACCAGCAGAGACTGACAGCTGCAAACAACTGATTTACAACAAGTGGCACATTAATTAGCATCATTTGGAGGCAACAGCCAGTGGCAATCAGCAACAGCCACCAGCTCAGGGGACCTGCAGCAACAACTGGTAATGTCTGTCTGAGATCAGTTGGTGGAGACCAGCAGGGGCTGCTGGAAGAGCTCCAGATGTTGTCAAGGGTTGGTCTTGGTTTCTACAGAGGTGAAACCCGAACTGTAAGGCTAAAGGCTGAGAGCCAGTGGCTTTTAAAGCTGGAGCCACTAAGGAAGCTGCACTTTGCCAATTAGAATGGAGCAAAAGAACCATCTATTTATTGGTTGGCAACAGAGTCAGTAAAGATGATGGTGATCCATATGTAATGACAGGAATTATTTAGACCATAATCAGAAAAAAAGGAAAAGCCAGATTGTCAACAGTGTACAAGTCCCCTCTTAGGCAGAAAGACAGCTGTGTCTACGTTATGTCTCATAAACTTAAATAACAGTAAGATGCTCGGTAGTGATTATCACCACACAACAACAAAATCATGAATGACTTTCATTTTCTCTATGATTTTCTGTACTGTTTGCAATTGTTGCAGTGAATACATATTACTTTTACAAGTGTTTAGAAATGTAACTGTTTAGTAAGTCTATAGCAAAACTATAGAGTACAATAGATAGCTATGTCTTAAAATCTACCGATATTTATTGCCCACCAACTATTTACAAAACAATCTAGTATATGAGGAGGGGTGGTTTCAAAGAACTAAAGTCTACTTGGGTAGCAATTTCTGAGCAATTAAGCATTAGTTACAAATCCCACCATCTTTAATGATATGAAGTGAAACACTGAATTATAAATATTTTACTTCTATAGAAAAAATTCTAAATCAAAATTATTGTATTATATATGTTACATACAGAAGATGTAAGTCAGGCATTGTAAATAGCTCCTGGGAGATGCTTTCAGGTCTTTGAGGTTTTGCCTGGGAAGTGTGTGCAAACCTGATTTAGTACCATCTGTACTACAGAAACCCAATTCACAATAAAACACACTGGATTTCTCAGAGTCACCAATACAGAAAAGCATTTCTCAATTTCTAGAACATTTCAAATCACAAGTAATATTGTTAGCTTAAACTCTGACAGGCTGATAAGCTTGTCACTTGTGTGATATGATGTGGATTCTAATTCTCCCGAAACTGGCCCACTTTCCCTGTTTCCTAGTATATTTTAGGGGGAAAAATAGCATTCTAGCATTCGTTAGACTAAAACAGCATTAGAACAATTGTCATTACATTTAACACGAGTGCAGAAGATGGTCCATTTATTTATTAAAGTTTCTGGCTGGGCCCAAGATCTAGATAATATTGATTCATTTGATAAGGAAATAACACACACCAGGGCAGGCCTTTATCTGTTCCCACCCACCCCCTACCCAAATTTTTGCCATAAGATGTTCTGCTTAAGCAATGTAACTATTCAAGATGCATGATGTTCCTGCCTGATGTTTCAAGGTATTCTGTTCAAGCAGTGTAACTGTTTGACCTGCATGATGTTCTGTTAACTCTGGGCCAGTATATGGGCCCACCCCCCACCCCATGAATCTCTATATAAGGTTGCTTCCATTTCCGTTTGGGGCTCAGACTTCAGAGAATGGACTCCTCTGAGTCCACCTGCATAATAGAACTTGGTTCCCTTCATCTCTCCAAGCACCGCCCTCAGTTTCTTCACCTCCAGAGACCTTCAGATAGCTGTAACATAGAGCTGTCAAACTTCACCAGCGCATCCACATCTTGTGGTCAGCCCTGGGTCTGGACTGCATCTGCCGAATTAGGTGACTTTGAGAATCATCTCTCTGTCCTGTTCCTGTTGCTGTATCCCACATACCATCGACCCAGGCATTGAACTCAACCACTTGGTTTACAAATGGAATAGATTAGTATGCATGTGTATTGAGGGTTCCAAAACTTGGTGCATGGCTTTCTTGCCTTTTTCCTCCCACCTCAAAATGCAGGAGGTAGTTTATCTCTCTTTTATGCTTTGGCTTCCATTGGCCAGAGTACACAGCATCTCAACTTCTTTATCTATTCGGTCAATAACGTTCTATATCCACTGATAATCATAGTACAGTGAACGAAATCAAGAAATTTACATGCACACACACTATTCACTAAACTACAGCCCTTGTTAACATTTAGCCATCTCTCCTTATACACTTGTAAGAATCATAGGAAGTAAATACTACCATCACCTCAGTTCTATAAATGCAGAAACTGTGACTCTGAACAATCATATCATTGCTGAAGATTCAGCTTTCACTACCAGAGGACTGGAAATCTAGCCAACCTCGCTGGAAAGGATTCGTTCCTCAACACTTAGATACATAGCTTCCCTCTTAACATTAGCCAAGCCAGCCTGAGCTTATTTTCTTGTTCAAGCACAAAGAACCTAACTACCATAGCTCTACAATAAATGGCTGGGGACCTATTAGAAAAAAGTTGGAACCAAAACCGAAGTTTGCTTCAATGGTAAAGGCTTTCCACGGGAAATGATTGTTTCAGTCACTGACGATGAAACAATGTTCTTTGGGATAACAAAGGCTGAGCTTTCAAACATTTCCCTCCAGTTGAAAATAACTTCACTTGAAATATTTTGACCCTGGAAAGGAAGTTTCTTTGTAAGAAACTGAAAGAAATGCAGGTGCAGCTAAAGCAAATCCAAAACAAAAGCTTCAGAAAACACAAGATTTCCTCTCCAAATCATATTTTTTCCAACTGCCTCCTGCCTTCTGAAGGAGTTAAGAGCATGCCACGCAAATGATGTTGCCTGTTATAGTGACTGTGTGAGTTAAAGGCACCTGCAAAGCACCAGGAGAGCCTTTCTTAGGAGCAGGATGTAAAATTCCCACCTGAAAAAGTCCTCTGCCTACAAAGTGGAAAGTAACATTCTTTGCCATCAACAATGGGATACTGAGTTGGACAGAATCCTGCACAAACCTAAGTTCCAGCCCTCGGTACCACAACAAATAAACAAAAACCTTTTACCTTCTTTCATCCTCTCCACATAATTTATTTTCTCACAATTTAATACTGTGTCCAACTTATTGGCACTCAGTGTGTGCTCAACTCTAACCCTACGCTTCCACGTGTTTCTGCCTTTGTTTCCTCATGGACGCCCTTGTGCCATATAAAACTCCTACAAAATAACTGCTATGTTTTTCTCTTGTTGATATGTCTTATGCCGACTTCATTCTCAGGCCCAGCTGAAAAACCTTAATAGGACAGTGGCAAAGTTCTGCCTCCCCTACAACACACACTTTTAAAATTTTTGTTATTTATTTTGGTGGCTTTTGTTTTGTTTTCTTTTTTGAGACATTTTACTTGGCTTAAAAGTGAGTAGTTGCTGGGCGTGGTGATGCACGACTGTCATTCTAGTACTGGGGAGGCTGAGGGGCAGAGGAGAATTGCTGCGAGTTCAAGGCCAGCCTGGGCTACACAGTAAGGTCAAAGCCAGCCTGCAATACATAGTGCAGAAAGCAAATGAGCTTCAGCTTAGTGCTCCCTTTGCTATTTGTTTCTGGAGGAAGAACTGAGGAAATGTGGTGAAAAGATAATGTCCTATGTGAGGCGGGGACTAAGAGCGGCCAGGGGCAGAAAACAGACTCCCCTGCCTACCGAGAGGACCGTGCAGCTGTTTCTGGGCAGATCTGAAGGCCCCAGTGACCATGTGGCACACACAAAGTCGCTGAGTCCCAGCACCACAGGCTCCAAACCTCCCAGGAGTCCCTTGCCCCAAATGCGACATGGAGGCAGGGTCGGCAGGAGCTGAAGGGAACGCGCCAAGCTGAGATACAGGTGTCTGGGTCTGGATGTGTCCCAGATGAGACTTCAGGGCGCATGGCTTTAAGAGCTTTGTATATCCTGGGGCAGACAGAGCACTGTGCGGAGATCCAGCAATTACTAGAATTCAAGTTTCTGCCAATTTAACAAGGGGGTAAACCCAAATTGACCCAAGGGGTACAAAGAAATGTAAGATAAGGTCCCAGGACATTTTCCGGGAGTATCACAAATGGCCTGTGTGGCACACACACCCTTACTGAGAAATTCAGTACAATTCATTTTGGGAACTAAATATTTACCTCTACCTTCTTAGAGGTTTTTGGCTGGGCCTGAAAATTAATTGACATAGAAGAAGAAACTCAAAAGAGAATACTATAAACATTTATTTCTTACCAGTTTTTGTGGCACTGGGAGGCCTCAGAAGGAAATGAAGACTCAAAGATGCAGTTAAAATTGAATATTTCTAGGACTTAACAGACATCTATAGAGTGTCCCACCCCCACAAAATCAGAATATACATGCTTTTCAGCTGCACATGGGTCATTCTCCAAGATAGATCACATACTAGCTCACAGAACAGGTTTGACTATCACAGAGGAAATTAAAGAAGAAATTAGACAGTTTTTACAAATAGATGAAAATGCCAATACAACATACAGGAATCCGTGGGACACAATGAAAGCAGTTCTACGTGGAAAATTCATAGCACTGAATGCCCACACTAGGAAATCAGAGCGACCTCAAATAAACAACCTAATGATGAATCTTAGACTACTAGAAAAACAAGAGCAAGAAAAACCCAAAGCTCGAACAAGAGAGGAAATTATAAAGATTAGAGCAGAAATCAATGCAATTGAGACTAAAAAAACGATACAAAAAATTAATGAACCAAAGAGTTGGTTTTTTGAAAGAGTAAATAAAACTGATAAATTCTTAGCTCACCTATGTTTATAGCATCACAGTTTGTAATAGCTAAAACTTGGAAGCAGCCCATTTGCCCATCAGTTGGAAACTGGATAAAGAAGATGTGGTTTTTCTATAAAATGTAATACTACTCAGCCATAAAGAATGAGAAATTAGATTCATTCATAGGAAAATGGATGCATATTGAGGATATACTCCTAAGTGAAATAAATAAGTCACACATGTGCAAATACCGAATAGTTTCTCTGGTGTGAAAAACTATAATAGTACATAAGATCCTAATAAAACAATTGACAATGTGAAATAGGAAGAAAAGGGCTAAAGGTGTAGGGAAAGTGGGAAGGGTAAGGGAAAGGGAATAAGGGAGAAGAAAAAAATATGAGAAAATGAAAAAATGGAAATAAAGTGTTTGTAAATGTGGAAGGGAGAAGGGGGTGATGGGAGGGCAGGGACAAGGGGAAAAAATGAGAACCAAGACCTGTCATGTAAAGGTACAAGATCCCAATAATGAATGTAACTGTACTGTGTACCTAAAACGTACCAATAAACTAAAAGAGAAAAAAAATTGAATACTTCTACACTGAACTGAACAGAGTAGTAAATCATGAAAATGTGCAGAGTCAAAGGGGCATGAGCAAAAGTAGTTAGGCAGAGAAGTGACGAGGAATGTAAGTTAATTTGTACAATTTTCCTCAGCCTTAACTTCCCACTCGTGATAAGTGTGTCTGTTGTTTTCCTTCTGATAAAGGGAGGAGTCTTCCACATGGGAACTCTGTGTCCTGCTTTTAAGAAACAACCAAGTCCAGAGTGCTTTTTTTCCACATGTACCTTTACCTCAATGAGTCAATATGGCAGAGGGCATATCTTGGGGATCATGTTTTTAACTTTTTCAGTATCAAATTTAAAATGACACATTTATTAATGATTCCAAGGAAATAATCCTGGCTGAATGCACTGCTTTTGCTGGCAACATTCACTGTCATGTCATTCCTAACACTAAAACCCTAAAAACACCAAAAATAGATTAGTTAAATATAGTACAATACAATTTACTCACTGGAATAATATGCGGGCATTAAAAATGATGTTGTTTATATATATTAGTTTTATAATTAAAATAAAACATCAAAGAGATATATTTTAGAAGAACATTTGATAACACAGAAAAGCATGAACAGTACCTTATTCAATTTTATTTATTTATTTATTTTGTGGTACCGGGGATTGAACTCAGGACCTTGTGCTTGCAAGGAAGGTGCAGTGCCACTGAACTAAATCCCCAACCCTACCTTATTCAATTTAAAAAAAAACAAAACTCTGAGCAAAAAATGACCACATTTTTGTAATATATATATATTACAAATATATATTTTACTATATAATAT
>NW_022900933.1:18660665-18666249 GCF_012274545.1 Fukomys damarensis
ACATATATTCTCTCTCTCTCTCTCTCTCTCTCTCTCTCTCTCTCTCTCTCACAGGATGCAGACAGACCATGATATACAAACACACACACATACACACCATTAGAAGTGATTATTTCTGCCCAAGTTGCATTATGACCTTTTATGGGCCTTAGATACTTTTGCCTTTGCAGATCTCTTCCTCCATAAAAAAATGTTGAAAATTTTGTATCATGGATGCACTGGTAAAAAGAGGAATATAATCCAGCTGAGAGTCATTGATATGTGTTCAGTACTATTACATTCATCTTTCTTCTGTTTTTAAGAAAAAATTAAATTAAATATTTTCTACCTTTACTTACTTATTTCTTTTTCTTACCTGTATTTCCTAAATTTTCAATAATAAAGATTTACTCTTTAACAAAAAACAATTTGAACAAAGAAACTGGTAACAACAGATGCAGGGCCCACTTTATGCCCCAGCAGCACGCAAAACTAGAAGCAGGTGTGGCCCCTAGAGATGATGCCTTCCAGGGACTTTAAGTCAGCCCACTGGGCACAGCTTAGCTCTCAGGGTGCTGCTGGTCTAGCCCACTAGATGACTCTCCACTAGGACCAACCCACAAGACAAAATCTCCAGTTTTTAGAACAAATCAGCTCCCTGGCTTACCAATGGGTCCATGATTCTTGTACGAAGAGACACCACCAAGCCACTGGCCTTCTTTCTCCAGGGTGGAGGCATCTGGCCCTGCTCCAGCCACCCTCTCACCCAGTCTGACAAGCATCTGGACAAGACTGACAGGTTTGGGTAACTACAGAAAGGTACTAACCAGCCCTTCCAGAGTTTCGAACACAGCACCATTATCATAAACTGGTGATCTTTACCAAAAGGTGAAGTTAGGCAAGACTTAATGGGTTCGATTTTATAAAGTCAATTTCTGAAATGAGCATTTTAAAGTCATACACTCATGTCTACTTATATGCTTGATAAATGTCAATTAAACACCTATGCCAAGGCAGCCAGTGTCCTAGGAGCAGGAGACACAGTGGTGCACAAGACAGGCAGCTGCCATTCTCACATTACTGGAAGGAGAGAGAGTGCAGGGCATTTTGGAAGAGAAAAGCAAAGGCCACACTGAGAGTGTGTGGTGGGGAATGCACCAATCTAAGGAGCAAAGGATGCCAGCCCTTTTAAGCATGGAAGTTTAAACTCCAGCATGAAAGGTAAGTAGGAGTTGTCCAACCAAGGAGGAAGAATGTACCGGGCAGCCATTCCCAGAATCTGAGATTAAAGTCTGAGTCACTCAAGGAGCTGAAGGTATGCAAAAGGTTTGGAGAGTGGCAGAAAGTAAGGCTGGAAAAGCAGGAAGAGACCAGAGTGTAGAGGGACCCTGAGTCCTAGTAAGGGTCTGGGACTGTCTCCTTACTCAAACGGGAAGCCTCTGCAGAGTCTGAAAAAATGCAGTGTGCTGTTGCTCTATGGAGAAAGAAGTGCCTCAAGCTCCAGGCATGGCCCACTGACGGCTGCCATGAACATAAAACCTGTGAAAAGGTAAGCTCCGGCCTGGCTGAGACCACTGAAACAGGGCACAGTTGTGCACTGCACACTGTAAGGCTACCTGTGCTCTGCAGTCCAGTAGGGCCCAGCCTTCAGAGCCATGCAAGTAATTAAAACTTTAAAAAGATGAATACTACACTGACCCAGAACTCTACATTTTTTCTAAGTCTTGATATCTCTAGTGTACATCTTCCTTCTTTCCTTTTCTCCTTCAAGATTGTCTGTACTCTTCCCAGCCCTTTGAATTCCCATATGAGTTTTAGAAATCAGCTTATCGATTTCCACAAGATAAAATCTGCCCATTTTTTTGGATTTATTTGCTTTGGGTTTTTTTGAGACAGAGTCTCACTATACAGTTCAGGCTGGCCTTGAACTCGCCATGTAGCACAGGCTGGCCTCGAACTCAAAGCAATCTTCCTGCCTCAGCCTCCTGAGTACTAGGATTATAGGAATGCACCAGCACACCCAGCCCTTAGTATTGTTATAAGGATTGCTTTGAATTAAGGTGAATTTGAAGATAACTGACATCTTTGTGATCTTGAGTCTTTCAATCCATGAATGTTGGCCAGCCCTCCATTGATTTAGATTTTAATTATTTTCAATACCACAATATTTTCAACAAAGAGGTCTTGTACATGCTTTATTAAATTTATTCCTAGATATATGATAAATTTTAGGTTACTGTTATGGGCAAACATTAAAGATATTAACTGAATTAATATCATGGCTTGGGAAAACACTTTGCACAATTAAAACTATACAAATTTGAGATGTTCTTTCTCACCAACATCACTGAACACATTTTGGAAAGCAAGTCTGCATGTTTTTAAGGCGTCCTTCACATCAGCTATTGATTAACAAAAATTCTAAGTCTCACAACCAAGGCAGCCAAAGAAGTGACATCAGACACCAAGAAGAGAATTATCAACCTGGAATAAATTCTAAGAATTAAATTTCTCAGAGTATAAGTTTTATCCACAGCCTCTAGATGGCTGGGATCTCAAAAAGATCATAATATAATTCCATTAAAACCCAGGGCCTTGATATAGGGCTAGATAATAGCAAAGTCTCTACTTTTTGTGTTTCATGAATAACAACTTCCCAAAGCATCATTCATGGCCATTTTCTTCTCCAGGCTAATGGAAAGGGAAAAACTAAAAGTAATGCAAACTATTCTCACCCATAAATATGTGTGCTAGTCAGCTTTCTGGCCATATAATGGAATACCTGAGATAAGCAACTTGTAAAGAAGAAATGTTTATTTTAGCTCACAGTTTTGAAGGTCGCAGTCAGTGGTCTGTTGGCCCCACTGCTTTTGGGCCTGTGGCAAGGCAGTACATCACGGCTCATGGCTGTGGGAAAACTGCTTGCCTTATGGCCAGGAAGCAAGAGAGCAAGGAGGGGCTGAAGTCCCACAGTCCCATTCAAGGGCCTCAAGTGAATTCAGGACCTCCCACCAGGCCCCACTGCTTAGAGGTTCCAACTATAGCTTCATAGCATTGCCCTAGGGACCAACCCTTTCAGACACGGGCCTTTGGGGAACATTGAGAATCTAAACTATGGCGATATATAAACAAACTTTGTCCAATAAAGACACACGGACTTTTAGAAAAGGCAATCCCACTATAATCTTCACCTCGTTTATGTCCGCTGGCAAAGGCATTTTAGCACTGATTTTATGTGGTACAACTGAAAAAGACAATGAATGTTGACATTTTTAAAATGTATTATGGTAAAAGACATATATTGCCGTTATATTCACAATATCCCTGCTCACTCTGAACACACTAATACCATCATTCTTGCCACTTTCTGAAGCCACTCTGGAAACACTCTTGTGTGTGTCATGGCTGACTGAACATCCTACGTTTATTCCAAACGGTTACCTTTCATGGTCACTATGACCTTGCGGAGGAGCCAGAGGTTGCACGGTGAGAGGGTGAGCGACCAAGGCAGACGAGGACATGCCATAACGTTTTACGAGCCTGCCTTCCCATTGGATGGCAGTTAGCAGCAGTATTTACTGTATGTTTAATCAGGCCTCATAAAGACGCTGATGAAAGAGGGCTTCCAGAACGGCTTCACAAGTAGAAAGAATAATGGGGTGAGTACATTCAAAGTGAGGAGGCATACTCTAGAGGGATTAATGACAATTTGTCTTTTACGGTAACAAATGTTTTTAATTTAAATATTTACTATCTATTTTTACTATATATTCTGTGTGCGTCTCTTCAAATGTTGCCCCTAAACTGATTTTAACACTTTTCTGGTTCCCTCGTTAATGAGCATCAAATAAATAAAATCTTTAACAAAGTCCACTTTTGTCTTAGTCATTTTCTTTGTTGCTGAGACATGAATACCTGATGCCCACAACTTAAAGGTTTGTTTTGGCTCACAGTTTGTAGGGGTTTCACTCCATAGTTCAGTGGCTTTAAGATGGGGTTGGGTGGTGGAAGGGCCGGGACACCCAGAAAGCAGAAGAAAGGAGGAGGTGGAGAGGGACACAAACCCTGGCAGGCCATGCTCCCAGTAACAGATTCCTGGGACCAGATCCCACTTCCCAACAGCAAATCTTCATACCAGCCCATAATCTGATCACCTTCCAAACACATGAGCCTTTGGGGGCCATTTTAGATCCAAACCATAATGAGACAGAAAAGAAGGCTCCGACTCTCCATTTTTTCTAGTACAGGCTGCTGTTGAATCCCCCTCTCTCCCTTCCCTATGCACCCCCTTGCCCAGTGCACTGGGACTTGCTCCAGTGCCCCCATCCCATTATCTAGTGGCTGTTCTCCTCCAGTCCACTCCAACATGATATGGACTGTCCCTGTGCTGCACCCCTCCACCACTCCAGCCACTTCAGACCCTGCTGCTGCCTATCTGAAGAATTGCAGAGGGGGCACCCTGGCCTAGCCGAGATCAGGAAGGGAAGGATCTGGGTCCGTTGTTAACATTCGCAGTCCCTATAGTCAGCCTTCCAGAAAATTCCCTGGTTTCAGCCCTGCCCCCTCACTGAATCCCTGCTATGACAGCTTTGGCTACCTGCACAGAGCCCTGCACCCACACGGACCAATCATAGGCCTGCCGCTGCTGTATAAGTAACACTCTCCACACGTTTGGGGAGGTAGTCTAGAAGGGCTCCCTCCAGTGTACTGACACCCATGCCTCAGCACAGGTCTGTTAAAATAAAAGACTCACTTTGGTGGTCCTGTAAATCTGCTTATGATTTATTTCTTGTTCAATGTGAACTCCAAAGGTCCAGTAAATCTACTCAGGATTTTTATCCTTGTGGACAGAGTGGTTCAAAAGAAAGAGCCATAAACACTAGGGGCTGTTAGCCCTGAAGAACTCCAGAGACCAGCAAGCAACAAAGACCGGCAGCAGAGACCAGCATTCATTACAGTCAACCTGTGGTGTCTAACACAAACCGTGCCAGTGACCAGCAGCTGACTATGTCAACCATTAATATCCAGAGCTATCTGATGTCACCTGGTGACATTAGGACTGCTAGCAGAGCTGCACTTTGCCAGTTCATGATTCCAATCTGAATGGAGCAAAATAACAACAACAACAACCAAAAACAAAAACAAAAACAAAAAAAACCCTCAGGTAGCAATCTTATCTGCAGACAAAGCAAATTTCAAACCAAAACTGATTCTAGTGTTATTGATGTAGGACGGTACTGTATCATACCTCCGTGAATGTAAAATATCTTGTACCTGCTTTATGATGCATAGTAGTGACCATGTTTCATCAGAGCTATAGTTAAAGATGTTACTCTAGAATGTTCTCTTTCCAGAGGATGATTAAAATGTTAATAAAAAAAATGGTGCCAGGTACCACAACAGCAACAGAACTTTGCTGTTTTCTGGGTATTATTCTTTTCTTTATTTTTGTTTTGTTTTGTTTTGTTTAATGGAATGTGCTGAATGTCTATAATTTTGTTCAGATGACTGCAGAACCTGGAAAAGCTGTTGCTGCTATTGATGCATAACATACTGCTATTATTAGTCTTTTATATAAATATAAATATATATAAACATATATATA
>NW_022900933.1:18666283-18666778 GCF_012274545.1 Fukomys damarensis
TTTGGGAAACTTTAACAGTGCTGTCAACTTTGGAAAAAGTTATCCCAATTTACTGTGTTGAATTGGCATTGTACAGAAATGGACAGCCATATTGGTCTAGAAATGTTAATTTTTCTATTTTTATTTTTCCATTTGTACAGGGGTAACGCATTGTACTAAATATGTAAGGTCATATCTACGTGGGTTTCATTACATAAACTAAAAAGTATTCTCTAAATAATGAAAAAAGAATAAGATAAGACTACAAGAGCAAGAATCAATTTAAATGTGTTAAGGACCATTTTCATCTTCAGAATTAAGGATTATTTTAATCTTACATCATTGCCTTTTCTCTTTTACTTTCCTTTTTAGTTATATTTTAGGATTCCCTATTTTTAATGTTCATGCAGAGATGTCTTTAACTGAAATACCGAATAGTTTCTCTGGTGTGGAAAACTATAATAGTACACAGGATCCTAATGAGATAATTAATAATGTGAAATAGGAAGTAAAGGG
>NW_022900933.1:18667685-18675113 GCF_012274545.1 Fukomys damarensis
GGGGGTCAAGGGAGGGCAGGGACAAGGGGAAAAAATGAGAATTAAGACCTATTATGTAAAGGTACAAGATCCCAATGATGAATGTAACTGTATTGTATACCTAGATTGTACCAATAAACTTAATAAAAAAATACCCTCAACTGATTAGCAACAATGGCAACTCTATACTTGTATGAGAGCTGTAGTGTGACCATTTTGAAGATTATACTTTAGCATTGTGATTCTCAAAGTCCCACCAGCCACAGCACCATGTGGGAGCTTGTTAGAAATTCAGATTCTCAGACCTCACCCAGTCCTACTGACCAGGAAAGCCTTGGGGCTGGACCGGCCATTGAGTTGAAAGGAGCCCCAAGTTCTTCGGATGTACACTAGGAGAAGGTGTGTCCTACCATACCCACCGAACATTGTCAAGATGCCACTTTAAGTCAGGCACAATGGCACGCTCCTGTAACCGTAGCTAAAAGGCACCGCTTCAGTCCTAAACTGAAACCTCAGAGCATGACCCCTGTGTAGTCCCTGACACAGACTGCCTATGACAGGCGAGAACAGGCCAACTGCCTTTCTCTCTACTTTCTAGGGACCTGCTTGGCAGTCCTGTCACTCCCTGTGTGAGTGCACAAGGGCTCTTTGTGAGCTGGACAGAACAAGACTGTTGAGATTTCCTTGAAGGGGTCATCTCAGGCCTTTGCACCTGCTCGCCTGACCCTAGGAGGCAACCCCCCCCCACGCTTCATAAGTAATTTTCCCAGTGTGGCCATGAGCCCAGAGAGAGGGATGAGGATGAGGGAAACATGACTGTGTCTATTTTCTGACCCCTGCAGTAACAGAGTGCCGTGTCACTGTGGGCAGCTACACCACCATAAGGCCTTTGTGCGTGTGGCTGGGGCACATATGCCACCCAGTTGTCCTGCACCCTGACCAGCACTCTGCCCTGCCCACTGCTGAATACCACGCAAGCCAGATAATGGCCCCTCACCAGGAGAGGAGCCACCTGAAACACTGCCTCCCGTTCCCTGGCACACCTGATGGGTGGAACAGGCATTCTAGCTGCATCTCACTCCCATCACCTACCGCTGCACCTCTTGCCAGCCCTGCTGGGGTCCAATGCTGCCCACCAGTCCTGCGACCACATTACAGGGTACACAAAGCTTAGGGGCCAGGGTACTGGCGAAGGGTACCCCGAGGAGACAGCAGAATACGATGATTACGAGAGGAGACTCAGCAAGGTTAGGATTCAAATTTGGCCTCTGTGTCACTTTAGAGAGCTTTGAACTTACGTTGAACTTTGTGTTGCTTCTCTCCTAACCCCAGACTGGGATGACAAGGACACCCTCCTCTGGGGTGCTGTGCCTCCCAAGTCCTTATCACGGAGTCACTCCCCAGGTAAGCACAGGTAAGTGTCTGTACTTTGGGGTGGCTGTTGTTCATGATGAAATGCAGTCTTATAAGTCCCCCTAGAAAGGCAGTAGGAGCTGAGGACAAAAAAAATCTGCTGAATGCACAGAAGCCAGGAAGGAGCTGAGTGCAGAGGGAACCAGCAGTTGATGAGAAGCCCCAGCCTGCAGTGGAGTGGAGTCCAGTTCTCCAGGACAGAAAGACCCTCCCTGTGTACGCACCCATCCACAGCCACCCACGGGTCGCAAAGCAAGGCCATACCCGGAAGTGGGAAAACCTCTCTACCCCATACTCCTGCAGTTTCCAAGGGCTCCCCTAGTAGCAGCTTCTCCCCTTCCAGAGAACACATCAGGGAGGGCAGTCTGGGCCAGGACTAAAGGGGAGCCCTGAGTTCAAGGATGACCCCACCAATAACTGCCTCTGTCATCTTCAACAAGTCCTGTCGCCTTTCTGAGCCTCAGTTTCCCATGTATGAAATGAGAGTCAGACAAGGAGACCCTTAAAAGTTCCTCCAGCTATGACATTCTGTGCTCTTTCTATGCAGCACCATTGATGGCTTTGCTCCCACACAGACCTGCTGAATGGCACAGTGTCCTCCAGAGAACAGCAGGGGTAGGATCTCTCTCTCTCAACGTCCTTTGGAATAGACACAATGTGTCCTGCCCCTTCCCAGCCTCCAGAGGCCAGGCCAGCTACCCAGGAAGTATCAGGCAGAGACTCAGATTGCAAAGATACACGGCAACACCGACACTGCGCCAGCCCACAGGAATCCCGGCCAAGAATAGATAATGTGCACGCCAAGAATGCACTATAATTGCTAGGTGTCTGAGCGTTCACTGCTCCAGGTACAACAGTGGGTTCAGCTTCCTCCTCCAAATCCCTTAGGAAAAGGGATCCTGGAACAATTATTAACCAACAGATCCCTTCAAATCCCTTCACCTGTCTTATCCCCACATTCATAAGCCCCCAGGACTCCCACTGAGCACAGGTGACAATTGCCCAGTTCATATCAGCTTCAGGGCTTCAACTGGCACACAAAGCAAGGATTGCATCTCACCTGCACAGAGCTTTCTTTCTGGTATGGATCCAAAGCAAGCAAAGCTGTCTTCCAGCTGCCCCTCACTCTGAGCTGAGAGGGGAAGGCACAGGGCGGTGTAGGGGGAAAGAAAATGAGAACTCTGGCATCTCAGCTGTGCGAACTTGGGCAAGTTATAATCCTCGCCATCTGGGAATCTCAGTTCATCGGTAAACTGGTGTCAGCGATACCTGCCTTGCAAGTTTGCCCCTCGGGTGAAGTGAAACTACGTGTGAAGCAACTGCCCCACACCAGGTGCTCAGGAAAGGGCGGTCATTTTTATAGAGCTGTCACCCACTAGGCTGAATCGTGAACAGAACACATGTGCATTTGAGAGAGAAGCAACTGAAAACGGACCCCAGACCAGAAGTTCTTCTGGCACCTTATTGTAAGCGGGTGGGATTCTGTTTGATGAAGGAAGAGTAGACTTGTTCTCCTCTGTGCATCTCACGTACATTTTACACAGATGCCAAATGCACAGAGTTCTCTGAGTTTGTCTTAGGAACCCTAGCGAGGAATCCAGACTAGGGTGGATTCAGGTTTTCAGGTTATCTGCAGCTCATCCCTTCACTGGCGAGAACACAGTGGAGGGGTTCTCGAGCCCAGCACATCAGCCTCACCTGGGGAGAGTTACTAAACTCTGGAAACCAAGCCTCACTCTCAGCCAATTTCATCACAATCTCTGCAGGGTGGAACCCAGTTTTTATTACTTTGAGAGCTCCCTGGTGATTCTGACGTGAGCTCCACCTGACCAGAAGCTCTCTGAGGCCCCTCCCAGCACCCCGAGGCCTACAACCACACATGATTCAGACTGAACACTTAGCATGTGCTAATTGAATAAATGAAGATTGTGACTCACCTTGTTTGCTTTTTTTTTACAGTTCCTACACTCATAACTAATAAGAAAAAGAAAAAGCATAGCATGGATCAACAGAGATTTTTGCAAAGATGGAAAAGTTCTATAATCTACACTGTTCTTTACAATAGCCATGAGCCAATCGTGGCTACTGAGGACTTGAAATGTGGCTAATGTGATTGAGAAACTTTCTAAATTTTATTCAAGTTCAACTTGAAATTGAAAGAACTACATGTGATTTTTGGCTATCACATTGGATGGCTGCCTTTTATAAACTCAGCTACACCTTTGTGCCACCATACTCCTCTTTTACTGACAGGACCCCATTACCTTGGGGGAGCCCCTTGCCTCCACTACCTGCAGCCATAACCAGGCAGCTAGTGAAGTTGCCTCACCCTCTGCCAGTGGAAGGGTGGACCCAGGACTCAGGATAAGTCAACCAGACTCTCGTAGGAAGGGGACTCAGTGACAAAGGTACAGAAAATGAGTCAGAACAGATTGCTATGAGTGGCAGTGCCCTGAGACACTGTGTGTTCATTCCTAGAAAATCGGTGCAGAGAGTGCTGATGACAACAGTGATATATGACGAGAGCCAGGCTTGACCATCATCATCCTTTGTCATTATCAGAGGCACGGGTATCCAGCAACTCTGTTGTGCTACTCCTGGACTAGGGACGTAATCTGCTAACTTCCCTTGGGCATCATTTCTTCATCTGTACAATGGGAATCGTGCTCATGCTAACTTCTTCCAGGGTTTTTGTGAGGATGGCAAAAAAGATAATGGTCATAAAGGTTTTGAGACAAATATGGAAGTCCCCAAATGTCTGTGACACATGCTGTTCCCAGGGCACAAGCGTGGGGGAGTCACGGAAGCCAGAATGGAGGACCCAGGAACTCGCCCCAGTTCACAACCTGTGCAACATCAGGCAAGACACTTGTCCTCTCGGAGCTTTTGACTGAGACTGAGATACACATGTCCCTTTCCAGCTTCACTAGTTTCTCCTTTATTGGCATGCCCCCTTGCCTGATACACATCCCCTCCTCCTCCTACGCACACCTGCCAGAAAATTCTTTAGTCTCCATGCTGGCCTGTACCCAAATCATTTCTTCTTTTCCCAAATCCGTACCTTGCTGGGAAGTTGCCCTGGATAGGCATGCTCATAGTTTTCTGTACTAACTCTCAGGCAAAGACTAGATGGGAATCATATCTAACCATCTCCTCCACTAATAGACCAAAAGAAGCTCTACTAGGGCAATGACCTTGCTCTCATTCACTACTTCTCAGTGCCTGACACAGCATCAGACATGTAGCGGGTGTTCCATAAGGGCTTCCTATTTCAATGTTGGAGTGAATACCCCAAGCCTATCTATTCATTTCACTTCAGGAAAGCCACAAAATTAGGTACGTAATGCTGCAATACAAATTAACCCCCACACATAGTTTACCAGCTTAAAACAATAATTATTTATCTCAACTTCCATAGGAGAGAAAAATTCAGACAGGGCACAGTGAGGTTGCCTGGGACCTCAGTTATAAGATTCAAAGGCTGGGAGCTGGAATCATGGGAAGCCCTAGTTTACAGTCTATCTGGTGATTGATTCTGGCTGTTGGCTGACAGCCCACTGGAAAGTGTCAGCCAAAACACCATCCTGTGACTGTGGCTTCTTCATGTGGCCTGGACTTCCTCCCAACATGATGGCTGGCATCTTCTGAGAAAGGAAGCTGCCCCGTTTCTGTGACTGAGCCTTAAGGGTCACATAGGAGGACCAGGGATTTAGCTCAGTGATGCCACTGCCTGCCTCACAAGTGCAAGGACCCAAGTTTGATCCCTGGTACAAAAAAAAAAAAGAGAGAAAGAGAGAGAGAGTCACATAGGATCATTTTCATCACTTTCTTTTCATTAAAGTTAAGTCCCTAAATTCAGTCAACATTCAAGGCAAAGGGAATCAGACTGGGGTTTTGTTTTTGTTTTTAAGGAGGGATAAATCACTTGCAAGCATAATTTTGCACGTGGTTAACGAACACAAGAGACAAAGAATAGGGTAAAAAACATGTGTCTGAAAAAGGAAGATTGTACAAGTTTGAGCTCTGCCATTTCTCAGCTGTGTGAGCCTGGGGAAATTACTCTTTGAGACTTAGTTTTCCCACTTATACAATAAGAAGGTGGCAGTTGTTTATTTCTAGTGATGTCCACATACTTGGGGTCTTCTTGCCTCAGGAAGCTTAAGAAGGGTCCTGGGACCTGTGAGTCCTTCTCCATTACTGAGCGGCTTTGGTTTCCTGACCCTAGAGGCAGTCAGAGGTAGCTAGCTACAGGAGCTCAGGAGACCCAGAAAGTCTGATACAAGAAGATCATTAAAGAACAGATGGAAGACCAGAGAGCCGGGGATTTTTTTAAAGCAATGGTGGCAAAACTATGGGGCAAAAGTTTCTTGTTTTTCTTGTAGGACAAAAGATGTTAATATATGAGTTGATTTTCCTAAACTAAAACCTCAGTTTTCAGGTTTTATGCAGTGCTGGCACTTCTTGATAAATCAGTGGATTTTGGATCTCTAAAAGGTTCACCATCACTATTCGGAGGTCTTCTCTGTCCCACCCTGGTGTGGAAACCTCAGCATGTCAGATGCAGGAAGTGTAGACCAAATAAATATGAGTCTGCCCTCTGGAGGCCTGTGTATTAGTTGGCTTTCCACTATTGTAAGTAAATATCCAAGACAACCAACATAAAAAGAAAAGGGTTGTTTTGGCTAGGTTCTATTTCAAGACAGGCAATGAATGACCTTGCGCCCCTGATTAGGGCAGCACATCATGACAAACACCTTACATCACCAGCCAGGAAGCACAGAATAGAAGGGAGAGTCCTGGGCCCCCAACTCCCCTTCAGATCCTCAAATCTCCAATGAGACTGTCCCCAGTGACCTGAGGATCTCTCACAAGGTCCCATTTCCCAAAGGTTCCACCATGTCCCAGTAACACCACCCTGGAGAGTAAGATTTCCACACAAGTCTTGGCCTTTGGGAGACCCTCAATATCCAATCCATCACACCCAGGAACCCGCATGTTTCCCAGGAGACTATTACAGCAACTATTGGAAGGGCGGAGGAAAGGTCTTAAAGCGCACAATCAGCTCTGAATTTTAGCATAGCTCTTCGCTGTGCTCCATGTTCCAAGGGTTACAGCTCCATAGAATGGGGGGAGGGGGGTGTGCTGAGTCCTCGAAGTCCAGGAGTCACACAAAACAACCAGCTGTACTTTCACCTTATTCTGTGGCTGGCTGAGTCACCCTAATCATAGCGTCCCACTCCCAGACCCTTGGGAGCAGCATCCCTCCCTTCCTCCTCTGGCAGAATCGGTGGGGACCCGGTGTCCAAAGCCCAGTTCAGGCTGGAGGACTAGGAACCACCAGTGAAGGGAACTGGGCAAAGTAGGATGTCTCTTAACCCTCTTGTTTCCAGAGGTAATTCCCAACCCCCAGATACCCTCCCTCAAGGAACGGGCGCTCTAGGAGCGACTCTGCTTTCGTCCAATGTGATCGCCTCAGTTGACAGATGGGGAAACTGAGATCTATGGAGGGTGTGGAACTCCTAGAGCGAAGCACACCCTGAGCCCAGCCTAGAACTCGGGTCTTCTTGTCCAGTGCTCTGACTTCTACACAAGGAGGGCTTCCCACCCCCGGTTAGGAAAACTCCTTCCGCTCCTGGAATCTCCCTGGAGTTTGCGCTCTGTTTGGCACACTGTAACTTCCTCCGCAGCTTCGCACAGACTTCGCTGAGCCCTGAGAGAGAGGTGAGAACGAAGCAGATGCCCACTACATCCCTAGGCAACTTGGGAGAGAGGGACTGCTGCGGGAGGAGGACCGGGCGGGAAGGCGCTGGCCCTTTAAGGGGGGGACGGGGCGCATGCGCGACGAGGACCGCTGTAGAGCCTGGTGGGCGGTGGCGGCTAGCAGGGGACTGGAAGAGGCCGTACAAGGACTGCCTAGACACCCGGCTGAGAAGGTGCAGGGTTTCCCTTTGTGAGCAGCCTTCTGGTGCTCTGGGGTTAGGTTGGCAGCGCAGCCATGCCCAGGTTGCTTGGTTCGCTCGTTCTTCCCTGCATCGC
>NW_022900933.1:18675524-18688876 GCF_012274545.1 Fukomys damarensis
CCCCCCCGGCGCCGCCCTGCCCCCGGGGTCCGGACTCGCGCTCGGCGAGCAAGTGCGAGCTTGCGAGGGCTTCCTGGAGGAATTTCCTCTCCAGAACTGGAACCTGAGAGTCCGCTCGGCGCGGGCACCCTGCCTTTCCGCGGCCTCGCGTCGGAACCGTCCGGCCTCAGTTTCCTCCGACTTCCCTCGGCTCCTGCTGCCCGACGGGGCTGCTTTGTGAAGGCTACCAAGCCGGGGTGTGCTCTCCCCAATCTGTTATTCAAACAAAAGGCCTCTAAGGCTGAACTCCAACAACCCATCCCCTGGATCCCCACTTCAGGTTGATGAGCTGATTTTTTTTTTCTTACCAAGTAGTATTTTATTATAAAGGAGCCACGCCCTGGCTCTTAAAGGCGCCCTCACTCTGTTTGGCCATGTGTTAACACTGCAGCTGGTGTGTGGGTGACCTCTTGTGAGCCACCCATTTTCCCGCCTTCTGATACACGTCCTCCCACTCCCTTCGAGGATTTAGGGATGCCAGGGGGAAAGAAGGTGACCACAGGTGGCGGCAGCAGTGCTGCCCCGACTGCCGCTGCTACATTCACCAATGCTGCCCCTTCTGGGGTCAAGCGTTTGGAGACCAGCGAAGGGGCTTCAGCCCAGAGAGATGATGAGCCAGAGGAGGAAGGAGAAGAGGACCTGCGAGACGGAGGCGTCCCTTTCTTCGTCAACCGGGGTGGGCTCCCTGTGGATGAAGCCACCTGGGAAAGGATGTGGAAGCACGTGGCCAAGATCCATCCCGACGGAGAGAAGGTGGCGCAGCGGATCCGTGGGGCCACGGACCTGCCCAAGGTGAGGCGTGGCTTGGGGCAGGGGAATGGGTCACAGGATGAGCTAGTGACCTGGGGACCCAGAGAGTAGAGCCACACTTCCCCTGGTGGGGTATGGGACCACTGGTACGCTGATTTAAAAATACAGACAGGTCGCACCTGCCCAGAACCTGCTGCTGTCGAGGTCAGTCCATGAGCGAGGCTCTCCTCCGTGGCTTTGTGGGCACCACCACAGGCAGACTGAAAAACACACAGATGTAGCTTGACCTCCTTTGGCTGGTGACACCTGCTAATCCAGAGAACTATGAAAGGGCCGATAAGGAGTGACTAAGAAGCTACAGGGCTTTGTATGTTAAAATGTTTTCATGCAGTACCTCACTGAATTCTCCCAACAACCTCGAAGTAAGTACAGTTTGGGTCCCCCCTTTACAAATGAGAGAGGTCAAAACTCAAGTAGGAAGTCAGAGTTCCAGAACCGGTGAGTGGGAGAGTTGGGACCCAAGGCCAGGTCTTTGGGTTCCAGCTCCTCTGCTTTGTTTGACACTAGATTCAGGGAAATTAAGAGCAAAGACGAAAAAAGCAACGGAGAAGGATAGAGTTAAATAATTTTCTGTTTTGGTTGTAACTCCTCCACAGCAGCAGCCGTTCAGTTGTGTTGGCCAACGAAGGCAGAGGCTATGTCTCATTTATCCTGGTGCTCAAGGTCTCCTGTGTGCCTGGCAGATCGGGCACTGATTTGTGCTTGTTGAGTGAAAGGGTGTCAGAGACTTGCTGTGCTGTCCAGAGCTGTATGGAAATACACGCCGTGTAGGTTATTAGAACATTACCAGTGAGTCTGAGGAAGCAGTGTCCCAGTGCGGAGTCCTTTGGATAGAGGGCAGAGCACAGTGCATGGTCTCACCCGCTGGGGTCAGAAGGGCAGGGCTGAGGAGAATAGAGTTAGTGTGGCTTCAGTGTGGGATAAGTGGTCTGTTTTGTTATTACCCAGTTATTGGTAAGGCCATCAGGAAATAGCTCCTGAAAAAGAGAATCAGAGGTTGAAGGTTGCCTCCTGCCTGATATTTCCAGGGGCAGTAATGTAGATTAATTTGAATGGCTGCATTATTTTCCTCTGTACTGACTTATAATTTATTTAGCTAGTTTTCTACAGTTGGACATTGTTTCCAGTAGTCTTAAAATGAACACTGTGCTGAACATTCTAAAATACGTATTTTTCAAGGACCTGAGTTCGATCCCGGTACCAAAAAAAAAAAATTTATTTTGGAATCCAGCTTTGATCTCCCCCCCCAGGATAAATCTGAGCACTTACCTACCTAGAGTGCATGCTGGGTTCAATCCCCACCACCAACCAAAAAAAAAAAAAAAAAAAAAAAAGAAAGGGATCCTGACTTGGTTTGGATTACTGCCATGTGGTCATGTGACCCCTTCCACCTGAGCCACAGTTTTGTCGTCTATAAATTGGGGTTGAATGTGGGGAAGAATAAAGGAGAAACCATATTTTGAAGTAACTGTAAAGCTTCAAGCAATACTTTTTTTGTTTTTGGATGTTTATTACTTTTTCTTCCCTCATGAGGAGGGGAAACTAGATGTCAGCATTTGTGTCAGTGAGGCCAGAGTCACACGCTTGTCCCACATGAACAAGCCATGTTGCTTATGTCTGAATCAGGCTGCAGAAGAGTGCAGATGGTTTCCTGCAGAACTGTCACCTTCCCTGGCAGCTAAAACACATCAGTGAGCTCCTCACCAACCGGTCAGTTATGTTCTCTTGTCATCTTCCGTTCTCGCGGATAGGAAGGTCACAGATGAAGGAGTGAAGCTGTTTATGGGGAGGAGGGAGTTGAGACAGACAGGAGGATAGCAGGGTGGACAGACTTCTGAAAGGTTCAGAAATTCTGCAACTTCCCCTCCTGAGGCTAGGGCAAAAGCGTCTCAGAGAAAGCTTGAGTCCGCGTGAGGTTCCTACCCTACCTCAGCCCAGAGGGGAGGGGAGCCCTTGGAGTCTGGGAAGTATAGCGGATTGGGCGACCTTGGAGAGGAGTAGCTGTGCTTGGATGCCAGACTTTGGGCTACCCCTCCCCAAGTGTCCCTGGAGCTGACACAGAAGCATTTCTGCAGAGCTGTGCTGGGGTAGGCCCAAGAAGGATTGTGTTGAGACTGTGCAGTGTTTTAAAAGACCACTTGAGCCGGGAGTTAAAATTGGAAGATTTCTCACAGAACCATCTGGAGTTTTGGCATTGTTTCAGAAAACAAGAATATTTGGGAACAGAGAATCTGTAATCCCACGTGGCAGCTGGCAGCCGAAGCTGGGAGCCGCTCCCCTTCCCCAGTTAGCCACAACACCCTCACCCAAGCCCGCCTTCCCCATCACGTCACCTGCTTGGCACTGCAGCCAGGCCCCCTGCAGGGCTAACATGATAAAAAGAGCACCCTGGACTCCACCACGGTTCAGATCCTTGCTCTCCCGTAACTGCTAAATGAGGAAGGAGTGCAACCTCCTTACTGTGTTACCTCAGCGTAAAATGGGCACGATGCGAATTCCTACTTCAGAGGATGTTGAGAGGAATTAGTGATGTAAGCTAGCAGAGCCTCATAAGGTGAGGATCTAACACAGGAGACCAGCCACTCCATGAGAGCTTTGGAGAAGCACTCTACAGGAATGATACCAGGGCCACAGTTTCTGGAAGAATCCCAAAGACAGCAAGAGCTTATGCCCTTGCTAAGAATCTCTCTTTGTTCTTTCAAGCTGCCACCATCTTTACAAGCCCCATCCCTTTACCCAAACCCTTCTGCCAAAGGTCTAATGGTGGCTCTGGCTACCTAGCACCAAAAACATCACATTGCTGGGGGGCCATTGTGTGCTGACTGTGGTCTTTGGCACACACTAGTGGCAGTGACAGCAGGCGGGAGTCAAGCCTTTGTTACCTGCCAGGCTGTGTTCTGAGATGCCCACAGAGCATCTCATTCACACCACAAGGTTGATTCTATAATGGTGACCATTTTACCAGCAGTGTCTGAAGCCCAGAGAAGCTCGGGAGTGTCACTGAAGTCACAGAGTTAGTATTCGACAGCATGTCTATTCTGGAGTGGGTTTCATTCACCTCTAGAACATCCTGTGTCTTGTCCACATGTTCACCTTCAGGCTCTCCTGCTTTCCCCAGGCCTCCTTGCTGTGGCCCAGTGAACAGAGGGGCTGCTCCAGTGAGGGTGTCCTAGGAGAACTGTAGGCTTTTGGGGTTCCTGGACAAGGGGTCCCTTGACCCTGGTCGTGGAGCAGGAGTTGTCTCTGAGATCACTCACCTTCATGGTACGCCACATAACCCCCACAGGGAGGAAATATTAGCAGAGGCAGGAGTTGGGGGCAGATCCAAGCAACCCACCCCAAAGTGGGCCTGGTCATCTGCATGTGCAGTCTCTAACTGTGTTAAGGGCATGAGTGTGCATGTAAGGAACACACAGGAAAAAGGTGGACCTCGGCCTGGGCTCGAGTGGCCCCAGTCAAGGAGCTGGCTGGACAGCTCCTTCCAGCTTATTCTCAGTGGCCTTCAAGTCCCTGTTTGGGAACCCCCAGATTTTTATGTCACTCAGCACTAGTTACTAGGCCCTCTGGATTGCAGATCCCGATGATGCACTGGAGACTGCCTGGCTCTGGCCCAGGACTGGCTCTGGGTGAGCTCGGCAAATGGTTTTGGCCTGCAGCTCTCTTCCTGTCTGGCAATCCTCATGGGAGGCTGTGATCGTGTTTCTTAAGGCCCCCAGGTCCCCACTTTACAAACAGGGATGGTCCTGCCTCCATCTGAGGAGGTCATGTGACTGGATCGATATGGGACTCTAAAATTCCCCTAACACCTCACCCACCTCCCCACCCCCGTATTCTTGACCTGGGGAACCCCTCCAAACCCTCCCTTGGAGAGTTCTGGAGCCTATTTAGCACAGGATACTTGGGCAAGAAGGGGAAACCCCTGTCCTTGGGCTTTCTAGGGTAAATGAGCAGCGGCACCATTGGGTGGCTCCATTGTGAGGAGGCAAGTGATGGGAAAGGGAACTAACTGTCTCCAGACAAGGAGAGCTGTCAGCTTCTCAGCCCTGCGGTTGCTAGGGACTGTCCAGACAGGAAGGAAAGGACTGTGGGGAGGGAGAGCTGTATGTAAAGCTGATATTCTGGACCGAGGGCCCTTCCCTCCTGCATCTCTGCCCTTTGGGAGGAAGCAGTGTCTTTTAGACACTGTCTCATGTCCCCCTACTATTAGCAGCACCCTGGACACGTGTGTGCACTGATAACTGCTATGTCACTTCCCTCCCTGTCAGCCATGGCAGCCACATTACTGAAAAGGCGGTGTCCTGGGGACTCCAGCCTTCTCACAGCTGACTGTGCTGGGGGCCAAAGGGGGAACCCAGAGGGGCTCACCATGACCCTTGAAGTCTGTGTCTTTTACCCAAGGACGTCTCTGGGATCTCTGGGCTTTATGATTGGCCAGAATTCAGTCTCCCTGGCTGGAGAGGGGCCCACACCTGCACAGTGGTCTCCTTACTGCCTGATGGCTGGGGTCTGCTGCCCCTCATCTGAGTCCCAGCAGCCTGGCAGCCACAGCCTGTGCATTCCCACTGCACACATACTTCTCCACCCCCCATCTTGGCCAGGTGTTGGAAAGTCCCTTCTGGTGAGGACTGTTTTGTCACCTGTACTGCCTACGTGTGGACCTGACAGGAAGAGAAGGTGCTTCAGAGACCCTGAGGCCTCTGTGCCTTTGTCAGAGCCCTCCAAAACCCCCAGGCTCCAGCAGGTGGAGCCACAGCAAGACTGACCGGTCTTAGAATACATTGCTTTGGCTTGCTGGCACACCCTTGACGGTTCAGACTGGTGCTTTGGAAAGCCTGGAAAATCTGCTGTGCTGCTGGGGTGGGTGATGCTTGCTGCTGAGGTCATACCCACTTTTCTCAGATAGCTCTCCAAGCCCAGGGTGCCACCCTGGGGCATAGGATGCAGAGAAGACAAGTTTTAATCTAGCACTGGAACCGAGTATATTCATCTGTTTGTTTTTACTATAATGAACTATCTGAGGCAGGTACTTAGGAAGAAAAGTGGTTTATTTAGCTCAGAGCTTCGGAGGCTGCAAGTCAGTTCTGCCTCTGGTGAGGGCCTGCTGGTGGCAGATGGCGTCATGGCTGGGGTGCAGGTGAGAGAAGGGAGAGCATGTCACAAAACAGGAAGCCAAAGCAACGAGGAGGGGCCAGGCTTGCTCCTTTTTGTGACAACCAGAGAACAATTTTCATCTTTACTGAGGCTTGCCCCAAATGACCTAGTGGCCTTCCACTGAGGTCTATTTCTTATAGCAACCACTCTGAAGACCACGCCCCAAGCAAACCACTTCCAAAACAGCCCAAAGCAAACCCCAAACCCAAATGAACTTAACCCTGATTCTGGAATTCTTGGTAAGGTGTGAAGTTAATTAATATTTACAGTTCAAAATGATGAGTCAACCTGTTTTTCTAAAATTATTTTAAAAAGCATACAATTGGAACATCAATAATAAGTTCCATGATAGAAACACCTGACGTCAGGTGCCAGAAGGGGAGGAAGCCTGGGATGGGGCCCTGGCAGAGGGTTCCAGAAGGAGGGGCTGCCAGGGAAAGATGCTCATGGTAGCGGGGAAGGGAGGCTGTTCTCCCCAGGGTAGGCTGCTTCCTATGACCAGAGCCCTTTCTGTGTCCCCAGATTCCCATACCGAGTGTGCCTACTTTCCAGCCGTCTATGCCAGTCCCCGAGCGCCTGGAAGCCGTGCAGCGCTACATCAGGGAGCTGCAGTATCCTGTCTGGTCTGGGGCCAAGGTGACTGCCTGGCTGGTGTGATGGACTCAAAGGCCAACTGAGTTTATTTCAGAAAAGGTTGGAGAGGGACCAGCTGAGCCACCTCCTTCCCCAGCTCCAGAGGCGCCATCTTTGAGGCATCTTTGTCCCATGTGGATTTCATCCGGACCAGCCTCTGGCTCCCTGTCACCAGCCTCCTGCTGCTGCCGGCTGTGACAGGTGATAGGGACAGAGAGAGAAATGGCTCCTGAGCTGGGGGACTGGTAGTCACTGTCGACCCTGCAGCCCCAGCAGAGGGGGAGTGAGGATGCTGGTTTCACAAAACCCTGGTTTTAAAGGCAGGGAGAGGGCTAGGGATGTGCTGTAGTTCAGCTGTTGAGCTCTTGCCAAGCTTGCTTAAAGTCCTGGGGATCCTGTCCTTGGTTTGATATCCAGCATTGCCCCCATATAAACAAACCAGAAGGGAAGCAAAAGAGGATTTTATGCTCCAGGAGTCACCTTCCACATCTTGGAATATTTTCCTGGTTTGTCACCTTTGTCTTCCCTAGCAGGAAGGGAAGCTGGTTGCCTACATACAAAGAGCGGGCCTCCTGGATCCAGATTGCCCCTGCACCTGCCTAGGGTTATGTGCCCTGGGTCCTCACATCTGGCTTCAGATGTCATTCAAGGTGGGTCCTGAGTGGGGAAACTCCAGGCTGAAGACTAGAAACTGTCTGGTCCCTGTCTTGGCCAGTGGGGATGCTGTGGACTGGGGAGGGTGGGGTGAGCTCCGGAGCACCTGACGTGCTGAGCCAAGACCCCTACCCTCCAGCCTCTTTCACTTCCTACTGCTCCCCAACTGTTAAGTCCCAGGGCTGGCTACCTTCTCAGTCTGCCATCCTAGGAAGATAGGTCAGGGGAGAGCAATGGAGGAGGAAGGAGAAAGCTAGTACGGTACCTGTTCCCTCCTCTCCCTTCTGGAAGAACCAAGTCTGAAGCATCCTCCACAGTATCCTAACTTTGTGAGGTCCTTATCTGACCCGGCACCCTTGGCAGTGCTAAGCCCCAGTTTCAGGGGCAGGGCAGGGCAAAGGAACTCCATCCTCTAAACCAAACCAGGAAGTCCTTAACCAGTGCCTGCAGGTACAATCACACAGGGACACAGTTCTTTGAAATTAAGAAGAGCAGACCTCTGACAGGGTAAGTACAGGAGGCAACGGTAAGTACCCCAGGCTCATATTTCCCTGGATGGATTGAATCTTCTGGGGAGCCCTGTGGTTTGCCTTTCCATGGAAGCTTAGGAGATAGGTAGGGACTCCCCAGGGAAGCCAGCCAAGGTTGTGGGAACACCTTGAGGCCTCAAGGAGGTTCATGTAATTACCTTTCTCCAAGTCCTGGATGGAATCCAGCCTCCCTAACCCCTGAGCTGTGTTCCTGTTGTCCAGTTGGTACAGTGTCCTGGGGCAGTACCCTAGCCTCTTGCGGGGTGGGAGAGTCTAGTTGCCCTCCTTGGGGCAAGACTAGATCTGGGGCAGCATTCAATGAGGAGGGAGGAGCCAGGCCCTGTGTTAAAATGGCCTGAATTGTAAGAGCAAGAGCAGGCTGGGGGGTCTCGAGGCTGCCTGTCTGAGGTCCTGTAGTCAGGTTGCCAGAGAGCAGTTGTAGTCAGTAGCAAGGTTTTGGGAGAAGCTGTGGTTGTGTCAGGAGTGTTCACTGCTCTGAGGGGAAGAAGCAATGCCAAGGTCCCACCACCTCCCCACTACCATTGGAGGAGGTCCCAGCACAGTCGTTGTTGAGGTCCTTTTGCTGTGCCTGCTTCCTGTCCGCGCAGGTCTCTGGCATAGGCAGGACCCAGGCATGAAAGAAAGGACAGCAGGAGAGGGGACTTCCTTGTCACCAGTGGCCTTCTCTCCACTCTGTCTGGCTCCAGACTGCAGACAGCTTGATGTGGGACTCTCATCCTTCCAGCTGTTCTGGTCCACCCTGTCCCCTCCTGATATTCCCTCACTGGAAGGTGCTGGAGTCACTGTCCTCATAGCCCTAACTTTCCCACAGGCTGATGGACCTGGCCAAGGAAATGACCAAAGAGGCTCTGCCAATCAAATGCCTGGAAGCTGTGATCCTGGGAATGTATCCTTCCTCCCAGGGATGGGGCCTGGCAGCTCAGGCTCTCCAGACCTCGGCTTCCTGCTCTGGAAGGAGGACTGAGTGGGATCTGGGGCTGTCCTGCCACCAACATGGGGGATTTAGGCCCCTCATAGTCCTCAGTTCTTCCTTCCCAGGCTTTCTGGGCAGCTCTTTCTTAAGTCTCATGGACACAGTAACCTTGTCAGAATCCTGAATCGGGGAACAACGTGGGCTGTTGTGCCATTTCCAAGAACCTGACTGAGAGAAGCAGGCAGGAGGCCAGTGCTGACGTGTCTAGGACGTGTGATTTGTGGAGATGACTCATGGGGTCCTAGAAGCAGAGCTGCCTAGAGACACATGGGGGCTTCTCTGCCGTCTAGCAGAGATGGGGCCCGCAACTGTGTCAGCAGGGTCACTAGAGGGACAGATAGGCCCCCATGAGGGCCCCCAGTCAGAGCAGGAACAGCACTTCAGCCTCAGTCCTACTTTATTTTCTTTAGTCATTTTATTATAAAATGTTTAAATGATACAGTGAAATCCCGTGTACCCATTACTTAGCCTCACCAGCTCAAAACCAATTGCATCTCATCTCTCCCCTACACTTATTCCCATCAGCTTTTAAACCTGTGGCAGGCAGCCCACCTGGCGCAGAGCTCAGAAGAGCACAGATTGGGGGTGGCCAGGATAAGAGGGAAGGGAGCGCATGGAACAAGGCGTCTGTCCCTGGGACAGATCCCAGGAGGAGGAGGTGAGAAGCACACCCCTCCTGGGGGCCGTGACCCTGGGGTCGCCCCCCTTGACACGCCTGCCTTAGGTGTGTGAGGGCCCAGGGCTACCTCTGTGGTGGCCGACATCTGTGACATGACAGGCCCTGTGGCTAGTAGCCCCGTTCATAGGGCCCTTTGCTAGTTAAGCACAGGACCCCCAGAACGTCAGGCCACTGCCACCACGCCTTCGAGACCACACACCAAAGTGAGGCTCTCAGCCTCAGACCACACAGGCGTGGCTCCAGGGAGAGGCCTCGGACCCGTAGCCCGGGCAGGGTCATCTGCTGGCTGGTGAGAGAAGAAAACACGAGTGGTCCCCGTTTAGGCCAGGGCTTCTTCCCTGTGTCCCTGCCGCGCCCTTGGTCACTGCACATACAGCAGGCTCTGTACTCACGTTGCCCCGGCTTGTTCCCACTGCGCCCTGAGCCTGTGCATTTCTTGCATACTCTCCCTGATCACTGGCAAAAAATCGGGCTTAGTGAGCACTGTAAAATGAGTTTAGTGCTGGAGGGAACGTGGTAAAGTATCGAGGGCACAACCTCAGGTCAGACCGATCTGGTCTAGAAGCTGCTGTTCACTGTGTAATCACCAAGCAAGCAGTGAGCCTCGGGTCATCCTCTGCCCAGGTAGGTAATGGCAGTGCCAGGCACGGCGTTGTAGGACAGTTGAGTGAGGCGTGCACGGAGGGTACCGTACAGTCTGCAGGCATCATCTGCTGCATGCTTTGTCCATTTATCTCCTACCTGTGCATTCAGGAATTTTTACTGAGAAACTATTAAGTGCCTGGATCTGTGTTGGGCCCTGGAAAAACATCAGAGAACGTGATGGCCAAGGTCTCTATCCTCAGAAGGTTTACATTCTAGCGAGGAGAGAAAACAAGCAGGTAGACAAATTAGAAAAGGGCAGATTGTGCAGAGCAGTGTGGAGGAGACAAAGCAACAGATTTTCTTTAGAAAAGTCATCAAGCCTGGCATAGTAGCTTACTCCTATAATCCCAGCACTCAGGAGGCCGAGGCAGGAGGATTGAGTTCAAAGCCAGCCTGGACTACCTAGCGAGACCCCGATTCAAAAATACCAAAAAGGAAATTTAAAAGGCAGCAAAGCCCGCTAAGCCTGAGGCCTGAGGAGAAGCCAGTGAGGGAGGAGCACAGTGTCCAAGGGAAGAGCCGGTGCAGAGGGGCTCAGGTGGCTGCAGAGGGTGAGCAGGTGGGGCAAGAGGTCTGAGGTTGGCATGGGCATGGGGTCTGCTGGCGCTGCTGGCATGGCCGTGAGCTTGGTTCTCTTTGAAGGGCAAGGAGCGGATAGTGTGTATGTAGGGAGGGAAGCGCCAGTGAGCAGAGACTGAGCAGAATTGTCTGCATCTCTGAGGACGTGGATGTTTGAAGGGAAGAATGTGAGAGTGTCTGTGAGGACGCGTGGCTGAGAAGCACGTGAGTGACAGGAGGGCATGGTGGCAGATGGGCGAGGGCTGGTGTCATCTGTGCCTCGGCTTCGGACTTCTGGACAGCCTTGGCACCAGCGGCCTTGTCCACTGTCACCTGGGGAGCCCAGCTTGACAGCACCGCAGCACCACACCCCTGCAGCAGGCACAGGCAACCCTGTTCCCAGGCCACTTTACCATGCTGCTAGAGGGTGAGGAGTTGGGGAGGAGCAAGCCGTGGTGCCTGCACTCAGGAGCTGTGGGTTCAGGGGCCCACTGGGCACACACGTCCCACCATCGGGCGTTTCGCTTCTGGTGCCCTGTCCTGGCCTTTTCCTTAGCTCGGGCTGATCACCAGTTACCTCACCAACAGCATGCCCACCCTGGAACGCTTCCCCGTCAGCTTCAAGACCTACTTCTCAGGGAACTACTTCCACCACATCGTGCTGGGGGTGAACTTCGGGGGCCGCTACGGCGCCCTGGGCATGAGCCGGCGGGAGGACCTGATGTACAAGCCGCCGGCCTTCCGCACGCTCAGCGAGCTCGTGCTGGACTACGAGGCCGCCTACGGCCGCTGCTGGCACGTGCTGAAGAAGGTGAAGCTGGGCCAGTGCGTGTCCCATGACCCGCACAGCGTGGAGCAGATCGAGTGGAAGCACTCGGTCCTGGATGTAGAGCGGCTGGGCAGAGAGGACTTCCGCAAAGAACTGGAGCGCCATGCCCGCGACATGCGGCTGAAGGTCAGGCTCAGCCAACAAAGTCAAGGGGGACTGTGTCCCACCCTTCCTGGCCTGTGGTGCAAGGATGGAGGGCGAGGACTTTCAGGGTTTCCCTCAGCGGTCTTACTGATGAGGTCACCCCTCAGGTGGGCATGTCTGGGGCAGCTCCGGAAAGAGGAAGTGGGTCATCTGGGTTTGCGTGGTGGTGGACCTTGGGCAGTGGAGGTCTGGTTTATGGTATCCCGATCAGGGGGCCTGGAGTGAAGATCACCTGGTGGGAAATCCTGGCCCATTTCGGGGGAATGGTAGGATGGGGTGGTGAGTAGCCCCCACCACTGCTTCTCTTTTGCGTCCTGACTCTAACCAGTCCCCTGCTTGAAATAAAGCACGAGGCAGAGGTCAGATGAAGAGAAAAGTTAGGCTTTTTCCCTTCTCCCTTTTTCCCCCACAGATGAGCAGATATCTGGGGATTTAGTAGTTTACTGGGCTTGAGCTGCTAAGGAGTTGGCCTCCAGAACCTTCCAGCGGGCAGAATTTTGGGCTCCCCCTGGGGAGCTCCCTGAGGCTTTCCAGGGCCTCCTCCCCTCACTGCTCAGGTCTGCTACTCTATCCCTGACCCTCAGGGCAGCCTCAGCACATTCCTGTCCCATTTCTCTCAGCCCCAAGAGGCCAGCAGGCAGGTGGTTGGTTCTAGGTCCATTTCCAGAATAGGAATCCCAGAGACTTGCTCAAAGGTAGTCAGAGGCAGATGGGACAAAGCTCAGCCTCCTGAGTTTTGTCCCAAAGTACCTGTGGTGTCCCAGCGGGGTTTGTAAGGGCTAGGGCTCCTCTAACCCTACCAGCCCCCTTACAGGCCAAGATCTTGTGGGTTGACAGTGACTCTCTGAGGGTAGAAATGGGAAGCAGCAACCTGAATTATCAGAGGGCTGCTCTCTTTGCTTCTGAGTTGGTTCCATCAGCTCTGGGTGTCCTGTAACCTGGCTCTTGCTGCTAGTAGTTGTATTGTCTCTCAAGTTGCAGGTCCGATCTAGAGTTGGAACCAGCAGTTACCTTGTCTTTAGCACTTTGGTTTCCAACCTGTTCAGCACTAAGGATTCCCCCATGTTGTGTGCACCCCTCCAGCTCCCTATGTGCTATTCCATGTTTGGAAAACTCAAGCCATGTTGATCATGCTGCATAAAGGCTTATTCATTGTCTATGTCCGATTTCTCTGATTTTCTCAATCTTCTCTCATTCTGACTTCTGATTGGCTCGAGTTAAGCAATGCACTCTTGGGGTTGGTAGGATCCCTGCTTAAGGCTCAGACATGGACCATTTACCCACCTGGTACATGTACCCTGCATGGGTTAATGAGTCTGTTCTCAAGGGTGTTTTACAATCTTACGACAGCCCAGTGATTATGAGGAACTGCTGTCCTGGCAGCTTTAGTGCCTGGGAAGTAGGTTTGGAAGGACTGGGAAAGAGAGTACTGCTTGAGACTTCCTGGGCCTGCCCAGAGCAGCCTCCAGGGACTGGGGGTTCCCAGCAGGGCAGGTCGGGCTCTGGAGCAGCCCTGGAATATGCTTTCATTCCTTCCACCTCACCTAGATTGGCAAAGGGACCGGCCCTCCCTCTCCCACCAAGGACCGGAAGAAGGATGTTTCCTCCCCACAGAGGGCCCAGTCCAGCCCCCACCGCAGGAACAGTCGCAGTGAGAGACGGTGAGAAATGAGGTTGCACGGGGGG
>NW_022900933.1:18688962-18717350 GCF_012274545.1 Fukomys damarensis
GGGAGTGGGCGGCCGGGGGGGGGGGGGGGGCTTTCTCCTTTTTTCTCTTCTTCGGGACTCTTTGCCCTTCTCCTCTTTCCCATCCTTCTCTCTTTTGCACCCCCAAGGGAAATGACAGAATGGTTGATGCAGATGTTTGTGTTGACGTGGTCCATCGCAATGCAGTGCCATTTCCCCAAAGCAGACACCCCTTAGCTGGTCCCTGGCGACCCCGTGCTGGACCATCAGGCTCCAAAAGAAAGTCTGAGGCAGGCAGTGGAATGGGCTGTGTGGGAACAGGGCTGGTTCCCTCAGCAGTTTCCTGGGGAGGGTTTGAAGATGACCTATGGATCTCTGTAGCCAGGAGAAATGGCTTTGAACAAGCTTTTGCTACCATGTGTTTGTGGGTTATGTCTGTGTCTAGATGCAAAAATTGCCATCAAGGCTGGGGATTTAGCTTAGTGGTGCTGTGCCTGCCTCACAAGCACAAGGTCCTGAGTTCAGTTCCTGGTACCCACAAAATAAAAAATTGCCATTAAAATACCAGGCTTCCTACTCTGATTTTGGCTCTTGCTTTAATTATAACTGTCAACTAAGAGCCACCTCCATGGTATGAATTTAGGGATGCCAAGCAGACCTCTGGCACCAAAGCTGCCATCACTGTTGACTTTGATCTAGGAGGATTTTTGTCACAGAGCCCCCAGGGAGATTTATACTTTAAACTATTACCTACCACCTGCTATGGGATTAGTTAACCTCCAGCAAAGAACAAGAGAGCTGAAACAGCATTTGGGAAGCACAGGGTGGCCAGGGTTTCCAGAAACACACTTCCAAACATCCTTACCTGCTACCTTGGAGGGCCCTCAGAGAAAGGCACAAGAGCCAGTCTGGACAGCTGTAACTGCTCCCACCTCCGCATTCTCCCTGATGACCACTCCCTCCTGCTTTCTCTGCCCTTCCTACAGGCTGTCGGGTGAGAAGAAGCCTTCAGAGCCCAAAGCCATGCCAGACCTCAATGGGTACCAGATCCGAGTGTGAGAGTGGATGCTGGCACCCCCAGCCCCCTACTTCTGGAGGCCAGGACCCACCTCCTGGAACCAGCTGTGCTCGCACTCTTGGGCAGGGCTCAAGGGACCACAGGAAGGGTGTGTGGCAGCTCAGCCTCATGCCGATCCCCTCCCACTGAGCCAAACCCCTACCTTTGGGCCAAGAGGCCGTTAATGTTTTGTTTGGAGTTTTTAGCTCTACCACTGAAGTTTAAGATGTTTGGGGAAAAAAAGACACATGGATGTGCTGGTGGCCAGAAGCACACTGTTTCAACCCCCGAGAGAGGCAGGAGAATGGCACCTCTCTGGGATTTGAGTGTGTCCTATATAGGACATTTCATAGGCCCCACCAGCCTACAGGAGGGCCTGGGGTAGGGGTGGGGTGGAAGTATTTCTCCAATTGAGCAGAATGTCCTGGCAGAATCTTGACCCAGGGAAGGGAAGCAGGGTAGGAATCACCCCGACAAAGGTCTGTCTGTATAGGTCTTAATCAGGAGCTTGATGCAAGTTTCATCTGCTCGAGTGAGGGCACAGCTCAGGCCCTGGTGGGCCCATGAGCAGTACTGGGGGAGCCTGTGTTGTAGCCAGCAGGGGGCTAAGTTGTGGAGGAGCTGAGAGGTTCACTCAGGGTGAACCTCACTCAGGGTGAGGGGTTCACTGGCCCATAACAGGGTCTGCTGGCTTATCCCACTCTTGCCTGTTGCAGTAGCCCAGGGCTTTACAGAAAACTGGGTAATAGGGTCAGCATGACTGGGCAGACAGACCAGTGTGGGAGCTGTGGTTGGGCACAGGATGATGGGGTGGGACTCTTAGGCCCGAGTTTCTTCCCTGGCAGTGTCCCTTCCAGGCCCACCTCTGCCCCAGGGCCACTGCCTTGCTTTAGCAGCCCAGTTAGGCCTGGGGCTTACAGTGATGGTCCAGTCTGCCATGTCTGGCACTTCGATGCACTGGCAGGAAAGAGCCTGAGCAGTTGGAGTCACATCTGCCCATCTGGCAAGCGATCTCTAGGGGGGAACTGAGAGGATGTGGACAGAGGTTGGCAGGGTTGGGGAAGAGTTCTGGGGATTCACTTAGCAGAAAGGTATAGGGCAAGGGTGCAGTGTGGCCACCAGAGGGACAGAGCCCGAACTGGGGATGTAAGTGAGAAAGGGACATTGGGAGGGGAGCTGGGATCAGGGTGCCTTGGGAGGAGTGAGTTCCCTACAGCATAGAAGGCAACTTGTCAGGAAGTGGGAGAGAAGATTCAGGTTGTACAAGGGCAGCTGGATGAGGTGACCATTAAGTTTTACTTTACCAAGAGGCTGTGAGTTAATCAGGGCCACTGTCAGAAAGGCTACAGAGGGCCTGGGGGCCTGGATAAGGGGCCAGAACTAAGACTGTAAACCCAAATGCCCACAGGAATAGCAGGTGACTGAGAGGCAGGTAGCAGGACTGGGTGGGGACTGTGGCACACTTGAGGGAATACGCCATTGAAGGGGCTGCTCTCTCAGTTCCAGGCCATGTGCAGACAGGTTGTCTAGTTTTTCAAAGGCCAGAACTGCATTTGTGTGTGAAATCTTTTAAGGGTTGATGATTTTTTTTTTAATGTAAAATCCCAGTATAGGTAAAAGAATGCCAGTTTGCAATCTCTGGTATAGATCATGCCGGGAGGAGTCCACTGCGGTGCTGTGTGGTGGAAAGTGACAGTTCTGAGCTCCCCAGAGCTGGACTGGGCAGTCGAGGGGAGCCTTGGCAGGTGAGACCCCCAGAGTGGCATAGAGACGGTCCAGCTCTCAGCCTACCAGGAGGTGGGTGAGCCCGGGAGCGGAGGAAGGAACAGGTACACTTGCTGATGAGAGTGCTTGCAGGGAAGGCATTGGAGGCTGGCAGCTCCTCAGACCAGCAGCCCTTGGCCCAGAGCCAGGCCCAGCAGGGCCCAGCCAGAGCCACCCTGGTAAGCCCACCGGTCAGTTCCTTGTCTCAGCAGGTTGGGGGGCGGGCTGGGAAGGTTCCTAACCTCCCTGGAGGCTCTAGCCTGGTCAGAACACTGCAGGTCATGGTGACCACTGATTGACTCTCCCATCTCAACTTGCAGAGTGGGGATGGTGGTCTTTTCCCACATTAACACACGGAGAGATGGGCCGCCTTCAGAGCTCTGTTCTGGTTCTGGCTCTGGTTCTGGTTGTAGCTACTCATCCACAGGCAAGCAGCCCTAGATGCCTCTGGGAACTTCCAGGAAATGACAGGGTATTGGGGTGCAGAGCTGTGCGAGGGAGCCAGGAGCTGGAATCGGTGGATGCAAAGGAAGCTGCTTCTGGTCCCAGATCCCTAGGAGCTGCCCTGGGTTCCCAAGGCCATGGGAGAAGGGAAGCAGAGTGGAACCCAACCCTGCTTGCTGTCTGTGGGAGGGAGTGGTCCCTAACTAACCCCCTGGCACTCACCTTCCTGAGCTGAGACCTCAGGCCTGTGGAGACCACCACAGGACACAGCGGTGCTTTTTAATTTTTTAACTTTGTCATATGTAGCAATCCTCCTCCCCTCCTGGGCTGTTTACACGGGCTCTGCTCTCTGGGGCTGGCCCGGCTGTGAGGTTTCTGGGGAGGCCGAGAGGCAGGGACTTTGGGGCCTTAGTCACCATTCCATGGTATCACCTCATCTCACTTCCTGTGAGGGACGGAGGCCTGGCTGATGAGACCCAGCTCCCCCTGACTGAGGACTGCCTTCTAGCTCCTCTTCCCCTGGCTGGGGGATGCAGGCTGAGGGGTCAAGGTGAGCTCAGAGAAAGCTGCTTGGTAGAGATGACCGGGGCAGAGGGTACTGCAGGTCTTTCCAAAGCCTGGCTCCCTGTGTCAAGCGTCAGGGTCAGAATTCTGGGAAGCTGGCTCCAGTGAGCCTTCCCTCCACCTGCCTGCCAGTCCTCTCCCTCCATGGCCTTGCCACATTCATGCTCATCGGTCATGCCAGCCACCCATCCTTTCACCGGCATGGCCAAGTGGAAAGCAGCAGCACCCTGGTCCCCACGGGAAACAGTAAAGCCTAGGGCCAGGGGACCGAGGAGCAGGAAGAGCCCACAAGTTGGCTGCGTCTCATCTCTAGCCCTTGTCGTCTCATGCCCCACTCCTTCAGCATGGGCTTGACTTCTGGCTCTGGGAGTCACGTAACTCTAGCTGGTAGAGTGCCTGGAGGCCTGTGTGCATGTGTACCTGCTTTTCCTGCCTGGGATGCAGACTGGCTTAGCTACAGCAGCATCGCAGTCCTGCCCTCTGCCTCGTGTCCCTGGCCTCGGAATGTAGGATGGCCATGCCGCACCCAGCTGCTGAAGGTGTAGAGGGCAGATGTCGTGCTCTGAAGAGGCTGGGGGTCTGCCCCGCCAGGTACCACAGCTTTCCCAAGCAGGCAGGACTGCCATGGTGCTAGCTGCAGGGCCCTCTGTGTGACCCTCTCAGCTCACCACGGTGCTTCGGGGTCTCAGGTTGCCTTTTTCCAGTCTGACGAGAGGAGAGACCTGGGCATCCTTGGCCATGGCCTGGTGATGATGGACCCCTCCTCCCAGCTGTGTTTGGCTACTATGTTCTGGACATTCTTCCTGTCCTCAGATCAGTATTTACCCCTCCCTTTCACGCTCACTCTTCGTTTCATTCCTGTCCTCGTTTTTCCCCTGAAATGAATAAAGTCTCTCTAGCTCCAGTTGTGTGGGCTGGACAAAAATCACAACATGAAGCTTTGTCTCCTTTCCCGTGGGAGCCGACCTGGGCCTACCCCGCCCCACAGGTGTCAGCCCTGCTATCTGTTGGGAAGAACCTGCACAGAGGTGAGGGGAGGGAGCCTGAAACCTGTGAACATTCAGGATAGAATGTTCTCAGCCTGCCCAGGCCGCTCGGCTCCTAGCCATCTCTCCTGTTAGGCTGTAATGAGGCCCAAGTCTGCCCCTAGGATATATCTGCAGCCCTGCTCTCTGCCTGAGCCCACAAGAGTCCATCGGGAACAAAGGAGAATAGAGTGTTCTTCCAGGAGACGAGCTTATTTCAGGAAACCATAGCAACGGGGATCTGAAGTCTCTTCTCATCGGTTCCTAGTCTCCAGCTTTGGGAGTCTTTACATCCACCCACAAGCCCTTCACCACCATCCCTCTGGCTCTGGACATCTTCCCACATGTCAACAAGCCCAAGCGGTTAGAGTAAGACTCACAGAAGAAGCATCCCTTAGATCCTACAACATTTTTCAGCTCTAACCTTTTCTCCCCATGTCTTCGCTCACTGTTCAGCTTAGGAGCAAAATCCAGATTTATAAGATTTCCTATTATCTAATACCAGCCAATGCCCCCAAAACCCTGTAGCACAGTGTAGCACACTAGCCTCCCTTGTTTTCAATAGTGTGGTGGTGACTGGGGCTTGGGGGAAGATTATCTGCAGGAATCCACGAACATCTTGCCTGTATGCCATTAAGTAGAGGCAGTTTTGTTGTTGGCTCACTTAAACCCAGCTAAAAAAATACTCTGAAAAAGCCTTTCCATAAAGGTAACTAGGATTTGTGAATACCTTGGGTTGTACAGCCTTCCATAAAGGGGCCACTGTCATTCACACACTTAAGCTCAGCTAACACAGCAAAGGGCTGGGTGGGCAAGTGTCAGTGAGATAGCCTGAACATGGAGGGCCCAGAAATACTCCAGGGAGGGAGGGCTGGGGCAAGGCTTTGTGCCTCGAGCCCAGCAGGCTCATGTGGACACTGCTGGGCCGCCGCCTCAGAATGCAGAAGTGCCACTGCAGACTCACGGGAGGATCAGAACCCAACTTCCTGGGAAGAGAGGGTTGCTTTATTCCCTGTTGCCCTGGTTCTCAGGCTCACAGCTGCAGTGAGCAGCTGAGTCCAGTGTCCAATTTAGGTACAAGAATTGGGCATGTAAATTAGGTTGGACTTTTGGATGCACACAGCATTTCTCAGAGCCCCGAAGGTGAAGAGACGGGAGCTCTACTACCACCATCTGGCAGGGCCCGGCATTTCGGAAGCAGTTAAACCATGGACTGGGCAGATTGGCCCAGACACGGATTGACTGGTAATGCTTGGGTTTGCCAGTGGGGCTGTGGGGACCAGCTCGGGGGGCCTGGCAGGTGGTGAAGATGGGGCGCCTCGGGTCAGCTGGAATGCTAGCTCTCAAGTCCAGCCCACAGGACAATATGCACAAATATATGGATGCTTTCCAATCTTCAGCCAGATAGGACTGGGTCATGGGAAACAAAACCTCCAAGAATTTAAGTGTGATTTCATTCTCTCCACAGCTGGCTAAGGTCCCAGGTCCTAAGGTCATACGAACTAACTGGGGAGAGGGCAAAGTTCCCTTTAAAACACATGAAATTCATTCTTCCCATCCAGGCCAGCGTGCACCCACCAGCCCCTAACCTGGCTGCCCTCTTGTCTGCAATTTTAACTGCATGTTTGCTCAGGAGAAGAGAAAAGGACAGGAGGGTACACCATGGTGTTGGGAACCCAGGGCCTCGGGCAGCTCCCCACTCCTGATGGAAACTGGAGGAGCTGGGCCCTCCTTCCCTGGGAGGAGAGAGGCCCTAGGGTGCATTTTATATATGAGTAACCAAAAACCCAATCCTCTATTTTGTAGCTACACCAGGGCAAGAAATGGAAAGAAAAACCAAACAAAAAACAGCAGCACCCTAGCTGATCATTTTGTTTCTTGGTCTCCAGCTTACAGGTATCTCTGAGGTTCCCTTCCCAGCCCCCTGCCGGATGCGTGTCTGCCCTGCTAGGTGGCCTGTCTCACTGACTTCCAGAAGTGCTGGATTCAGATGTGCTTAGGCTGGCAAGAGATGAAGCAGAGCCAAGATTCTTAGCTTCTCTGGGATTTTTCCTTGGTGGTAACAGTACAATCTGAGGAACAACTCCACTGTCCCTCTGCAGTGAGTTCCCTATATCAAAGTGCTGAGTAAACAGCCAACATTAAGTGTTGTGCCCATGTTAAATAACTGAGGTAGCCGGGCGTGGTAGCGCATGCCTGTAATCCCAGCACTTGGGAGGCTGAGGCAGGAGGATCGCTGTGAGTTCGAGACCAGCCTGGGCTACATAGTGAGTTCCAGGTCAGTCTCAACTACATAGTGAGACCCTGTCTCAAAAAAAAAAAAAAAAAAAATAGAGAGAGAGATAAATAAATAAATAACTGAGGTAACTGGAGTCTTCCATATCAAGAAGAGCCCAAACCTCAAAGCTTGCAGCTTTCAAATACTTATACAGGCCAAATCCAGCCTGGCTGGGGAGAACCATCTACCCTCTAACATAGTGGTGACAAAACTATGGCATGTGTGTCACAGACAGCTGTTTGTACTCTCTGAAAGCTCTAAAAGGTTTGCCATCACTATCCTAACATTTACCTGAATTCCCTGGAATTCTTAGCTACAGCACAAAGTAGATCTGAAAATTCCTTGTAAGTAGAAATGTGTAGTACTTTAATTTCCATTACATCAAGGGATGTAAACTGAAATGCAGAAGGATAAAGTAATTTATCTACAGTCACCAACCGAGATAAGATTATGAGTGGTGTTCCTAATCCCTGGCTAAGTTTTATTTCTATGAAATCAATGGATTCCCAACCCAGCCAGTACATCAGAAACACCAGATGGTTTTATAATAACTCAGACTCCCAGAGAACAACTCAAAAGTGAAGTAGAGTCTAAGAATCTATTCAGGTAAATCAGAAAACTACACCTGGTTTCATATGACTTTGCCTGAGTTTATTGCACAGGGAGGCTGGAGAAGAACAAAAGTACCAGCAGAGGTGGGCCCGGCAAGAAAGAGAAATGTTCCAGCCCATATAGACAGATGGCCCATAGCTCAGCCCTGGCACTAGAATGCAAGAGATGATCCGAAATAGACACTCGACAAGAGGCATCTGCCACATGCATCTTGCCTCGGGCAGCTGCCATAGCTTTGACCAGGGAAATACACATCTTACCCCACTTTCCAAATAGACCTCCTAAGTTGTGGTATGGGCCGCAGGGAGGCACAGGGGCAGCACATGGAATAAGAACAAAAGCAACCAGGTTAGAACCATTCTCCTCTCACGTGGTGGGGTCAGAGAAGGGAGTGGTACCCAGAAAAGTCAGGGTAGGAGGCTTCACTCAGGTCCTGTTTGTCCCAGGCCTCAGAGCAGTGGGAGATTAACACAGGCAGATTACAGTAGACTTAAGATATTGAAACCCCACCCCAAAGTCCAAAGCTCCTCAGTTCTACCTTTCTGCCCACCTCATCCTCCAGGCCTCTCTCATGACCCCAACCCCCTTTTGAGGTCCTAATGAAAAGACCAACAATGAGGAGAAATGGTAAACCTTTATTTGGAAAAAGTTGCCCCAGTCTGCAGACTGCAGAGTGCAGCTTAAATGACCATTTAAAACCCCTATTTCATTTCTAAAACAGAAACAAATAAAACAAGGAAAAATCAAGCTCTGGTCCCTGCCATCTTTGGCTGTTTTTCACCCTGCATTCGTGGCGGAAGACACCAGTGGTGTGCCCTTGTCCTAGGGACCAACACAGCACTGTCTTGAGGCCATCTCTGGAGCTGTCCAGGGACAGAGAGTGAACAGCAGGGTATGGTCTGACAGGCCTGGGGCTCAGACAGGCACATGCCAGGACCCAGGAAACAAAGCTAAAAAAATAGACACACATAGAAAAAAGAAATCCCCCAAAACCTAGGCATGAAAAGCTTACAACCAGGGATGCACAATTCAAGTTGGGTCTTTGGCTTTCAAAAAAAAGAAAGAACATTAACCTCTAGCCCACTGTCCCTAACTTCAGCCTCCTGGGCGTCCCCTTCAGTCTCATCTCAGGGCTGAGTAGAGGAACAGCAAGGCAAACTCACAAGGGCCAGCAGCTACTCTGAGTCAGGGAGATGAGGGAGGCGCTGGCCCAGGCGCAGCAATCGGAGTAAGGCATGCAGGTGTCATGGTATGGGTGAGGGAGTCCCTGAGTGGGCCAGGGTACCATGTCAGAGGGAAAACAGGCAACAAGTACCAAGGCACTGCTGCACAGAGCAAGTCTTCAAGCACTGCCACCCCCAGTTCTTGTACTAGTTTTGCCCGAAGCCACCATTTTGCTGAGATAGTGTGGCATGAGCTAAATGGCAAGATTTTCTGTAGAGAAATGGAAAGGTCTGGGGGAGGCAGGAGGTGGCATAAAGTAAAAGTGGTTGGAGGAAAGAACAGAAAACTGCTTCTAAGGTGTGCAGAAGAAAGACAGCAAGCCCCTTCGTATCTGAGTCCTAGCTGAGGCAGCTGCAGGGCCCATCTGCTCTTTCCTAACAGGACTCCACCTTAGCCAGTGCCACAAAGTGCAACGAGAAGTTTCCTGAGGTTCTTTCTCCTCACCCTTAAAGTTTTAAACTTCACACCACTGACCCAGTCCACTGAATCTGACACAAGGCTTCAGACTTGTGACTCCCTCAGGGGAGCCTGGGGAAAGGGGCGAGCCCTAGAAAAAGCATGTCAGGACTGTGGGGAGCTCTGGGGTAGAGGCAAGAGCCCACCAGGCAGGTAGTGCGCCCCCCAGTCTGATCTCCAGGCAGTTGGGCTCATTCATTCCCAGAGCCCAGATAAGTGTGCCCCCACTGGCAGGATGAATGACTAATGGAACACAAGGATAAAGGAAAAGAAGAGCCCCTATCCTGTCGCCGCTTGGAAACATAGGACCCCAGGGTTATGCTCCTCACCTGTCCTAGGCCCATGGCCCCAGTGTGGAAAGTGGTGGGCAGCCCCAGACCAAGAGGATGGACATCTTGTGTGCATGCCTGGCAAGAGAGCTGGGCCCAGTGGTCATGAAGGCGGGGAAAGGTTGGGTCAGAAGCTACCCCCAAGAAGCAGCCTGAAAGCAAACAACCAGTAAGATCAAAAGCTCCCAAACCCCGGTAATTAAAAGTTAAGGGGGAGCACTGGGTACATGAAGGGAAGAGGGAACCTCCTTCTGCCTCTCCCAGGGCCACTGAGTATATGGCACTGGATCAGGAAGAGGCTGGGGCAGGACAGGGACCAGAAGCCAGAATGTGGACAGGCCGGAGGGAATAAGGGGAGGGACGTGAGTTTCCACAGCACAGGGCATTTCCACAGTCACTGATCCAGTGAGCTCTTCCAGTAGAGGAGCTCTCTCCCCTGGGTTGTCACAGGGCGGTGACTTCCATGCTGAAGCTGGCTAGTAAGCAGAGATGGTCTGAAGAGCAGAAGGGGTTGGGTAAGCCATTGGCAGCCCAGAGAATCTCTTCAGAGAGGAGGGAGAGGCGGCCCAGCAGCTTGAGAGTTCCATCTTGAACCAGACTGGCATCTGGGCACAAAGCAGAAGCCAATGGGCAGAAGAGCCCCTGCCACACTGCCCAGCAGGCAGGGCAGGCCCTCTGGGAACCACTCCTTCCATAACCCACAACCCCTTGGCTGCCCCACTCAGCCCACCTCCTCAGAAACCCCCACGAGAATATCAGTGAGTGGTACACTGTTTGTTGTAACTGCTGCTACAGGTGAAGAGAGCAGGAACCAGGATCTGTAATCTTATAAATCCACTGACTGGCTGCCCCTGAACACATCTAATCACCTCCTGGGGCTCTATTCTTTCCTCTAAAACAGGGATGGAGACTGACTGTCCCATCCACCTGTCTCTGATGTTTCAAGCAAAAAAAGAAAAGGTAGGGGCTGGGGATTTAGCTCAGTGGTTTCACCACCTGCCTTGTAAGTACAAGGGCCTGAGTTTGATCCCCAGTACCAAAAAAAAAAAAAAAAAAGGCAGGCACTGTCCTTCACGGAGAAAAATAAGGACAACTAGACCCAGGTCAGGTCCCGGGAACCCAGGCCACACCACTGAATGTCTCACCTACTATCAGCTAGTCCCGGAAACCGGGATCTTCCAAGCTTACCAGTTCTGTTCCCATTCTCATAGGACTCAGCTGAGAAAAAGATGTAATCCACTGTCATTCCAAGACCTAAGGGCATCGTGGTGACCTCTGGGCGGCCATGCTGGGGCAGGAAATGGGTATATACTGATGTCAGGTTGAGGCAGTGCTGGATGGCACCTATAGTCCTACAGGGATGGAAGGGGAGATATCAAATGACAAAAATTATTACATTTTCAACCTGGGATTTAGCTCAGTGGTGCCGCTGCCTGCCTCACAAGCACAATGTCCTAAATTCAATCCCTGGTACCAAAAAAAAATTATTGCATTTTCTCCTAGTCACTTTTTCTGTGAGTTTTATTAAGTTTTCTGCGTGTGTTCTTTTTTTACGAATGCTCCCAAATGACTCAATCTCAGCAAATTTTTTTCCATATTGATAAGAGGCTGGCAGCCTTAGCTGAAATCAGACCAGTAACAGACAGACTGCTACTAGGACCCCTGACACTGCTCATCCCCATTCTCCACTTGCCACCTGGTACAGAAGACCTGATGTGCCCATCTGTGGACCAGCAAGCTTGCTATGAGGCTGTACCCTCCAGCCCCCCAAGGAAGAAGTAAATCAGCTTCCTGTCTGCAAGAACACGGATGTGTCATCTCTGCCTTCTGCATACCTGTACACCCCTTACAAACTTCAGTTATAGAAGTGCTCCCCAAGTCAGCCTCAGGACAACCACAGAAAACCAATCTCTCTTTCTCTTTCTCTCTCTCTCTCTTCTATACACTCTCTCCTCTCTTCTATACTCTCTCTCTCCTCTCTCTTCTCTCTCTCTCTCCCTCCCCTGAGGAGAGGCTTGCATACTCCCTCTCCCCTAGGCAGGGGCTAAACTGAAGACTGGAGAGAACTGGAGAAAAGTTTACCTGGGGAAGACAGGCTCAGGCTCAGATGTGTCTTCCTCAAGGACAGACTCAGACCAATCAGCAGGTCGTTCTATAGAAGATCAGAGGGAAAAAAAGCTTTTATCATCCACACACAGTGAAACACTATCAGAACCTTTTACCTTTCTCAGATTTTAACTAGACTGGTTCATAAGGATCTACAATGAGAAAGAGAAAAAATGACAAGACGAAAAAATAATGAGCCAAAGTCAAGAACCTCAGGCCTTGAGCGGGGCGTGGTGGCGCACACCTGTAATCCCAGCATTTGGGAGGCTCAGGCAAGACTGCCACAAGTTCAGGGCAGTCTGGACTACACGATGAGTTCTAGGCCAGCCTAGAATACACAGCAAGACCTGCCTTTTAAAAACGAACTAACAAAGCCTCAGCCCTCTAACATAGACATGGTCTTCCTTGCATCAGCACTTTTACAAGAATAAGTCACATAATACAAAAATCAAAATGTGGGGAAAAATATCAGTGAAGTTTCCCTCCCACTAACTCCTGGCTGGCCATTGGATTCCTCTCTACAGAGGTAAACAATGTTACCAAATTCTTGGTGTGTTCTATCACATGCTATCAATTGTGTGTGTATAACTGTAATCAAAAAGTGTTTAAATATAAGAAATTTATCGCAGTATAAGACATGCTGCAATTAATCCTCCTCAAAATATTCCCCCTTGCTTCAGACACACTTCTCCCATTACTCTTGCCACTGTCTGAAGTGGCTCTGGAAGTCCTCTTTCATGAGTATCTTTAGTTGCACTGTCATGGCTGCCTTGACATGCTGAACTGATTCAAAATGTGTATCTTTCATGGTTATTCTAACTTAGGGAAGAGCCAGAAATTGCAGAATCAGAACTAGCAAACAAGGAGGGTGAGGACATACCATCATATTTTTACAGGCCTTCCTTTCTTTTGGGTAGCTCTTGGAAGTAGTATTTTTTATTATATCTTATAAATACATGAAAGAAAATTTCCAGAACTGCTTCACAAAGTGGCAAGAAATAAAAGGCATCCACACTGGAATAAAATAATACCATTTCTAGTTTCAAGATAACCTGATCTTAAATATAGAAAATCCAAAGAAATCCACTAAAAACTATTAGGATAAAGCAAGATTATACTACACAAAATCTTATTCAAGATTATACTACATTAAAAAAATCATATCTTTTTTTTTTTTTTTTTTGCAGAACCAGGTATCAAACTCAGGACCTTGTACTTGCCAGGCAGGCAATGGAACCACTGAGCTAAACCTCTGGCCCCTAAAAACTCATATCTCTATATACTAGCAGTGAACAATCCAAAAAATAAACTAAAAAGAATCCCTGGCACCAAAAGAAAAAAGAAATTAAGAAAATGACTTATAGTTCAATCCCCAGTACCAAAAAAAAAAAAAAAGAAAGAAAAGAAAATGCTTATAATAGTATCAAAAAGAACAAAATATAATACAAATAATTATGAATATAAATTAATAAAATATTAGAATATTTTTAAAATATGTTAATACTAATACAGTAAAATGTTCCTTTATAGACCTTTTATTTTCACTGTAAATTTCTGTATTTTTTGTTGCTATTGCAAGGTTATTTTTATTATCTCATAACAAATCCAAAATCAATTGTGTGTGTATAACTGTAATCAAAAAGTGTTTAAATATAAGAAATTTATCGCAGTATAAGACATGCTGCAATTAATCCTCCTCAAAATATTCCCCCTTGCTTCAGACACACTTCTCCCATTACTCTTGCCACTGTCTGAAGTGGCTCTGGAAGTCCTCTTTCATGAGTATCTTTAGTTGCACTGTCATGGCTGCCTTGACATGCTGAACTGATTCAAAATGTGTATCTTTCATGGTTATTCTAACTTAGGGAAGAGCCAGAAATTGCAGAATCAGAACTAGCAAACAAGGAGGGTGAGGACATACCATCATATTTTTACAGGCCTTCCTTTCTTTTGGGTAGCTCTTGGAAGTAGTATTTTTTATTATATCTTATAAATACATGAAAGAAAATTTCCAGAACTGCTTCACAAAGTGGCAAGAAATAAAAGGCATCCACACTGGAATAAAATAATACCATTTCTAGTTTCAAGATAACCTGATCTTAAATATAGAAAATCCAAAGAAATCCACTAAAAACTATTAGGATAAAGCAAGATTATACTACACAAAATCTTATTCAAGATTATACTACATTAAAAAAATCATATCTTTTTTTTTTTTTTTTTTGCAGAACCAGGTATCAAACTCAGGACCTTGTACTTGCCAGGCAGGCAATGGAACCACTGAGCTAAACCTCTGGCCCCTAAAAACTCATATCTCTATATACTAGCAGTGAACAATCCAAAAAATAAACTAAAAAGAATCCCTGGCACCAAAAGAAAAAAGAAATTAAGAAAATGACTTATAGTTCAATCCCCAGTACCAAAAAAAAAAAAAAAGAAAGAAAAGAAAATGCTTATAATAGTATCAAAAAGAACAAAATATAATACAAATAATTATGAATATAAATTAATAAAATATTAGAATATTTTTAAAATATGTTAATACTAATACAGTAAAATGTTCCTTTATAGACCTTTTATTTTCACTGTAAATTTCTGTATTTTTTGTTGCTATTGCAAGGTTATTTTTATTATCTCATAACAAATCCAAATTTTATATATAAATACTACTGATTTCTACATATTAACTCTGCATCTAGCTACTTTCCTGAATTATCTTAGTGCTAACACTTTTTAGTTGGTTCTCTTGGATCACCAGTTAAATAAAAATATCATCAGAAAGTAAAATCTACAGTTTTACACTTCTTTCTTTTTTAGGAATTTTTTTAAAGACAGTCTCAATATGTTGCCCAGGCTGTTATCCTGGGCCCAAATGATTCTCTCATGCCAGCCTCTCAAGTAGCTGGGACTATAGGAACTGGATACCATGCCCAGCTACATTTCTGTTTTTTTATATTTCTATTTTCTACTTCTAATTCTGTTGGCTGATATCTCCAAAGACATGATAGTTGATGTCCTGGTCATGTTCTAATTTAAACAAGAATTCTACTAGAGCTTCTTTAAGTAAGATGCTGATTTTTGGAGCTGAGATAAATATAGCAATGGTGTGAAGAATTATCCATTGTTTCTTTAATGTGGGTTCCCTTTAAAAGAATCTGTAAGAGGTGGAAATAATTATTCTATATAGTTCTACAAAATGTCTAGAATTTTCTATAAAGTTTAAACTGTATGTCATAAGTATAGAGTATTTTAAGTATTATCTGATATTCTAGTTTCACTTTAGTTTTTCTCTTCAACCTAAAATAAATGCCTAGATGATAGTGTTTTCTTAGGTGTTTCTAATTTCCATTTTTATGACATCTGCTCTGTTGTCTGACATAGGGTCAATTCTAAGGAATTTCCCAATAACCTATTTTTAAAATGTCCTGTCTTCTTTCAATGTTCAGATTGCTATGTAGCAACCAGAGTCATCATACAACATTGTTAGGTCTTCTATATTCATAGTCTTTTATCTATTTGATATGTTAGACTGAGAAAGATGAATTAAGCCCTTTAAGATCATTTATTTTCCATTACTCTTTGTTGTAGCCTATACAATCACTTTGTGATTGTTGATGTGATTTTATTTGGAGCATCAATATTAATAACATTAATACCTTCATTTTGAGTTTCATCCTTTCCAGCTGCATCCTTCCTAGCTTCCAGAACTGTGAAAACTCACAGGGGCCTACAGGATCTTCAGGATGGTTTCCCTCAACACCAGGTTCTCCCCATGCATGCAGCAGTGCATACAAGCAGCACTGTGCTGACCATTACACCACTACCTGTCTCTCCAGGTCACAGGAAGTACAGCTATTTCTGTGGGAGCTGTGACATTTTCAGGGCCCATTCAGCACTGGTAGCAGCCAAACAAGCAGGTTCTTCTGCAAGTACTTGACTGGGAAGAGGAACCTAAGCTACAACACACATGGGCCAGTGGAGAAGCTGGATTCAGAACTTTTCTGCTTAGAAAGCTGACCACATAGTATTTTCTGTGTGACCTTCTGGACAGTTTGCTAACTGGTGGTTTACAAAAGTCATCCAGTAGCAATTGTTTTTTCTACAATGCATTAAATTGGACATAGGGTTTGCTCTAATTAAAAGATCCACAGCCCCAAGATTCAGTGTAAACATCCAAGTGGTCATGAGAAAGAAAACAGTGAGTGATTCCTTTTAGTGTCTGCTACACATCATATGTCTGTATTCTCCACATACTCCTATGTTGAAATCCTAATACCCAAAAGTAGTGGTATAAGGAAATGGCACCTTTGGGAGGTGATTAGGTCAAGAGCATAAAGCCCTTTTGAAGGGGCTTAAAATCCCTATAAAAGATGTCCAAGAGAGGCTCCTTGTCCCTCCCAACATTATTAAGACACAGTGAGAAGATGCCACCAATGAACTGGGAAGTGGGCCCTCCCCAGACACTTCTGCCAATACTTTGATCTTGGACTTCCTAGCCTCCAAAACTGTGAGAAATACATTTTTGTTGTTTAAAAATGACTCAGTTAATGGTATTTTATTATAGCACCCTAAATTAACTAAGGAAGTGTATTTAAGAACCATAATGGGGAAAAAATCACTAATAATTGAAGATATCAACAAGAAAGGGACTTAATTTAAATACCTTACTTATTAACTGCTCTATCACAAAGGGAGCTGGAAGACTGATAACATATGTTTTATGTTATACAGGGAGAGTGATGCAGAAGGCTCCAGCACAGCGTGAGGCTCCAGCATGAGCATGGAGGAAAATCAACCACCGCCACCTAATACTGCATCTCCCTTTGCACTCAGAGGCTCCCCATTAAAATTACTGTCACAGTCAAGTTGACAGTTAGTTTGGGTCACCTTGGTAATGAACAGGAAATAATATTTGCTAGCATATCTAAGCAGATTCTCTAAGGGAGAAAGAACTCACATACAGTACTCTGACCTCCTTGTACTGCACTTAAATCTTTTCATATCTAAAAATGGTGATAGACTTTAAAATTTGAAGTCTTTTTTTTTTGGTACCAGGGATCAAACTTGGGACCTTGCGCTTGGGAGGCAGACAGCGGCGCCACTGAGCTAAATCCCCAGCCCAAAATTTGAAATCTTTAAAAGAGATTCATCAGTGGCCTGTTTGGCCCTCGATAGGACACTAAACAAGTGGAAGGGTGTATTCACAGCATGTGGAAATTCACCCAAATTTAATCACAATTGTGAAAATCCTACTGTCATTTTGCACTATTCTTGAATTGGGTATTCCCCACCACCACAGAATAATTCTTTTCTACTTACAAAGTGATTGTCAGTATATACTTAAATTGTCCTTGGTTTAATTTGGTTTATCATTACGTTTAAATGCATTATTCAAATAAACCAATGTTTTTTTCATTAACCTATTCTTAATATAAAATTTCCTAAGTGGGATTCTGTAATGGTTTAGCTTTAGGATTTTATAATCTTAAAACTCCGCCCCACTGTTCTCCTGGCTGAGTCTGACTTATAGAAGTATTTATCTCAGTTCCTGGCACATGCTAGTAACTCAGTACATGGCAGCAATTACTATTATTCCTTATGCACAGCTGTGATAACAGTGAAGCTAAGCGATTTTTTAAAATGAGCCACTGAAATGTTTACTGCTCTGTGCAAAATGTCAATTGAAATTAAGTCCTTGTAAGACAAACATAAATTCACCACTTATCACCAGGCCTTTTCTATTATATCCAGCCACTGTTTGATTGCCTTTTATTCCTCTACTTGTTTCTACCAAAAGAGCTGTTAGTTAGATACAAAATCTTAAGCTATACCTTTTTGCCATTGATGCTCTGGTCCAGCTTCTAGCGCTAAATATCAACATTAAGAAGGCTATAGCCAATCTGATTACAATTACGCTTTAAAGTAGCATAGTATTTTGGTTCAACTCCCCAAAGGATTATTTTCTTTTTGGTTTGTAGTAGCTTCACTAGGAAGTGTTAGTGTTAATTCCCCCTGCAATGTTTTTTACTTAAACATGATATGTTCTCTCAATCTGAAGATTTAGACCTTTTCATTTTAGGGAAATCTAGAAAAATATTTCTCTTGTGTGATTATGTTAGTTTTCTTCTTTGTGAACTCTAATTATGTGCATGTTGAATCTCCTTCTAACTTTCAATGTTGCATTTTCTTTCTAGTCCTTTTCATGCTTTTACTCTCTTTTCATCTTTATTTTGCTGGTTTTGTTCTGATTTCCTGGCCTGTCTCATTTTTAGCAGTATCTATTCTTCCTTTTGCATCCTAAGTATGTCTTCAATCTTGTGGGCTTGTTTGCTGTGGTACAAGGGCTTGGACCCAGGAAGTGCTGAACACCAGGCCATTTTTTGGGTTTGTTTTTTGTTAAAAGGTCTTGCTAAATTTCCCAGAGTAGCCTCAAATATGCAATTCTTGTGTCTCAGGTTCCTGAGTAGCCTGGATTAAACATATGTGCTACTATACTTTCTTATTCCACTTCTTTTCTGAACTTCACATATTTCATCTTCTGATGTCTTGCCATGTGCATTAATGATTTTATAAAAGCAGTTACCTCATTTTTATATTCTTTTATAAAAGCAATTTTTCATTTTTCATCTATGAGAAGATAATCATAATTTCCACATGCTCTATGGCAATAATTTTTTATTCCTCTTCCCTGCCCCTGCCCCTGCCTCCCCCTCCCCCTCTCCTCTTCCTTCTTCTTCTTCCAACTCTTTGTGCCTCCCTCACTCCTCCTTTCCTTTTTTTTTCTCATAGTACTTTAATACAGATCCCATACTGTTCCTTTTGGACAACCATCTTTGAGTTAGCTAAGGTTTTTCCGTATTAACTATTTGTAAGAAGTTTATATAAAAGGACTAGGCATACACTCCAAATAACAGAAACTTCCTCATGATACAGGATTGTGCATTGGACACTGAATCTTTAATTCTCCCCAAACAGATATGCAGCTCTGTAAATATCTCACTATCTACCACTGGAACAAACTGCTTAATGCAAATATGCTTTGTCTTTGGTCAGTCCTTCCTCCACTGCCTCTTAGAGTCAAAATGGTCCAGACTTTCCTATTGCAACCCATGCATTCTATTACTATTGGAAAAACAAGGGATTTTGATTGTGTGCTTCACGATGTACTCCTCACCTTGGGAAAAAGTACTCTGCTGATTCTGTCTAAGCCCCACACAGCCCCCACATAAGTTTCTCCATACTTTCTCCAGCACCAGGCACACTGTCCAGAGCTTCTTGTGGCCATCCATCTGTGCTAAGGTTGAATGTCTGAGATACCTTCATATCCCCTATTTTTGTCAAAGATGGAGGTTTGGCTTCTTTTTTCATCTTCGAGTTGGTTTCCGAGATAAAAAGGAAAGAGGATCGAGAATACTCTGCAACATCCCACCTAGAAATTCTCCACAGAAGCACCTTTTTATTATGACAAGGTTCATTGTCACCTCATGACTTTGAAGCACTATCAGTGTATCTCCTCCCCTAGAAATCCTGTATAAATGCTAATTACTAGCAACCTAAGCCCAAAAATATTAAGTGCCTTACTCAAGGTCAGATCTGGTGAGAACCCAGGTCTCTTGATTTCCGGTCCAGTGTTCTTATCACTCTACTTATATATATTCTTATCCATACTTATATAGGTCATGCAACTCAATTCACCTTCCCTCTTGTACACTAATTACCAGAAGCTGCTCTCTAAGAATTATATTTACAAAAGACTAAGAAATCACAGAACCAATAATGTCAGGGGTGAGGAAGAAAGAGAACCAAGAAAACAAACTTTCTTGTTACCTGGTTTATTGTCTGTCACTCCTTCCATAAGAACCAATCCTACTGGTCGCTGACAAGCAATACTGCAGAAGCGGAAACGTAGCAGGAAATCTCGGCCATACTTACGTCTCTCTGTAAACCAGAAAAGCCAGTGAAAGAAAGAAAGAAAAAGGAACCACATGCTAAGATCTTCTGTCTGGCTTTGAAGACAGGAGACTTTTCCAAAAGCTATGATTTAAAATTGTTCATTTCATTGGGTGGCCATACAGAAAACAGTGAGAAAAACAAAGGAACTTGAAGGAGATTATACTTTCTCTTGTCAATGAGGAGCAAGCTTTCTCCCAAAATGGGCTTGAAGACACAACAACCAACAATGTGCCTTGCTCTCACCTGATCTCTTAAGGTGACAGGAGGTGACATACTGACAACAATCATTGATACCCAGGGAGCTGGGCCACAGAGGGGCCTGCAACTTCCGCTGGTAAAGCTGATAGGAGAAGTCTTCCTGGCCAGATACCTACAAGGAAAGGGTAGGGTGGGAAAAAGGAAAATGAAATAGAAAAAGAAAATAACATGTTTTGGGACATATAGACAAGTACAAATACATACAACATACACGATATACACAGTATAAGCCACATAAATCTCAAGAAAAGGTTAAAAATAATGAGCTAGTTAAAAACATCCAGTTTTCACAAAAATACTGAAATGTGCATGAAACAGAAAGAAGTGAGAGTAAGGTATGAGTCAAAGAGAATGGAACTACAGGACCATGGGCTCCTAGGTTTTGCCTCAGAAAAATATGCACAACTCTCCACAGGGAATACCAACTCTCAGGGGCTCTGACTTGCAATAGGAAAAGGTTTATCCTGGTCTTTCAATCTTCTGGACCAAGGTCTAATAATATCTTGAGCCTACTATTAACCATAGGATCAAAGAAAATGAGAAATTCCTCAAAGCATTTTACTGTATCTATGTCACCACCCTTGGTCAAAGCCAACGAGCAGCCTGGAAATGGGCAAAATGTAGTAGGGGAAACAGCTGACAACATCAGTTATCCGCATCTCTCCAATGTGGTAGCAAAATTCCCTTTCTTTCATTTAACAATAATATTTGAATACCAGTTATGTGTAAGATACTATATCAGTGCTGAGGACAGAGTAGTGATAGACATTCTCCCTCTGCTCTTAAAGGGCATAAGCTTTCAATATGTCATCTGAATAAAATGGACCTGGAATTTAATGACTATTTAATAGCTGTGTACAGTTTAAAAAAAAACTTAACAATCACTACCAATTACTGACTATACTAGAAAACATTTTACATTTATTTATCAAAACAACAGCAACAACAAAATTTGATGTTAAGACCCATTACTCCTTCAATCTACAGATGAAGTAAATAGGGCTTAAGCAAGTTAAATAGTGGTAAATAGTTAAATGCACACCTGTAATCCCAGCACCTGGGATGCAGGAAGATTGCAAGTTTGAGCCCAACCTGGGTGACTTAGCAAGACATTGTTTCAAAAATGAAAATAATAAAAAGGGGTAGGGAATTAGCTCCATGCAAAATCCCTGGGTTCAAAAAACTAGTACTGCAAAAAAATAAAAAGGGCTGTGAATGTAGCTCAGTACACAGGCCCTGGATTCAATTACTGGTACCACCAAAAAAAAAAAAAAGGAAGGGAAGAAGCAAGCTAGCTTGTCCAAGATAGCAGAATGGGGATTTGAACTCAGTACTGTCTGGCTTCAAAGCAAGCTGTTTCATCCACTATGCCTAACAGTGCCTCCCATACAACAGGCTCTTGGCAAATTCTTTTTCCTGTTCCCAGAACAACTTGACTGCAGCTCCTTTAAAGCAAGGTAACACCCTACTGTAGGCAATTAGCACACTGCTAGTACTTGAGTATCCTCATTAAAACAGAAGCTCAATAATAATAATTCAATTCTTTTCTGTCTTTTCTTCACGGTGCTCTGCCAAAGGCTAAGTTGGATAGTAGGGACACAACACAGAAACAAAGATTGAGGGACAAAGAAATCAGCACAAGCTGATAAAACTATGAGCTATCTATGCTATCAATATGCAGCAACCGAAAGGAATTAGATCTATATGCAAATTATTGAATGTAGAAAAACAAGCTACAAATGGAACACTTAGCACTATTTCATGTTTATAAAATATATATGATAGTTACAGATCAGCTGTGGGGCCAGACCGCTCAGTTACAAATCTGAATTGACTTCTCACTGTGCCTCAGGTTTCTCATTTATAAAATGGAAGTAGTGACAGAAATAGTGAAAATTAATGAGTTAATGCATGTAAAAATGCTTAAAATAGCACCTGGCACACAGTAAGTGTTTAATAAATGTAAATTGTGATGTAGTGTCACAGTGACATAGATATCACTACACATGCATAGAAAACAATCTGGAAGAATGCCACCAAGCTTAGACTAGTCACTACCATAAGTCCTCAATTTATAAATAATTGAGTGGTGAACTTTCACAGGTATACTAAATAAGATCACAGGGGCACTGTGTAAGACTCACTTTGTCAGATTATAAACAAATCTGATTTACAAACATTCTCCCAGAATGGAACTCATTCACAAGTTGGGAACTTACTATACTTGACTCAAGCAGAGGGTAGGGAAATTAGGTAATAAAGTGGGCATTATTTCATGTTTGAGTTCTTGCAAAGATCAATGTATTATATGTAAATTAAATATAAATTATTGATAAAAATTGAAGGTTTTTAATATGTCAATGTTACTCCTGAATTCCTAACTTCTGGGCTTGGGCACAAGCTATGCAACATAAGAAAATGCAGGAGGGAACCAGAACAGGCATAACCAAGTCCTGCCACAGAAGTAGCACTTGAGGCCAACACCTGACTTTCTTCCTAGACTGCATCCCCACCTCCCAGTGGCCTCCCCCACCTCACCTTCCAGGCTGGCATGCCATCATACTGGAGCTCTCCGTCTCTGATGAAGTTGTAGAGAGGTGAATTAGGGACAGAATTCAGGTCCCCACACAAGATGATAGGACAGTGGCTGCCATCTGACAACCTGGCCACTTTGTCCACTTCAGCCAGGAGAATAGCCATCTGCGCCAGCTTGACATCACCCCGCCGTGGGTTGTACAGGACATGGGTATTTGCCACGCACAAGGGGGCCACCGAGACTTGTCCCAGGCCTTCTGGAACTAGTGGCTGCAGCAACAACACTAAGCCCACATTGTCCCGATTGAGGAGCTCTAAGCCAGGCCGGAAATATTCCACAGGGCTGGCACAGAGCAGACGGAATCTGGTAGGCTTGTAGCAGACAGCACAGCCATCCATTTTACACCCAGTCCTCCTCTTGTAGAAACAGGTAAAGCCTATAAGGAAAAACCCATCGAGATTAAGGTCAGAGTCCTTGAAGTCTGAGTCCCTTCCAACCAGAGCAGCAGCCCAAGGTGTGTGCCTAAAGGCAATATTCCTGCTGCTCAATAAAGGGAGCCCTTGTCCCTCTTACTTCCTAGGTACTGCAGAGATTCCCTTACAATTGTAACCAGATGACTGAAGGGCTGGAAGGGGAAGGAGGAAAGGAAGGGTAAAAAGCAACATAACAAACTTGACAGGAAGAGCACAGAATCTTGAGTCAAGTTGGAATTCAGGCTCCATAACCTACTAGCTTTGTGATTTTACGATTTTGAGCAAGTCACACAAGGTTTCAGAACCCCATTTTCTCATCTGTAAAGTGGGGACAACAACAGTAAGCCTCAGGTGTTGGCTAATTTAAAGATTACACAGTTAACAGAATTGCTTTAAAAACTGCAGAACACTACTTTCTCACACACAAAAAGAGCTAGCTCACAGGTGAGACTGGGAGTTTACTAAGATGGGAAAAGATGGAGTCTTCAGGAGAAAGTAGGAAAGGCTGCTGGAAGCAAAAGGGCTAGCAAGTGCACCAAGGAGCTGCAGTACCCATCATTCGAAGAGCGGGTTCCAGCTGCTCCCAGTAATGGTCTTCCTGAACTTCCTGGAGACACAGGATCTGAGAAATTGACAAGGAAACCAATCACTCCACAGTGTTGGAATTTGATTCCCATTCCTTAGGAACAGGAACCCGGGCAGGTAGGAAGCTGTGAAGATCGCAGGTTCACACTGAAACTTCCCACACAACTGACTTCCCAGAAAGCCACCAACAAGACTTAAACTGAGGAGGCCAGAGAAGTGCACTAGATTTTCCTGATCTAATTCCTTGAGTTTCCCTCCCCACATAAAGATGCTGAAAAGTGCACATCTCAGCTTCTGCCAAAAATCTCAACTGACTCCAGGCAGATGAGCTCCAGCCTTAGGCAGGACTGCGATCATCTGAAGAATTATGGCACTGAACTCATTCTCTAAGAGCATCAGGAAACAGCAGATGGTACTTCCCCCGTCACTCACATCAGGGTCCCAGTGCTGGAATTCTTGCATGAGGTTTGCAAAGCGATAGCTCCAATTGAGGATGTCTGGGTGGCAATGCACATAGAGCTCTGAGCTCTGCTGCATCAGGTCCTGGGCCAGGATATTATAAGACATCAGAGTGAACTGGAACTGAGGGCCATCGCCGGCCTCCAGGCCCTGAGCTTCTGGCTGGGTAGAGAAATCCTCCCATTCTCGCCACAAGATTTCTGTAAAGCAGTTGAGATAGAGATCCATGACAAGTACAGGTTATCCAGACCCTCCCCCCGATTCTAACTCAGTAATATTACACCTGAAGTTCCTTTTTCCATCATCCCTGTCACCCAGCCCTCTCTCATGATTAGAGCAACACTCTACATTCTTCTGAATTGACTGTGTGCTCTACCAAGCCAGAGATCATCTTGGTCCACCACTAACCCAGGAGCTAGCAGCTGGTAGATGCTCAAAAAAGACTGAAGAGTCTGACAATCTCTCACACCCTCCCCGCACCCCAGGTACTGGGGATCGTACTCAGGACCTTGCACTTGCAAGGCAGGCAATGGAACCCCTGAGCTAAATCCCCAGCCCCCTCTCTCACTTTCGATACATCTATGAGTTTTTAGAGAATCACTCAGCAGGGTGTGTTTCATAACAACCTGAAGAAATTTCTAGAGTAATTTCAGCCTTGTATATTTTCTGACCTCTAAACATGGTTATAACATGGGGCAACTTAGTGGATTTCAAAACTTTTTGGGCCACTGAACCTCCTTAGAATTTAAATGGACTCCCAATTTACAACACAAATAAAACTGAAGTTATTCTCCAGAAAGTAGGGAGACCCTGAAACCCCTCCATGCTACTCCCAGAAAGTCCCCTGAGTCACCTCTGCAAATAAAACAGTGCAGAGAATCAGAATTAGTCTGTTCTGCTACCTAGCTGTGATTTCATACGTGCCCCATTACTTCTCTGTGCTGTCGTTATCTCATCTGTAAGTCCATGGGGCTGGATAAGGTGATCTGTAAGACCTCTCTAGACCTGACTCTCAAGGTCTGCAGGAAAACAGAGGTTGGCCAGGCTCCCCACCACACAATCTCCTCCAATCAAATTGCTAGCCTGGCCTACTCAGCTACTGGTCAGACTCACCATGATATGGTATTTCCACCGGGGGAGGCTGTAACTGCCCCAGGCCTTCAAAAGACCAGATGGAGGTCTCCTGCTGGGGCACAGGCTCCGGTTCTATGCTCCAGGCCACCACCGCAGGGTCCTCTTCCCACTCCTCTGCAGCCAGGGCACCCATTGGGAGGACAGCACAGTCTGCATACTGGGAGCCTGTCTCCACAGGCACAGCTGCCCACAAAGGGGCCTCAACCTCTGACACTGGCGCCTCTCCTAACACCTGAGGGAAAGGCTCATGCAGAGTCTCTGCTGCCTGCAGGTCACTCAGCTGCCTGCTGGACCACTTGTCCTCTGAAGCAGCATCCTGTTCTCCAGGATTATCCATGAGGAATGCCAGGCTGCTCTGGGCTAGTGCCTTATCTGCAAGAGGATCCTCACTCACAGATGACAGCACCTGGCTTGACCCTTCTTCTCGCCACCGCTGCAGCAGGCCCTCACACTCCTCCTGGTCAGGGCCCCTAGGGGCCATGGCAAAGTCGCCCTCTACCTGGGGGGACGAGCTCTTCGCCAGAAGGGCATTTTTCCGACATGTGAAGAAAGCATCTAAGAGGGAAGCAAACATACCAGGCTATAAAGAGACAGCATCACACAACCCACACTTTTCTCCCAGCTAAATGTAGCCCCATATGAGTAAGAATCATGTCCATCTTGCTCTATATCATTGTATGCATCACTGAGTCTGCCCAGTTTAATGCTTTCAATATCATCAACACAGAAAAGTACTTGCTATCTGCCATGTACTATTATTCTAAGTGCTTTACAACTATTAGTTAATTTACAAGGTAGGAACCTGACAAATTGCAGCCCATGAGTCGAAAATAGTTGTCCCACATAATCTAGCACATACACAGGTACAATCACATCTCTTTGACCAGGAGGTTAAGATAACTATTAGCCGGGGATTTAGCTCAGCGGTTCGGTGGCCTGCCTTGCAAGCACAAGGACCCAAGTTCAATATCCGGTACAAAAAAAAAAAAAGATAACTATTAACATAAACTTAAGCACAAGGACAAGTTCAATATCCGGTACAAAAAAAAAAAAAGATAACTATTAACATAAACTTTCTGGTTCTAAAAACCATATTACATTCCTTGATCATGAAATAGAACTGTAAGTTATGGTCTAGAGCCAAAATTAACAAAACTACCTGAACTTGGACAAAGTTGCTATTCAGATAAACTTTTTCTTTTTTTTTTTGCCACAAGTTCTCATATGTAATTCAGGCTGGCTATGAACTCACTACATAGCCCAGGCTGGCCTTGAACTCACAGCGATCCTCTGAGTGCTGGGATTAACACCATGGCTGGGATATGTCACCATGTCAATAGACTTACTCTTGACTGTAAATTGGGGACAAAAGAAACTTTGGCGTAGATAACCTCTAAGAGTTTTCCAGCTCTATAAAGACTCCCTAATCTATGAGTGCAATCCAAAAGGAAAAACCTAAAATAGTCTCCGAATCTACAATTTACTTCTTAGCAAGGGTTCTCAGCCTCTTCTAAATGATATTTATTCTACTCATAAAATTTTCACAAATTTCATTATCTGTTTTCCCATTCCACAACACATTACAGCTAAGAGACAGCTGTCATCTCTGCTACAACAGCTACAAATGACAGCCAACAGGCAAGAAAGCAGGTGGGAAAATATCTAAAATTACAACTTCAAAACCTCAAACAGTACTTTGGTAAAGGCAAAAAACCTTCCACACTAAATCACTTATTTAAGCACAGGACAAATGACATGCATGATGATGACCCACACTCACTAGAGACTAAAATGGCTCAAATATTGAAAGATAGTTCAAATACTCTGGGTATGGCCTGTATGAATGTATGCCCCTCCACACCAGTAGTTTTCAGCTGGGGGAGTGCCCTCAAGGCACATTTAGTAATGTCTATAGAGATGTGTGTGGCTGTCACAACTGTGGCAATGCTACTGGCATTTAGCAGTCACAGGACAGGGATGCTATCAAACACCCTAAAAGGCACGGGGCAACCCCATAAATGATCTGGCCCAAAACGTCAACAGTGCTGAGACAGAAACAGAGCTTCTGTCCAGCGAAGGCTGGGTCTCTAGGCTTTAGTCTGACTTGCTAATTATCCATCCTTTGACACCTTCCCTATGTACAGATACCAGATGGCAGAGGTTTTTTGGCTTAAATGCATGAGGTAGCTGATTTTGTAGATGGTGTTCTCAGAAAGGTAATTATTTAATCTTATGCTACTGGACGTGGTGGTGCACACCTGTGATCCAGCACTCAGGAGGCTGAGGCAAGAGGATCACAGTGAGTTCGAGGCCAGCCTGAACTGCATAGCAAGACCCTGCCTCAAGCTCCCCCGCCCTCAAAAATGCGTATTTAAAAACCAAACACAAAGTTAATGTAAGTATGGATAGGGAGGGGGCCTCCTTTGATATCCCTACAACCCTGCTATTCTGGACACCTCTGGACCAGTAGTGTCACTAAGGCTGCCACTGTGGGCAGTGACACTGGTCGAGCTCCATATACCAAAGTAATATAGTTAAAGAAATGTGCTGAGTTCCCTGAAAAACAAGGATCTTGTAGGGTTTCCCATACCTAGGAAGTACGAACACACAAGACATCCCTGGATTCATTATCTACCACATACCAGGCAGCAGTGTGAGTACTAGGTGCAACCAACAAAGTGCTAGGTGCTCATGGCCCTGCCCTCCTCAAGCTTGCAGTCTAGTCACAGACAAGCAATAAAAAATAAGAATATTTCTATATAAAAGACCCGCTTTTACACACACAATGTGTGAAGTTCCAGAAGGAAAAAGCACAGAATGCAGTTGGTCCCCTTATTTCTAAGTAGTTCTTGATCTGCTCCCTAAACTTCAGCAGAAAATTCTGTGAGTCTGTGAGGTCTCAAGAGTCTGGAATTTCAACGACCAGGAACAGGGAGTGCAGACGGATTATGGGTAAAGGAACAACCCTCCGCTCTCTAAAGTAACGGCGGGACCGACGCCCACCCCACCACCCGGCTCGGGAGCAGCTGGAAGATGCCTGTGGGCGTCCGGGAGACAGGTGCGCCCAGCATCTCAGCCCACCGACCCCCGGAGCCGCCGCCTCTTCCCCGCAGAGAACTGGGGGTTCTCGCCTCGGCCAGGGCGCCAACCCCCTCCGCGGGCCCCCGGGACAG
>NW_022900933.1:18717738-18730649 GCF_012274545.1 Fukomys damarensis
CCGACCACCCGTTTCAACAACAACTTTATTGATAACTCAGGGCCGTGAGCGCCGCAGGGGGAGGGAGGAGCTAACCCTAACCCGAAGCTCCTCTACTTGTGGAATGCAAAGGTTTAAAATTGAGTACTGTAGGGAGCCAGGGTCTAGTTTAGTGGTTCCGGTTCCTGCTTTGTAAGCTCGTCGACCCAAGTTTGATCCCTGGTGCTAAGTAAATCCCCTGAAAAAAGCCATTTTTAGTACCTCGGGCTGGGGATTTAGCTCAGTGGTTCCAGCACTGCCTCGCAAGTGCAAGGACTCGAGTTCGATCCCCGGTGCCAAGTAAATAAATACATAAATAAAATTGAGTACCTCACCAAAGGCTCATAGTATCATTCTGAGGCACAGTTCTTTTTTTCCCACTTCTGCTGCTTCTACCTTCGGGCCTACGTATGTCCTTTCTTCCTTTGTTTCCTCCACTGTAATATGAAGGGCTGGACTTTCTTTATCTAAAGTGCCTCTTAAACCTAATTTCTATAATCTGGCTCTTGGGCGAGGGTGGAGAGGAAGGCAGCTCTTCCCCTATTTCCTCTTCCTGCCTTTATTTAGTCTTCCCCAACTCAGATTCTAGGTTATAAATTGAGTTCCCCCTTGCTTCGGACACTGATTTTGCCTTCACTACCTGTTCCAAATTTGTCCTTTTCCCCCTAATATGGCAAAAAGAGGGTGTCTAGTGGGTAAGAGTGGATGGAAGGAGGAAGGAAGGGACTCCGTAAAGCTCAGGAACACGTCTGACTGATGGTTTGTTTCCCTTGAGATATGTGTCTAATACTGTGCTATTGCCCGCTGCGAGGATCCATGATGGAACAAAGTGTTCATCACTAAATAATGGTCAGTTCTTCCCTCAATACTGTGCTACTCAAAGACCTCTTTGAGTGTCTCTTTCCCAGTTCCCACTTCAATCTTCTCCTCTAACCATGCTATGAAGAAGCAAGGATGATGAAATACACCCACTTTCAGTACCCATTGTCTGAGCTGCACCATTTCCAGTTTGTGGCTGGAGCTTTGGTTGTTCAGGGAGGCCCTCTGGGAAGTCACCGGATCCTGGACCTGCTGGATACATCCTAACAAGGAAGGGCTAAAAGGAGGAAGGAGAAAGTCAGTACTGTGACCTTCAGGCCATTCGCGGTACCTCCAGAAAGCGTCAGTGTCCGCCTCCAGCAGCAGCACCCATCCCTTTGCCTGAGGTAAACCAGAAGTCCCAAAATCTGCAGGCTAGGAAGCCATTTAGAAACCAGCCCGCAGATGTTAGCTCTACCTAAGGAGCCCTCCTTCCACATGGTTGACTTAAACACACCTTGTACCCTCCTTCCATTTGGTACCCAGAAGTCCAAGTTCCAAATCAGATATTTCATCAAGGTACTTATCTGGAGTCCACGTATATCATTTTGTGAGGTAATGTTTTCCTTACCTACTTGGAAAATGCTTTTATAATACAGATTTTTAGGTGATCTTTGCTAATGTGCTTTCACAGATCTGGGCTGAGGCCTTCAAACACTCATCAGGTTATTCTGTTTGTATAGTTCAGATGCCTCTGCTGAAGGATCTGGCCTCAGCTGGGCTGCTCAGAGCACAAGTGTGGCAAGCCAGCTGATTCGTAGCTCTGCAGAGGCTTTTCCTGAGACTAGCCAAGTGGGCATCCCTGTGTTTGTTCCCTGGCCCATAAGCAGCTATGTTGGATAGTGGAAGGCCATAGGAGAACCACAAGCTGTGAAGTTAGGCCACCTTGAGTTCAGATCCCAGCTCTGCCACTAGCTACCCCTGGAAGCTCTCAGGTTACTTAACCTCTTGGAGCCTCACTTTCCTGACCATGTCTGGCCCAGGGAAGCTCTCGGTTGTTCACAATTGCATTCTTTTTAACTTGGGCGAAAAACATCCCTGGCCACTGTGAGCGCAGCGCCTTCTTCCACAGTCATCAGCCTGAATAAGGCTCCTGCCCTCCAGGCTGCTATATGGCATTGCTAAGGAGCCAGTCACTGCAGAATCCAACGGGAGTTGGCCTGGGGATGTGTAGCCTACTCAGGCTTCCCAGTCGAAGGAAAAATATAAGTACCATCTGCACTATTTCCAGCCTCATCATGTTAGAAAGAATCCGAGAGCAGGATGAGCTCCTCAACTTATCCCAACCTTGATGACAATGACTGCCGTGGTGAGCATTCATCAAAGGGTGGTCTCGAGGCGCGAAGCCCATCTAATGCGGCAAGTGGAACGATCTGCAACTCTTGGGGGATTTAAAAGGCTTTTTAAAGGGGCATTTTCTGTACTCAGGAAACTTAAGGCCCTTAAGGGCTCAAATTTTATTTATAACTACAGTATATATGGAAGTTCAATGGGCTGACTTATTGGTTGCATCTGTGCCATTTACAGGGGACAATATAATGATTCCTTCAGTATTGCAGAGGCTGCTGACCAAGGCCTGGAGCAATGCTGTCCAAAAGAAAAATAATGTGGACTACATATGTAAGTTCAAATTTTATAGTAGGGGCTGGAAGTGTAGCTCAGTAATCAAGCACCTGGCTGGCCACCCCCAAAAAATATATATATATTATCCATATAAAAAGTAAAAATACTCTTAAGTAAATAAAGCAAGTAAAATTAATTTTAATAGTGTTTCATTTAACCCTACAAACCACCAAAATAGCTTTTTAACATGTAATCATGCTGGGTGTGGTGGCACATGCCTGTAATCCCAGCATTCAGGTGGCTGCGGCAGGACGATCACCATGAATTCGAGGCCAGCCTGAACTATATAATGAGACCCTGTCTCAAAAAAACAAAACATATAATCAATATCTTAAAATTATATATATATTTCTTTTTTAGTTGTTGTTTGAGTTTTTTGTTGTTGTTTGTTTGTTTTAGTTTTTTGAGACAGGGTCTCACTATGTAGTTGAGAATGACCTGGAACTCACTATGTAGTCCAGGCTGGTCTCGAACTCACAGCGATCCTCCCGCCTCAATCAAATTTGTCTCTGGAGCAACTGACATTGCAGGTGTGTGTCACTGTGTCTGAACCATCATGTTCTTTTTTTTTTTTTTTTTTTTTAGTTTTAAAATGATATATTTTAATTCTTTTTTTTATACTTGGTCTTTGAAATCCCATGTGTTTTTTAGTGACATCACATCTCAATTTGGACTAACCACATTTCAAGTACTGAATATCTACAAGTGATTTATAAGGAGTGGCTTCCACTCTAAACCAATACATATCTAGAGAGCTCAGCCAGTGCAGTAGGGCAGGCTGAAAAGAACTATGCATCTGCAACTCTTATAACAGCCACCCCATGACCACCTCTAGAAACCCGAATCCTTTGAGCCTAGTGTTTTCTTCAAAGCTTCAGGATTTGTAGCCAGATGTCCCCAGATTGTGCCAAAATAGTCTGCGTTGATGCATTCATTCACGCACTTTTTCTTGTATTCAGTACAGTTTTACCAAGCACGCATCACTGTTCACCTCAGCCTCACTCTTGTCTTTGACTTGCTGTCCTACTGCCTCCCTTCTTGCTTATGCCCACTTTAGAGAAGAAACAGAACCACCAAAGGGAAACTCTGCTCCCCACGGACCAGCATCCACATCTGCCTCTGCTTCCCACGCAGTGGCTGGTCCTACTACCACGCTCAGAATCCCGTCTCCTGCCTCCGGGATGTAAAGATTTTCCCACTTGCCCCTCTCTTTTTCTGCATTGCTCCTTCCCACCAATGCTGGAATCTGTTCAGTCTCTCCTTCATTCCAAAACCTCTCTTGGCTCCACGGCCCCTCTGGCTGCCCCTCTCTCTCCACCTGTGCTTCACAGCAGCCCTCTAGAGAGAGCTGTCTGCCTCTGTGCCTGTCCTCGTCATGCCTCTTTCACGCTTATTCCCTGAAGTGCAGCCTTCCCTTGGTTCCTGTGTCAGGCTCGCCTCCTTCCACCATCTCCGTGTACGTTCTGTTCTCACATCCTTCACTTTGGTCCTATGGCCACTGTCTTTTTGCTGAGCGTGCTCTTTCATCTCTCTCTTCTTCTTACTCTTAAGTCTCTCCTTGATAAATTTTCATGACTGAAATGGTTTCAAATACTATCCATGTACTGAAAACGCTCATGTTTTAATTTTTTCTTTTCTTTTCTTTTCTTTTTCCCCCTGTATTGGGGATTGAACTCAGGACCTTGCACTTGTGAGGCAGGTGCAGAGCCACTGAGCTAAATCCCTGGCTCTCATACTTTCATTTTAAACCCAAATCTTTTTCCTGGGTCACAGACCCACAAATCCTATTACCAATAGACTTCTCCAATGACTGTTCCCGAGCTAGCTCAAACATCCAACACAGCCAAACATGTGTTCATCACCTTCTGTCCATCGTCATCCTGCAAATTAACCATTTCCCAGTCCCTTGATCATCTTTTTGAACAACAAATCATCCACTGAGCTGCCCAGGACCCCTACATTTTTCTTCTCTTTCACTTTTTATTTGATCTCTTGAGTTCTAGTGGTTCAACTTTCTTCATGTCTGTTCAGCCAGTCCATTTCATCCCTGCCACCACTCCTCATTCAGCACCTTCCACACTGCCCCCAGAGCAATCTTTCTGCTCTGCAACCCTCTTAGGAAACACTGATGCTTAAAACATTTCTGCAAAGCCCCCCTGTCATCAAAACACAAGCCTTATCAGGATAGCATGATAGCACAGGCATGCCCATGATGTCAGCACTTTGGGAGGCTGAAGCAGGAATATCATACGTTCAAAAACTGCCTTGCACTTATGAGACAGGCGCAGTACCACTGAGCTAAATCCCCGGCCCTCCTGTTCCCTCTTTAATGATGCTCTCTTATCCTTTGCACCAATGGACAGCCAACCAGATGCACTGCTGGTCTCTGGGACTTACATCCAGCTGTCAGGAGCTGGTCATCCTCCAGCCTTCCTTGGAACCACAGGGGCCCGAGAATAGTTCTGTCACGCTGACTTAGGGTGACTCACATCATTTGTGTGAACAGGAACTCTAACAAAAATATTTGCCCAGGACCCTGTCCTACAGGTAGCCCTGTCAGTATATCTATAGTATCTTGCTTCGCACACACCGTAAAAAGTCCTTATCTTTTTTTTTGTTGTTGTTGTTGTTTTTTTTTTTTTTTTTTTTTGGGACAGGGTCTCACTATGTAGTGAGACTGACCTGGAACTCACCATGTAGCTCAGGTTGGTGTCTTGAACTCACAGCGATCCTCCTGCCTCAGCCTCCCGAGTGCTGGGATTACAGGCATGAGCCACCATGCCCGGCCAAAAAGTCCCTATCTTTATCGTGCCTCATCCTTGTCGTACAGTGTTGCCTATCTTAGTGATGAGTCACACAGTGAGTGCTCAATAAGCATTTTTAGAATGAAAGCCTGAAGGAATGAATAACATCTCAGGTGTACATCTTTCTTTTAATCTTGGATTCTAACAACGTTTTTCCTACACGGATTTCTAGATCTTCATCATTCTTCTGAGTGACAAAGAAGGATTTTCATATTCCCAAGCCCTTCTGTCACTGACCTGACCGTTGATGCACGGAAAGCTTATTGAGAAGAATCAAACACGCGTCCGGGGTCTCTTGCCAGCAAACTGTCCCTGAAATTCAGCTCCACACACAGATGAGAGCAGCAAGGTGTGGGAACGATGGCTGAGAGGTTTCCACTTAGGCAGCCCAGTAGTTTGGATTGAGCAGTGTTTTGGCTGAAAAACTGCAGTGATAAAACATGTTTATCAGATTTTGCTTTTTTACCATTTGCTCCAAGATTGAGGATGCCCACCCAAGGGAAAAAGAAAACAGGGAAATCTGGGTGGAAGAAAACCAACTTCACCCATCAGTGAAATACTTGGTACCCGAAGCAGGGCCACCTTGAGAGACGAACATGGTGGTAGCTCTTCACCATCACCGATTAAGGGGCTGAGCTTTGGTCCTTACTCAGAGAGAAATATACCCTCACTGAGAGACCCCTGCCCAACACCCAGACACTCACAGCCAACCCTGGGCCTAACCCCAGCAGTCATGTGAGAAAAGATGACTGAACCACCAGGAGGGTGGAAGGCCCATGGTTGCCACATCCCCCCAAGTGGATCACAATGACTGTACGAGGTCACGGAACGCTGAGACTGAAATCACGTGGCCCTAAGTCACAATTTCACGGGCAGGTGGGCATCTTTTCGACAGGGCTCTCAGGAATCGAGCTGCACCACTCTCCCTGGGGAACTGGCGGGGTAGCTCCCATCCCAGACAGAATTGGGGTCAACCGTACACACATCCAGTTCCTGCCAAAGCCCTCTTTCCCCAAAGCTCACTGGGATAGAGGGATGGTTTCAGGCACCCCTGGGATTTGCCTATCCAAGACTAGGACACACAGCTTGAGTCAGAGGTGAATGGACAGGCAGGCTTCTTAGGAGGCAGCTGAGAGGTGGCAAGAAGCAGGCAGCAGCCCTCCAGAGAGCCCTGGTATCATGGACAGTGACGAGCCTCTTGAGGACGAGACAAAAGGTGAACAAGACATCCCATCTCTCACCTCTGGGGCTCTCCTAGGCTGTGCAGCGGAGTGCCCGGTGACCATGTGGGCCCCAAAACCACTTCTCTCTCTTCCGGCTTCCCTCTAGAACTGGGATGTTGGGTTGCATTGACTCGGGTTCAGGGCTGGCAATCAGTGGGACAGTTGGGTGCTGTGATGCAGTTGCTCACATTGGTTCTAGCCAACTTTCATTTTTATTTTGTGAGACGGTTGACTTCACCTTGGTAGTTAGAAATCAGTCATCTTGGGAATATTTACACCACATACATTGGCCCACATTATGAATCAAAATTTGTTTTTTATTGTTTTGTTTGTTTTCCTGGATAACCAGTGGTTAAATATTTACCAGCATCCCATGGGATGAATGGAATTCTAAAATTGTTTGACAGATGAGAAAACTGAGACTCAGAAATATCACTTTCTCAGGGCACTTGTGGAAGTTTGGCAGCTCAGCTGCTGTATGTCCCCAACCACCAGGCCTCTGATACTTGCCCCCCACATCACACAGACTTTGTCTCACAGGCTAGTAAATAAATATTGGGGCCCTGGTCTATGGGCAAGAAAGACAGGTATGCATGGACTTGTTAGGAATCCCACCATCCTCGAACATGGGCCCCCTTCCACAAATGCTCACCTACCCAAAGAGAAGGCTGTCCATGTTCTTTTGGGACATCTGGGGGCACAGTGTAGCTACTCAAAGCCCCTACTAAGACCTGCTAATACTAGAGGGTTCAGCTCTAACTTCAGGTATGGCTTTCAAGAGCCCCTGGCCAGATGCAGATCAAGAGCCCGGTGGAAAAACATCTATTAAGTGTGGAACATCCATGTAAGGAAAGCCGTTGACAAAATCCAACACCTGTTTGTGGTTAAAAACCCTGAAGAACATAGGTGTAGGAAGGACAGGGATTTAGCTCAGTGGCACTGCACTTGCCTTGTAAGCACAAGGTCCTGAGTTCAATCCCCAGTACCAAAACAAAGAAAATAGGTGTAGGAGGATCTTATCTCAATCTGATAAAAGCCAGTTATGAAAAACCTACTGCCAGCATCATAGTAAATGGTGAAAAACTGAAAGCTTTTTCCTCTAAAATTAGGAACAAGGGCCAGGGATGTAACTTAGTGGCACAGCACCTGCCTGGCAAGTGTGAGACCCTGAGCTCAATTCCTGGTACTGAAAAATAAAATAAAATGAGGAACAAGACAGGGATGTCCACTGTCACCACTTCTGTTTGATATAGTACTCAAACTTTAGCCAGAACAGTCATACAAGAGAATGAAATAAAAAGGGTATGTATAGGCAAGGAAGAAGTCAAACTATCTTTGTTCACAGACAACATGATCCTTTACATAAAAGACCCAAGACCAAGAAATTCCACCAAAAGACTCCTAGAGCTAATAAATTCAGCAAAATAGCAGAACACAAAATCAACTTATAAAAGTCAATAGTGGCTGGGCATGGTGGCGCACACCTGTAATCCCTGCACTTGGGAGGCCGAGGCAAGAGGATCGCTGTGAGTTGGAGACCAGCCTAGGCTACATAGTGAGTTCCAGGTCAGTCACAACTACATAGTGAGACCCTGTCTCAAACAAACAAACAAAACAAAACAAAACAAAATCAATAGTGTTCCTGTACACCAATAATGAACCCACTGAGAAAGAATTTAGAAAAACAATACCATTCACAATAGCATCAAGAAAAACTAAATATTTAGGAATTAACCTAACAAAGGAAGTGAAAGACTTACATGACAAAAGAAAAAGGAGATCAGAGAGGACATCAGAAAATAGACTAGCCAAATGTGGGGGTACATGCCTGTAATCCCAGTACTCAGATACTGAGGCAAGAGTACTGCTACAAGTTTGAGGCCAGTCTGGGCTACAAATCAAGATCCTGTCTCAAAAAAGAAAGGAAGGGAGCCAGGGATTTAGCTCAGTGCTGCTGCTGCCTGCCTCACAAGCTCAAGGTCCCAAGTTCAATCCCCGGTACCGAAAAAAAAAGAAAGGAAGGAAGGAAAGAAGTAAGGAGAAAGAAAGAAAGAAAAGAAAGAAAATATACCTGTGCCTGGGTAAACAGTCAATATTGGCAAAATGGTCACTTCCAAAATTGATATATAGATTTAATGCAATCCCAATCAAAATACCAACAACACTACTCACAGAAGTACAGAAAACAACCCTAAAATTCATATGAAACCAGAAGAGACCTAGAATAGCAAAAATAATCCTGGACAATAAGAGCAAAGCAGGAAGCATCACAGTCCCAGGTTTCAAGTTACATGACAAAGCTACAGTGATAAAAACAGTATGGCACTGGCACAAAAACAGACATGTGGACGAATAGAACAGAATAGAGGACACAGAAACAACTTCAGGCACATTCAGCCATCTGATCTTTGACAAAGGGACCATAAAACAAAGAAAAAGAACAAATTGTGCCAGGAAAACTGACTATACACAAGCAGAAGATTGAACCCATATCTCTCACATGTACTAAACTAAAATCAAAATAGATCAAAGATGTAAATATTAAAACAAAAACAATCTGCTGGAGGATAAAATTAGGTAAAGCTGTTGAAGACACAGGCGTAGCCAAGAACTTTCTGAACAGAACCGCAATTGCGCAACAAATAACATCAAGGATCAACAAATGGGCTTATATCAAATTAAAATTCTTCAGGGCCAGGGATTTAGCTCAGTGGTTCCACCACCTGCCTCACAAGCACATGGACCCAAGTTCAATCCCTGGTACCAAAAAAAAAAAATCTTCAACAAAACAAACAACAAACAGAATTATGAGGATACCTACAGAATGGGAAAATTTTTTGCCAGCTATTCCTCAGACAGAGGACTAATATCTAGAATATATAAAGAGCTAAAAGAATTAGATCTCCCCCAAAATAAAAGGCCCAACCAAAAAATGGTCAATGGAAATGAATAGAGGCTTCTCAGAAAAAGAACTATAAATGTCCAATAAATATTTGAAAAAATGTTCAACATTTCTGGCCATTAGAGAAATGCAAATTAAAACAACACTGCGATTCCATCTTGGTCCAGAAAGATTGGCTATCATCAAGAAATGAAATAATAACAAATGCTGTCAAGGCTATGGGGGAAAAGGAACACTTACTTCTATGTTGTTAATGGGTATGTAAACTAGCACCTTTACTATGGAAACCAGTATGGAGATTCCTCAAAAAACAAAACCTAGAAATTCCATTTGACCCAGCCATTCGCCTTCTAGGTATCTTCCCAAAAGAGTTAAAGACATCATACTACAGTGACACACGCATACCCATGTTTATAGCAGCACAGTTCTAATAGCTAAATCTTGGAAGCAGCCTATATGTCTGTCACCAGATGACTGGGTAAAGAAAACAGGATGTCTATACATGATGGAGTACTACTCTGCCATAAAGAAATATAAATTTGAGTCATTTGTAGGAAAATGGATGCTCTTGAGACGATAATGCTAAGTGAGATAAATCAGACACACAAGCTCAAATATGGCATGAGTTTTCTTACATGAGAAACCCAAAATATAAATAAATTAAGAGCAAAATAAAAGACAGCTAACAGGAAACAGGGAGATAGATCTTTTGCAAAAGGAAGGGGAGCAAGAGATGGAGGGAAGGGACAAGAAGGAGATATAAAGGCCAGCTTGGGCTACATAGTGAGTTCAAGATCACCCTGACCTATAAAGTGAGACTCTGTCTAAAGCAAATAAAATAATTGAAATGTGTAATGTACATGTACCAACTCCTGTGATGAATGCAATCATTATGTATTGAAAACATGTTTTAATAAAAAAATTTTTTGGTACCAGGGATCAAACTCAGGTCCTTTCACTTGCAAGGCAGGTGGCAGCACAACTGAGCTAAATCCCTGGCCCCAATAAAAATTTTTTTTATTTTAAAAATCAATCAATTTTGACCTAAAGTGGATTTTCCTGCCTCTTCTTCCAGGTCACAAAAACAATGTTGGGTTGGAAGGAGGAAAACCTAGGTCAAATTCTTTAGGAAACAAGTTCTGTCCCTTGCTCAATGGTTCTACTACTGGTCCATATTACTTTGCATTTGACTCAAGTCACCACCTGCATGGTCCCTACCCCCCTCCCCCAGCACCATTTGTTCCTGAGGACGAGGAAGCCTGGGCTTGGAAACACATTCTTTTACCTGACCGAGTAACTGCAGATCCTGAAACAGCTCCAGGGGAAAATGTGAGCAAGAAACCCACCAAGACATGTCCCATCCAGGAAACGGGACAGGAGAAAGCCAGTCAGTCCCCAGGGAGCGTTTGCCGCATAACCCCTCAAGGCAGCAGTGTGTCAGAAAGGGAGGGCTCCTAAAACAGAGTCACCCTGGCAGGGCTGCATCCAAGACCGGAGCCAGAGGAAGGGAGTGAGGACCCAGGGACGTCAGTAACAGGTGTCATTCCCAGGATAATAAAGGAGATGAATTTTTCTTCCAGACAGAACTGAGACCGTGTTAGCGCCACAGAGCAGCGATGACATGCTCTACTGTGAGGCCGAGGCTCCCTCCACTGTTGAGAAAGAGAAACCCACCTGGGAGGATTTAGAAACAGACCTGGAGATTGAAGGTGAGGGTGGGCATCTGGTGTAGAGGTGGCTGATGTCCCCATTGGTTCCCTCAGAGCTGGAGAAATCTGGTTCCATCCAGCAGGCTGTCCTGCAGGGGACCATGGCAGAGGCCTGTGCATGATTCTATGCCACATCCTCCTCCAGGCGGGTGGGGAACAGCAGCTGCAGCTGCCAGCTGTGAACTGCCTTGTGGAGTGTCCCACCTCAGCTGGTTGAAAGTTGAACCAACATCCAGGGGTTTCCCGTCTTAAACATTTCCTCGTGTGGCATCTTGTGTGAATTCTCCACAGTCCCAGGAGGGAGACATTACTACTAGCCTTTTTCAGAATAGGAAAGAGAGACTTAAAGAGCTTGTGTGAGGTGGCCAAACCATGTTGGCTGAGCCCACACTTGACCCACCTTGATTTGCCCTCTGTATCCAATATTCTGGAGCCCTGGAGGGGCACTGTGGTCAACCTGGCAGCCTGGTGACTTTGCGATCACCTTGGAATTCTCATGCCCCCACAGTGATTATAGCTAGAAAGGGTCAGCATGAAGGATCAGAGTAGACCTGGTCCCAAGGATGAACCAGGACTGCCTTACCCACCCACCTCCCAGAAAAACTTCTACTGGCTGCCAAAAACTCTGTCTTGAGAAGAAACTCGGAGCTCAACTGCTCTGGCTCCTGCTGCCCCTGTTGCGGGTGCTGAGGTGCTGGGGAGGGACAAGAGAGCTTCCTGATGAGAGCAACCAGCTGGAGGTGAGTCGTAGAAGCAGGGTGGATGGACACAGGCTTTGCTCACCCACTACAGGCTGTCCCCTGTTTAACAGTGTTCTTACCCAGGAGCAAAGGTAGTCCCAGGGGATAGCTGGTAAACTATGCGGGTGAAGGACTTCTAATAGCACAGAGAGGGCACAGGCCAGGGACTCTTACTAAAGAGCCCACCACAATGCATAGAACAGCCCCTCATAGCAGAGCTGTTTCCAACTAGAAATGTCAGCAGTGCCGATGTTACGAGACCTTGCCATATGTACATTCTGAAAAGAAATGTCTGTCCAAGGGCCGGGGATTTAGCTCAGCGGTTCAGTGGCCTGCCTTGCAAGCGCAAGGATCCAAGTTCAATCCCCGGCACCCCCCAAAAAAAAGAAATGGCTGTCCTGACCAAACCAGCTTCCCTGTAAAGTTATCCTAAATGTTTGGTGTAGGTTCTAGGATCTGAAGGAAAAGCAGATGAGCATGCAGATGCCAGCAGCCACAGGATGCCTGGCTAGTGACTGGATTTGCCTAGTGGGGACCAGCTGTGGGGCCCCAGCATCCAGGGAGGCCCAATGCCTGTTGGCCATAGGTCAGGCTAGCCTAGTGTCTGAGGAATAAAGGGCCCAAGAGGTGGAAATGGCAAGGTAGAGTCCCTTTTTTCTATATGTTGGCTTTATCTTTGACCAGCTGTGTCATTTAGAGCCAGTTTTTTCATTGGGGAAGAAGGGATAATAACAGCAGGAAAGCCCATCTAGATGGACATTTGCTTGTTCTGTCTGATTCTGACTTGCCATCCTGAGATGGCATTGTGGTACATGTGGGCTTTTTTACTGCACTTATCTAAATCTGTGGCAAACTCTACTCATAGTGATAGCAAAACTGAAACCGAAACAGAGGCTCCCTCAACCATGAGAAGTCTCCAAGCTGGACGCAGTGGCACACACCTGTAATCTCAGCACTCTGAGAGGCTAAGACGGGAGGACTGCAAGTTTGAAGCCAGCCTGGGTCACTCGGTGAAACTCTCTCAAAATGAAAAT
>NW_022900933.1:18731749-18762333 GCF_012274545.1 Fukomys damarensis
CCGAAACAGAGGCTCCCTCAACCATGAGAAGTCTCCAAGCTGGACGCAGTGGCACACACCTGTAATCTCAGCACTCTGAGAGGCTAAGACGGGAGGACTGCAAGTTTGAAGCCAGCCTGGGTCACTCGGTGAAACTCTCTCAAAATGAAAATAATAATAATAATAATAATAATAATAATAATAATAATAATAGGAATGGGGACGAGCTTAGTGGTAGAGCACCCTAGAGTTCAATCCCTAGTACCAGTGATATAAAAATTTTTAAAGTCCTAGCTTTGTCCTACTGTCTTTACCTTTTGAGACCATTCCAATGTGGCAGGAGGCAGGGCCTCTCCATGTCCCTGGTGATGAGCCACTGGATGCCGCCCACCTGGGAGGGTGGAATGAGGGTGTACCTCTAATCTCTGCTGGAAAAGCCTGGGGCCTCAAGTCAGAGGCCTCATATCTTACCCAAAGGGAGAAGTCCATTTAGGATTATCTGGGATTAGTGCCTCCCTCTCCTACTACTGGCTGACACCAGGATTGGTGGTTGCTTCTACAGCATATATCCACAGGGGCGGATCCCTGGTAGAGGAAACTCCAGTCAGAAATGAATATTGCCTGTTGCTAGCCAGAAGACACGGCAAAGCCAACTTCCTCCTGTCTTTCTCTGTAGATACTGAGAGATCCTTCACCACTGGACAAAGGGAGCTGTACCTGGAGGCCTGCAAACTGGTGGGTGTGGTGCCTGTCTCTTACTTCATCCGGAACATGGAAGAGCCCTACATGAAACTCAGCCACCATGGTTTGGGCCCCATGGGTACCAAGGCTATCGCTATAGCCCTGGTGGTAAGCATGCTTGGGGGAGGCGACACATGGACCCTGGATGATTGACAAGATGACAGGCCCAAGATTCAGAAGGCCTCTCATTTGGAGCCTAGAAGGAGAACCTTTGTTCTCCTGCCTGGGGTCTGCTTGGCTGCCAGGTGATTTCCAAGACAGGTACATACTCCCCTTGAGCTCCGGGAAGTATTCACCTAGAGACCAGGATCTTGCTGCCATTCAGGAAGCAAAGTCCCAGCCTGCGGGCCCAGGGCAAGGGCCTGGGCTGGAATTGGGCTTAAAAGTTCCTGCAAGAGCACAATACTCAGTCCTGGGGGTCCACTACAAAGCTACCTCTGTAATGAGTCTGCTGCTAAGCCACTCCTTTCAAGGTATCTCTTTGTAGCATTAGAATTTGTAAAGACAGACCACACTATACAGTAAACCTCATTTCCCCTCAGGAGTAATGTTATTTCTTGGCTTGGCATGACTGGAACAAGAACTTGACCTTAAATTCATCATAGCTTTATATATTTACGATTGGCTATGTACAAAACTGACTCTCATCACAGAAAATATAGCAACTAATGTCTACACAACAGCATTTGTTCACTTAGGAAGGCAAAGAGAAATCTCAAATTTTTAAAAATTCAATTTTTGAAATCTCAGAAAGGCAAAGAGGTAAATGTTCTTTAGAGGTGATACTTTAAAATTAGTAGTCTTCAGCCAGGCATGGTGGCACATGCCTGTAATCCCAGCACTCGGGAGGCTGAGGCAGGAGGATCACTGGGAGTTTGAGACCAGCCTGGGCTACATAGTGAGTTGAGGTGAGTCCCAAATACATAGTGAGACCCTGTCTCAAAAACCCAAAAACAAAAAAACAAAATTAGTAGTCTTCAAACTGATCATGGAAAGAAACAACAGAGGAAAAATAACAGAACAAAGGAATAGGTTTTTGGGGGTTTTTTTGTAGTGGGAATCGAACTTGGGACCTTGCCCTTGTAAGGCAGGTGACGGAACCACCGAGCTAAATCCCCAGCCCTACAAAGGGATGATTTTTAAAGTATGCATTTCCAAAAGATCTGAAGGAGAAGAGGCGTCAGTGAATTCCATAGGGAATGACTGAGAGGTGGTAGAAGCTGGTAAGAGACAGGAAGGACAAGTGCCAGAAGGTGGACTCCGCCAGGTCCCACGAGGCAGAAGTCTAAGAGGATGATGAATGAGGAGGGCGAGTCTATGCTTTGATGTCTACCCGGCTAGGAAATGAATGGCAACTTCCAAAAGCCTTGCAGTCCGCCATCGGTGTCCATCGCTGAACATTATCATAGATAGGCTGTAAGCTCCTTGAGGCATCGATGGTGCGCTGGCCACTTGGGGGTCCTTGTCCCCAGCTGGCACTGAAGAGCGTTTCTGTGAAATTTATGCCTTATTTTTCCTTGCCTCCTGCCCCACATGTTCCTCTTTTCTGAAAACATAGCAGCATTTGCATTTAGCTCAAGCCCATTAAGAAGCTGCATGAAATAGATGATTGCACTGTTTTCTGGGAAAGAGAAAGAAGAGCAGAGAAGGAACAAAGCCATCTCGAAATGCACTGAGGGCTGAAACACTGATTGATGAAGTGTTGGGAATGATCCATTGCCTCGTGAGCTTCATGGCGGGAAGTGGGTAGCAGTCGGACCCTCTCAGGACTGGAACACTTAGGTTTTATTGACGGCAGCTCCTGTTTGGGAAGGGTAGCTATTCTTCTCTTTTTCTCTGTATCATTTATTTGACAACAGCTCATTGTGGTGTCGTGGTGAACTAGACTTTCTCTTCCGCTGTTTAAATTTTCACAGATCTGTGTTTTCCCCAGCTAATAGTAGAAGCATCCTCATAGCAGGGATCATATTTCAGTCTGGGTTGTATACCTTCCTGCCTAGCACCAGGCCCTTGAACTTGATCATGGGGCTGGGGAGGGACTTGAGTGCAGGGATATTCTCTGTTCATCTTGTTTCCCTAGCACTCAGCACAGAGAACGACAAGCAGACACTGGCCCGTGGGACATGAGTGTGGGTGGCTTGGTGAGTGAGCCTCCTGCTTCACCCTATGAGCTGCAGGTCCCAAGCCTGACTCTGGGTGGAATCAGCTCACGGGACCAGACGCTGATAAACAGCACCTAGCTGTGAGGCAGCTGAGCCTCCTTCCAGGCGCTGGCATACCTTCTGCATTGCAGTAGCTCCAGCTCTCACATTTTCTTTTTTGCTGAGAGATGACACAGGCATGAAGGCTCCTTAATACCTAATATTTCTCCACTGCTAGATGGGCTTTGAAAATTCTCAAATCCAAAGATGGGCCTGTTGTTCTCTGACACTGTACTGGGAACAAGGGCGAAAAGAGAAGAATAAAAGTTCTGCTTAGAGCTAATACCAGTTCTGCGTGCTGCAATGTGAGTCATTCCCTCTCATCTTGCTTTCAGGAAGAACGCAGACTAGCGTGCGTTTGATATTTCCTGAAGATCTAAATCCAGCTCCTTCCAAAAGGCTTGAGACAGCCTCTTATTAAAAGAGTATCAGGGCCGGGGTGTAGTTCAGTGGTAGAGTGCTTGCCTGGCCTGTGTGAGGCCCTAGATCCCATTCCCAGCACTGCAAAAAGAGGGAGAGAAAGAGAATCAGTTAAGATCAAGGCTAAACTGAAAGAAAAGTTCTTGGAGAAGCAAATCAAATGCTTTAGATGGCCTCCCTGCAAGAATCTTCTCGCTCATGTTCTCCTGTTAAATGTATCGTTTTCCTCCATCTTGCCATAAGTAACAGTCCTTTCTCCTTCAGGCTCCCTGGTTAGAATCTATTTAGCTCATCCCTGTGGCTCTGGTTTCTCAGGCCTTTAATTGATTTAATGACCCTCTTGGAGCTTTTCCCCGAAAAGCACATTGTTCTACAGAACTCAGTGGGGTGGCTCATCCTCTGCACCACTCTCTTTGTCCTCTCTCTCCACACCTTCTACACTCCTAACCTGCATCTCCAAACTTTCTCTATTAGTCCATTTTCCATTACTGTAGCAATATACTTGAAGCTGATTAACTTTAGACAGAGGATTATTTAGTTCACCGCATTCAAGGGTGGTGGCACTGACATCAGCTTGGCTCTGGTGAAAGCCACTTGGCAGCTGGCATCACAAGTGTGAGAGGGAGTGGGGACACGATAAGCCAGGAAGACACAGGGAAGGGTCAGTAAGACCTTCCCCTAGGCCATTCCGCTTAAAGGTCCCATTAACTCTTCAAATGGCCATCTGGGGACTAAGCCTCCAACACACGAACCCTTGGGGCACAGCCACAACCAAACCATTGCGCCCTTTTCCTTAACTGGGATGTTCAAGAGTTCTGAACCAGAGGGAGCAGGGAACTGACTAGGTCACCAACTACCTCCATGTCCTTCTCCCCTTTCCCTGGTGGTGGCTGAAGTCCAACACGGCTATCATCGGACTGGAACTGGAAGACAACTGCATCATGGAGGAGGGTGTCTTGAGCCTGGTGGAGATGCTGCATGAGAACTACTATCTCCAGGAGCTGGTACTGTGCCTTGCTCTGCTGCCTCCTCCTGCCACCTACTCAGGCCACGCCACAGTCCCCTGCCAGGCCCAGCTCAGCCTCGGGGTGTCTACCCCAATCTGCAGTCTCCTCCCCACTAGATGTGACTTCTCAAGGAGGGCTGTGCCCAGAGGCTGGCCAGGGATCTGTGTTAACCATAGCTGCAGGAAACCTTATACCCTAAAGGGGGACATTTATCTCTACCCGGTTGTCGGAAAGTGAGCTTTCTTAAAAGAATAAAGGCATGAAATAATTACATAAAATACAACCTGCCTGGACACAGATGTTGGTGACGGTTGTGCAACAATAGGAATATTTTTTAATCCCAATAACATGTGCACCTAAAAATGGCTATGATGGTAAATGTTGTGTATACATATTTTACCACCATAAAATTTTTAAGAAAGGGAAGAAGGTAGGATGACACTGGCTGGTTTATATAAGGTCTCTCCCACTAGCCTGACAGAACTGTGTCTGAGTTTATCCCTACTTCTCTATAGCATGGCGTGAATCAGTGAATGGAATTTACCCAGATTGTTCAAGCTCACTTTTTAATTGTTTCATGCCAAAGCCAAACTCTCCCAACGAAGCTGCTTTGAGTTGCAAAACAAAACAATGTGCTCATTAAAGTACCAGGGCTGAGCTGGTTGGAAGTGGGGAGTCACTGAACCAACTTCAGCAGCACTACATCAGAGAAGCCAGACAGGGGGCGGGTTTTCCTTCCTGTGACCCTAATCCTTCTTTCTTCTAATCCTTTCACTCAGCCTTCGCTCCCCACCCAACCCTGCTCCCACAGAAACCTCACCCTGCCCTCATTTGTTAACGAGGACCCTTTGCTGGGGTTTGTACTTACACAAGTGTGTTCTTGCCTTTTAGAATATTTCTGACAATGACCTGGGTTTGGAGGGGGCCAAGATCATCTCAGATTTCCTCCAGAGAAATATTTCTTCGCTCTGGCAACTTGAGCTGTCAGGTGAGATCACAGAACAGAAGGGAGCGAATCCTCCGAGACAGGGGAAGAAGAGAAGCAGTGAAGACCCAGATTCTAGTTGAACCAGACCAGCTCTTTCTGGCCTCAGAAACCAGAATAGTATAACTTACTCCTGCTCTACATTCATCCCTCCCGCTCCACAGCCACAGTGGCTCCCTGATTTCTTCACCAAGCCATTCCTGACTCGCTTTGTGACCCTCTTTCCACTACTTGAACATCTTCACCCCCACATGTGTGCATGTGGCTCTCGCGGCTTCCTCTCTTTCCTCACTCAAGGCTCTGTTCAAATGTCCTTGGTGGGATGCTCTTGGCCACTCTATGGAAATACCACTCTGCCATCAGTCTATCCTGTCTCTCTATCCTGTTTAATGGTGTTTATTTCCACCAGATCCTCATTATATACCAATTTTAAAATTAGTTCATTATCAAAGTTCCATGGAGGGAAAAATCACACGTGAATTCTGGTACCCACAGACTTGTCCTCACTCAGGTTTGCAGATTTATGCTACTTGGAACCCCTAAACCAGGAAAGAAACATAGAAAGTGATTTTATGCTGATAGGACTCAGGAGTCAACAACCAACAACAACAATTTTAAAAAAAATGAATACAGTGAAATTTGAACGAGTAATAGCTAACACATTTCTTGAATTGACTAACTCTCAGATACAGTAATGCTAGTAAGTCCTAAGAAAAATACATAAAAAGAAATCCACAGTCCAAGGTATCACCGAAACAAGCACTTAAGATAAAGAGAAGAGTCAGGCACTGAAAGTCATTTAGGGTACAAAGAAGATTATGCATTCTCATAATCTTTGTACTCTGGGAGGCTGAGGCAGGAAGATCACAAATTAGAGCCTTGCCTGGGCAATTTAGCAACTCAGTGATACCTCATTTCAAAATTTTTTCAAAAATTTAAACAGGACTGGGAGTGTAGCTCAATGAGAAGGCCTTAAATTCAACCCCCAGTACAAAAGGAAGAAAGTGAAGAAAGAACAAAGGAAAGAAGGAAGATGATGATATGGGAAAGATATTAGAAATATCTAAAAGAGAACATATAGAAATAGTTTATTTTTAATATAAATGTTATTATGTATCAAGTATTATTCCCTAATTTCACTAACAAGAGGGAAATTAGTCCAAGTTTCTTGTGTTTCATTTGTTTGTTTGTTTCTTTGTGACAGGGTCTCACTATGTAGTTCAGCCTGGTCTTGAACTCATTGTGTATCCTAGGCTGGCCTCAAACTTACTGCAGTCCTCCTGCCTCAGCCTCCCTAGTGCTGGGATTACAAGTGGACACACTACACCCCACCTGGATTTCTTTCTGTGAAGAACAAATAGGTTTATCTCATTTTCTGGGTAGTATTCCATGTTCTGGATATAGCATAGTTTATTTAACATCTCTAAGAAGTAAGATAAGCACACAGAAATAACGGTGCACCATGGGTTAAAAATTGATTTCCAAATTTCCTCTTAAGAAACCTGTACCAGATTACAATTCTGCCAAGGGGACTGTCTCCCTGTGCTGTCCCCAGAAGTGTCATTAGCAAGATGTTTGTGAATCAGATGGCTCAGTGTGGAGTTGTTGAAGTCACAGCTTTGACACCAGTTAGGTTAGTTGACCCTTTTGTGTCTCGTCTTTCTAAGGGAGGTTTTATTACGCACCTCAAACAGTGATTGTGAAGACTGAGTTACATAAAAGCTAAAATGCCGAGGAGAATATCTAGCATAAACATATTTGTTAATATTCGTCACTATTATCTTCATTATATACCCACATTGCTATTAAGTTGAAGTGCTTAGCACATCTGTTGAACAGATGCTCAATACATAGTACTCAGTAGAACATCATTTCAGATACACGTTTTCTCTTTTATTTCTCTTGTATGAAAGATCAGTTGTAATACATAGTTGTTTGTAGAACAAAATGTTAAGCATTCTTTCTAAGCTACAGATATTCGTACTTGAAGGTCAGATAGAGAAGAAAACATTGGAGGAAATGGTAAACAGCTCCTCCTATTTTCTTGTGTCCACATAATTTGCTTTAAGTTCTTGTCATCTTTTCTGTATCTGGTTGCTCTGAAGCAAGAGAGCTGATGGCGCGCTACGGCACGGGAAGGGGGCCGTGATCGGGAGAGCATTGCTAACACAGCACCCTCATTACAGGAAATAACTTCAAGGAAGAATCTGCAGCCCTCTTATGCCAAGCCCTGTCGGTAAGCGGTACGGGGCGCAGCCGAGTCATATGGGAAAGGGGGTTCCTGGGGTGTTGGGTGAGCTGAGGACTGTGCTAGGCATAGTGAAACAAGGCCATGTGCATGGCTTAGGGAGGTGATAAATGTTTGCCCTTTGCCAGCCCTAGCAAAAGTAGCAGCAAATGGTAGGACTTTCGGGAAGGCACCACATTTTCCCAGAAGCCATCAACTATTAAACAAAAAAATCAACAAATTGTTCTTAGGGCCGGGGATGAAGCTGGGTGGTAGAGAGTTTGCCTAGCATGTGTGAGGCCCTGAGTTCAATCCCTAGAGCTGCAGCAACAGCAACAACGAAAAGGGAGGGCAAGAGAGAAAGATTGTTCTGCATTGCTTTCAGCCCACCTAGTTTTTGGTACCTGAGAGCCCTCCAGCATACTGCCCTGGGATAAGTGGGTAAAAGAATTATAGTCAGAGGAGAAACATAATCTCTCCTTCCCCTGTTTGTTCCGCTAGGCCAATTACCGAATTAGGAAGCTGAATCTCAGTCACAATGAATTCTCTGATAAAGGAGGGGAGTATCTGGGTCAGATGCTGGGTATGTTCCCTGGGGGGAAGGGGAGGATCACCTATCAGTGCTGAATCTCCCTTTACTTTTAAATTATTTTTTAATGTTCATATTGTACAAGTTCTGTACGCTGTGCCCAAAATACATTTTAACTGAAACAAACGCCTGAATTTGAGAAATAAACCTTTCCACAGATTAGGAGAACACATGGAGATACAACTGGCTGACCTTGAGGAGACAAAGGATAATTCTGTGTGGCACAGTGGGCATAAACTATAACAAAAATAATTCACATGTTTGACAATAATACATTAAACCATGTGTATGGTCAAGACACTATGGACAACCCTAAAACTAGCAACAGACAAGGAATGAATATTTGTGGCATTTGTATAAATATAAAAGATTAGTGTTCAGGTTACTGATAAAAGACCCTGTAAATCACCGGCTGCAGAGACATGCACCTATAGTTCCAGGGGCTCGGGAGGCTGAGGCAGGAAAATTGTGACTTAGAGGGCAGCCTGGGCAACATAGCAAGACCTTGTCTTTTAAATAATCTATGAGCCAATTAGCGAATGATATATTCTCCTAGTAAAAGAATAATTAAAACACATGGGCACTGAAAGAAGAGAGTCAACTGCCCAACCTCAGAAATAAAGAAATGCAAAATAAAATAACTTTAAAAAAGATTCCCCTCGTCCCCTGTCAAAGCCGCAGATTTAGTCAGGAATTATCAAACAGTGACATCGGGAGACATACAAACTACTCACAAGGCACTAGATAAAGGTACTGCGGCGAAGGACCGCTGAGGTGGAACAGTGTGCCGAGTGGAACAGAGGCGTGTACATTCTGTGAAGCCATAGTCTGCTTTGCACGTCTCAGAGACGGCATTGCACAGAGAGATGGCTGAGGAGGTTACTGAAGCACTGTTATAAAAAGGAAAGAAGAGGACCGGGAATTTAGCTCAGCGGTTCCACCACCTGCCTAGCAAGCGCAAGGACCCGTGTTCGATCCCCGGTACCAAGAAAATAAAATTAAATAAATAAAAAGGGAAAAATAGATCAACCTGAATGGTTGTCCCTGGGCAAATGAGTAGGACCAAGGATGGCACTGCTAGACTGTGCGTGGGCTGGAGAGAGAAGGGAGCCTTGTGCTGGGACTTGAATAACAAAGAAGAGATCATGCACCGAACTCTGGAGGCACAGCAGTGCAGGCAGAAAGAGCAGAGCGCAGAATGGTCGTGTTCAAGGACCCGAAGAACAGCGTCTGGAACAGAGGGCTGGGTGGCTGGAGCAGAGAGGAAAAAGGAGACTGGACGGGACCAGCAGTCGGATGGCCTCAGACCTCGTGGGACAAGTCAAGGACCATGTCCGGGTTCTGCTCCACACGGAAGGAGTGACTGGCAAGAGATGTGTGAAGGAGGGGCAGGGTCTGGTGTGCAGATTTAGAGCTGGCCTGTCTGTGGTTTGAAGAATGCGATGGAAAAGAACAAGAATGGAAGACAGGATGCCAGTTAGGAGGCTGAGTGTTAGTCTCAGGGAGGGGACAATTAGGTGAGCTCAGGGAGGAGTAGGTAGAGAGGTGGGAGGGGAAATTCAGAATGTACTTGGGAATCAAGCTAAAAGGACTTGAAGAAGTGAGGGGGGCAGAGGTAGAAACAAATCCAATTGGTGATTACTTTGGCTTAGCTACTGGCTGGATAATGGTGTCATTTACTCAGATGGGGAAACTCAGGGAGTAGCAGCTACAGTGGGGCCGGAGTTAGAAGTCAGGTTTTCATTTTAGCCACGCAGTGTTGGCAGTCAGCGGCCATTCGACACCTGCCTGGAAGTCAGGTAGAAGATCTGCTGCATGCGGTTAGAGCTTGGGGAAGAGATCAGAAATGCACATTTAGGAGTCACAGCGCGGAGATGTATTTAAACCCATGGGACAGGGTGAGGTCGTCACAGCAAGGCGTGTAGAGCTGAGCAAGGGGTCGTCCTGACCCCAGTCAGCCCTCAGCGTTCAGGTTGCAGAGAGAAGGACGGTGAGCCTGGGAGGGAGAGGTCCATCAGATAGGAGGAAAGCCAGGAGGACGCGGGTTCAAAGAGTCCAGTGAGGGAGAAGGTTAAAGAGGAGGAAGCAGCCGGGCGTGGTGGCGCACACCTGTAATCCCAACAATGGGGAGGCTGAGGCAGGAGGATCACTGTGAGTTCGAGACCAGCCTGGGCTACATGGTGAGGTCCAGGTCAATCTCAACTACGTAGTGAGACCCACAGTCGACTGTGTCAAATGTGGCTTCGAGGTCAGGAAAAAAAGAAGAGTGACCCCAGGATTTGGCAGCATGGACAGAGGTGGCAGTTTGACGATCACTGTTTTAACAAAGTGGCTGAGTATGGAAGCCCCGCTGGAGGATGTTGGCTGAAAATGAGGTACACAGAGACAGAAAGGGCACCCTGAGCGACAGGGGAAGGGCAGGAGCAGGAGGACAGGGTGGGAGCCGTCAGAAGACAAGCAATCCTGGGAGGATGTTTAAGGCTGAAAATGCTGAAAGGAGGAAAACGAAGAGGCTGATCCTGCAGAAGAAGGAGAAAACAAATCGTCCTTGAGAGGTTGGCAGCAGCAGTGTCCAGGAGAAGAATGGAGAAGTAGCGAGGTTCATGTGCCAAAGATAGGAGGAGGTAGGATGTCTGGTGCAGGGCAGCAGAGAGGAAGAAGGCTCCCAGCTCTCACGGTGCCGCATGAAGACAACCTTCCCCTAGAAAGATTAAGATTAAGGAGAAGGAAGACGGAATAAAACAGCAGGCAAGAGGGAGCAGCAATGTGTTAAGGGACTGCCTGGCAGCTGAGTTTCCACTTTTCCAATTTCCTTTTTATTTTATGTATTTATTTTTTTAAAGCTAGGTTCTCAAATTGCCCAGGCTGGGCTCAAACTTTTAATCCTTCTGCCTCAGCCTCCCAGAGTGCTGGGATTACAGGTGTGGGTCACCATGCCCGGTTCTTAAAATATTATTTTTAAGGCTACCAAATATTAAATCATTACACAAAAGGCATATGGGTTGCATTTTACGTCACCCTCTCAAAAACTCTGTACAGGTGAATATTCATTTTACAGGTGAGGAAAAGATAAGCAACCTGCCCAAGGTCACTCACACAGATAGCAGATCAGCATTCAGGTTCAAATTGTGTGGCCAGGTAGGAGTGCAGACACAAACATGTAGCTTTGATGAGGGAACTGGCAGAGGAAGGGAAATAAGGGTAGGAAAAAAGAAGGGGCCAGACACGATGGTGCACACCTGTAAGTCCAGCACTCAGGAGGCTGAGGCAGGAAGATTGCTGGGAGTTTGAGGCCAGTCTGGGCTACAGAGTGAGTTTAAGGCCAGCCTGAGATATATAGCAAGACCCTATCTCAAAAACATACATACATACATACATACATACATACATGCATACACAAAAGAGTGAAGAGGGAACAGAGAGAGAATAAAGGAAGGAGAACTTTTGTCCTCAAAATAATGTAAGGTACAATTTACTGAAATACATCCTTGTGGTTGACACAGAGGGAGGGACAGGACTGTTGCATAACATGCTGCCCAAAGCCCAAAGGGGATTCCTGCTGTAGTAACAGTGCCAGAAGCTTTCAGCCTCTCCTGACAATGAGGTCCCAGAATTGCCAGCCTCCCCAAGTAAAAACAACAATAATGTGCTTAAATAGGAAGGCTTCCCGGCCCTATGAAGCACACAAGCAATATCATCTTCAAATTTTAAAAAAAGAGTATAATCTCTGCGCAAACTCAGATCCCCAACAGGCCTGAAGCCTCTCACCCCCAGCTGACTGGGTCTCTGAGGCAGCCTGGTAGACATTACACAAGACATTGTGTAATGGGCTGGGGATTTAGCTTGGTGGCACAGTGCCTGCCTTGCAAGTGCAAGGTCCTAAGTTCAATCCCTAGTACCAAAAAAAAAAAGACATTGTGTAGTGTTATATACTACATTCATAAATACAGCCTGGAGGCTGTTTCCTATGCTATCTGCAATTTTTTGTTTGTTTGTTTTGGTACCGGGGATCGAACTTGGGCCCTTGCACTTGTGAGGCAGGCAGTGGAACCTCTGAGCTAAATCCCCAGCTCTGCATTTGTTTTAATGGTTGCATAATAATCTGCCAGTCAGATAGGTACAAGTCACAAATCTTACCTTTATTGGGAAAAGAGGGCATGCACATTTTAATGGGAAGATATCTGTGATCCTATAATATTTGCCAGATAGACTTTGCCAACTTACCTGCCACCCATGATAATACAATCTTTCCTGACACTGGGAATCATATTATATTTTGTGTTTAAATAACTGAAAATTGTTCCCCAAGTGTTTTACTTTGCATGCCCACTGAGCAGTCCTGTGAGGCTGTGTTCTCTGGATGTGCAGGGTGCCAAGCTGACCCCCTCTCTCTCCCAGCCCTCAATGTAGGGCTCCAGTTGCTGGATCTGAGCTGGAATCACTTCCACATTCAGGGAGCTGTGGCCTTGTGCAGCGGTCTCCGGGTAAGGTGCTCACTGAGGGGGGTACACCAAGACCAGGTGAGGATGGCCAGGACCTCCCATTCCACCATCTTGATGTGCTTCTGCATGGTCACCATTGATGAGGGCGTACTGAGCTCTCACCAGATGCTTCCTGAGTTATTGGTCTCCTGCAACTCCTGCATCTGCATTACTTTTTGTATAAATCCCTCCTGCTGAGGCCTGGGTGGTATCTTTAGGAACACTCCAAGAGGAGAGCTTAATTAAAGAGTAGGGAACAATCAGAACCCAAATGGGCCCAGCTGGGAAGCACCTGGACAGCTCAGGCAGATCCGTCTCTCCCAGAACCACTGCTTGGTCTAGCAGGGGGTAGAGGTGGGGGCAGTTGTTGGGTTGAGTCACACAGGGCCTTGATGCTGATGCTGCTTCCCCTCCCTGGAGGCTAACGTGACCCTGAAGAAACTGAATCTGTCCATGAATGGTTTTGGGAATGAAGGAGCGCTGGCCCTTGGAGAGGTCCTCAGACTCAACAGCTGCCTGACCCATGTGGATGTCAGTGGCAATGACATCAGCAACGAAGGGGTCTCCAAACTCAGCAGGGGACTGGAGTACAACAAAACCCTCCAAGTGCTGAAGGTAGTCTCTCCTTGATCTGGGAACCAGCCTTTGTGTGTGTGTGTGTGTGTGTGTACACGTGTGTGTCCATATCTGTCTGTGATGGAGTTGGGGCAGTAAGGTGACAGGGCTGGGTGTTGCTGGAGAGGGAGTGTGTGTGTACGTGTGTGTCCATATCTGTCTGTGATGGAGTTGGGGCAGTAAGGTGACAGGGCTGGGTGTTGCTGGAGAGGGTCATCAGGAACATCCGTCTTGTACTTCCTGTGTGCCTACATTTATGTCCACCTCCTGCTGTGGACCCAGTTCGACCTCAGCTCTCCCTGGCATGCCCCAGCCATCTCCTAACTGGGCTTTCTTCCTCCCAGCTGGTGTCTCTCAGATTTTCCTCCACACTGGGGACATAGTGTACTTTGAGAATACAAATCTGACTTCTGTTCCCCACCACCACCTGCTGTCTTCTACTTAAAACCCCCTCTCAGTTGCTCAGATCCATTTCTCTGGTCCCTGGGAGCTTCTCCTGCCTCAGTCCACCCCATGCTTTCCCTTGCTTTACACCCAAGGCCTCCTGGTCTTCCCTGCTTTCTTCCCAACACAGGGCCTTGATTCGCCCTTCTCCTCCCTTGCTTTAATTGCTGCTCTGCTGCGGGTCACGGCTCACACAGTTGTTCTGCAGAGAGCCTGCTGGGTCTCCCATCCAGGGGACCCATTCCCAGGACCCTGCTCACTCCTGCAGACAAGAGCCTGCTGTCCTCTGTAACTGCATTCTCTCCCACTTGAGTGACTGTTTGGTCATCTATCATCCCACTAGTGTGCCAGCTTCACGAGAGCAAAGACAGGGTCTGGTTTGGCCCATTACTGTGCCCTCACACTCAGCCTTGTGCCAGGCATGTAGTAGACACCCATTGCATGTGTACCACATGAATGGAGGAGTGGATTCATTTGACATTAATATATTTGTTACACACTGATGTGTAGCACAGCTGGTGGGCAGTTAGAGACAGGCGAAAGAGGAGGACTTCCAGCAAAAGCATTCCTGTCACACCTGGAACCAGGTGGGGTGCCGCTTCTCCCACGGCCCAGCCTAACAAGTTGGTCCCTATCAGCTCCACTAGCCAGATGAGGAAACCGAGGCTGCGTGACTTACTCAGGCCACGCAATTAGCAAGAGGCAGAGAGTAGCCAGCTCTACCCACCTTTCCACGGCAACTCCAAGTCCCTCAAAAAGTAGGGCTGGGTAGGGGATCGAGAATGTGAGGGCCTTAGTGGCCAGAGCTGCAGGTGCAGTGAGGACAAGACTGCCGTCCAAGAGGACAACCACACCCTCGGGGGCTGGGGAGGATTCAGCCTCAGAGCCCAGTGACGCTAAGGAGGCTTCTGAGATGCTGAATTGAATAGGATTAAGAAGTTGGCCCAAACTGGGTGTGCTGGCACACATCTGTCTTCCCAGCTATGTACTTAGGAGGCTGAGGCAGGAGGATTGTGAATTCAAGGTCAGCTTCGGCAATTTTGTGAGACTGTCCTGCAAAATAAAATAAAAAGGGTTGAAGATGTAGCTCAGGGGCAGATCACTTGCTTACCATGCTCAAGGACCTGGGTTTAGTTCCCAGTACTGCATAAAGGTGGGGGAGAAAGAGGAGAGAGATTCAAGTTGTGCCCTAAGCCAGCCTCTCCTGCTCCCATCTCAGCCTCTTCCTGTCTTGCCTCTCCTCCCACAGCTCTTCCTGAACCCTATAAGTATGGATGGGGCTGTTTCACTTATCCTGTCCATCAAGAAGAACCCCAAGTCTCAGATGGAAGAGCTTGACGTTTCTGTAAGTGACCCACCCTGGAGAGTCTGTCAGTGATCACTTTCTGGCGTGCACACGGTAGGAGTGCACATGACAGGGAGAGGACAAGACAGAGACCAGAGAGAGGATCCTTGCTCCTTCGTAACTGGGGTCCCAAAGGACAACATCAGTTCCCCGGACGATAGTGTCCCCAGGGACCCTATTGCCTTGCATTCGGCTCTACCCCGACAGACCCCGCCAGCTCTCACGTCGCCACCCTAGACACCAAGCTTCCAACAAATGACCCCTTGAGAAACAAACCACCTGCAAGCCATCGCCTGGCCTTTTCCTGCGCTTTTGCCAACTGTGCTGCAAGAGTGTCGGAATCCCTGCTCCCTCCTAGGACCTTCTCCGGAATATCTGCAGTCCTTGTCCTGCAAGCATGAGTCTCATTCTTTGAGAAGGCAAAATGTATTCAGAACCACATGTGGGGTTGGCAGAGGTTGCTGGAGCTGGTGGAAGCCAGGTTTGATGGAACACTATTTGGCAGGAGACTTCCTCTGTGCCTTATAAACCAGCTCTGAGGGCTCTTCCAAAGGGGAGCTCGCAGTTTGTTTGAGCCATGGCAGGATGGTTGGAAGGAGGGATCCTGTCCCGGGGCGCCCACCCTGAAGAACTACACTCGTGTCCGAATGAACTGGCCTCTCAACTCTGTAGTTCTATCTTGTCCATCAAATGCAGGCACTTAGCCTGGCCATCTGAGAGCAGCGCTGGGCTGACAGCATGTGACAAGCCGTCAGCACTCCATGCAGACACCTGATCAAAATCATGTAGGAAACCCACCATCAAATCCACACGCTCTAAAACCTCAGAACTATCCCGATTGAGGAGCGAGGAGCCCCACCACAGAACAAATCGGAAAAGAAAACACTTCTGAACTTGGCAGGGGGTGGGGTTGGTCTGGCTGGGCAGGGAGATGACACCATGGCAGCACCCTCACCGTGGGTCCATTTGTCCCTGCTGCAGAATGTGGTGGTAACTGAGCAGTTCTCAAAAATCCTGGATGGCTTGTATGCCGTCCACCCCCAGCTGGACGTGCTGTACGACACGGTGAAAGGCCTCTCTTGCAAGAAGCAAGCCCTCTCCCTGCGGACGAAACCCATGAAACTGATCCAGGTGAGCACTGCCTTCCTCTCAAGCCTCTGGCCCCAAATCAGCTCCCCCAGTGGTTCCCCTCCCCAGTGTTGGTGGGAACCTTTTTAATGAGGGGTTTTCCCTGCTCATATTAGATCCCCGGGAGTACTTCTGCCTCCCCAGGAGGGAACTGCTAATCCCTGGCTGAAGTGCATGGGACTTGGCTCAGGATGGGGTCTACCACGTGGGCCCTCTGTTTATCTATGTAAACCCAAAGCCAAGTCACCAAGGCACTCTGTGCTGCAGCCTTTGTACCTGTAAAATGGACATAACAACAGCAGCCACCCCAGTAGGACTGCAGTCGAGATTTAGTTATTTAATACACACGAAGCTCTTAGAACAATGTCTGGCTTATAACAAGCACCCAGTAAATGCAGCCACTCTGATGACTGGTAAGGGTATCAGTAAGGATGGCCATTTGGTGGCTTTAGCCAGAGAGACACTTGAGTCCTTTATTGCACCTGACTGCACCTGACTCCAGTCTTAAATTTTCTCCTGAAAAATCACAGGCAGTAGATGTAACAATCTGAGAACATTCCAGCTGAAAAGGGTGCTGTGCCTCCTAGGGTAGAGTTTGTGCAGTGGTAGGGAAGGCATCTGCTGCTGGTCACTGTCAGGAGATAGGCACAGGGCTGAGGCTGTGCAGAGGCAGATTCTGCAGGTGTGTGCCCTGACCTGATTGGTCTGCTCCATGCCTCAGTTTCCAGAACTAAAGAAAAAAAGCTCTTGAATGAAAATTATCATGAAAGAGTATGAAGAGTTCTAGGAGGCCAGGGGGCATTGGGTGTGTTTGAAAGCAAGATGACTTCAGAAGGAAGGGGGGGAACCTGTTTTGCAAGAGGTGCAGGATGCTCTAGGCAAGGAGTTGTCAGATGCAGATGTGAAACGAGGGCCCCACCCAGCTGGGAGTGGCAAATGTAGAGCCAAAGTCACAGATGCCACTGGGTCTCCAGCACAGTTTTTTTTTTTAATCATAGAAAAATAATCTTGGGGTAGAAGCCAAAGAAGACATGCAATTTCAAACATATTCCTTCCCTTGGGGCAACAGTCTGGTTGGAAAGGTGGGATCCATTGAATAATCCATTCAATAATAATTTTCAAGAGAAAACACCACCTGATCACAAAGAGGTGACAGTGGCAGTCATATGAGCATCCCAGGTGGAGATCCAGCACTGGGCAGGCAGGAAAGGTGGTTCCTACAGAAGTGGGGTGGGAGGGGCAGGAAGGATTCTGGGAGGCAGAGGGTAGGGGGTGTTCTAGGAAGATGTTGCTGCTGCTATCCATGTAGTTCCAGCTTACGGAGAAACCTGGAAACCAAAGCTGAAGAGGGAGGCTGGGCTGAAAGTGGTGACTTCAGACTTTCTGCTCCAAGCTGGGGTTTCATCCTGTTGGATTAGGAAGCCAGCAGGAGCTGTTGAGCATCAGATCCAATCTGCACCCAGCATGGCCAAGGACCAAGTTTTCTTGGCATTGGGCAGTGACAAGAACTGAAGGGGGTAAAAATGGGAGTGGGAGAACCAAGGTAGACAGAGTTGTCAGGCTCCAGACGTGGAATAACTTGCCGGAGAATGACAGTGGAAGAGAAGGACAGATGTAAGAGATGTCATAATGGCTGGATGAGGCACACAACTGAAGTCCCAGCACTATGGGAGGCTGAGGCAGAAGAATCCCAAATTCAAGCCCATCCTGGGCAACTTAGCCACTTAGTGAGACCCAGACTTGAAGTAAAAAATAATAATGGCCTGAGGATGTAGCTCAGTGCAAAGGCCCTCAGTTCAATCCCTAGTACCTCAGGAAAAAAAAAAAAAGAGTAAATGCTTTTGCCATATACTCCAGTAGCCCCAGCTTGCCTTTATCAACAGCACCTACCGAATAACCAGCCCTGGTACAGGTGCAGGCTCTCAGCTAGATTAAGCGCAGAGAAATGGTGGGAAGGCTGAAAAAACAGGCTCTTGGGTTAGATTCCAGAAATGACCCCCAGAGACTCTGACTTGGGTTACCAAGATGCTACTGCTGCCACTGTGAACCTTTGCCCCATCCCACACTCACCCAGCAGAGCATACTTCTTTTCCTACCTTTTATATGTATAAAACCTTTGTCTTAACTACTTTTCTCAGCGGTGAGCCAAAATACTGGACACCCAAAGTTAAAGAAGGAAAGCTTTATTTGGCTCACAGTTTGTAGAAGTTCAGTCCATAGTCAGCAGTCTCCAAGACAGAGTGGCACGGCAGAGCAACATGGCAGAGAAGAAACAATTTATGGAAGACAGAAGGAAGCAAGCAGCAAGCAACAAGCAACAAGCAGCGACCCTCTTTCTGACCCTTCTAGCCTATCCAGGCTACCCACCCTTAATTTAGTGCAGGTAGCACTCACACCCATGGTGGGACACCCTTAATCCTAGCATCACATCCTTGATCCCAGCATCACACACCCTAGATCCAACCACCTCTGAAAAGCCCCACCTACAACTGCATGAGGACATCCAGATATAACCCATAACAACCTTAACACCTTTTTCACTGGTCTTGAACAATTTTCTGCTCAGGACAGCAGGAATCTGGAAAGCCTCTGTAGAAGGAGCATCCCAGCTATGAAGCTCATGCACAGCTGATGATTTTCTTAAAGTCTCCATTGAGGAGAGGTCAACTAAAACTGTGATTGCTGGGGCTGTAGCTGTAGATAGTGAGATTCGGTTATGGGGTGAGATGAGAAATAGTAAATAGTAAATAATAATAATAAGAAGAAGAATAGAACCAAAGACAGAAAACACATGCCATGAAAGGGGATATAAAAGAAATAGATTTTTTTTTTAAATGTTCAGAGAGATGTTATTTGTAAAACACTTTATTTGATGCCGTCAAGTGAAAGGTTAACAGGAAGGAAGGAAAAGGGGAAGGGAAGTAACACGCAGCCCACTCACGAAGTCTGGCAGATTTGCTCCTGTTACTTTTATATTTCCCATGCTTTTATGCCAACCATATTCTATATCCCAAACCCAAACCTCTGAAATGAAAAGGAGATAGATATGCAACAGAGGAACTTATGCTGCTTACGAGACTAACACCATTGAACCTGAAGTTTTCCCCTTTACACTGGCATGGATGCAGTTGACATTTCATTAACAAAGTGCAAAATTTTCTTAGGGAAAAAAAAAAAAAGATGGCTGCTGCTCTGCTTGATCAGGAAGCCGCACCATTAGAGACAACTCCCACCACACACACCACAGGCCACTACAGCGCCAGTGGCCTGCCTTTCTCCAACCCGACCCCTCACACAAGCCCCTCGCACACACCTCATCCAGGTGTTGGTGAAGGCAGTCCCACCGTGACCCTGTGCTGGGAGGGGCCTCGGGGAATGCTGAGTCTTAGCTCTCCAGCCTCTGCCTTCTGCACAGCCCGGGTGCTGCACTCAGTAACAGAGTGCAGAACGAGGCTGAAAGGAGTTCACTCTGGATGAGTTGGTTGAGGTGCTGGAGGATCCAGGAGCTGCTGCAGATCAGAGCTGAATATGCAGGTTTGGGATCACCCTTGTAGGGTGAGAGCAGTGTCTCCAGAGCAGGGGCTGTGAGGAGGGCTGGCAGGGGGCCGAGGCACACCTGGAGGACTTCCTTCAGGAGTAGGACGCTGAGGAATGATATCAGTATGGCAGGATCTGGGCTGGGGGCCTTTGAGAATGGGAGGGAAAGAGACAAAAACAAGCACCCAAGGGTGAAGGGAGGGCAGAGGTAAGGGGAAAAAATGAGAATCAAGACTTGCCATGTAAAGGTACATGATCCCAACAATGAATGTAACTGTAAACTCTGTTGTCCCTAAAGTTAACAAAAAAAACAAAAAAAAAAAAAAAAAAAAAAAAAACAAGCACCCAAAAGAATATTTATCAGCACTGAGAAAGTGTTTACAATGAGTTCGAGGCCATCCTCAGCTACATAGTAAGTTTAAGGTCAACCTGAACTACAGGGTAAGACTGTCTTAAAAAACAAAAACCAAAAGTGTTCACAATGTGTTAGTATAGTGCATTTTGTAAAACAGCAGAAGCAGTAGAAAGATGGCTGACAGATAGATGGAAAAAATACACACCAAAATAGTAGGATTGGATTTATGAGTTTTTGTTTTCTTCATTCTGCTAATCTAAAAATACTTTCCAATATGAATAATATTTTGAAAGAAAACTTTTTTTTTTTCAGTACTGGGGCTTGAACCCAGGGTCTTTTCACTGAGCTACATCCCAGCTCTTTGTTCATATTTTGAGACAGGATCCTACTAGGTTCTGACGTTGACTGGGCTGGAATTGAGCCCACAGTTCTGCCTCAGCTTTCCAGAGTGCTAGAATTATAAAGATGCACCATAGGGGTATGGGGAAAAAACAAGAACCAAGACATATCATGTAAAGGTACAAGATCCCAATGATAAGCTGGGCATGGTTGCGCACGCCTGTAATCCCAGCTCTTGGGAGGCTGAGGCAGGAGGATCACTGAGAGTTTGAGACCAGCCTGGGCTACATAGTGAGTTCCAGGTCAGTCTCAACTACATAGTCAGACCCTGTCTCAAAAAACAAAAACAAACAAATAAACATACCAATAAATTTAATGAGGGGGAAAAATAAGTATGCACCATAACACCTGTCTTGAAATATTATTTTTAAAGTATTCTAACAAATTGTTCTCCATATGTGCATTTGTGGGGATCTGTGAGAATCCTAGGAGTTTCTCCTTTGTCCAGCCACACAACATGGCTGTGGTCTTGTCCTGCAACCTCTGAGAGAGCAAACAGCCCAGCTCCTCCCCATAGGGCTGTCTCTCCTGGTCTTAACCTGAGCAGCACATGTAGAGAGGACCACCATGTGACCCCTGCGTGCGGCCCCTGAACTGCGCAGACCGAGGGGGGATGTGAAGGACAGAACCACTGCTCAGTGGGGCGGGGTGCAGGACGCAAACAGGAGCCTCAGCCTCAGCCTGCACAGCGCCAACACTGAGAGCCTGGAGCTGTTCAGCCGCCTTCTCCCCTTCCATCAGACTCAGAGTGGGTGGGTTCCGGACCCCGGGAGGGGAGGGGTGGAGGGAGGGACAGTAGATAAGGCACCCTGCTTCTTGTAGAGCTACGTGGACCAGCACAAAATCCCACTTGTGGCCTTCTTCAAGAGCTTGAACCCCACCGGAGCAATGGAGATGCCTGTGAGCGAGTTCCGGAGAGCTCTGCTACAGGTGCGTGTGTACGTGTGTGCGTGCGTGTCAGTTAATATGTGCTATGTGCGTATACCAACTCCCCATGATGAATGTGGTCGTTGTGTACAGCACACATGGACTAATGGGGGGATGCGTGAGGCCAGGGTGGGGGAGAGGAGGGAAGAGAGCACAGCACACACTCACAGAGCTTCCTGGGACTGGCTAAGGACACTCACCTCTTTTATCTTGACCCAGAGGGAAAACCAAGCCCTCCCTTAGCCCCCTGCCCAAGTCCTTTTCTGTGCTGTGTGGCGCAATGCCACGGATCACCCAAGATACCTTCACCTCGCAGCTCCTCCTCCCCACTGCATTTGGCTACCGGGAAGTTGAGAAGAAAGAATGAGAGGAGCAGGGACCCCATCTGTCCAAATGAAGGGTCCAGGAGTCCCATCCTGCCTGAAATCCCACATTCCCCTCACCCCCCTACAACAAAGGTGCTGAAGGCATCCTGCAGCACACATGAAGGTCATCAGCAGGACATCCTAGGAGGGCACTGGGCCCAGGAGAGGACATTCTGGTTCTAGGTGGCCCAGGCTAGGATAGATAAGACACTCAATGCCCAGAGCCATGATCAAGGGGCCTAGCCAGGCCTGAGCTGAGAACAAGAACGACCTTACGTGCAACACAGGAGAGATCCTGTCCCCCCAGGGCCACCTGCTCACCCTGGATCCTGATCTCCTCCAGCCTTATTGCTCCTCACAAAGGGGAGCCCTCTGCAGCCCCTCTGCAAGGGGGGTTTGGTCTGCTCTAAGTTCTCAGTCTATACCCACGGTCCCCAGAGGAGTGAGGTGTTGTGGGTGTCGCTGGAGATGGGGTGAGTGGAGAGAGCTCTGTAACATCCTTATCCATGTCCTCAGCAAAACAAGGTCCCTATGAGCCAGGACCAAGTTGGGGAACTGATCAAGAAGCTGGAGGAGAGCAAGGGCATGGTGAACTTCAGGTGATCTGGGGCCCCATGCCCTTCCCTTGCTCCCCAAGGGGGCCCAGGGTGGGCATAAGTTGCTGGGACACCAGGCTCCTGCCCTGCTGCAGCCTCATCCCTGTTCACCTTCTTCTCCTCTGCAGCTCCTTTCTGTAGCAAAGCTTGAGCCTCAGTTGTGTCCTGGGGGCCAGGCCAGACGCTTCCATCCACAGGAGAGGGACGAGTGCACCTGCTAAGGCCCTGTCCAGGTGAGAAGAGGAACTGGGGTTTGTGTCAGGTGCCCAGCCAGGGGTGCTGATGCTTCAGCTGGATCTGACAAGACCAGCAGACACAGATAAGAGGGCCAAGAGACAGCAGGCCCTGGGGCAGAGCTCTGGGCCCTGGAGTGCCCAGGTTCCAGCAGGGGCCCGGTACAGTGAACTCCCACGGTGTGCAGACAGTGTCAGACGGCCAGAGGCAGAACTGGGGCCTGGGTCCCCGAGGCCCCAGGCGGGGGCTCTCAGGGTCTCCTCCAGTTACCCCTCAGCGTGCCTACACTGCTTTGTCGATTCTGTCAGAAGAGCAAAGCTGTAGGTTTCTTGCTGCATGAATCTTTTCCCTTTTGTTACAAAAATCTATCTTCTTGTAAAAATTTAAATCCACAGACATGGCAGCAAAGAAAAAATGAAGGTCCTCTTAAATCCTCCCCAGTTCACTCTGCCTCCCAAAGGGCTCTGGGAAGAAGTCCACGAGAGCATTTTCATGCGTTTTCATGTACTTGTAACTGTGTGTGTGTATGTGCGTGTGTGCACACGAGTGTAGATGTGAGGAAGAGAATACTTAAAAGCACAGGCTCTGACTGCCTGAGTTCTAATCCCAGCTCCATTCCTGTGCAATGTTGGGCAAGTCACCCAGTCTCTGTGCCTCAGTTTCCTTTTGAGGATCAAATGAGTTCATGCCTGAAGGCATTTGGAAGGTAGACTCACACCACACATATGTTCTTATTACAAATTGTTTTACACACGGGCATAGACAGCTTTTAATCATAAACAGACTCAGACCTCTGAGCTTGCTTTACCTTAACAATACATCTTGGTGATCTTTCCACAGTGGTACATTTAGATCCATCTCAGTCCCTTTAACTGCAGCATAATTTAATCTCATTTTCACAGGCATTGGAGCTAATATTTTCCTGCTATAAACAGCAGTCACACACAGCCACGTGTATGATGTTTTGTACACACAGGTCCCCCTAACGCAGGCTTGTGGGGTGCACCCAGCATGACTGGGGTCAGAGAGTGTGCACGTTCTAAAATTTAAATCTCCGGACCCCAGGCCAGTCATGTAAATCAGTGCTGCAGCCCCAGGCAACACTGAATTTAACCCACGTTACACCTTCTGCCAAGATGAAAGGGAGTTTTCTAAATGGCCTCGTGTGAACTTGAGCGGCCTAACACTCTGCCCGTCAGCCAAGAGGCTGTGTTGGCCTCCTCCTTACTCCCTCACCTTCCAAACCAGTTCCTTCAAAGAGCAGAAGTCATAGCAACAAGTGTGGTCTGGGAAGACGTCCCGCAGGAGCCCTGGCAAGGGGGATGGTCATCGCGAGGAGACTAAAGGAGACGAATGCCGTGGCCAGGCCTGGGCGTGAGCAAATAAAGTCGGGCTTGGTTCTGGGCTGCTGGTGGTGTGCCCTTTGTGGGAGGCGAGGGGCCTTCTGCTTTCAGCACCATCGGCAGGCGAGTTCCGGGCGGCCTCCTTACGAGCCATAAAGACAAACTGGGACTGTGATGGATTTGCTGGGCAGAAAGGAAAGAGCCCCTCGGAAGAGATCAGAGCGCAGAAGCAGTTGCTCCAGGGTGGGAGGTAGAGACAGAGGACACAGAGACTGAAGAAAGGAGGGAGGGACCTTTGGAAGCCAATCCCAAAAGTCACACGCGGGGACCCCAGGGCAGGAGATCAGGAGACCTGACCCCTGGTCGTGGCCCAGCCCCACCTGGTGTGTGGCCTTGGAGCCTCTTTGTTCCACCTGAGAAATGGAAGCAATGAAATGAAGACTTCCTCATCCATTCCAGAACTCAACTCTTCCCTTCCCTTCCCTTCCCTTCTCTCTTTTCTTTTCTCTTTTTTTCCCCCCTGGTACTGGGGATCAAACTCAGGACCTGTGCTTACCAGGCAGTCACGGCACCACTGAGCTAAATTTCTGGCCCCCTTCTCTCTTTCCTTCCTTCCTTCCTTTCTTTCTTTCTTTCTTTCTTTCTTTCTTTCTTTCTTTCTTTCTTTCTTTCTTTCTTTCTTTTTTTCATAGCACTAGGGATGGTAACCCAGAGCCTGACACATGCTAGGCAAGCACTGTACCTCTGAGTCACATTCCCAGTCCTGTTTTAAGCTACATCCCCCTCCCATTTTAAATTTTATTTTACAACTAGGTCTTGCTATGTACCCTGGCTGGCCTCGAACTTGCCATCCTCCTGCCATAACCTCCCAGTAGCTGGGATTACGGGCCTGCACCACTGGCGCCCAGCCTAAAAGGTTTTGATTAACCTGGCCGGTCACCATTGTGGACCTACAAGGGCAGGCGCTGGATCAGGTGGCTAGAGGGGCTTCCCTGACTGGCAAGCACTGCAGAAGACTCACCCCTGCTCCTAGAGGTGAATTTCCATCCAGCGTGTGGTGAAACGGATTCAGAATCAAAATCAGGATGACGAAGGTAAAAGAAGCTGAAGCAACAAGGAATTTATGGGCTGAAACTCTCCAGTCACATCAAGTGCTCTGTACACAGCTGTTCTTGTCTGCCCAAAGAAAGGCAAGCCTTTGAAGTCAGAGGTCGTGTCTCTCAAATCTTTCATAACCCATAAAATTCTCTATGTTCTGTCTATAAACAAACATCCAAAAGCTGTTGGGGTCTGGGTGGGACCCTAAGAATTATGGGGGCCAGAAGGAGTGGCCACAAAGCATCCAAATGTATAACGAGCAAACTGCAAGTCTGTAATGGTTATGGACCAATAAAACTGCAGTTTTTCCAAAATACTTCTCATCTTTTATGAAATATTGAAGAGACAATTACTTCTCCTTATTTTTGTTTGAGTGGGTTTGGGGAATGAGAGCATCACGAGGGGCTAAAATCTAACCCCACTACCCTGGGCCCTGCAGGCCACCCCTTGATGAGAGCTGCCCCACCCCAGTGAGGGGTGGACAGCCAATCCCCAAACTGCCCAGGCCCTGGGATCTTCCCCAAAGATGAAGTCATTCCTGCTTGTGGCCGCTAGGTGTCAGGTCAGCTCCAAAAGTCCTAGCAAGGGCTGCGCTTTGAGGAATTTCCTAAATTCTAAATCTGCCCTGCCTTCCTCTGACCCCGCCCCCACCTCAGCTTCTGCCCCCCAAGACCCCAGCCTGAAATCTGAGCCCCAAGGCTCCAGCCGCTGACACCTGGGCAGACTTTGCCAAGGCCTGTGTTCGCATCGTTCCCACCATGATTCAGGGTTACTGAGGGCTACCTTGCATTTTTGCCGAGAAGGAAAACTGGGCACGGGGCTGTGCCCCCCAGGCAGCTCACTCGGAGCGAGGTGACAGCTCCACCTGCTTGGGGCCAGCCTCCACAGACCGTGGCAGGAGCACGCAGACAGAGCTGTCAAGGTCGGAGCTGGCTGAGAGGTGCCGGCCCATCCTCTGCAGGTGGTCAGGCTGCACCCCTGGAAACAGCAGCCCCTCCCTCCATGCCCAGCTCCATGTGTCTTGATGCTCCCGTAGTGTGTGAAGACCGTTGACCGTGGGGGACGTGCAGGCATGGAGCAGCTAAGCTCCCGCCCGAGATACCCCAACCAGTGATGGGCAAGAGCAAGAAGCACCCCGAGGTCTTAGCCAACACGCTTCCCCATCCCTCTGCAGTTAATGGGGCTGGCTTCCTCTCTGTGGCACAGGGAGGAATAAACTGGTAGCAGACACATTCTGGCCAGGCTGGGCTGACCAATAGGAGCGGCTCAAAGGAGAGCTGGTGAGGTTCTGCTGTGGCCCAGGGCAGGCTGACTGGAGGCGGGAGGGTGGGAGGGAGGGGCTGCGGGCCTTCTCCAAGCACTCACCCTCAGTTGTGGTTTCGAATTCTGTCTGGCTTTACCAGTTACCAGTTCTGCGACCTCGAAACACCATCTCTCTGCCTCCGTTTCCCCATCTGTAAATGAGAATGATGACAGTACCCCTCCTTCACAGGTGGCTGTGAAGATTTAGTGGAACCGCGCACACAGACACCCAGCCCAAGGTCGGGCCTGCAATAAGCATGGAGTCCCACTCCTCAGACTGGGCGGCCCCCAGCAGGGTGCAGCAGGGTCCAGACAGAGCAGCTGTCTCTGGCACACCAAGTGCTGGGCCTTGGGAATACCCTGGGAGGTGTTCCAACCTCAGGCTTCGGGCTTGTGTGACGAAGAAGGACTCGCCCAGAGAAGTCAGCCCTGCAAAAGTGGTCTGGGCAGTGCAGGCCCTAGCAGGAGATACCACGTACTTCCTGGCTGCCTCCCCAAGTTAGGGAATCCCCCCCACCTTCTGCATCTTAGGAAAGGCAGCTAGGACCCAGGCTAATGCCTACCCCAGATATGCACTCCAGTTTTTGGGGCTGGCATTCAAGGAGCCAAGGGCCACCCCAGAAATGGTCCTGATCCCCGCAGGCCAGGGGTGTTATTGCAGCAGTGGCAGCCAGGATGCTGGTGGGTTACACTGGGCTCCAGGACTTGCAGGTCAGGGACGCAGCTGCAGCCTCCTGTGTCTGCTCTGGGAGCAGCTGCCACGGCCACAGGGCACCAGGCCTTCCTGGTTGAGTGGGGCATGGGATTTGTTTTGTTCTGTTTTGTTTTGAACAAAAGAAAGCAATGATTGGCAGGGCCTGCTTGTGTCCTTAAGGCTGGCTTCTGGCCAGTGGCCTCCAACCAGAGAAAAGCAACAGCTCTCTTTCAGGAAACTGGCATCCCGGAGGGGAGGGGAAACACAGGCAGCTGGTTCCAAGCTGCTCTTGCCCAAGGTTGCCTCTCTTCTGGAAGGACAACGAGGTGTCTCTCAGAGGGCATTTGTTGTTTTGCCGCAGCCTTGGGAAGTCCAGGGGATGAACCAGAGTAGGATGGCTGCTGTGACTTCCAAGATACCTAGGACACAACTCTTTGTGCATGTATGGCTGTGTGGAGAGACAGTAAAGAGACTTGGTCTGGGGCCGGGAATGCAACTCAGTGGCAGAGCACTGGCCTAGTGTGCCTGAGACCCTGGCTTCAATCCATAGCACCACCAAAACAAAAAACTAACTAAAAAAAAAAAAAAAAGACCTGGTCTTTTTCCCAGTTCTTGCCACAGGGCTCCAAAAACCCTTGGAATTTCCCAAGTTACTGTGTCTTTGTTATGCTAATGAGACGACTTACCGGCATCCCTAGATAGCTTCAGAATGAGGGCTGGTGACTGGAGGTTGGGACTGCAGTCCTCAGACCGCCAGGCAGAAGGGGCAGGAGACAGTGTGGCCCTTGTTCAATCAGTCATTCCCACCTGATGAGACGCCCATAAAACCCTGGACTCAGGTTGGTGGGTCCCAGTTACAACGCCATGTGCCAGAGTGTGATGTGCCCTGACTCCACAGAAAGGGGGCCCTGCACAGTGTTGCACCCTTTCCTGGGTCTCACTATGTGGGTCTTCACGGGCTGTTCCTGGGTTCTTCCCTTAGAGTGCAACTGTGTTGTGGCCAGAGCGTTAGAGAATCCCAACAACGCCAATCAAAGAGATACACAGTGATGAAGGCAGAAGGACTATGGACACACCAGAAGTCAAGGGGACCTGTTCCCCTAGCCCCGTCCTTGGTAGCACTGATGGGAGATTGGGATCTAAACAGAGGAAGATTTGGGACAGGCGGAGAGGTGAGCATAACTGAGCAGTCTTGGTCAAACTGTGATCCGGATGATCATTACCTCAGTTCTGGTTCTGCGGGGTAGCTCTGAGAAGCCGTGTTCCCAAGAGAAATTGCTCCTACTTAGGCGGTTGATTATATCCTGGGATCTATCTGAGGCTCTACTTTTCTCATTCTCCAAATCCAAGGTGACTGCAGGTTCAGGACCGTAGCTGGAGACTTCGGGGCACTGTTCTGGGGGGGTCCAGAACAGGACATCGTAAAAGCTGGCAGCTGTTTCTGGGAGTGGTGGCCCATGCCTATAATCCTAGCTACTTGGAAGGCTGAGACAGGAGGACCGTATGTTTGAAAAGAGCCTGGGCAACTTAGTGAGAACCTGGCTCAAAATAACAATTGAAAACGGGGCTGGGAGTATAGTTCAGTCGTAGAGTACTTGCATAGCAGGCATGAGCCCCTGGATTCTTCCTGGTACTGGAAAACTGAGAAACAGCTGAAAGTTGAATGTCCTTGAAAATACCTTAACTATTCTTAGCTTGGTGGACAAGGAAGGTCAGGTAAATGTAGGGCCAATTGACCCATCTTAGCATCTCAGCCAGATTCTCCTTAAGCAATTAGTGTCTCCACACAGAGCTCAGCTTAAATCTAACTAAAGTTTAAGGAAATAAAGGAGACAGATGGAAAACGAAAGTGGAGATGCTTGTAGCTACCTATCGGGCATCTGTCAAAGAAAGAGGAGAGTCGGTGCATTTAGCAAAAGCAGCCTCTCAGTCCGTTACACATTCTGGGTTCCTTTTGGTAAATCGCCTAAAATGAGGTGGTCACGGGAACTCCCACGGTTGTAGCTGGCTGGTCAGAAACCCAGGCATCTTAGGGACCCCAGCTGCAGCTGACATCCAAAGCAGGGGCGGTCTGGTGGGGCACTGAGCCCACAGCAGTGGAGTCTGATGGTAACTCTGGGGTGCGTAGTGTCAAAATCGAATTGTAATACATCCAGTTGGCGTTACCCCAGTTTAGGGGGCAGTGGAATGCGAGTCCACAAGAGCATGCTCACATTTGAATTTTAGAGACGTGGTGTGAGATCCTCTGTGTCCATTCCCTCCAGAGAGGGGCTTGTCTGATGCCTAAACCCAGATGGCCTGCTTTTTGGGAGCCTGACAGTCCCACAAGGACGCATCACTCCTGGCTGTGCTTCTGTTTTGCCAGCAGAGGGCGCTCCAGCCTCATAGGTCGTCCATCTCTACACTTGCTTGGCTTTCAGAGGCCTGGTGAAAAAGCCCAAAAGCCACTCGCTCAGGGAAATCAAATTCTTATCCAATGCCCCCAAATGGCAGCCTGGGCCAGAATCTTCAACCTACCTGGGCAGCAGACCCTCCATCTGGGTTCTGTGGAGGCTGTGTGGAATTTAGGAACATTCATTTGATCATTTTTTTTTATTTTTTGAGACTAGGTCTCACTATGTAAAACAGGCTGGTCTTAAACTCACTATCCTCTTACCTCAGCCTCCTAAGTGCTAGAATTATAGGATGTACCACTGTGCCCGACTGACACTATTTTTTTAAAGCTGCTAGTGCCGTACACATAGACATAAATCCCTGGGACCTGGGAAGGGGCCTCATAGCTGCCAGGGCCCCTGAAGCCCCAGTTTGGTGGCTTCTCAGGGTCTGACCCGGCCTGACCTCTCCCATTGTGTACACTGCCCCAGGAGGGGAGAAAGGGACTTTTTCTCCAGGGGTCCTGGGCCTTGGAGCCCTTGTCTGGTTCTCCAAACCTCTCTCCTCACCACGTCCTTGAGAGCAGACCATTAACACCTGTGTGACACTGTCCCTTCCCTTCCTGCCACACCTGGGGAACTACCGCACAGCACCCCTGCTCTGAGGGCAGCAGGGGCTCAGGCCACGACCTTCCTGAAGTCCTGGCCACACTTTCTCACACCCACTCAGCATTATTTTATGATTATAAAATCCACAGCCCTCAGGGATCAGGGATTTAGCTCAGCGGTTCCACTGCCCGCCTTGCAAGCGCAAGGTCCCGAGTTCGATCCCTGGTACCAAAAATAAATTAATTAAATAATAAAATCCACAGCCCTCAAAATGCCTTTCCAAGTGCACTACATTCAAGAAATCAACTCTTCTTGAAATTAGGAGGGGAAAAAAAGGCCTTAGAATGTAAATCCTCTGAGAATGAAGAAAGAACTTCAATTAAATTCAGTACCTACTTAATAAGGCTTGCTGTGTGTCCAGTGCTGCTGGAGGTGTATTTGGGATAAATTAATAAAATTTTTAAAAGGTGCCAGGCATGGTGGAGCATGCCTGTAATCTCAGCACTTGGGAGGCTGAGGCAGGAGGATCGCTTTGAGTTCAAGACCAGCCTGGGCTACATAGTGAGTTCCGGGTCAGTCTCAACTACATAG
>NW_022900933.1:18762412-18770796 GCF_012274545.1 Fukomys damarensis
TCTCTATCCCCAATTGACATGTTTATGATCCAACAAGAGAAAACTGACAACAAAGACTGCATACAATAAACAAGCAAATCATACACTGTGCTAGATATGTTGTACAGAAAAAGGGGGTTCAAGAACCATGGGTGAGGGTGGGGAAGGATACAATGAAACGGGAGAAGCAATATTTGAGCAAACTTGGGGAGATATTTGGGAATCACAGGGCTACCTGGAAGAGGAAACAGCTGAGGAGAGGCTGAGGCGGGAACATCCAAGGACAGTAAGGCAGCCAGGCATGGAGGAGGTGAGTCAGAGCGGGCCAGCCAGATAGGGTGGGGCCTTGAGGGCCATTGTTAAATGGGTATGAGTGAGAGGGGCCTGCAGGTGTCTTCAACAAATACTCAGCCCTTAGGGATTCAAGGTGACACAGGGAAAATCCTTTGGGAGGTGATTGCAACCATCCAGGCAGGAGGTAGAAATGGAAGGATAGAGGCGGGAGGAATATGAGCTCTGCCCAGACAGACAGTAAAGAGGGAGGCAACCAGGTTTCTTCACAGGTCTTGGATGGTGGATGCAGGAGAAAAACAACAGCCCAGATGCCCCCAAAGCCAAACCTGAGCCCTGGGAGGATAAAGTCCCCACCAACTGAGATGGGCAGGTTCTGGTGCCGCAGACAGGGGTGCTGGAGAGCAGAGAGAGAAACCCAGGAACTCATCTGGGACGTCTATTAGAGAGGGCGCGTGGGCCCTGGAACTCCGCCCAAGGGCTTTGGTGGAGGGGCTGGACTGGGATGTGTGCCAGGGAATATGGGCACGTGGTGTGCGGAGGAGCAGGAGACCACGTGAGGCCCCCAAGGGTCTGCGTGTGGACAGAGAAGAAAAGGGGCCGATGACCTGAGGCTGGGGGACTCCAGGGACAAGAGGTCTTGAAGGAGAGGCAGAACCAGCAGAGGGGCCCAAGGGAGAGGCCGAGTGCGCTGGCTCTGGTCACTGGCAGGTGACCTGGTAGGATGCGTCTCACTTCCTGTGATCCTCCCTCCTCTCCGCTTCCCGACCTCCAGGAGACAGTGGCGGCGGCCACACCCTTCCGCCTTGCTGTTTCTGCCTCGGAGCCATACAACCAGGCACTGAAACGTGAACCGAAATAAACCTCTCTTCCTTTAAACTGTGGGTGTGGGGTATTGTGTCCCAGAGACAAGAGACAGACGGAGACAGATGTGAGGGTGGCAGAACAGATACAACCAGTCAAATGCTTCGAGGACACCATTGTGTTGCTAGGCAACCCCACTCCACGCCCTCCCCAGGACGGGAGCCAGTAAACATCCTATACTAGGTGACTTGAGTTAGCATCTCGGCTATTTACAGCCAGAAACATCTAAGAAACCCTGGCCTCCTCCTTTTCCCGCTCTCCATGTACCCACGCATGACACTGTGGCCCCGCATCTGGTGACACATCATCCCCACTACTGGACTATGAGCCCCCTGACCACCCCGGGTCTCAGACTCCCTCGTCCATACCTAGCGCTGTAGCCGGACCAGAGCGGGGTCCCAAGACGAGTGTGATGGGGACAATCAGAGGATGGGATCGGAGCACATGGGTCCCGCCCGGCTACGGGTTTCTCCAGCTCCACCCAGCAGCCTGGCAGTGTCGGGGTGTAAACATGTCTGGGGTGAACGCCTTCGGGTGTTTGGGCGCACAGAGGGTTGGCCTGGAAGCCAGGCATCCACCAGAGCTGTGAAAGCAGACATCTGGGGTGCGCCATGAGGCTGAGGACCAAATTGCTCCATTCCACAAAACTGGAAGCTGCTGCCGATGCAAGTTTCTTCTGGAAAGAGCCGCCCTCTTGACACGCTCCCTGCCACCCGGCCACACGGGACGGGGACCTCTGCGCGATGGGTGGAAAGGGGTGCAGCTGGACCAGGGCGCCTCCCACGAAGGGGGGACCTGCCCGACACCTCCGGTGGCGGGGACAGGGCCTCCTTCCCCCTCGCCCCACGCTGCCTCCATGAAGCTGTTGCTGCGCCCCTTCCCGGGTTCTCAGAATTTGTCAGAGAAGCTCTGCGGGGGGAAGCGCTACCCAGGGGTTGGCGCGTGGACCTGGCGTGGGACCGGCCTGTCCGGAACGCCTCCTCAGCTGTCCTTCCTTTATCACGGATCCAAGTCCTGCTTTGTGCCAGGCACTGTGTGTGCCCCGAGCCAGGGCTGCAGCCTGGACATCACAGCGCAGCCGTGACCGCCCACCTGGCAGCTCCCCTCAGCGACATGCAGCAGCACGGAGCTCCGACGAGGAGGCGCACGCTGAACAAGTCACCTGAACATCCACACGGTGAGGACCTCCAGAGAGGACAGACACCCCCGGGGAGCCACGTGGCAGTGGCGTGGGTCAGAACAAGTTGACCAGTGAATAGGAAGCTCACCTGCATCTGTGCTAGGATTTTTGTGAGGGTTAATGCAATCACGCGCACAAACCCTGCCGGCCCTCACCTGGCCCTGACTAGCTCCTCTGGTACCCAGCCTGGGAGCCTGGGAGCCTGGGAGGAGTCTTCAGAAGGAGGTGGATCTTGGCCAGCTGTGGCCTGTGGGGCCTTCGGAGCAAAGCAGCTGCCTCCCACCTCTGGGCCCGGCCATCTCAGCGTTAGAATAGCAACTTCCACACACATGTCCAGCAGTCTTTGCCTGTGCTCCCTGAACTCAGCCCTAATGTCACCATCAAAGTAAGCAAATCTCCCAAATAGGACACTCCTGGACCCTGACCCTGGCCCGTCCTCCCCAAGGGCAGTCACCCCTCCAGGTCGCAGCTGAGCTGGCCACTGGGCAGCAAAGGACAAAGCAGTCAGGTGGGGCTTGGGGACCCTGGTCGGACACTGGCAAAGCAGCTGCTCTCCCCAGCTCCTTTCCCAGCCCTCAGGGAAAACGTTAACAGCAACAGAAGCCTGGGCCACCCTCATACTCTACCCAACCCCCCGAGGCCACTGGGCTACCCACGGGCAACTGAGAGACCTGGTCATCTGGATGGGCCTTACTGCAAGGGGACCGAGAGCCTGATGCTCTCTCTGCTGCCTCAGTTTCCCTATAAGCCTGGGGTAGAGCACTGAGGATAGTTGGAAGTGAAGAGTTCTCTAGGGTGGAGTCTGTGCTCTGAAGGCACATTAGAGTCCAGGTGATGGGCCAGCAAAGGCAGAGGAGTTTCTGGGGACAGGACCAAGGAGCACTGAGGATAGTTGGAAGTGAAGAGTTCTCTAGGGTGGAGTCTGTGCTCTGGAAGGCACATTAGAGTCCAGGTGATGGGCCAGCAAAGGCAGAGGAGTTTCTGGGGACAGGACCAGCTTTATGGATGTACAGTTACGCAGTAACACATGGCCCCATACTGGGTTTCAGGTTGTATTGTCACAGGGAATTAAACTGGGACTTAAACCAAGGGCCTTCACACTAAGCTACACCCCCAGCCTCCTTTTTTAATTTTTTAAATTTTTTAGTCAGATTTGCTAAGTTGCCCACATTGGGCTCCAACTTGCAATTCTCCTGCTTCAGCCTCCCAGAATGCTTGCCTAAATTCTTTGTCGGGGGTTGGTACCAGGGATCAAACTCAGGCAGGTGGCGACACCACGGAGTTAAATCCCCGGCCCCAAATTCTTAATATTTTTTACACTAAGATAACCCCATGACACGGCCCACAAATCCTATAGCCAGTCCCGTCTGGGGTCAGGACGTTTATTCACAAAAAGCCTACCTGTCTGGGAAAGTGGGACTGGGCTTGGAGGGTGTTTTCTCCACGACGTAGCCCAGCCTGCACCTTCCCCAACTCTCCTGATGAAGATGAAGTCTGCTGAGGCCTCCTCTTGACTTTGACTTTGCCAGGTGGAACGTGTATTTCTGAAAGAGAGGAGAGATAGGGAACAGTCCTGACTTCAAAAGGTGGCAGGTGAAGAAAACAGAGGAGAGAAGAGGACCCGCTTCCTCCCACGGTGGCCCTGGGCGGCCTCTCCCACCGCGTGTGAGTGGCAGCAAGTCTGTGCTCCCCGGGCTGGAGCGTCCATTGGAGGTTGCTGTGGGTGTGAGATGAGAAGGGAGGAGAGCAGAGGAGGCAGCAGAGGAGGAGAGGGCGGGGCGAGAAGGCCTGGAGCCAGGAGGAAGGCTCTGCAGGGCCTCGGCCAGCCGGGGCAGCTGGGGCCGTTCTGGCCTGTGGCCCCCAGCCAAGAGGTAATTCAGAAACTCTTCCGATGGCTTCTGGTCCTGCGTGCCTTGCTCCTCCCAACAAGCCAGCCGCCTGGGCCAGGCAGACGCTTGGTTTCCACCTCCTTGATGCTGCCCAGCTGCTCCTTCAGCCGTCACAGCTGGTCCCGGGTCAGGCGGTGCCGGGAAATGAGCTGGCTGGAAGGGAGCAGGCCTGGGTCCCGGGCCAGGGCTGGGTAGAATCCAGGCTCTGGAGAAGAGGGTGGGAAGGGGACCCACCCTGTGTGTACTGGGGCCTGGACAATGTAGACTTAGCCTCAGGGCCTGCCTGAGGCCTGGCCTGGACCCCAGCCCAGCTCTGGGAAGCTAGGCCAGCAAAGCCTGCCCTTCCTGGCAGAGACAGGCCAAGCAGGAGCCAGGGCCCAAGGCAGTGCCAGTTTCCACACCCCAACTCCATCTGAAGCTGAGAATCAGGGCAGGAGGAGGCTTTTCCTCAACGTCTCCTAAGATCGAGGCTGCTCATCCCCTCTCCATTAAAATGCAAATTTCCTTAGAGGCCGGCTGTGGGTGGGGCAGAGTTCTTCAAGCTTCATTCCTCACCGTTGTGGAGGTTTGTGGCCAGCCAACCTGAGTACAGCCCAGAAGACAAGCACAGGATGGGTCTCCTGACCTGCTTATGCCAGGAAGGATGGGAGAATGCAAAAGGGCCAATGAACTTACACAGTTAGGCCCCAGGCAGCCTTTCCCTACCACCCCCATCTCAAAACCACACATCCGGGGCCGGGATTTAGGTCAATGGTTGCACTGCCTGCCTTGCAAGTACAAGGACCTGAGTTCGATCACTAGTACCAAACAAACAAACAAACAAAACAAAACAAAAAAACCCACACATCCATCTCTAGCCAGCTGGCCAAGGCTGCTTTGTTTCTGTGTATTCTCCGTTTTCTCACACAGGGAAACTGAGGCCTGGGTCAACAGCTAATTGACAGGGTAGCCACCTATAGGCAAGGCTTCTGCTGCCATCTTCCCAGAGTCCTCTGGACAGAGCAGCAATGGCACAGGATAGGGTGATGTGCTGTGATCAGGCTCCAACTCTGATGCTTCTTAGCAGCAGGACCTTGGGCAAAACTCTTGATGACCAGCTATAACTTTCTCGCCTGTTATATTAGTACGTTTTCCTATTGCTGGGACACAATGCCTGACACTCGCATTTTAAAGACGGAGAAGTTTAATTGGGCTTACAGTTCCAGAGGATTCAGTCTATGAATGGCCAGCTCAAAAGGAGAAACATCATAGCAGAATGGTGTGGTGGCATGAAGATGTTTTGTTCATGGAGGAAGACAAGCAGCAAAGAACAGCACTAGAGAGGAAGATACAGACCCCGAGGTCAGGTCTCTGTGACCCATTCAGACACATCTAGAATTGTGCCTCAGCAATCCCCTGGGTGGTACCCAGGCCAAGCAAGTTGACACAATCAAGCTTAACCCCACATTCCATCTCTTGTCCTCTTGATAGCCAAATGTACCTCCTTAAACTACACCTCATCTCCAGATAAATACAATAACAAATTAATAATTCTGCCTAACATCTCAAAACTATCCTGTGCACAATGGAGAACCCAATAAGGAATCTGAAAGACGCTGATCCCTTCCCCAAAGCCTAAACAGTTCCAGCATTTTTCAAAAGTCAAAGTCCAAATCTCTTCTGAGACTCAAGGCAAATTCTTAACTGTCAACCTCTGTAAAAATCAAATACAATTTATAAATCCCAAGGTACAATGGCACAGGGTAAACATTCCTATTACAAAAGGGAGGAAAGAGGGATAGAAAAGAATAGGTTCAAAGCAAGACCAAAACTCAGCAGGGCAAAATTTTGTTTGTTTGTTTGATTTTTTGGTACTGGCAATCAAACTCGGGACCTTGTGCTTGTGAGGCAGGAGCAGTGCCACTGAGCTGAATTCCCAACAGAAGGGCAAAATTTTAAGTTCTGTAGCTCCACATCTGGCATCCAGGGCCCATGAAAGTACAATATAAGTTCTAAAGGTCTTGGATAGATCCGCTCCTGTGGTCTTGCTGGTTGCAGCCCATATGACCTCTCTCCTAGAATGGCTGTGCTCATGACCTACAGCTTCTCTCTGCAGATGTTCTGCATGTCTGGCATCTCTGACTTCCTGGTTTCCACTACAACTTTCGCTCCATTCCCACAGCTTCACAAACTGCCGTCTCAGGGACTACCGACCTGGTCTCCCAAGCCTTCCTTTGAAAGTTGGGTTAAGCCTCCCTAATTCCACACTTCTTGCATTTTCATGTTGATGAAGCCAACACCATGTGGATGACACCAAGGTTGGCTGCGGGGGTGGGGCGGGAGTCAGCGGTCAGACCCGCTTAGAGGATGCAGCTACCTCTGGGTTCTTGGGTAGCTATGCACAGTGAAATGAATCCTGGGGAACCACTTTCCAAGGAGGCCCTTCTCAAGCAGGGGTTCCAGGGATAATCTTCTGATGTGAAAGTTTTAACACTTTTGCACTTTTTTGTTTGTTGTTTTGTTTTTTTTGTTTTTTTGAGACAGAGTCTCACTATGTAATTGAGACTGACCTGGAACTCACTATGTAGCCCAGGCCGGTCTTGAACTCACAGCGATCCTTCTACCTCAGCCAAGTGCTGGGATTACAGACATGTGCCACCACACTAGGCTAACACTTTTTGTACTCTTGAGCCTGTGATAAGTGGAGTCTTGCTGATTCATGAGATGCCCTCTAGGCATCTTTCTTCTAGTCCCTGTACAAATTCTTGGTTTCTTTTTATTGGCACTAATCTCTTCAGGGGGTAGGACCTTTGACCCTTTGACTCTCTACACATGGTACCTTTTAGGCCAAAATTTACGGTTTGCACATTTTTCTGCCCTGATTTTTACTTCAGTTCTCACCATAAATCTGGCTAAAAGAAGCAAAGAGTATCCATGCTGCAGCCTGAATCCTCCACAGCCAACAGGGAATTCTCCAGGACCCACTGCCTCCTCAAAGCTACCACCAGGAAGCAGGATGCAGGTCCCTTTGCTGAGCCATCCAAGGACCACTGGGGTGTCTGGTGTCAACCCTGCAAGGACACAGCTCTGCTTGGAGGTGAGGGAAGAGCAGAAGCTCTGGACAGTGTGTCCTCATATCTGCACACCTGGTGCAGCTATCCCCTTCCTGACCTGATGCCTGATCCATCCGGACTGGGTGAGACTGCATGAGCCTTCCCTGACCATGCCCCCATCAGTCCACAGGTAGATGGACACATAGCTATCTCCCAAGTTTAACATCTTTAGTCACCATCATGCAGCTGGATGGCCGAGGAGCATTCTAGGTTTAAGCCATGAGCCTGCCCTCACCTCTCTCACAACCCCAGGAGAGGGATGGAAGATGCAGCCACCAGAGGGGCCAACGCGGAGTACTCAGTGCCTCAAGTGTCCCCTCCTATGAGCTCAGGCTCACAGCCAATGTGTGGATGGCACAGCGGGAAGTGGCTTCTTCCTCTTCCAAGGAAGTGGGGAAGACAACAGTCTTTCTCCACTCCACTTGGCTCCCTCTGTCCCGTAGGGCCAAACTCCTTCCACAGAAGTCCTTGGGCTCTGCTCTGACGTCTCCACCTGCCTGCACAGTTGAAGCTTGACTCAGAATAGGAGACTGTGGCAGATAGACTGTTTCCCTACCTCCACTGCCTGTCACCTCTGTCACTTTACTTAAAACTCCAAACCACTGCGGGGGCGTGGTGGCGCATACCTGTAATCTCAGTGCTGAGGAGGCTGAGGCAGGAGGGTCTCTGTGAGTTCAAGGCCAGCTTGGGCTACACAGCTTGAATTACATAGGGAGACTGTCTCAATATTACATACTTCAAACATGTACTAATAAAAACAAATAAATATAAATAGACATGGAGAGAAATAATACAGTAGAGCAGAAGGACCATAAAAAGAAAAACAAAAAACTGAGCCATTGTTTATTTGTAAAACTGGAGCCACGTTCACACTTCCTTCCCAATACATCAGACCAGATGCTGCATATAAAGTTCTGAGGCAGGTCAATAGAGAGAAGTTATTATTGTGTGCTGCTGCTCCTCTTCCTCCATCTCCTCCCCGTTCCTTCTCCCCTACCTGCTTGCCTCCCTCTCCTCCATCCCCTTCTCCTCCTCTTCCTCTTCCCCCTCCTCTACCTCCTCCTCCCACCCTCCTCTGTGCCCTCCCCC
>NW_022900933.1:18771020-18775477 GCF_012274545.1 Fukomys damarensis
GCAGAGAAGGGTTAATAGACTGTGCCCCAAAAGCTGCCGGGCATTGAAGCAAAGGGCTCAGCACATTGGGCAGAGCCAAACCGCTGAGGAGAAGAGGGGAGACACTGAGGCTGCGCTGGCCTCCCTTCCCCTAGCCTGAGCCTCCTTGCCACGCTCGGCTTCGCCCCCAGTTTTGGACAGACACAGAAATGTCACCGGGAGTCACTGACACACCAAGAAGGCGCCACAGAGCCCAGCCTGGCCGCTGCTGCCCAGGAGCCCCTCCTGGCAGGCACAAAGTTGTTCCATGGGATGAGCAAGCCCAGGGCAGGCGGGGGGGCCAGGGCGGGATTCCTGTGGACTGGACCCCTTCTCTGAGTGCTGCAGCAGAGGGGTTCTGTCCAGCACAGGGCTACTCAGTGTAGCCTCCGCCCTTCTGAGAAGAGCTTTCTGCAGGTCTGGAAGGAGATAAGGTCAGAAAGCAACAGTTAGTATTTAGATACTTCTCTTGCAATAGGGTAGAACAATTTATATTTATGTCACTTTAATCTACTAGTAAAAAACATGGTGGTTCTCACCTATAAATCCAGCTGCTTGGCAGGATGAGACAGGAGGATTCCAAGTTCCAGGTCAGCTTGGGCTAAGGAGAATTTGTCCCAAAATAATAAATTTTTAAGAGAAAGTCCTGGGGCTGTAGCTCAGTGGTAGAGCACTTGCCTAGAATGTGGGAGGCCCCGACTTTAATCCTTAGTACTGCAGAAAAAATAAAAATCAAGGCTTGGATTTTGTGCGTCTCTTTTCCTTTCATTTTTCTAGCAATTCTTTTGTGTTCTCTTTTCTGAAAGAACCAGCCTGTGATTGATTACAAATTAGAAAAAAACAACAACTGGTCCTTGCCCGGAGTAGATGTCTTCTCACCTCGGCCTCAGCAACCTTCCCGTCAGCAGATTACGTCCTCCGACCTCGGCAGTGAAGCTGACCCTGCTCAGCTCTCCCTCCTTAGCAGTCCACCTTGGAACTATCCTCCTCCACGAGCCGCCTTTGTCACCAGGTCCCAGCCCTGTCTCCTCCAGGACTAGAGGACCTGACCATCTGTTTGTCAATTTACCCAGCCTACAAATAATTGTGCTGTGGAATGAAACATGAGCCTCCTTCTGGAGCTCGCCCCATCCCGCTGCTCTGGGGCTGTTTTTTAGCCCCTCTCTTTGTGTGTAGAATCTTTGCCTCCTGGCTTACAGGCTCCCAGGCACTGGGCCATTGTCTCTGCTTCTCATCCCTGCCCCAGTGGGCTCCGGGCCCTGCAGGAGGTGGAGGGGGGACAAACGGATCCAACCTTGGGAAGGTGACAGCCCTGGGAGAGGAAGGAGCTCAGGACTCCTCTTCTTTTCTCTGGTTCTGTTTCCAAGCCCTGACATTTTTTGCTTTTTGTTTTAAAACATGTTTGTTTTTTAAGTTGTACATGCACAAAGTAAAGAAAAAGAAAAGCCTACAGAAAACAGCCAAGAAGGGAGTTTACAGCTTGCCCAGGCCTGGGCACCTGCACAGACAGCCATTACCCAACCTTTGGTGTAACCTCGGTTCCATTGTTCCCAGGCACCCACACCTGCTCCGCCCTGTGTCTCCCTGGATTTAATGGCAGAACTTTCAGCTGCTATCCATTCTCCCGTGTTCCTAGAGTCCTCTTTCTGAGGAATTGAGAGCTAGAAGATTCCTCAGAAGCCTGTCCTTGTAGTGATGCCCAAAGGGCGTCCCAGCAGGGCACCCACCTGGCTGTATCAGTCACCCAAGTAGACATGGTGAAGCACAGTGATCCAGGGTCACACCTCCAACCAAGGGTCCCTGAGGGAACCTGGGAATCAGAATTTCTTAAAAGCATACCTTCTGAGGACTCTCCGTCTCCCACCCTGCCACATTTTGGGCTGCCACATTGGTAGCTCCCCTCTCAGTACCAAAGAGAAAAGTGAGGCTCAAAGAGGGTGTGGTAGTCAGCTTTCTTTTATTATAACAAAACACCTGAGATAACTACCTCATAAAAAGAAAAGGTTTAGCCAGGCGTGGTGGTGTTTCCCAGCCCTCAGGAGACTGAAGCAGGAGGAGCTTTGTGGGTACGAGGCCAGCCTGGACTACACAGCAAGATCCTGTCTCAGAAAGGGGAGGGGCAGTATTTCAGCTCACAGTTTTAGAGGTTCTAGTCCAAGAGGAGAAGGAGCCACTGTCTTGGCCAGACAGAAATGGCAGGGAATGCACCCCTGCCAGCCTCACCTGGTGCCGGGACTTATTTTATCAAGGGCGCTCCTTCCCTTATACATAGAAAAGGCCCACAGGAATGACATTCTGTACCCACTGCACACTCGGCTACATCATGCAGCCCTCACTGATGCCAACGTCTCTTCGCCTGGCCCCATGTGGGGCCACCTGGTGATTGGTCATGGGATGCAACATGCTTAGAGTCCTTTCCTCCTGGACCTGCTCACTGCAGGGCTCTTCTTCCTCTTCCTCCTCCTCCTCCTCCACCTCCTCAGGCTCTTCTTCCTCTTTCTCCTCTACCCTTCTCCTTCTTCTTTTTTTCAGTGGCAGAGATCGAACTCAGGACCTTGTACTTGCCAGGCAGGTGCAGTGCCTCTGAGTTACATCCCCGGCCCTTACTGGCTCTTTCCCTTTCCCTTCTCCTTGGAGGAAACACATAGCCCTGGGTGCCTCTGCAGTGAGGGGACAATGGGCCTTTTGCCTGGAGCTATCGGTACTGTGCTACCTCCCCTCGCCTGGGGAGCTGCCTCCGGGGGTCCACAATTGTGGCAGGCCTGGGGGATGTTCCACTCACCTCTGCCCCCTTTAGAAGAGGAAAGGAGCTGGGATGGATGGATGGTGCTCCCAGCACAGGGATTCATAGGGAAATGCAGAACTGGAAACGCCTCCAACTTCCTTCCTATGTAACCCCCAGGAAGACTCCAGTCACAGCTGGAGAGACTGGGCCGCGGGAGTGAGGTGCGGCATCGTGACTTGTACACAGATGAGGAAACAGAGGCACAGAGAGGCTAAAGAGCCAAGGTCACACGGATTCAAATGCCAGCAGTCTAAATCCAGCATGGTGTGGTTGTACATGCCTGCAATTCCAGCTCCTCTGGATGCTGAGGCAGGAGGATCACAAGTTCAAGGCCAGCCTGAGAATTTAGCAAGACCCTGTCTTGGAATAAAATTTTTAAAAGGGCTGGGGATGAAGCTCAATGCAAAGGCCTTGAGTTCAATCCCTAGTACCACAAAAATAACAAACAAACACATCCAGCAGAAGAAGGCAGAAGTGGAGCCCTAGCTGCACATCCGTTATCACCACCCCCATCCGGCACTGCCTGTCCCAGGAGTGTCCTGCTGTCCCCAGGCGATCCTGTCAGCGCAGAAGGGAAGTAAGAGGATGACGAGACCCAACAGTGGCCACCACCGATGTCTGCATCCTGATCCCCAGAGCCTGAGCAGGAGCTACCTTACGTGGCAAAGGGACTTTGCTAGTGGTTAGGTTAAGGATTTTTCAGTGAGAAGATTGTCTTGGGTGACCCAGGCGAACCCAGAGTAATCACACAGGTCCTTACCTTAAAAGAGACAGATGCGGTCAAAGGTGCAAGGAGGTGGGTTGAAGAAAGCACAGGTTGCAGTGACCGGATGGGCTTTGGGACCACAAGCCAAGGAATGGAGACAACCTCCAGAAGCCGGAAAAGGCCAGGGCCCAGCTTCTCCACTGGCCAAAAGGATTCTCTCTTAATTTCAGCCCTAGAAGACCCATTTTTAATTTCTGAACTGTGGAACTGTAAGAGAATAAAATGTGTTATTTTAGCGAATGAGCCTGCAGCAGTTTGTTACAACAGTCATAGGAAATGCAGCCAGGGGCTAACCGGAAAGAAGAGGCGTGAAATCCTCCTCGAGTAGGGTTCTTACAGTCACCCGCCTGTCTGTCTTCCATCCTCCGAGCCTCAGCTCCAAGGCTGCTTCCTCGATCAGCCTTCCCTGAGCTACCCTGACGGGAACAGGCCTGCCATCCCCTCGCCCTGGCACCTGCAGGGCCCTCCGCCTTTAGCCCTGGATTCTGGAAAGCCCAACTAGGTAGCACAGTTTTCCTCCAGGGTCTGTCGCATACCCACATTAGAAGGGGAGCTGCTCAGGGAGAGGAGCCATAGAAATTTCTTCTAAAAGTGTGCTTGATGGAACAGGATTAAGCCAACCCCCCCCTATCCTGGACTCTGAGTATATGATTTCATTTCAACCTAGCCCGGCCTTCACAGCTCACTTCCCAAAACAGCAGCTCTCCCTCTGCGTCTCTGACAACAGCTCTTTCTTTCAGCATCCCTCTTGGCCACCGATATAAATGTCACCATGGAAACGGTGTGTTTTGTTTGCATCCTACAATTGCAGTCCTTCCCAGGAATGTTGAATCGGGACCAAGAGGTGCTGGGCGAGGCTGGCTGCTCCCCCCCCCCCCCCCCCCCCCC
>NW_022900933.1:18775802-18791070 GCF_012274545.1 Fukomys damarensis
CCCTGCCGCTATTGTGTATGCTGGAAGTCTTCAACCCCGACCCCGGCAGGTCCCAGACAGCGAGGCTACGAGTGGGGAGGGAGTGGCAGGAAACTGAGCACTGAGAGGGGAGGGAGGACAGTCTGTGCTCCAAAAATGTCCGGTCCCCGGATTCAGTCTACCCTGAAGCCCAGCAGTAGCTCTGCCCCGGAATTCTCAGGATACCTCTGGGGTCTTTCCAATAGATTTCCTGTTTTGCTTAGTCCAGCCAGGGTTGATTTCTATCACTCCCAAAGAAGTCCTAAAAAATTTGGAATGAGCAAGCCCGAGCCAAGAACCGGGTGCTGGCACCTCAGATACAGCAGCACAGGGTGCATTCCCAAGCCAAATATGGTAAAGCCTCGCTGGCGCAGAGGTCCCTGGTGTGACCCCTTGTTCTGTACAGCTCTGTAGAGAACCAGCCCCAAAGGGGGAAAGAGGGCCTATTGTTCTCTGTGTCTGGCTGTGGAAGGGGCCAAGAGGCACAGCGACAGGATGCAGAATCAAAGGCAAATCACAGAGCAGAATAAAGTGTGGGGAATCGGCCCCGACGAGCAGAAGCCAAAGGTGCCAGGATGTAGTGGCCAAACAGAAAAGACACAAGCGCAGCAGTGGGTGGGAGGAAGCCACACTTTGGGCACCAGAGAGCCCTGCTCAGTGTCCCTGGGAAGGGTCTCTCGTGTGTGTGGAGAGCCCTATTACAGGGCTGTCACAGGCGCCTCCCTGGCCTTGTTAGGGCCACTGAGTCAGAATCCAGATCTTGAGCCCAAATCAGACCTAAGTCAGGCTCACAAAGCCCCTGACTCCTGAAAGCAGACCTTGGGGCTGGATTCAGACGTCCCCTTGCTTCAACCATACAAGCTTGATTAACTCAACCTCAGCCCTAAAGACACTGGGGCTAGTTGGTAGCTGGCTGTGGGGGCTGCCCTGGGCACCGTGGGTGTTCAGCAGCCCTGGCCTCCACCCACTGTATGTCATTGCTGTGTTGATGTCTCCAGATGCTGACACGTGACCTTGGGTACAAAGTCATCCCAGGTTGAGAACCACTGTGCTGCAGTCAGAACCCAAGAAGCAGCCAAAAAATCGTCACAAGAACCAGAAAAGGGCTTAGCCTGGGCCAGCTGTGACAGACAGGGCAGGATCTCACCATTTGTTGGTGCCCCTTAAGGTGAGTCTCAAGTGACAGAGCAAGGTAATCCCAGGCACACTGCCCTCACTGCACGCCGTCATCTGTGGCTGCCCTCTCTTCTACCAGGGAAGAAGGACAAAGTCTTTATCTCCCCACCTTTTTCTTCAGTACCGTGGACTGAACCCAGGATCTTTGCACTGTGCTACATCCCTGACACACACCCTTCATCCCTTTTTTGGGCCAGGTTCCCGATAAATTGCTAAATTGCCCAGGCTTTGCTTAAATTTAGCAGTGCTCCTGCCTCAGCCTCCCAGAGTGCTGGGATTATAAGTGTGCGCTGCTGAGGCCAGGAGGATCTCTGAGAGGTCGAGGCCAGCCTGGAGTACATAGTGAGTTCAAGGCCAGTTTGAACTATGTAACGAGACCTGACTCAAAAAGCCCAATTAGTTAGTTAATTAATTAATTGATTGATTAGTTAAACAAATCAGGGTTCAAGGAGGTTCAATGAGATAGTCAAGGTCACCCAGCCAGCCTATGGCTGAGTCCAACCATCCTTCATCCTCTGCCTCACTGACAGATGCTCCCCAAGAGACCACCCATTTGAAAAGGCCCTGAGCCAGAAAAACTTGAGGGAAACATATATCCACAGGCTCCAGCTGTTCCCTGGAGAGATCACAGCACAGGGGAATTTTTCCTTCCCCTTAGCATCCACACAAAGTAAGCCCTCGCTAAATATCTGTGGAATTAAATAAATTTTAGATTTTGATAATCTAAGTTGGAATAATCTAACCATAATTAGATTGTAAAGGCCTCTACAGTGATTCTGTGCTGCTCTCAGACTTGGAGGGTGTCTCAGCCTAACAGAATACCCGAGACCAGGTAGTTTATAACACACAGAGATTTATTCTTGCAATTTCAGAGACCGAGAAGTCCAAGATTCAGGGGCTGAACACGGGGAGGGGAAGCTGGTGGGAGATGTCTTGTGGGGGTGCTGAACTCACACTTTTACAACAAGCCGCAGTCAGGCTGACTGCTCCACTCCAGCTGTGATGACGGTGACCTGCTCGCTAAGGTGGAGCCCTTGGGACCCAACCCTCTCCTAGGCTCCACTGCCCAGCCCCACCGCACTGCAGATTACACAGCCAACATATAGCAGAGGGTGAGAGTGTTGAAGTCTTTCCCGATGAGATATCAGAGCTGCAAGGTGCATCTACAATCCTGCTTCTCTCCCACACCCTGTCCACACCTCTCCCTGGCACTGTGACCTCCTATGGTTACTCTGAGGGCGAACAGGAGGTGAGAATCTGTACATTCAGGGCCCTGCACATGGGGCAGTCAGACACACAGGGGTGTGTCTTTCCCTTTTTCTTTCTTTCTTTCTCTCTCAATCTCATTTCTCCTTCCTTCCTTCCTTCCTTTTTTCAGTACTGGGCATTGATACCAAAGCCTTTGCACTGAGCTATAGCCCTTTTTATTTCTTTGGAGACAGGGTCTTGCTAAATCGCTAAACTGCCCAGGCTGGGCCTCAAACTTTTGATTCTCCTGCCTCAGCTTCCCAGAGTGCTGGCGTTACAGATATCAGGTATGCACCACCACACCTGGCCTCAATCTCATTTCCTCTTTGCTGTGCACACCCTGTTCCTTCACTCCTCGTGGGGCAGTGAAAAGCGAGAGCTTCCTGTGGAGTCATAATTGGAAGGAAACACTGCAGCCTGGCATCGGCCATCTCTCAGACCAAATCCTCCTGTCTTTGTCTCCTCAGAACATCAGGACCAAAGACGTGAGCTGAGTTGGATCAACTGCTGTCTGGCGCAGGCAGGGCGCAGTTGTGTGAGAAGGTGTGAGTGGCTGCAGGCGTGCTCGGGAGTGCGTGAGCGTGGGAGGGCATACGGGGAAATGCACGCGTGTGTGCACCTGCACACTTACGTTCTACCCGTGCGTCTTCTGCCCTGGGTCATCCAGGGTCTTCTTTCCGGTCGTTGGAAGCGCTCAGCTGAGAAGCTTCTTTTGTAATCAGGGCCCTGGGCAGCCTTTCTTCCTGCTTGGAATCAAGCGCTGTGATGAGTCACACTAGTGGCTGGACAAGGAGAGGGCTGGCGGAGAAGCCCAGCTCCCCAGCTGGTCTAGTGCAGCTATGGCCAGATCCTCACTCAGGGACAGCTCTGGAAAGACAGTCGTGGCAGCGTGCGAGGCTCCTGGACCATGGTGCTGCCCTGGAGGGTCACATCTCTGGATGTCAGGGTGGGGACACACAGCCTGGCATGTGCCCAGGGACCTGAGCAGACCTTCATGCTCACCCTGAAAGAGACAGGCAGGGAGCTGTTTCTGATGGCCCGGGAAACTGGCATCATGAGAATTTCCAAAGGCTCTGCTCTGGCAGATCTGACCAGAAATCCAAACCAGCCAAAGATCAAGCCAGTCTGGTCACCACTAGCTGCTGGTCCCTAGCAGAAACTCTTACCCCTGCCCTGCTGCTGGGGACTGGAAGAGACAAGCAAGGAGGATGACGGGCATGGAAGACGCTGGAGCCACCTTTCAGGGTGGCTGGAATGAAGCAGGCAACTCCTGAACAAGAGGGGAAAGATGGAGCCAAAAATCCTCTGAAAAGGGACATTGAGAAAACACCTTGGGGGATGGGCCCAGGCCCAGTGCCAAGTGCTTCGTCGTGTATCAGCTCAGGGATCTTTGAAGCAGTGTTCAAGGGCATCAGGCTCGGCGGACAGATGTGCAAACCAAGGCTCAGAAAGCAGAAGTGAACTTCTTGTTATCACACAGCTATCTAGTGGCACAGGCAGGATTCAAACAAGGTCAGAAATGAGGTACAAAATGTCCGGCAGTCAATAGACTGGCTAGATAAACTATGGTTTATTTATGGAATGCTGAGCAGCCTCTGACATTTTTTGATAGAAAAATATTGAATGGCCTGGAAGGATGTTGGAGGCCTGTAGTTAGGTGAGGAAAAAAAAAAAAAGATTACAAAACAGCATGTGCAGATGAGTTGCTAAAAAGATGAAATATAGATGTATGATTTCCCAAAAGAAAATCAACTCATTAGCAAGGGAACACGCTGTGTAACAGGAGTGGTTATGATTGCAATTTCTGCTTGGGCTTTGTCCTTTTTTTCTTGACAACGGTCATTTTTTTGGTTTTGTTTTTTGAGTCAGGGTCCGGCTATGTATTCCAGGCCGGTTTTGAACTCACAACAATCCTCCTAACTCAGTCTCCGAGTGCTGGGATTATAGGTGTGCCCCACCAGGCCAGCTAACAACGGTCATTTTGCAACATGGACAGACCTTTCCTGGGAGAGCCCAGCTGTGTTTCTGGGGGGAACAGGAGGATGGTACAGGGCTGGCACCTGGAGATGAGGGCTGAGCAGGCAGGTATGGTGGGAAGAGAGGACCTTCCTAGGAAAGCTCCCTGGTTTGGATGGGAGAATCCACACAATCAGAATTCACTGGGCTTTCAAAGGCTATGTCATGGCCAGGGAAGTTAGCTGACTTTCAGACCAGATCTTCAGAAAAATCACATAGGCCAGCTCCAGTTTTGTAATCTCCAGCATTCTGGATGGTGTGTGTGTGTGTGTGTGTGTGTGTGTGTGTGTGTGTGTGTGTTTCTTGTACTGGGAATTGAACCCATGACCTTTGCACAGAGCTACATCCCTAGATCTTTGCATTTTTTGAGACAAGTTCTTGCTAAGTCACTAAATTGTCCAGGCTGGCCTCCAACTTGTGATCCTCCTGCCTCAGCCTCCCGTAGTGCTGGGATTATATCGGTGTCTCACCATGCCTGGCTCTCCAGGCATCCTCAGGCAATCTTCCACCCAGGAGCCAGCCTCAGGTCCTGACAACCATTTGCAATCTCCTTGGCCTCAGCAGCCAGAGGAAGGGGAGGAGGATCCTGGCCCAGAAAGCTGTGGTGGGGGAGAAATGGTGGAAACAAACTTTGGACTCATCAGTACCCTGGTCACCTCATGGCTCCCTGCTGAGATGCACTGGGAAAGAGGATTCGCAGACAACCTGCTGGCCACCGCACTTAGCTCTTGCCTGGAATAATCAGAGTTGCAGCCAGGAATGATGTCATGCTCTGCAAGAGAAGGGAGAGTGACTTTGAGCTCGGCCTTGGCCTCGGCCCCCTCATTTGTCGAGCGAGTCCAGGTGGACTTGATAAGCTTTAGTATTCCTGTGCCAATGCTGAGACTTAAAGACAGAAGTCCTCCTGGGCAAGTCCCTCTGAGAAGACTGGGACAGCCCTGGCTTTGCATCCTCAACTCCTTCCCCATCCCTTGCCTCTACTTTCTCCCCAGAAGCTACTGATGCAACTAGGATGCAAGGTTCCCCACCCCCTTCCAAGGACACTGGATGGGCAAGTGGCCTCCACTGCCCGGTCACAGGATTTTTCCTGTGTTAATCGCATAAGTAGTAGACACAGTTCCAAGCAGAGCCAGTTAAAAGCTTTCCACGCTGTGGCAGTCAGCTTTCTGTTACTGTGACAAATACCTGAGAAAATCAATTTACAAAGAGGAAAGGTTCATTTTGGCTCCCAGTTTTGGGGGTTTCGGTTCATGGTTGTTTGACCCTGTTGCTTTTGGCGAGGCAGCACATCATGGTGACAAGTGAGTGACAAAACCATTCACCTCATGGCCAGGACAAGAAAGAGAAAAGGACAGAGTTATGTTGGAAGAAGATTAATTAGGTTGGGAATGGAGCCTGTAAGGTGCACCCCTCGGTGAGCCCTCCTCAGGGTGGAGAGACGGTGGGCACAGGGCTCAGGGATGTAGCACTTATTCCACGTGCTCTGCAGTCGGTACTCGCCTGTCGTAGGGGGTCTATGTCCCCTGGAATCGGGACTGCAGGGACCTGAGGTTTAGAATGAGCCCATCAGGTCCTGCTCTGCTTGCCTTCTTCCACTGCTTCAAGCTGCTAACTGGGGAAACCAGCCCCAGCCACAAGGTCGAGAAAGGATCTGGGCATGGTGGCGCAGACCTGTAATCCCAGCTACTTGGAAGGATCGCAAGTTGGAGGCCAGCCTGGACACATTACTGTGACCCTGTCTCAAGAAATAAAAGTGGCTAGGGATATAGCTCAGCAGGAAAGCCTTGGGGGCAATCCCAAGTCCCTCCCACCAAAAAAAGGACTAGGTCTTCATGTCACTGATTGGCATGCCTGGGTGTCCCAGTGTCCCTCTCTGCTGCAAGCTGAATGGTGTCTGTCCCCCCGCCCAAGATTTGTGCGTTGAAGCCTAGACCCCAGCATGGCTGTATATGGAGGCAGGACCTTCGGAAGGTAATTTAGGTTGGGTGAGTTAACAAGGATGGGAGCCCAGTTTAAAAGATTCAGTGACCTTATGAGACGAGGATGACATTGTACTTGCTCTCCTTCCCTACCCAGCAGAAGGCAGCCACCTACGTGTCAGGTAAAGCCCTCACCTGATCCCAGCCTTCTTGACCTTGCACCTGCAGCCATCAGGACTGTAAGAAAGCAAATGTCTGTTGTCAGCCTTCCCAGCCCATATTTCACTCTGGCAGCCCAGTGGGAGACATCCCTGCAGTACTCTTCTGCGGGGGTGGGGAAGTCATTCCCAGTCAGTGATTGTCGGTGATGACCATTGTTCTAAGCACTTTCCATGTCTAAGCTCACTGAATACTTGCAGCCTCCATGACATAAGTAGCATGCTAACCTTTACCCAGATAGGAAACCGAGGCATGAATTGGCTAAGCAACCAACGTCACACAGTAATGCTATAGAACTGGGTGAGTGGGCAGCCGGAATCAGCACCTCCTTACTGTGGCACTGAGAAGAGGCGACCTGAAACTGCCCACCCAGGTCCCCCAGATCCAGTGGGGATGGCAAGGGCACTTGGCACTGGCAGTGCTCTGCTGTGGAGAGACCTCGGGTCCTCAAGCTTCGTACAGCACACAGGAAGTGACCTGTCCCCTTCTCCCAGCCAGATGCTTCTTACATTGGATAGCCGCCGGGTGGCCTTGACCCAAATCACATCATGAAGAGGAGCAGTCAGTTGACAGCCCTGCTCAGGCCCGTCCCCTGGGCTCTATGGTTCTGACAACACGAGGGCCCGTCCCTCGGTACTGTTGGGGGGGCACTGTGCCCATGAATTGACACAGGGGCTCCTGGCATGGGTGGGGTGGGTGGGAGGGGGAGGGTGTTAGTCCAGGCTCAGGGCCCCACGTGGATTCCAGTTTGGTCCTCCGGAGGACAGCAGATCTATTTTGCGCTGAAACTGTGGCTAACCCCCAGGTCCATCCAATTTTGGTGGCCAAGTACCGGGACTCCATGACCTATAACAGACTCCAAAAGTCCCTGTCTGATGGGAGTCACTTCAAGACTCATCTCCTGCTCTTGTGGTCCCTAGAGCCTGGGACTCTAGCTCCTCAGAAGGAAAAGGTGGGTCTTAGCCTCCTGGGGAAATGGACTGAGCTATCCTGCCAGGGGACTCGGGAAGGCTCATATGCTAGAACCGAGGGTTTAGCCAGTGAGGGTTTCTGAGGTCTTCCTGTAATGGTGCCCATGACCCGCCAGGTGTCGCTATGAGGCCAGTGGCACGAAAAGTGATGGTGGGAGGATTTTCTCCCGCACCAACCCTCAAGACTGGGGAAGTAAAAGCAGGAGGTGCAGACCAGTGGCCCTGCATGATAGCATAGGCCAGCAGAAGGTGCATGCCATGGTCTACAAGCCTGTGGACAGCAGAGGTTTTCATCAAAGACCTGAAATGAGATGAGGGAATGTGATGTGGAAAGATAATGCCCCACCTGTCTGCTGAACCCCACCTTCTCACCCCAGCAAGCCACTGGGATGGAATGAGCTTCCTGGGTCCCTGCATGGGGACCACACCCCAACCCCCAGCCCACAGAAAGTGTCACTGTCACCCAAGGGGACTTTTGTATCTCATCAGTTCCAGGCAGCCGAGCCCCAGTGCTCACTGTCCACCAAAGCTGGCTCAAAGCCAGGCGAGGCTGGGAGACTCAGACAGGCCATTTCCAGCCTACCTGGAGGTGCATCACCCAGAAAGCCACAGGCCCCCCCAATACTGGCTTCTTGCTCTTCATTCTCAGCCCAGAGGGAATAGGTAGACATAAGAAAAGCAGAGACACCAGGTGCACCTGTAGCACTTGTAGCACTGTGGGCAGTAATGAAAGGAGGAGCTGCCTATGTAGCAGTTTTGGGGACAGGTCCAGATGGTGGTTGCTAATGATACCCTGCGGAAGAGAGTCTCATCTAGCTGTCATGTTAACATCAATCACTTACTCTCTCTTACCCAATGCACAAATACAAACATTATCTGTTAGAGGCTGCACTGTGTCCGGCAGTATAGGGGAGATGCTATAATACAAACATTCTGTCTTCAACAGAGTTCCAGTCTAGGTCCAGTAGAGAGACAAGACTTGTGAATGAGAAAACACACATGCAGGTATCTCAGACAACCTGGGCTGCGAAAGCCCTCTGATAGCTCTACAGGTCTGTGAGACCCTATGAAATATTTCCTTTGAGTAATTCTTTTCCCCCAATACCGGGAATAGAACTCAGGACCTTGTACTTACAAGGTAGGCACGGTGCCACTGAGCTAAATCCCTGGCCCTACGAAATATTTCCTAACATAAAAAATGCAACCAAAATGCAGGACTCTGCCCGGTTTCCATAGCACATCCATGTGACTCTGTTCAAGATTTCGCCTGGTTTGTACACACGTGTGCACGGCCAGGCATGTCCACAGCATCTAGCCTGTGTTGGGAGTCAGGAGTCTGTTTCTTAGAACAAGTGCTTGTTGGAGCAGCAAAGGAACTGAGGGGTCCCTGGGACCCACGTTGCGCAGAAGGGGAGAAGTTAATATCCAGGGGCTAAATCTTAAGCCTCTGGTCACTGCACCAGAGAAAATTTTCTAAGAGGCTTATCTTGGCTGACAGGTGAGGTCCCTCGCGGTCAGAGTGAGCAGCACCAGCGGAAATGGAACATCAGGGTGTTTGTTTTCTCTTGTGCCTGTGGAAGCCATGGAGAAAGGTGTGGCCCCTGGTGCCAGCCCTGAGCGTGACAATCAGCAGGGGACAATAAAGGAAAGTGCTCCAAGGCTAGGTTTCGCAGACAAGCTCCCCTGGCTGGGATTACTAGCTGCTTCCTAATGTCTCTGCACTTCCCCTTGCCCATAGGGGTAATGGCACTCTCTCCCCTACATGTCTGTTGTGAGGCTGAAAGGGACGGATAAATGCAACAACTTAGTCAACTCTCATTAAAAATGCATCACTTTGGCAGGCATGGCGGCATATTGCTGCAATATCAGCACTTGGGAGGCTGAGGCAGGAGGATCACTGGGAGTTCACGGCCAGCCTGAACTGCATAGTGACACCTTTTCTCCAAGAGAGAAAAAAAGCGTCCCTTCATCTCCTTTCATCAGCAGTCGTAATGCATGCCTAGCACTCTGTGAGGTTGAGGCCTCCAGAGGCTCACCAAGTTCAAGCACAACCTGGGCAACCCATTGATTTATCAAGATAAAAATAAAAGACACGGGGCCGGGGATTTAGCTCAGCGGTTCTGTGGCCTGCCTTGCAGGCCAAGGACCCGAGTTCAATCCCCGGTACCAAAAAGTAAATAAATAAAAGGCACGAAGAGCTGGAGATATAACTGAGTGGGCTCAAAGCATTCCTGGGTTCAATTCCTAGAGCAGGAGGCATGTTTTAGACCATTCCCTGCTTGAATCCTCACCAGGGGACTCCCTCAAGCACAGAGACTGCTGCCAGGGCCCAGAGCTCTTCTAGGTGTGATTTTCACGGATTTACTGTGTAATTCCCAAACCTGGCCAAAGGGTATTCATCTATGAGCTCTCGCCACCTCCTGGTGAGAGTAAGAACTGCAGGCAGGTTGCTTGGTGCCTGGCTTTGTCCTGTGGTTTAGAACAAGAGGTACGGGTGGGCCTGGAGATTTGAGCAACAGGCTGTCCCCAAGAGGGGGTGCTGTTGTCCTCGAGACACAATAGAGTATATTCCCTGCCTTGAGACTGTTCACTACCTGCCTGACTCTGTGGCACTACTGAAAATACACATCTAGTAGAGAATTCCAGTCATGGGGCACTTACATGAGGCTGTTGACATCAGCACAAAGACCTGTCTCTTGTGACACTTGTTATTTCTGTCACTTGCTTTACTCTTGGCTTCTGTGTCCCTTTGCCTATATCTTTGCATGTTAAAACAGCAGGAACTATGGAGCCAGCCTTGTTTTCATTTCAGCACAAAGACTCTGAGCACAGACAGGTATTTTTCTTATGGCTGACGTTAGCTTTGCTGAACCTGCTGACTCCAGGCTGGTCATAGACCAGCCCTTGAGGCCAGATATGTACAGGGCCTGCCCTAGCAACAGGATCACAGCAGAGAGTGCTCCCGGGATCCGGCCCCTGGGGTGGGTCCATTTAAAGAAGCCACACTTGAACCTAAGCCTAGCAGAGCTGGCAAGAGAGGAGCGTGGGCACTGCATTGGCATGGAGGCCGGCCGGCCCTCTACCCCTTCAAGTATCCATGAGAACCAACCTTGCCTGGTGCCCAAATGCCTGCCAAACCCAGTTGCATTCAAACCCTGGAAATGTCAGCAAGGAGTCCAATCTCAGCAGGTAGGGAAATTAAGGCAGCAAGAGCCAAGCGACCAGGCCTAGAGGCCGGCCTGAACAGGGCTGTATGCTAAGCCTGAGCACTCCAGCTCTCCCCAAGCCAAAGCCCTGGGCCCAGCTCAGAGGAGGAACAAACACTTCCCAAGTCATAGCAACAGCAGGGCCAGAGAAAGGTCCAGCACCTTTCGTTCATCCATCTTCATAGCGGTCCCCTCTCTCCAGGGGAAACAGAGGCACTAGGCTCTCCAGGAGCCCCCTTGACAAGTTAGGCCCAAGCCAGGCAAGAAGCTTAAAGCAGCTTACTTCCAGCCCAGGGCCTGAAACGCCAGACCAGACATCAAAAACCTGGCAGGCACTGGGAGAAGGGAAGATTAGATCATTGCTGCAGAGTGAAGGAAACCAAGGAACCGGGGAGCGGAGGAGGAACAGAGCCAAGAATGTTTCAAGGCAACCTGAAAACTCCTTCCGACGAAATCAGGCCATACACCAGCACCCTCCCCCACTGGCAGGAAGGCCGTCTGTCCACCTCAGCCCCTTGTGGGCGGGTGAGGAGGCTGAGTCCATACACACACTGCGCGCTGCGGAGTTAGGATGCAGAGCTCCTCCTGAAGGCTGCGGGGACGGCAAGCACGTCCTGGCACCCTGTGTGCACACACCCGTTCAGGCACACCAACGCGTGTGTGCAGGTACCCAGGCCTGGTGTGCAAACCCACGGGAGGGCATGTGTGTGTTTGCGTGCAGTCTACAAACATGTTTTCACAAAGCTCCCGGAGATGCAATCAGTCATCTCAGAGGAATCTCAGCAACAGCCATCCCCAGAAAAGGCTTTGCCAGCTGGAGCAGGGATGAGTCAGCAGAGGGGCAGTGGGAGAGGCGACTGGGCACCCAGAGTGGCCTCTCCCTCTCCCGGGAAGGTCTCCAGCCCCGCCCCAGGCTGGCCGCCTCTCCTGGGTCACTGCCCTGGCACCGGTGTCGGAGAACACATTCCTGGAACTGGCCGGCACAGGCAGCTAGAGGGTTTTTCCCTCCTCCTTCTTCTCCACCCCCCTTTCCCGCCCCACCCCACACCCGCCCTTTTGTTTTTCCTTCTTGCTGCAAAACCAAAACACCACGTTCACGAGTTCAGGAGCTTCAGCCAAATGGCAGGAGCTGGTGGATGGACACCGGAGCCGCCGGGGCCAGGCAGGCCAGGGAATGGGGACGACTCCAGCCAGCAGCAGAGGGCCCTGCTAGGGGGAGCCGCGCTCACTTGGCTTCTGTCCTACAGGGCAAATGTCATTGCCCTGGCCCCAGGGAACAGTTCAAGGTGGTGGCTTGCAGGGCAATAGACGCACTGCATCTCTCCACTCCAGTGGCAGAACCCAGGTTGCTGACACATGGCTGGGGGGAGGGCGTGTCCAAAGGAACAGAAGGGCACAAAGGCTCCAAGACTTCTTTCCTGAGAGTTCACCTTCAAAGCGCATGGGGGGCAGGGTGGTGGTTTTACAGATGGGAAGATGAAGGCGAAGACAGGTGAAGCCAGGGAGCGGGATGAAATTAAACTAGGTTAGAGCTGACTTGGATGGGGGCTTTAATTGAGGGCCACGCTTGGCCTCTTCCCGGGCTCCACTACCCTGTGTGCCAGGATGCCAGCACCTAGAGAGAAAAACCAAATAAAAGCAACACTGGCTACTGCTGTTCTGAATCCCTCTCCTCAAGCGCCTGGGGAGCAAACAAATCTGGGGAAAGAGCCATCTGCAATCTCAGCAGCCGAGGTGACAGGCGACAGTGATGGCCATGGGCAGGGAGCAGCAACAGCGCGGCCCAGCCCCATTCCCTGGCCTTTTTACTGGAGGCAGGAAATGAATAAAAGCTAAATGAGTTTGGAAATGCCAGGAGGCAGTGTTTATCCCCTTCCCCCCCCTCCCCCTGGCAAGGACCGCGTATAGTTACAGTTTAATCTTGGAAATGCCAGACAGCTGTTCCCCGTTGCTAAGAGACTGGCCCACATTATGCAGATGTCAGGGACCTCAAATGTCTGCCGGAAATTACAGATCATGTCGGAGGAGCAGAGGGGCCTTCTCTCGGCTGGGGAAGCGCAGCGGGAGACCCCCTGGGGGGATGGCAGAAATGAGGGGCCCACCCCTCCCGTGTCTCCTCCTCCAGACTCTGGATCCTGGGCTTCTCTGCCTGGCCCTGCCTGCCGGCTCCCTCCTCCCTGCTGCCTCCCTCCACCCCACATCCTGGCCTCCATCCTTCCTCGGCCCTGGATGTAGAGCCTTCCCCACCCCCACCTCCAGTTTCCTCCTGGGGAATCTTTCCTCAGCCCCATCTCCCTCAGTCAGCGCTCCAGACTCCCCCGCTGCTGGGTGCCTCAGGGATGGTCAGGACGGTGCTGCGGGCGGAGCGTGGGCTCCCACACCCAGAGTCCTCCTCACCTGAGCTGGAAATGGACACACTCACAAGCACACACGCATCTCCCCCACCTCACAGGAATCCAAAGGAGAGCTGTTGCCATGGCAACCCCTGCTACCAGAGCTGCTGCATCACTGGTCCCCAGAGAAGGGGAGCTGCCATCTGGGCAGGGGGTGGGGGAGGAGCAGAGGGAAGCCCTTCCCCAAACTGGAACTCTAGCCAGTGCCCTGACTGGAAGGCCCTGGGTGGGAGGGGAGCAGGCTGGGAGGGGCACAGAGGGGAGGCAGGGCAACTCCAAGGAGACCCACAGTGTCCCTGGGACTGTAGCGTGGAAGGAGAGGCTGAACCACTGTACACCAGTTTTTCTGAGAGCCTACAAGGTGCCTTGAGGGCGCAAACATTATCTTCCCGCCCTTGCATCCAGGTGGTGGTGTCTACTCTCCCCGCGGCCAGCCCTGTAAGCTTGGCCTTCCCCCTTTGAGGAACAGCAGCCCATAAAATAAAGCCAAGTAGACTTTATGTGCCATGGAAGGCCTTGAACATAAAAATAGGAAGCTGATTGTGGTGGGTCACAACTGTAATATCCGAATTTTGGGAGGCTGAGGCAGGAGGACTGAAAATTCAAGCCCAGCCTGGGTAACTCAGTAAGATCCTGTCTCAAAATAAAAAATAAAACATAGAAAGAAAAGTGGGCGAGGGAGAAGAAGGGGTGATTGGTACCCAGAAAAGAGGTGTGTGCACCGTGTGTGTGTGTGTGTGTGTGTGCGCGCGCAGAGAGACATACACATAGGAAAGTCTTTGGAGAGAAGTTCTAGAAGTCCCATGAAAGCAGGTCTATTACACCCCTTCTGGCCTCCCAGAAGACCCCACTCATGCTGCTGTGAGGGGTACACGCTTGGCCCCTGTCCTCCTGCAAGTGGACACTACCCTAACTGACCTTGTGCCCTGGCTCCCCTGCTTCAGCTCCTCCTCCTGCACATTCCTACAGCCAGTGTAGATGGGGAAACCGAGGCACAGAGTCCTAAAACCTGCCCCAACATTTGCCAATCCTGTACTCTCCTGCCCCAGGCCCAGCCTGGGTTCAGATCTCCCTCCACCAGCACCATCACCACTACCCCCAATCTGGGCAGTAGGGGTTAGCCAGACCCAGGGCTCCCCTTCTTACCTATGTGAGTCTGGGCAAATAACTAAGCCTCCTAAGCTCTCATTCTCTGCTTCTGCAGAAGGAAGTACCTCCGACATCTTAGGGCTGCTGTGAGGGTTAAATGAGAAAAGACATTGTGTGCCTGTCTTCTGCTAAGCTCTCAGTACTGTTGAGCCCTTTTTGAAGGTTCAGCTGGTCCTCAAAGGCTCCAGGCTGCAGCAGTGGGAGGATAGGGAGTCCCCAGGCAGCATGCACACCCAGTCTCCCTGCACAAGGACTGGTCTCTGCCCCTTTGGAAGGTTCTAGAAGGCTCTCCCAGACAGTGTCACTGGAGAACTGAGGGCAGGGAGAGACCAAGGAAGCTTGGGAGGTGGGGTGAGGGTGTCACGGGGCTGCAGGGCAGATCTTCATTAATAAGGGGGGGTGGATGGCATCCCCCCCTCAACCCTTGCACAAACTGCTGAGCCAGAAAGGACTTGGTGGGGCAGGAGCACCCAGGGCTGAGTCACAGCAGGCTCCTGGGTTTGCTCAGCCCCTCGTGGCCTTCTTTGGCCTGCACTGGGCAGCAGGGAGGAAGCAGAGAGGCTCAATCTCTGCCTTTGTTCCTCTCTCTTCCCCTCAGCCTCTCCCCACCCTTGCGTCTCCCTGCCCCCAGCCCGCAGGCTCTCTCCTTGCTCCCTTCTCTCACCCTCCTCCTCTTTCTCGCGCTCCCCTGTCAACCTCAGCCCCCCCTTCTCTTGAAGCTGATTTCTTGCTTTCTCATCCTTTCTTCTTCCTCAGAGCTAACAACCACACTTGGCCGGCTTCCCTTCCCTCTCCCTCCCCGGCGCTGTGTCCTTCCCCCCACCATCTCTTTCTCCCACCCGCTTCTCCATTTCCTCCCTCCTAATTTTTCCCTCCTGTTTTTCCTCTCTCCCAGCCTCTCCCCACCTTCTGATTCTCCTTTAATCTTTATCTCTCTCTCTCTCTCTCTCTCT
>NW_022900933.1:18791098-18793889 GCF_012274545.1 Fukomys damarensis
CTCTCTCTCTCTCTCTCTCTCTCTCGCCTCACCTAAAAGAGACACTGAATCCCCCAATACACAAAACCAGGTCAAGATCATCTATCGAGCCCTCACTAGCCCCGGACTGGGTGGTTGGGGTCTAGAAACCAAGATCAGCTCAGAGCAGGAAATCAGAGCCTAGCCAACCCATCCAGCACCTGCCACCCCTCCAGCCCCTCAGGAATTTCAGTGCCAAGTCACCTGCTTCCCACAAACACCCGCCCTGGTTCCAGCTCCGCCTCATAAGCTGCCAGTAAACTGGGGCAAGGCTGAGCCTGGGACCCACCCTCCTGCCTAGATCTGCTCACCTCCTTCCTGTCTGCCCTGGCGCAGGGAAGCAGGGGGAGAAGACAGAAGGCAGGTAAGAAATCAGAAGCAATCATAGCCTGCTCTGAGCTGGAAGGACAATGGTGGAGGGGGAGGGACGGTACCCTAGGAGCAGCACATTGTGTCAGGAGAAAAACAAAAACCACGGCTTTGCAATCAGACAGGTCGAGTTTGAAAACTTGACCCCTCGACTCAATGACCTTGTGCAAGATGCTCACCGCCCCTCAGTGACCAGCTCTGTGAAATGGGGATGCGTAACAGGCGCACCCGCTCTGGTTGTGAGGATAGATGAGAAAATGCAAGAGGAAGCTCCTGGAGCCGGCTCCGCCCAGGGAGAAAGGGAGGCTTCTTGGAAAAGATGGGCTTGTGCTGAGCGTTGACGGAAAGATAATAATAGTAATCATACTTCTATTTTTGTTGACACCAGGCGCCATGCTCAGCACTTTGAATACATTCTATTCTCATTGAATCCCTCAGCGAGGGGGTAAGACCAAGAACAGGACCCAAACCAGGCATGGGCAAGGCGAAGACGAGGAGCTGGGTGTAATGGGTGGGTGTTCTCGCTGAGGCCACTCTAAACTCACCCTTCATGACCAGGTCACTGCTTCCTCATCTCCTGCAAGCCTCAGCCACTGGCCAGCCCATCAGAATCCTGGCTGTAAAACCATAAAGCGGGGGTGGGGTCTCTGGGGCTCCTCCTTCCCACACCCCGTCTCCCAGTCCAGATAATCCCCAAGGTGTTATCCTGTCCGTTAAGGCCTCCGGTTTGTTGTCATTCTGTGTTATGTAATGAGGAGTCCTTCCTACCTTCCTTCCTACCTTCCTTCCTTCCCTGGTGGCAGAACAGGGCCCATGAGGTTACTGTCTGAGTTTCGGAGCAGTAGGACAGTAGGACCTTGGTAGGAGGTTTTGTTGTGGCACAGAGAGGTGGTGAGGCCCCCACAGTTTCTGATGGGAAGAGGTGAGCCTTGAAGACTTGAGCCGCACAGATGTAGGAGCCCCCCACTATCCCTGGGCACTGCACACACCCCCACACCCCCACACCCACCCTGCACAGCCAGCTCAGTTTACACAGTGCACTGCTTTCCCAGGGACCCCTCAGTTTCCATGGCAACTTGCCCATGTGGTTGCTGCCTTAGAGGCTGGAGTTGGGGTGGGTAGAGGGCAGCCAGTGAGAAGCAGGGGTGCTCTTCAGGGCAAGGGCAGAGTAAAGCCCACCCATCCTTCCCTGTTGTTCCCTCCTCACCTCCAGAGGCCCCCAAAGCACCAAGGGAAAAAGGAGATGGTACTGCAGGACAGGCAGCTAGATCTTCACCCCAGGATGTGCCCTTGACCTATGCCAATCTGTGCCCCCCCCATCACGAGGCCCTGGGCAGGGTCTCCCCAGGCCTCTGTGCTGTTCCAGGGAACTGAGCAGGAGACAGACCTTAACTTGTGTCTCCCCTTCCTTCTTTTGAAAGGGAGTTGGGGGGCCACTGGGATCCCTGTTGGCTGCTTTCCAGCTGGCTCTGTGACCTCAGGCGAGGGTCCTGACCCCTCCAGGACAGCATCACAGCTTTGCGCTAGGGACGGGCCCCATCTCCTGTCATGGCTGCTGGGAGAAGCAAATGAGGTAACACGGGGAAGCGATTTGTGGAAGAAAGGCCTTGACACAGGAGATGGAGGCAGAGATGCCTGGGAGAGCCCAGAGACACTCGGCTCACCCTCTGCCTCCCAGCCTGGCTCGGGCTGAGGCCTGCTGCCCAGAACCCCACAGCTCATGTACTCTTGTGTCAAACACTAAAAGACTGTGGAAGTGCTCACTTTCTGGTCCTAGCTGGCCTTGATGGATCTCCCCAACTTGACCCCGACCAAGAGCCTCTCCCAAACACATCTCTGGAGCCAGTGCCTCAGAAATGTCCCCTGCTGTCCTTGCATCCAGCTCATGTTTTAGTCCAGCCTGACCCTGGCTGCCGGCAGGTCTTCCTTCCCTGTGACCACACAGTGGCTGGTGAAGGAAACCCTGCAGAGCCCTCGGCCCTTCCTTTCTCTGGCGGGTTACTTCCGGCCCCAGACCTGGAGTGAGCCACTGGCCCCCTCCTCAGCTCTCTCTCCCTACCATCAAGAGGGGTGATCTCCAGCCCCCTCCCAACACTGACTCGGCAATTCTCTGCTGCAGCAACAGAAGCTCCTGGCCGTGCAGCTTCCTCCCCACACCCAGCTCCTTCCTCTCTTTTGTCACCTTACTGCAGTGCCCCTGAATCCCAGAGAGGGTGTCTTTCATTATTTTTTTCTTTATTTTTATCAAAGCGTATTTTTTTTTTTTGTCAAAAATTGTGTTCCCCAGAGACAGTGCAGTCTTTGAGCAGGCTCCCCTGGTTTCCATGGTGACAGCAGCTGGCTCTCATGTGTGGTTGCTATGGAAACAAAGCTGGTTCTCCCCTCCTCCTCCTCCTCCTCCCCC